>NC_135232.1:999010538-999719038 GCF_051348905.1 Ranitomeya variabilis | reverse complement strand
CACGAAGGATCTGGAATACCATCCTGACCTGCTTCACATGAGACTCCCAATCATCGGAAAAAATCAAAATATCATCCAAATACACAATCAAGAATTTATCAAGATAATTGCAGAAAATATCATGCATGAAGGACTGAAATACAGAAGGAGCATTAGAAACCCCGAAAGGCATCACAAGGTATTCAAAATGGCCTTCGGGCGTATTAAATGCAGTTTTCCATTCGTCACCTGGTTTAATATGAACAAGATTATATGCCCCTCGAAGGTCAATCTTGGTAAACCAACTAGCCCCCTTAATCTGAGCAAACAAATCAGAAAGCAAAGGTAAAGGGTATTGGAATTTGACCGTGATCTTATTAAGAAGGCGATAATCAATACAGGGTCTCAAGGAGCCATCCTTCTTGGCAACAAAAAAGAATCCCGCTCCCAATGGTGACGAAGATGGCCGAATATGCCCCTTCTCCAAAGACTGCTTGACATAACTCCGCATGGCGGCATGCTCTGGCACAGACAGATTGAAAAGTCGGCCCTTAGGGAACTTACAGCCAGGAATCAAGTCAATAGCACAATCACAGTCCCTATGTGGAGGAAGGGAACTGGACTTGGGCTCATCAAATACATCCTGGAAATCTGACAAAAATTCAGGAACATCAGAAGAGGGGGAAGAGGAAATTGACATCAAAGGAACGTCACTATGTACCCCTTGACAACCCCAACTAGTCACAGACATAGATTTCCAATCCAGCACTGGATTGTGTACTTGTAACCATGGAAAACCCAGTACAACAACATCATGTAAATTATGCAACACCAGAAAACGGCAATCTTCCTGATGTGCTGGAGCCATGCACATAGTCAGCTGAGTCCAATACTGAGGTTTATTCTTGGCCAACGGTGTAGCATCAATACCCCTCAAAGGAATAGGGTTTTGCAAAGGCTGCAAAGAAAAACCACAGCGCCTGGCAAATTCCAAGTCCAATAAGTTCAGGGCAGCGCCTGAATCCACAAATGCCATGACAGAAAAGGATGACAATGAGCAAATCAGGGTCACAGACAGGAGAAATTTAGGCTGTATAGTACTGATGGTAACAGATCTAGCGATCCTCTTAATACGCTTAGGGCAATCAGAAATAGCATGAGCAGAATCACCACAGTAAAAGCACAGCCCATTCTGACGTCTGTATCCCCGCTGTTCTGCTCTAGTCAAAATCCTATCACATTGCAAAGGCTCAGGACTCTGTTCAGAGGACACTGCCATATGGTGCACCACTTTGCGCTCATGCAGGCGCCGATCAATCTGAATGGCTAGAGACATAGAATCGCTCAAACCAACAGGCGTGGGGAATCCCACCATAACATCTTTAAGGGCTTCAGAAAGACCCTTTCTGAAAATTGCTGCCAGAGCGTCCTCATTCCATTTAGTGAGCACAGACCATTTTCTAAATTTCTGGCAGTATAATTCTGCCGCTTCCTGACCCTGACACAGGGCCAACAAGGTTTTTTCCGCATGATCCACAGAGTTAGGTTCGTCATACAGTAATCCGAGCAATTGAAAAAATGCATTTACATTAAGCAATGCCGGATCCCCTGACCCAAGGGAGAATGCCCAGTCCTGAGGGTCACCACGCAGCAGAGAAATAACTATTTTAACTTGCTGAATGGGTTCACCTGAGGAACGGGGTTTCAGAGCAAAAAACAATTTGCAGTTATTTTTAAAGTTCAAAAACTTGGATCTATCCCCATAAAACAAATCGGGAGTAGGAATTCTAGGCTCTAAAGCCAGAGTCTGAACAACATAATCTTGGATACTCTGTACTCTTGCAGCAAGCTGATCCACACGAGAAAACAAACCCTGAACATCCATGCCCGCGCCCAAATCCTGAACCACCCAGAGATTAAGAGGAAGAAAAAAGACAAAACAGACTAGAGAAAAAAAAAAAAGGCTCAGAACTCTTTTTCTTTTCCTTCTTTTGAGATGCATTCAACTCATCTTTGGTTAGTTGTACTGTTATGGACTGGTGATTTAGGAGCGACATGCGACTAGCTCTGAGCAGGTGGTAACTATACTGACCGCAGTTCCTGATCTTAACACAACACTAGAAGTAGCCGTGGGATGTTCCTGTCTCTCCCTAGACACCTCGTCACAGCCTAAGAGCTAACTACCCCTAAAGGTAGAAACAGGAAAGCTATCTTGCCTCAGAGAAAATCCCCAAAGGATAGGACAGCCCCCCACAAATAATGACTGTGAGTGGAGAGGGAAATGACATACATAGAATGAAACAAGATGTAGCAAAGGAGGCCACTTCTAGCTAGATAGATAGTACAGGGCAGAACACTGTGTGGTCAGTAATAAAAACTAGAAAAAGTCCACCGCAGAGAATGCAAAAATCTCCTCACCTGACTAAAGGTGTGGAGGGCAAAATCTGCTGCCAAGAGCTTCCAGCTTAGCTGAATAGATCCATCCTGATAAGCTGGACAAATGAGAAAAACATAGAATGTGCTGAACAATAAAGTCCACAACAAGTGGACTGCAAAAGGACAAGCAAGGACTTATCTTTGCTGAACTGGTCAGAGTGTCAGGGAAATCCAAAAGAGCCGTGACTCCAAGCAGGAACAATTGACAACTGGCATTGATTGAGGGATAAGGCCAGACTAAAATAGCCGAGCCAGAAAGACGATCAGTGGAAGCAGCTGCCGATACTAAATCCAAGAAGCAGCCATACCACTCAAAACCACCAGAGGGAGCCCAAGAGCAGAACTCACAAAAGTGCCACTTACAGCCACTGGAGGGAGCCCAAGAGCGGAATTCACAACAGACTATCAGCTGTGTATCCACCAGACTTCTGCTCAACACAACTGATGGTCCCAATCCCATTTATAAGGCAAGAAATCCCACTTATTAAACCTGACAGGGCACACCCGTGAAGTGAAAACCATTTCCGGTGACTACCTCTTGAAGCCCATCAAGAGAATGCCAAGAGTGTGCAAAGCAGTCATCAAAGCAAAAGGTGGCTACTTTGAAGAACCTAGAATATAAGACATATTTTCATTTGTTTCACACTTTTTTGTTAAGTACAATCTTCATAGTCATGAAAATACAGAAAAAGAATATGTGTGTGTGCGTGTGTCACTGACATCTACAGTATATATTTATCTATTCTGTGTGTATATATCTATTCTTTCTATTCAATGCTAACATGTCACACTGTGATTTTACTGTACACGGCAGATGAATTGCCGGCTTTTTTTTATTTATCTATCTATTACCAACTTTTTCTTTCTTTTTTTTTAATAAAAACGCTCGTGTTACCGATCACGAATCCAAATGTACCTTATTCATGCCGAATTTAAAGCTGACACAAAATGGTTTAAATGGCTACTAAAGGTAACATCCTCACCTGTGACCTGTTTGCTTGTAACCAGGGTGTGTGCATAGAAGCTGAGTGAGTCTCTGGGAACCAGACAGACTCTTGCATCTTTCATCCAGCCACTGATGTTTCTGGATTGTGAGTCATGGAAAGCAAAAGAATTGTCAACGTATCTACTGGAAAATGTAGTTGAACTGTATAAAACAGGAAAGTGATACAAAAAGATAATCAAGGAATTGGTAATGCCAGTCAACAGCATTTAAATGGAAAATCAGTGGCTCTGTTAAAAACAAAACCACGGTCAAGTAGACTAGAAAAATTTTTGTCCACATCTGCCAGGAAAATTGTTCAGGATGCTAAGCAAACCCCACAAATAACATCAGCTGAAATACTGGACTCTCTGAAAATGAGCGGTGTGACTTTTTCAAAATGCACAATAAGCAGACACTTGAAGAAAATTGGGCTGTATAGTCGAGTCACCAGAAGAAAGACATTACTGTGCAAATGCCACAAAGTATCTCTCCTACAATAGGCAAAACAGCACAGAGACAAGCCTCAATACTTCTGGAAGAATGTAATTTGGAGTGATGAGACCAAAATTTAACTTTTTGGCCACAACCATAAACATTACATTTGGAGAGAGGTCAACAAGGCCTATGATGAAAGGAACACCATTCCTACTGTTAAGCTTGGAGGTGGATCGCTAATGTTTTAGGGATGTGTGAGCTACAAAGGCACAGGGAACTTGGTTAAAGTTGAAGAAAAGATGAATACAGCATCCTATCAGCAAATACTGAAGGTAAATTTGCACTCATCAGCCCGGAGGCTGCACATGGGAGGTACTTGGACATTCCAACCTGACAATGATCCAAAACATAAGGTCAAGTTGACCTGTCATTGGCTACAGCAGAACAAAGTGAAGGTTCTGCAGTGGCCATCTCAGTCTCCTGACCTCAATATCATTAAGCCACTCTGGGGAGATCTCAAGCATGCAGTTCATGCTAGACAGCCTGGGAATTTACAGGAACTGGAAGCTTTTTGACAAGAAGAGTAGGCAACTTTACCATCTGAGAAAATAAAGAACCTTATCCACAACTACCACAAAAGACTTCACGCTGTCATTGATGTTAGAGGGGCCAATACGCGGTATTAACAAATGTGGTATGTGAACTTTTGATCAGGGTCATTTGGATGTTTTGGGTTGTCATTATGATTTTAAAAGAGAAAACACAGTAGTTTGACAATAAATTGCTTCACCCAACCACTAGCCATGAGTTGAGAAAAAGTTTTGGTGTTATTATTCATATTCTCTGAAAAAAGGCCAAGAAGGCAAAAATTCTGCTGGGTATGTAAACTTTTGAGCACAACTGTATATAAAGTGCTTTATGGATATCAATGTCATTTTTAATTTAACAAAATGTTGGTGATGCACATTGCTTCACTATCAACGCACTGGGGACATTTTAGATGTTTGAAAAGACATGACAGGTTCCCTTTAAGTAAATATATGTGATGGAAGTTGGGGCAACAGTCAGCAGTATTCTTGTGTTGTTTATGCTTGCTAAATTGTACTAAAAAACAGTTTTGTGTTTTTTTGCAAATATGTTTTAATTTAAATTCTAACTTACCTTAATAAACTTTCTGTAACCCTAAAATACACACACAGAAAGTAAGTTGTGGCAACAGCCAGCATTAATGTTGTGTTTTGTACTATTGTTAAATTGAACTAGTTTAGTTGCAAATTTTCAACCTTTTTTGTTTTATATTTTCATTTTTTTATCCCTTACATTAAGCAAAATTTCAATGTAACCCTAAAATTTGCATTGCTAGGTAGTTGCATATGGGTCCATGACTTGAAATGAACATTTGATAAAAGCATTACATCTAGAGATGAGCGGTGTTCGAGTCGAATTGTTCGCCAATTTCAAATTTGAGCTGTTTTGGGCGGTGTTCGAGTCTTGAAGCTAGCTACACCGCCTGCGTATCTCAATTTTTACTGCATCTAACCCAGCAAATTGTTTTGGTGTTTTGGGCTTAGTAGCAGTGTCTGCACGTCAGCAGAGTAGCCCGCCTGTGAAACAAACAATACCGCCTGTGTATCTCAATTTTTACTGCATCTAATCCAGTTAATAGTTTTGGGACTAGGAGCAGTGTCTGCACGTCAGCAGAGTAGCCCGCCTGTGAAACAAACAATACCACCTGTGTATCTCAATTTTTACTGCATCTAATCCAGTTAATAGTTTTGGGACTAGGAGCAGTGTCTGCACGTCAGCAGAGTAGCCCGCCTGTGAAACAAACTATATTGCCTGTGTATCTCAATTTTTACTGCATCTAATCCAGTTAATAGTTTTGGGCCTAGGAGCAGTGTCTGCACGTCAGCAGAGTAGCCTGCCTGTGAAACAAACTATACCGCCTGTGTATCTCAATTTTTACTGCATCTAATCCAGTTAATAGTTTGGGGCCTAGGAGCAGTGTCTGCACGTCAGCAGAGTAGCCTGCCTGTGAAACTAACTATACCGCCTGTGTATCTCTATTTTCACTGCATCTAATCCAGTTAATAGTTTAGGGCCTAGGAGCAGTGTCTACACGTCAGCAGAGTAGCCAGCCTGTGAAGCAAACTATACCTCCTGTGTATCTCAATTTTTACTGCATCTAATCCAGTTAACAGTTTTGAGCCTAGTACCAGTGTCTGCACATCAGCAGAGTAACCCGCCTGTGAAACAAACTATACCTCCTGTGTATCTAGATTTTTACTGCATCTAATCCAGTTAATAGTTTTGGACCTAGGAGCAGTGTCTGCACGTCAGCAGAGTAGCCCGCCTGTGAAACAAACTATACCGCCTGTGTATCCCAATTTTTTACTGCATCTAATCCAGTTAATAGTTTTGGGAATAGGATCAGTGTCTGCACATCAGCAGAGTAGCCCGGCCGTGAAACTAACTATACCGCCTGTGTATCTCTATTTTCACTGCATCTAATCCAGTTAATAGTTTTGGGCCTAGGAGCAGTGTCTGCACATCAGCAGAGTAGCCCGCTTGTGATACAAACTATACCGCCTGTGTATCTCTATTTTCACTGCATCTAATCCAGTTAATAGTTTTGGGCCTAGGAGCAGTGTCTGCACATCAGCAGAGTAGCCTGCCTGTGATACAAACTATACCGCCTGTGTATCTCTATTTTCACTGCATCTAATCCAGTTAATAGTTTTTGGCCTAGGAGCAGTGTCTGCACGTCAGCAGAGTAGCCTGCCTGTGAAAAAAACTATACCGCCTGTGTATCTCAATTTTTACTGCATCTAATCCAGTTAATAGTTTTGGGCCTAGGAGCAGTGTCTGCACTGTCCGACTAGCCTTGATGCAAAGCATTATGACGTATAGCCTGGGCCATCGAGCTCAAGAGGTGGGGCAAATCATGCTGCAGGAGTGGTCTCAGATTAGGGACCTATGCACCCTTCTGCACAGTACTGAAATAGCAACGAAGATGTTTAGTGCGGATGATGCCATTATCAGCATGACTATTCCGGTCATTTACATGCTGGAGCACACCTTACACAGTGTTCGGAGTCAGGTGTTGGAACAAGAGGAGGAGGAGGAACAGGAGGAGTCGTATGCAGAAGGAATCATATCTCCAAGGTCAAGAAGGTTGGCAGCACTAAGGCGGCTAGCATTGGAGGCTGAGGGAGAGGGATTACTGAGGGCACATGGTAGCAGCCAAACTGTTGAGGAAGGTGCAGGAGGTGAGGAAGTGTAGGACGAACTGGTGCTGGGCATGGAAGACTCATCAGATGAGGGAGACCTTGATCAAATTTCTGTTGTGTGAGGTTGGGGGGAGAGGGCAGACGAAGGAAGCATGATTCTCACCTCGCCACCACCAAGACAACAAGGACTTGGTCCTCCTGGATGCGCAAGACACATGAGTGCCTTCTTGCTGCACTACCTGCAATATGACCCTCGGATTGTCAGAATCCGAAGTAATGCTGATTACTGGGTTGCCACACTCTTAGATCCCCGGTACAATAGCAAATTTGGCAAAATAATTCCTGCCATAGAAAGGGATTCACGCATGCAGGAGTATCAGCAGAGACTGTTACAGAATCTAACATCTGCTTTTCCACAAAACACCAGTGGTGCACGTAGTCAATCTCTGAGTTCTAACTTGCCAACCGTGGGACTATTGAGTCATCACTCTAATCGTAACAGTAACATCGTATCTGGTAATAACTGCAATTTTTTCCAATCGTTTCAAGATTTTTTTAGACCATCCTTTGCAAGGCCACAGAAGACAAGAAGTCTGACGCACAGCCAACGCCTAGAGACGATGGTACAAGAGTATCTTCAAGTTAACATCGATGCCATGACTGTAGAACTGGACCCTTGCTCATTTTGGGCTTCCAATCTTGAAAAATGGCCTGAGATCGCCACTCACGCCTCGGAGATCTTGACGTGCCCCGCAGCCAGCGTTCTCTCTGAATGTGTGTTCAGCGCTGCTGGTGGTTTGCTGACAGATAAGCGCACACGGCTGTCCAGTGACAATGTAGACAGACTAACGTTCATCAAGATGAACAAATCCTGGATCCGCAAGGACTTTTCTACCCCTGTGTCATATTGGGGAGACTAAAAGCTTGATGATTTTTGAAAATCACCTCACCAACCGTTTTAAAAAACTCTGGCGAAATTAATGCCACTTCAGTGGTGTCTGTGGCCGAATTTTTTGAAAAAATGGAAACTCTTTTATTTAGTCCCCTTGCTGAGATTTACATGACATTGCCATCATCAATTCCAGGTGGGTGGGGTCGTCTGCAGAGTTGTTTACTCATACTATGGCCTGGGATTCAGAGGTCTGTTCCAAAGCCTCAGTGTCTGAAAGTCAGCAGAGTAGCCCAGCCACCCAACGCCTGTTTACCTAAGTACTATTTTTAACGGCATCTGGCCCAGGAAATCCTTTTGAACCTAGTAGAATTTGGTGCTACTCAGCAGCGTCCCCCACCCATGAAGCAAGCTACACCGCCTGTTTACCTAAGTACTATTTTGTAATGGCATCTAGCCCAGGAAATCCTTTTGGGCCTAGTAGAATTTAGAGCTACTCAGCAGCGTACCCCACCCATGAAGCAAGCTACACCGCCTGTTGATCTAATTACTAATTTTTAACTGCATCTAGCCCAGGAAATCATTTTGTACCTAATAGTATTTTGTGCTACTCAGCACAGTACCCCACCCATGAAGCAAGCTACACCGTCTGTTTACGTAAGTACTATTTTTAATGGCATCTGGCCCAGGAAATCCTTTTGGGCCTAGTAGAATTTGGTGCTACTCAGCAGCGTACTTCACCCATGAAGCAAGCTACACTGCCTGTTTACCTAACTACTATTTTGGAACGGCATCTAGCCCAGGAAATCCTTTTTGTTCTAGTAGAATTTAGTGCTACTCAGCAGGGTACCCCACCCATGAAGCAAGCTACACCACCTGTTTACCTAAGTACTATTTTTAACGGCATCTGGCCCAGGAAATCCTTTTGGGCCTAGTAGAATTTGGTGCAACTCAGCAGCGTACCCCACCCATGAAGCAAGCTACACTGCCTGTTTACCTAACTAATATTTTGGAACGGCATCTAGCCCAGGAAATCCTTTTTGTTCTAGTAGAATTTAGTGCTACTCAGCAGGGTACCCCACCCATGAAGCAAGCTACACCACCTGTTTACCTAAGTACTATTTTTAACGGCATCTGGCCCAGGAAATCCTTTTGGGCCTAGTAGAATTTGGTGCAACTCAGCAGCGTACCCCACCCATGAAGCAAGCTACACCGCCTGTTTACCTAAGTACTATTTTTTAACTGCATCTAGCCCAGGAAATCCTTTTGGGCCTAGAAGCAATTTCTGCTACTCAGCAGAGTACCCCACCCATGATGCAAGCTTCACCACTTTCTTTCTTTCTCAATCTAACCCCTCGGCTCTGCGGTGTCCACTCTCTCTCCAGCTCTCTCCTTCTCACAGGTGGACTACCGCGTGTTTTCGCACTGTGGTGAATCTTTTGGGCCCAGGCATAAGAAGTCGTCGAGGTAATGGATAATATGTGCCGCCTTACAAACGTCCATGACGACACATTCGAGGAAGCAACTAAATGCCTCAAATAGTGAGCAGGATATGGAGCACCCCATGGGCAAACAGCGATCTATGTAGTATGCTCCTTCACAGAAGCAGCCCAATGGGAGGACACTATTCGGAGGCATAGGTAGTAACCAGAATGCCCCCTCAATGTCTGTTTTGGCCATTAGGGTGCCCCTTACCAACTTCTTGACCCACCTGATTGCCTCGTCAAAGGAGGTACAGTACATAGTACTGTACTTGGTTCCGCGTCGATGTTGTCGTTTACTGACCTGCCCCTTGGATAAGACAAATGGTGGATTAGTCTGAATGTATTGGGTTCATTTTTTGCACAACTCCCAATGTTGGTACCACTACGTCTTCTAAGGAAAGTGTTCTGAATGGACCCGCCACCATTCTACCTAAAGATATTTATTTTTTTATTTTTTTTGTCAAGACATCTGGGTGTTGGTAGAGTGAGTTTAGACTTTTACTCCAGCCTTTCTTGATTTTAGAAGGGCATGACATGCTTATATCTGTGTCTCCTCCTCCTTTTACTCCTCCACCTTTTTTGTTTTTGCATGACTATATGTAGTTGTGACTTTTCCATGTGCTTGTTGTGTCTTCAGAGCAGTTTGTCAGCTTTTGGACACGTTTTAAGATGTTTTCTATGTGTTTTCCATGTGTTTGTATGTGTTTGTGTTTGCCTGCCATTGGTTTCAATGGGGTTCGACGGTGTTCGCTCGAACGTTCGACGAACAGTTCGTCGAACACGTCCCTGTTCGACGAACCGAACTGAACCCAAACACTAGGGAGGTGGCTCATCTCTAATTACATCCTGCTGTATGGTCTGAGGGTGTACAATGGATAAATTTGACTATTAGAAATGGTATCTAAAAATTAAATTGTGTCTTTTTTAAATGTAACATAGCAACAAGCATTTGCAACAATTGTTTAAATTCAAGTGGCATGTTCGGGTCTAAAATTGCACTAACACAACTAGGAAGTGTGCAAAAAAACATAATTTTTTATAATGCAAAGCTTTAACCAGTTGTTTAAATTTCTGAATTGTAAAGATTAATTTTGCACTTAAAAAAAGGCTTGCCCATTTTACGAGCCAGAAAATACACAAACAAGCCTTAATTTCAGGATTTTTCTTTATTAGTAAAATTGGGACAGAGGAGTATTAAGGTGCTGTTACTGCAGTAAAATACAGAATCAATTCAGAGTTACGCTTGTTATGCATGTACAGCACATTCCTATTACTTGATTCTTTGAATTATTTACAGACTGAGTATCAGTCACATATTCAATGTATTTCAGCACAATCGGATGTTGTCTTTTTTCAATCCCTCAATATAATGAACTATGCACTCTGACCTCTTTATCTTGCAAAATCATAAAATGATGCTGCTTGGTCAATCCTCATCTTTTATAGTGGCTGTGTTACCCTGATTGGCCTTGCTAGACCATGTGATAAGATAGCTTCAAGACGTTATGAATAGACCCTTCCAATTCCACCTCACGTCATTATTCTTCTTTATAGCTGCTGCACCGTACAGTTGTTTATGATATGGCATCAGACTTTTTTTCTGATACTTGCGAGACAAATCGCAAACTGTTCTACTTCAAGGTTTTCGACTCAAAGTCAATCCTCAGTTGATCGATCTGCTTATTTCATATTTGTTTCTATGTTATATTTGGGAAACATTTTCTTTGGTGCAACTTTTTCTCATAAAACTTTATAAACAGTTACTTTTCAAGAAAAATAAATTCACCATTTATAAGCATGGATTTGGAAAAAAATAAACTGCATATGGCTACATTGGTGAGATAGGTATGGTTATTTTGAATGATTCTGCTAGTATTTAAAAATTAAAGTTCTAGATGTAACATTGGACTATTGGATAGTTCTGCCTGAAGGTGCTTAGCAGAATTGTTTTGTGTTTTAACATGCAATAAGTCAAATGCTCAATTCTTACCCACTGTATTTTGCAATATAAATTATTTATTGTTACTTAGGTCACCCATTAACTACTTGGCAAATATAAAATGTATAAGAAGTTTAAGGAAAAAAAGCATTTCACTTTCATACACATAATGAGTCCATAAACTTTTAAATTGAATAAAGAATTGTAACTTGTAAACAGAGTCAGAAACACATTGATCAAAAGCCAATAATTAAATAATTACACTTAGTTTAAAACCAATTTTCTTAACTATTGCATGATTTTTGATCCGAAAGAAGATTTAATTAAAAGTGGATAAGTATGTGACTTTTGTTTCACTTACAAATTAATTACATAGCACTAATTATCAGCTTTAAAAAATAATTATACTTTAATGAATCTAGGTTGCAAACTAAACTTTGGCTTTTTAAATTAAAAATTAAATGCATACTAGAAATAGGCACTTGGTGTTCTAAGCAGTGTGCATAGTTAATTGCTATAATGGAAGGCAATACATGTAAAATATTATTGACCTTTTTAGAAATAGAAGCAAACTGTAAATCTCTCTCTCTCTCTCTCTCTCTCTCTCTCTCTCTATATATATATATATATATATATATATATATATAATTGTCTAAGGTCCACTTCCATCTGTTTGTCTGTCTGTCTGTTTCTCTGTCACAGAAATTGCACGTCGCTGATTGGTTGCGGCCGGCTGCGCGCGACCAATCAGCGACAGGCACAGACCGGCCGTGAATTGGCCCCTCCCTACTCCCCTCCAGTCAGTGCCCCCTCCATACTTCCCTCCAGTCAGCGCCCACATAGCGTTTTAGCAATCCGTTAAATGGACTGCGTTACACCGCGGCATAATGCGGTGTAACGCAGTCCATTAACGCTGCCACTACCCCTGTAAGTGTGACAAACTTTTTACTATTGATGTTTCTTATGCAGCATCAATAGTAAAAACATAAAATGTTAAAAATAATTTAAAAAAAATCATTATATTCTCACCTTCCGGCTTCCGCAACAGCCTTTCTCGCTCCTCGCGACGCTCCGGTCCCAAGAATGCATTGCGGCAATGACTCCAGATGACGTAGCGGTCTTGCGAGACCACTACATCATAACGGGATGTTGCAGCAATGCATTACTGGGAATGGAGCATCGCGAGGAGCATTGCTAAAGGCCTGGGCAGGATCAGGGGGCCGCCAGAAGGTGAGTATATAACTATTTTTTATTTTAATTATTTTTTTAACAGGGATATGTTTTTTATTTTAATTATTTTTTTAACAGGGATATGGTGCCCACATTGCTATTTACTATGTGGGCTGTGTTATATACTGTGTGGCCTGTGTTATATACTGCATGGCCTGTGTTATATACTGCGTGACCTGTGTTATATACTACGTTGCTGTGCTATATACTACATGGGCTCTGCTATATACTACGAGGGTGTGCAATATACTACGTGACAGTGCAATATACTACTTGGCTGTGTTATATACTATGTGGGCTGTGTTATATACTGCATGGGCGGTGCTATATACTATGTGGGCTGTGTTATACACTACGTGGGCTGTGTTCTATACTGCATGGGCTGTGCTATATACTAGGTGGCTGTGCAATATACTACGTGGCTGTGCAATATACTATGTGGCTGTGAAATATACTACATGACTGTGCAATATACTACGTGGCTGTGCTATATACTACGTGGCTGTGCAATATACTATGTGGCTGTGCTTTATACTATGTGGCTGTGCTATATACTACGTGGGCTGTGCTATATGCTATGTGGGCTATGAGATTCTTTTGCCCGGGGGCCCTCAAAAACCTAGAGCCGGCCTGTTGTGATCTGGTGGCCTAGGAGCGGCATGAGACGTACTCTGGAGAATGTGGTAACTGTACTGACCGCAGACCCTAGACTTAACTCCGCAACTAGAAGTAGCCGTGGGATGTACCTACAATTCCTAGACACCTCGACACAGCCGGAGGACTAATTAACCCTATAGATAGAAAAGGGAAAACTATCTTGCCTCAGAGAAAATTCCCAAAGGATAGGCAGCCCCCCACAAATATTGGCTGTGAGGGGAGAGGAAAAAACATACACAGGCTGAAAACAGAATTTAGCAAAGGAGGCCAATCTAGCTAGATAGAAAAGATAGGACAGAGAACTATGTGGTCAGTATTAAAATACTAGGAAATGTCCACCACAGATAATACAAAAAACTCCACATCTAACTAAAGACATGGAGGGTAAATCTGCCTCTCCAGAGATTCCAGCTTGGCTGCATAAATCCTTACACAGATAAAGCTGGACAAGAAAAAACATGCAATGCACTGAACAATGAGGCCCACAACATGTGGGCAGAAAAACAAGCAGAACTTATCTTGAAGAAATGAACTGCAAGCAGGAGCGACCAGGAAGGGATGTGAATCCTCCAGAAACAATGAACAACTGGCACTCACTAAAGGGTGAAGCCAGACTAAATAGCCCCGTCCAAAGTGTACGCACCTGATGACTGCTGTGAAGGACAAACAGCAGCACTACCACTTATAACCACCGGAGGGAGCCCAAGAGCAGAACCCACAACAGAATTCACAACACCGGCCCTGGCTTCACTGACTGGTCACGCCCGGCTGGCCGTGAACAATCAGCGACAGATGCAGTCCGGCCACGAATTGGTGTGGGATTTGAACCACGCTTCACTAATTGGTAGTGCCCGGCCGGCTGAATCCTGTGTATTCATAGCATTATTCTGAAATCTTAATAAATAAACTACATACATATTCTAGAATACCCGATGCGTTAGAATCGGCCCACCATCTAGTAGTAATATAATATCCTGGCCATAATACGAAAATTCCGAAATAGCAATGTAAACTAAAGTCTCATCTATATAATAAGTAAATAAAGAAGCACTTAACTATTTTGCTCGTGGGTGCAAGATTTAAATAGGGTAGACTTAAACTGTGTGATATTCAGCAGAAATAATAAGAGACAAATAAGCACTCCAGGAAATGAGTGTGAATTGTGGTTGTATTCCTGTCTCAAGGATTCCATAACAGAGAAGGGTCAGAAGATCACTGTGTTTGGCTACTTATGCATCTGCACTGGTTGATTCTGCTTTGCCTTCCATTTAGATGTGCAGATTTCCCTTGCTCTGTTCTCGCATGAGTCAAACAGTTTTGTTTGTCTCCTAGGGTTCTCTATCCTGAGTTACCTCAGCTGCTCTGATTCCTCCACTCCCATCTGGTATTAATACTCACTTGAGTAGTTGACAGTGATAGCTTGCTATAACCTGGTTTCTAGCTGGATGTGTGAGATGTGTACGGAGAGTTCATCTAGGAGTGTCTGGAGATATCTGTTTGAAAGTTTGTTTGAATATCTTCCTTTACCTCATATCTTATTTTGTTAGCCTCAAATATTCCTTCCCCTTTCCCCTTTCTGAAATCTGGGAGCATGTTAAGTGATTGCTGGTGCCTCCTAATAGCAAGTACACTCCCCTGATGATTCTGCTAATAGAGAAATAAACGCATCTGGAAGGAACTTCTTTTTGGGATAATAGCTCTACTTGGGTACTGCCCTTGTTAGGGCACGAGCAACTGCAGAGGGCACAACAGGGCAGAGTGAGGTATGCTTCTACCCATATGGACGTGACCCAGAGAACAGTCTGCACTTCAATTGGGTGAGATCCAAGATGATTCTTCCTTTTTCATTCACTTTATTGCACTGTGACACTTTCCTTATTGAAACCTAGCATCACTAGTCAGATACATTAGCTAGCATTCTTACTAAAGGATGAGAATTCTTTTTTGTGGTTTGTAGTATCTTGATAATAGGTGTTAGGCTTGGATTCTGCTGAATTTATAAGCTATGATTTAATTAAAAGTTCATTTTTAATAGTATCCTCTAGGCTGGATGTGTTAGTAATACTGAGGAGGTGCCCTGTTAAAGACAGAAACAAGGACCCTAATGCTTATTATTCCTGAGAGGAAAGCTATGAAAGGTTTAAAGGACATACTGTATCAGATCCTGCCAGTCTGCCATGACAGCAGAGTTTAAGAAAAAATATGTGGGGCCTTTCCTTTGCTTGCACTTTTGTGAACTTAATCGGATCACTGCTTGGGATCCATATCCACTCCTTCTCATCCCAGATCTTTTAATTAGATTATCTGGGCTAAATTGTTCTCCAAATGGGATCTTAGGGGGGTCTATAATCTTACCTGTATTAACGAGGTCATGAGTGGAAGACTGCCTTCAATACCTCAGAGGGGCATTATGAAAATCATGTCATGCAATTCGGGTTGACCAATGTCTCCTCCGTTTTTAATGATTTTGTAAATGACATCTTCTGGCATCTGTCAGGAAGATTTGTGGTAGTCTATTTGGATGACATTAATTTATTTTCCATTCCTTGTGTCACACCGGGTACATATGATCCACATTTTACAAGTACATAAGGAGAATAAACTCTATGCTAAGTCAAAATATTGTATGTTTGCTGTTAAGGAGATTTCATTTTTGGGGCATCTATTATATTCCATTAGGATCCTGCAAAAGTCAGGACGATACTAGATTGGTATCCTCCTGAAAATTTTAAGGCTTTACAGCGGTATCTGGGTTTTGGGTTTTGCCAACTATTTCCATAGGTTCATCAAGGACTTTTCAGTTGTGTCTAAACCATTAACAATTATGACCAGGAAAGGAACAGACTTTTCAAGTTGATCTAATCTAGCCCATGCAGCATTTGCTCTTTTTGAAGTCATACCGACTGACGTTATCCAACAGCTCATTGTGGTGGTAAATGAGTAAATGCATCTGAGGTATGGGTAGGTGCTTTAATATGACAGGGTTTATCAGCAAGTAAATGGCATACATGTGCCTTTTTCCCTATAAAATTTTCACCCAGCAAAACGAATTATGATATAAGCAATCGGGCAAAAAAGTTGGCTCTCAGGGAATGGCGTCATTTTTTGGAGGGGGCAGTACAACGGTCGTAGTCATCATGTATCGCAAAAAATGTATTTTATCTGGAATTGATTAAATGAGAAATAACGTAATGTAATGATGCAATAAAACTAATAAACTTTTTTAAAACTATTTAAAGTAACATAAAGTGCACATGCAAAGACAAACAAACTTATATGGGTACTGCACAATAGCCCTTGGTACTTCCTCCGAGGCCCTTGTATAACCAAAACATTTTAGATGTACCAAGTCACGATGTTGTTTTGGGATTAGGTAGCCATCAGTAATCGTATTCTGACTGAGTCACCATTAATCCACAATAATCAGTGCAGTTCGCATTGGTAGACAAGCTAAAAAGGCTGAATCACTAATTCTCAAATGGGTTAAATATATGTCATCTATCACCCATTTTAACAGATCTGTACAGTTAGTGCCTTTACATAAATGAACAATGTTCACATAACCGCTGGGAAATTCACATAGAGATCATTGCATGCTGTATGAACAATACAGTGATCAGGCTACTATATGTTGACTCTTTATAGTCATCCACAAGTTCATATGCTTACGTAGCTTTAATAATGTGTCAAATCAGGGCATTTCTTTGGATACAGTACGAAATACTTCACAATTTATGACTGGACCATCAAATCACAAAATACTCAGTGCAATTCACACAGATAGGCACACCTTTCTCAGTCTGTAATACTGTTGATTTTAGATCAGATTAAATCTCAGAAACAGCCTATCTCTTTAAACTGTACAGACAAAGTCCATCAAAGCATGGTTCACCCATCTCAGGCAAATCATCCACAATGATATTTGCATGCTTTTTCAAAACACAGTGATCAGGCTAATAAACCCGCTGGCATATCTCTTTAAGGTTCACTGTTCATTTCTAGCCGGTGTCACCAGCAGCATATGAAAGACATATAAATGGTGTATAAGAACGAAACATTGAGAGGGCAATTGACTATATCCTCCGCACAAATCACTCTGTGCATAGTTGTGCCCCTATAAACTCAATAACCAATCTCTCAGAATAAATCCACCATTTTGTGACAATATAGATAAAAGGAATGATCTCACCGGTTACTATCTATGGCAGACCCCCTTATCTCACTTGTCTCCCTTCTACCGGCATGTTTCATCCTCACTCATCAGTGGAGTCTTGTGGAATAGTATGTGACCATATCGCTGGATCAGGATGTCATTTGTGAAGCTGCTACAATGTTGATCCTTATAACGCGCAAAATCTATCGCTTCCGATTTGCGGCCAGGTAATTTCCTGCCTCTGGATCGCAAGGCAGAAGTGGTTCCGGTCCATGGACTGCAATGGAATGCAAACATGCCTATTGCGCATGCCTGTTGAACTCCAAGGCCGTCCTTATATACCAGTCAATGGAAAACAAAAGAGTTGGCTTCATCATAGGTACGGCCACTCACGTTTATTTAAAAAATTACCCAAATGTGCAAAATAAATATGTAATCATCCATATGGGCACATTTTAGATGATACAAATGCTTGCAAAATTGTGAAGAACCATTATTCTATGCACAGATTTGCAATAACGGCATCTTGATTATCTGGGATATACATATAGGATTTAGACGGAACAGGACCTCACTCAGAAAAAGATTAAATCCTAACCAAATCATTAGTATACATTTCATTGGACAAAGAAAATGTGGATTGTGAAATATATAAATTATAATACTCACAGGTGCGGGCACGGGCTAACACCCCATTAGAACTCAATGGAGACAGATGGTAAGAGAAAGATAGAAAGAAGTGAAAAACCCCAAAATAGAGAAGGGGCTAGTACACCCTAGGGTCCCCTACTGTAAATCAATACTATCTAACACAGAAGTTGGCACCCTAGTTACTGCGCAATGGCGACCCCACTCATCTATAATGTTTTTGTTATACAAGGGCCTCGGAGGAAGTACCAAGGGCTATTGGTAAGTTTGTTTGTCTGTTCACATGCACTTTATGTTATTTTAAATAGTTTGAATAAAGTTTATTAGTTTTATGGTATCACTACATTATGCGAGTTCCCATTGATTTAGATTGGAATACCATCTGCTATTTATTACCCTTAATTGGATAAATTACTTACTTCTAAAAGGGCAATGTGGCCTTTCTTTTTTTACCAGATGTAACTTTTTTGCAACTTATCGACCGGGAGATAAAAACATTAAAGCTAATGTATTAGACCATTGTTTTCAAGGGGAGAGGAAGTGGTGGTGAGCCTGTTCCAAATTTGCAGAAAGGAATACTCATTGCTGCAATATGTTCAGATCTAGAGAAGGTGATCGTAGAAGCCCAGGGGTACACCCTGCAGCTTGTCCTCCAGGTCAACTGTTTGTCCCTTTGAACTTCCAACTTTGAATATTAAGTGAACATCATCTCCAGCCTGATAGAGTTAGAAAAAGGTTCAGCACTAGCAATGGTATGCGTGGGAAGATTGTTCTATGGGTTGATTAGGCATTTAACTAACAGAGGTACACTGCTCAGAAAGATCCCACTGCGGGTGAAAAAAACATTTGTTATAAGAAAATAGACAATAGGAGCACTTGCTGTATAAAAGTCTTCCTTTATTGGAATTCTATAGAACATATGGTAAGCGAGAGGGAGCAGGTGCAGATGGTCATATGACAGCTGTGTCAAGTTTTCATTTATGAGGTTGTGAAACTCGATGGTATCCCCTCTATTACTATTTCTGATTGTGGGACCCGATTCATAACAATGTTTTGGAAGGCATTTTGTGCTTGTTTAAGGATTCATCACTCAGTTTCATTCACCGTTTGTCCACAATCTAATGGGCAGACTGAACAGGGGAATCTAAATCTTGAGACTAAACTTAAGGTGTTTTGTTTCTGAAAGTCAGGAGGATTGGGTCTCTTATTTACCTTTATCTGAGTTCACTGTGAATAACCATTACCAGGAACCTAATGGCAAGTCCCTGTTTTTGGGGCATATGGTATTTAGCCTCAATTTTGCAGGTTTAATGGAAATCTGTCATGTCGGACGCTGTTCACACTAGGGCGTCCGACAGACAGCGGTAATTCCTCATTCGTCCACTATATGCTCAGTGGTGCCGGCTAGATTGATCCAGATTGTCCAGGGTTAATCTGGCTGGTACTCAGGTTGGAGGCTTAGTCACGCCCATTGCCTTTAAATAGTTTTGCTGGGCTTTGGGCGTCGCCGATTATAGCTTGTGTCTTGTGCCTGGTGATCTCGGTCTGGAGTGGTAGTCTAGGAGAGGAAATATTGTATCTGGTGGTGTATTATCCTTCGTTATATTTCTCCTTCCTATATTTGTATTGTTTTGCCCTGTGCACATTATAGTGTTTTCCTGTGTGTCTGCGGCGTGGTGCTCTTTTAGTTTTCCCTGTCTGTGCTTTCTGTAGGGGTTGGTGAGAGGTCTTATTACTGGGTGGCAGGTGGAGGTTTCAGCTTAGTACTGAAACAGGACTCAGGGTCAGGCCTGGCGGCCCAGACATGCACACCTTCAGTGTAAACTCTGGGAGAGGGACAGACAGGGTTTCCCTAGTTTGAGGGATATTGCAGGGGCCCAGGTAATCAGCTGTAGTCTACCCAGTACACCCGTGACAAAATCATTCTTCAGGAGTGCCTGGGTAGCAGTGGTACTCTTTGACTATTACCTCTGTGAGGTATGGTGTTCTTAATAATTTAAGGAAGATGTGTTCCAAGTATAAGAGTATGGCCGTTCGGAAGCGTTTGGTTGGTCTGGACATGAGTGTTTGTGATTTGGTGTGGTTGACCCCTGAAAAGATAAAGCTGAATGTTCCTTCCTGGAAACTGAAACCCAGGTTCATCAGCCTTTATAAGATAGTAGCCATACTCAATAAATTAGAATTTCACCTTACCTTACACCTACTTTTCAAAATCTGTAGTGTGTTTAATCTATCACTTCTCAAAAAATATATTGCCTCCTCAGAACCGGCTTTACCAACACCTTCTGCAGTCGTTGTTAATGGGAACCAGGAATTCAAGATAGCTAAGATTATTGATTCTTGCTTTGTACACCAGCCACATCAGTATTTGGCACATTGGAGAGGTTACGTGTTGTGAATTCCGTTCTCGGGCTCCCTCCTGTGGTCATGAGTGGTACTGTGTGAGTTTGTTCTTGGGCTCCCTCTGGTGGCCTTTAGCGATATGGCTGGTCTTGGCTGGGCTCAGCTGTTTCATCTCCTGCTAGGCTGGGCCTATTTAACTCACCTGGACCTTTACTTGTCGCCTGCTGTCGGTGTGTTCAGTCCTGATCCTGTGCTCTCCTGAATATTCCTTGTGACCAGTCTCCTGCTATGAGAAGCTAAGTTTGCTTGTTCAGTTTCTCATTATTTCCTTGAAAACGTTTCTCATTATATTATGAGTTCAGCCCAGCTTGCTTTTATGTGATTTTTTGCTTGCTGGTTAGTTCTGGCGTGCAGAGTGCGCCCCTCACATCGTGAGTCGGTGTGGGGGTTCTTGTATTCTCTGCGTGGTTTACTTTTGATAGTTTTTGTACTGACCGCACAGACACCTATCTATTATCTGCCTATCTAGTATTAGCGGGCCTCATTTGCTAAACCTGTTTCATCTCTACGTTTGTGTTTTCCCCTTAACTCACCGTTATTATTTGTGGGGGGCTATCTAAAACTTTGGGGATATTTCTCTGAGGCAAGTGAGGTCTTTGCTTTCTCTCTAGGGGTAGTCAGTTTCTCAGGCTGTGACGAGGCGTCTAGGTTTTCAGGTAACGCTCCACAGCTGCCTTTAGTGTGTTTGGATAGGATTAGGATTGCGGTCAGTATAGCTTCCACATCCCCAGAACTTGTCCTATATATTCAGGGTATATGTGTCAGGTCAGTTTGAGATCCTACCACCAGGATCATAACAGTTACGGTCCAGAAGAGAGTATGTGGGTACAAGCATCTGATGTTCATGCAATCAGTTTGGTTGTGTCTTTTTATTTCTCACATCCACATAAACCTGGTCCTAAAGGTCCAGAGTCCCCCTCTTAGAAGGAGAGGTACCATCATGAAGATGCCATGACAGAGAAGGGTCAGAATGTAGTGGCGTCTGGCTATACGTTCACCTGAACTGCTTGGATCTGCTTTACCTTCCACTTAACTGTGCAGACTTCCCTTTCTCTGTTGTTGCATGGATTAAACAGTTCTGTTGGTCTACTAGAGCTTCTATTCCTGAGTTATCTCAACTGTTCTTATTTCTACACTCCTCTCTGGTATAAATTCTCACCTTTAAGTTTGAGCAGTTGACAGTGATAGCATGCTATAGCCAGGTTTGGAGCTGGATGTGTGAGCTGTGTAAAGATAGATTATCCTGGAGTCGTCTTTGGAGATATCTGTTTGGAAGTTTGAGTGCCTTCCTTTAACTGTACCTTTTCTACTTACACGGTTGTTGTGACGACACAGCAATTAATCTTAATTATGCCATATGTGTATTTTCAGTAGGTGAAGAGACATAAATTGTTATTCATGAATCTGAATGTTGACTCTAGAATTGAAGAGTTTTTCTTCGGTAGGTCAAGAATCCTAGACTATTGTTTGAACTTGAATTGTTTGAATGGATGAATGGCTGCTGTTTACCTATTATATCAGCTCCTTTAGTTTATTGTAATGTTATCTTTGGAGGACAGGGACGCAGGGTCATTGAACAATTGATGTTTGCAAATATGTTGATTACAAGGTCATGCAGTTTGTTAAGTTGCAAAACAGTAAAGGACAAACTAGGTAGATTGATTACATATTCGAACAATGTGATTTAATCTCATCACACCTTTCCCCTGACCTGTGGATGATGACCTGAACCACAGAAGTAATTATAAAAAGGGATATTCTAACCCTCTGAAAAAGGAGACCCTTTACAAAACCCTAGCTAAGACACCATGGATCCATCAAGGGAGACTTTACTAAACCACAGCCAGGAACACTCTGCATTACAGCTGCTAGGACACCATGGCTCCACCAAGAGGGACACAGATTTGACATTCTACAGGATGCTAGCTTAAGGACCTCAGCCCAAGCTGGAAAAAAACAGATTTGCTCCATTGACTATCCCTGAACCTATAGATACATTTGAAGATGTCAGGTTGGAGCCATCTGGTAACCTGGGCAAACAGAAACATATCGAGAAGTCAGGTTGAGACCATCCAGTCACCTGGCCCCATGGAGACATTCAGGGAAGCCAGACTGAAACCATCCGGTCATCTGGCTCCATGTAGATTTTTGGAAAAACCAGCTTGGGACCATCTGGTCATCTGGCCCCATGGAGATATTTGGGGAATCCAGGTAGGGACCATTCGGTCACCTGGCCATGTGGCTCAATGGACTGTCAGCTTCCTAAGTTTGTTGATACCTCCTCTCTGGGTGCCAGCCAAAAGCAGGTTGTCCACTCTGAAAGCTGATCAGAAAAATTGTTCAAAAATGTATCATTATTATATTGCTGTTGCATAAAGTATTACATCTTCTTGGGTACATTTTAGTGGTATCTAACCATTCAAAAATTGTTCAAGTTTTTTTTGTATTATATTGCTCATCATAGAGTAACAGCAGCAGTAGAGATTCACTGGTAGACCTGGGAATTCTGAATACAATACAGTTTTTCTTTATAGCAAACTGTGCCAATGGAACAAGATTTTCTGAAAGAAAATCTAATATGAGAAACATACCCACATTACTAATAACTGCAGCCTGTTGATGCTGTTGTTTTTTTACTATCTACCTAGCATTTCTTTAGTTGGCCCTATTCGAGAAAGGGGTAATTGTGTTAAAAAAGACAGATGAAAAGTAAAAAATGACAAATTTCTAACTATGTAACTGTATGTATTTGATTGTGTTTTTTTAATTCCAATAAAGACATATATACTAAAATGGTATCAGTAACAACATCAGCTCAGGGCACAAAAAATAATCCCGCACACAGCCCTATATCCCAAAAAATAAGAACCTTAGAGTTCTTAGAAAATTATACATTTCTGAATTTTGCTTTACCGCTTAAATATAGAAAAACTAAACATGTTTGGTATCTGTGTACTCATACTCACCTGTGGAATCATATTACCAGGTCAGTTTTACCATATACTGAACATAGTAAATTAAAAAAAGCAAAAATCATTGCGGAATCACACTATTTTTGCAATTTCACCGCACTTGGTATTTTTTCCGATTTGCCTGTACACTATGTAACAAAATGAATAGAGTGAATGTACAACTCAAAGCACAAGTTATACCGTAAAAACAAGCCCTCATTTGGCTATATGGCTGAAAAAATAAAAAAGGCATGGTTCCCGGGAGAAGGGGAGGAAAAAATGAAAATGAAAAATGGAAAGTCGACCAGGGGTTGAAGGGATTAATATAAAGCCATGAATTCTTCAGTGTACATCACGTGAGTATAAATATTCAAACTATAAGCATTCACCCCCAAAAGAAAAAAATTTTGGAATAATTTTTAATTTTATAAAGTCCAACATTTTTCATGTATGACAATATTAATGCTGTGTTTGCATTAAATATCTCGAAATGGATTAGACACTGTCATAATAGATATACTGTATATCTGTTCAGGCCAATTGGAGGCTTTTTGCAGTACTATCTGCTGGTAATCAAATATTTTTGATAAATTCAACAAAGCTGGTGAATTTTTAATGATTCCCCCATGTCTACAATTCATCGATTAATATAATTTCCAGGCAGTTAAAGTGCGGCAGACATTTAGGCCAAGTTGCCATTACTTATATAAATCACCAGCGTTGTCACTTTTTGGGGATTTTTACTAGAGTCTCCTGAGTATGCTGTATAAAAAAAATCTGAGAATGCACATGATGCTCCTTAGAAATTAATTAATTATGTGATTGATCGTTGAAGTGTTATCTGTTAAAAGGTGAATGCTAAATATTCTTTAAACATGTACTTGAAAAGCTAAGGGTGGTCGAAGATACTGTATGTGTTAATTAACCACTGGGGGCAATATCATTGACATAGTGATACTATTAATGTCAGAGAGATCTTAATTACCATGTTTTCATTAAAAAATAAAAGGCAAAATGTCTACTGAATATTAATGTCACACCACCTTTACTCTAATAAAAGCATCAGCTGTAAGTTGTTAAATGGTTACAGTATCTAGGTCATTCAAATAGTGAAAAACAAAACAAAAAACATAAATGAATTTAATACACATTTAAATTAAAAAATGTGTTATATATTATAAAGCATGCATTACACTGCTCTCTAACAACAAATACCATGTATGCGTGGCATAACCTATGAATAAATAACAATAAACATTGCCTCTGCAAAAACATAATCAGAAATAAAAGAGCTGAAATTCCACAAGCAGTACACTGCACACCACAGAACGCTGTACAGTAAGGGCTACACAACACTTTATAACACATAGAAAACTGTTCAACAAGGGCTATATAACACAGTGCACTTCACTGCACACACTTTACAGCAAGAGTTTCCCAACACAGTACACATTAAAATACACAGAATATTGTACAAGTTTTACACAACACAGCACAGAACAATGTACAACAACAATTACACAGAATAGTACACTACACAGCACACAGACACGGTACAACAAGGGTTGCACAGCACAGTACACAGCACAGCGCACAGAACACTGTACAACAAGAGTTACACAGTACAGTTGACAACACAATACACTGAACACCCAAAACAAACACGTGGAGTAAGCACAGAATCTCACAAATCATTATAAAATATTTCATTTATTTAATAAGTATGACAAACAAGTATATCAACAAACGCGCGTTTCGCGGTCCAGCTTTCTCAAAGGGGTACCTCTGCTTTGAGAAAGCTGGACCACGAAACACACGTCAGGGGCGTCAGGGAGTTCGTGGGATTTGCTCCTGATCATGGGTAAGCCTTTTTGATCATTCCACTGTATCTTGAGACTGGCGGTACCCTTACCTATGCAACTGTGCAATTGACTTATTGACAGGCTGTGTCTCGTTCATTTTGTGCAGTGGCACATAAACTAGGCTTTTACTATGAGGAATTTTACCTCTGTTCCCACCTACTCTCTGTTATACCACTAGTTTGTTCCTTGGATTTTTCCTGTACTCATTGTATTATGTTTGTTGATATACTTGTTTGTCATATTTATTAAATAAATGAAATATTTTATAATGATTTTTGAGGTTCTGTGCTTACTCCACGTGTTTGTTTTGGATTTATCAGGGAGTACTCTCACACAAAAAAACTCCTTTTTTGATTGTTTTAATGGGAGAGTGATATTATTTTACTCTTGGCCACGGTGTAACTTCGTGCTTTATGACCCGTTAAACAATACACTGAACAGTCTACAACAAGTGTTTTACAGCACAGTACACAGCAGAATACACAGGACACTGTACAAGTTTTACACAAAACAGTACACTGCACAGCACACAGAACACTGTACAGCAGATACACAGCACAGTAAACAGCACAGCACACAAAACAATGTTCATGAGTTATATAGAACACTGCACAGCACAGCACACATAACAATGTACAAGAGTTACCCAGCATAGTACACTGCTTAGCACACAGAAGACTGTACAACAAGAGTTACACAGCATAGTACACAGCACAATACACAGGACATGGTACAAGGTTTACGCAACACGGTACACAGCTCAGCACATAGAACACTGTACAACAAGAGTTACACACCACAGTATACTGCACAGCACGCGGAGCACCGTACAACAAGAGTTACACAAAACAGTACAAAGCACAGCATAGAGAACACTGTACAACAAGGGTTACACAGCACAGTACACCGCACAGCACACGGAACACCATACAACAAGAGTTACACAACACAGTATACTGCACAACACGTGGAACACCGTACAACAAGAGTTACACAAAACAGTACACTGCCAAGCACACAAAACACTATACAACAAGAGTTACACAGCACAGTACACAGCACAGCACACAGAACACTGCACAACAAGTTACACAACACAGTACACAGCACAGCATATTGGACACTGTATAACAAGAGTTAAACAGCACAGTACACTACACAGCACACAGACCACTGTATAAAAAGTTACACATCATAGTACAAAGTACAGCACACATAACACTGTATCACAAGGGCTACACAACACTTAATAACACACAGAATACTGTACAAGAAGGGACACTCAGCACAGTGCACTGCACAACATGTACTGTACAAATGTACAAAAAGGGCAACACAACACAGTGCACTGCACAACACATAGCACACTATACAGCAATCACTAGATAGATGCAAGGCAATAAACCAGCTCACCCTCTACCAGCTGCAGTCGGTCCGGGAGTCCGTGATCAGCGCTACTGCAAGCTAAATGCAGGAAAGAAAATGATCCAGCTCCCGATACGTTGTGGGTAAATTAAAGATTTATTCTTATCCATTTAAAACAAGGTATCCAAAAACATTTACCAAAACTATTTGTAGAAAGGGGGGAGACATGGGAGGAAATAGCGTTTCAGATAGGACATGCTCTTAAACTTGGTGTGAATTCACTGCGTTTTTGTGTACAGTCTTTTAACAAAGGGTTTTTTTTCACGTCTTTGACTCTGTAGTTATTGTCTCCTGTTGGTAAGTCATGCTTTAAATAAAGCTACTTTGGTTTTTAAACTTACTGGTATTCGCATTTGACAACAATACTTGGGTGTGGATTACATGCATGTTTTAGTCATTTCTGCTGCGGAAGCACACTTAAAACGCATGTCTGTTTTTTACTTGCGGAATTCCGTACCAAATGTAAATCTTTTGGGAAATTCCGCAAAGAAAATTGACATGTTGCAGATTTGAAATACGCAACGCAGGTCAGTTTACACTGAATTAAAAAATGCACAGTGGGCAAGAGATTGATATAAATTCCATCCACTTTGCTGGAACTGTGCAACAAAAATATGAAGCGTCAAAAAAGCACCAAAAGCTCATGGTAGGAATGTAGCCTTGCGATTAATTTTTTATAAGCTCACCATAGTAATGGATATAAAGGGAAATGACGATTTTAAGCTATAAAATAAATAAAAATAGCTCTTGCCATTATAAATATATGGTATATCAGCAAAAGGTAACTTCAAATCTCAAAGAGACAGAAGAGTTTGTGAATATAAGCTGATGATGACCTTTGACACTCTTAGTGCAGGAATGAATGTGTCGCATGGATTTATGTCTTTTTACATCAACTAAGGAACAAGGAATTTGCCCCACAGACCATGTGGGGTCATCACAACAGAACCAGACCCCAATCAGAGGACAATAAAGCATTCCTTATCTAAGAACTGGTCCAATATTTATAAACACAACTGTTTATCACTCATGGTAATTCTGCTTCATGTCACCTGTCTTATCCAAGTTTTTTTTGTTGTTTTTTTCTGTGCTGGGTTGTGCATAAATATGTGATTCTTCAGAATTTCTTTTAGTCTATGCCTGACGAAGAGACCTGTGTAGTCTCGAAAGATTGCAATTTGTTACCATCTTTTCAGTTAGCCATTAAAAGGTATCAACCACTGAGGACTCTCAATTCTAAATATTTTTCTATCTACTGGCTAACACAGTACCAAGATATATATCTTTCCTGTATGGTATGTCAGCAACATTTCGAATTAGATAAGTAATATTATTAAAAGTTATTAATTAGCAAAGTGATTACCGTGTCTCTTTCTTTAACAAATGCTTGAGTCATATGTTATTGCAAAAAATAATTTTAGATGTCTTTGTAAAAAAAAGTGTGGGAAAATAGCAGGCCAATTGTCTTAAACACACATGGCATTGTTACTGTGTCCTTGAGAGAAAATATGAGAGAAAAATGAAAGTTATATTACTTTTATTCAGCAATGTTCCAGATATTGTGCCTGATGCAGCTCTCAGGGGATCCTTTGGAAATGAGAAAGCAGGCTAAAGGATGAAAGCAGTGACTTTCTATGAAACTTTGTGTTACCTTGGGAAACATGAGAGTTACTCACTGCATAAAATACTAAGAATCTCAAGGAGAAAGTAGAAAAGATGGCAACGCATGTATAATGATCATAATAGAATAGTGACAATTCTGAATAATTTTAAGGGAATTACTAGAGGAAGATATTGAATGCTACGATGCTAAGCAAGCAATTCAGTCACATCTAATCTCAATTCACTAAGCTGATTTGCAGAGGTATGTTATAGAGAGAATATAACCCCATCACCACTTATAAAGATCAAAATATACAACAAATAATTATTCACGTGAAAACAGCAATATTTAGTCGCATATAGTTACATAACTGTAAGCCTCACACTATAACTGCAAGTCAATTACCCCTTGGTGACTGAGCCAATTTTGTCTATTGTGACCAGGCCACATTTTTAAAATCTGATATGTGGTAATAACTTTGGAATGTTTCAACATATCCTCATAAACTTAACATTTGTTTTTTTAAGAGGCATTGGCCCCAATTCATCATTTGCTGAGTATTTTTTGTTACTATACTTTTTCACCTCGTGGTATTAGTTGCCAATTTTGGCACCAAATTCATCAAAATGGCACGTGATTCCTCAATTTTGCCCAAAGTCAAGAAATTGTCTTTTCCGGTCTTGAGATTATTTTGTGATCTTTGGTGCCAAAAGTCACAATATGGCTCCAAAAATAGTGGAGAACTGGAGTAAAATTGTGCCAAATTTTGCAAGTTTTTATATATTCGCAGATGATGAATCAGGCTAAAACCTCTGGAATTGCTAGACTCCGCAAACAAAGTGAAAAAAGACCCAAACAAGCCGATCACATACAGCATAGATGTCAAAGCAGGCATAAATAGAATAATGAATTGGGTGCAAATTAAAAAATGCACAAAACATACACAGACCAAAAACCGGAAGCTCCTCTGTGGAGGAGAATACAACACCACCTGCAGCATTAACACATAGCATGTAACACTTACAAAATATTTGTATTTATGACCTCGTTTAATTTAATGGTGATGCAATATATGCAGGGTTGGCCATTTATATGCATACACCTAAATAAAATGGGAATGATTGGTAACATCAACTTCCTGTTTGTGGCACATTAGTATATGGGAGGGAAAAACTTTTCAAGATGGGTGGTGACCATGGCGGCCATTTTGAAGTCGGCCACTTTGGATCCAACTTCATATTTTCCAAAGGAAAGAGGGTCATGTGACACATCAAACTTATTGAGAATTTCACATGAAAAAAAATGGTGTGCTTGGTTTTAACATAACTATATTCCTTCATGAGTTATTTACAATTTTCTCTTTGCTTACAGCCATTGACAAGTCGCAGAGGTTAACACGTGAGGAGCGGATAGAAATTGTGTTGATGTCTGGTGAACGCAGTACCAGGATTATTGCAGCAGATTTCAATGCAAGACACCGTATTGAAGAAAACTGTCACCTTCCCCAAGTTATTTAGGTGTATCCATATATATGGCCCACCCAAAAAAGTTTGCCTCATCACTGAACATAATGTTCAGTGAAAACTCTTTAGGAGTATCCATATAAATGGCCCACCCTGTATATATATATATATATATATATATATATATATATATATATATATATATATATATATATTACAGATAGATAGATAGAGATAAGCCCCCTTGTTATTTTCTCCACTCCTCCTGATGAAGATGGCAAAACATACGTTGGGGCTCTTGTGATGGGCGCACATGGAAATATTGAACTAAGTATGTCAGCTATCTATTATCATTGCAATAGTTGGGTCTGATAGCTTAATTTGTAGCAATTTACTTTCTGGCATTCAACTACCAGAATACATTTTGTCTTTATAACCATGCAATATTTGTGTGCACATAGCCTTTATAATTATGCTTTTGCAGACTCTATCATTGAAACTTTGACTGACATACATATAGTCTATATCTATAATCTATAATTGATTTTTATTGTATTGATTTCTTAACCACTGACTATTTTATATTCCAATGATCATTATCTATTTATTTGGCTCATGTAAATGTGATAATGTACCTGTCACACTTTTTTCAGGATATTCCTTGCTTATAGCGTGTTTGCTTTTACTTTTCATGTTTTTTTTAATATACTATAAATATTAAATTTTATTATAGCATGGGAATTATTTTGTCACTCTAATTGAACTGACGTGGATCATAGTTCTTTCGTTGTCTTGTTTCTCTAAGGAGGGTTTTCCCCTTTACATTGATGGATTCCTATTAGACTTTCTTTAAATTTTGCAACAACTAATCTCACATATACATATATGTGGGAAGAAGAAGAGATCCCAAAATTATAATAAAAGCATTTTTTATTGGTAAATCATTAAAAACACATAATAATAAAAAAGTTATAATAGTAAACTTTTTTAATATAATAGTTACAATAGTAAAAAAGCAAAAATACCGTAGGGGACACCTCACAAACACCAAATCACATATGTGCTAATACAGAGGTAGGATGTGTCTACAGTCACAGCGGGTGGTAAATAAGTAGTCAAAAGATACCACCTCCATTTGATCAATATCTAAAGTGCCTAGCTAAATACAATAGCAACATGTGGCGGGTATAAAATAGGTAACAACAAGAACCTGGAGATAATCAATACAAATATATCATTACATTTATGATTAACAGTCAAAATGATGCATCATAGAGCACAGTGGCTCATGGGCTATATGATATACCTTGTAAAATCTCCATATATGCTCACAAGTCTCCATATAACATAATATGACCTCCTTATCTCATAGCAAGCGGTATGACACAACTCTGTGGTAAAAACTCATTACGTTCTGCAGATGCTGGTGCTCATGGTGTCCCCTCACCCGGATGCACGTTTCGCCTCCTGCTTCTTCCTGGGGCATGTCAGGGTGAGGGGCAGCCATGCTTTTATATAAGCTTATATTTTGTTAATGTTATTTCAGCCAAAAATTGAGCCCTAGCCTTGAGAAACAATTACCATCTAAGCTAATTTTTGCATTGGTGGAGGTATTTTCCTGATGCTGAAGCCATCATCTGGACTGCGTGTGAGACCCCCTGTGGTGAAGGTTCCACTGGGTTTACTATCCCCATTCACAAAATGGGACTAGTAGCTAGGAGAACAATGACTTTAGGCACCTGAGACACTAATGAGAGTAACAGAATGATTCCTGTATGTGATTGCCAATCTTGTGTCTGGTCTTATGTATGCATAAGATCCAGCCCGTAAGTCTTCCTATGATTATTGTCACTGAATGATAGCATTGATTTCTGAAGCTGAACAATTTGCAGGTGAAATTAGTGCACTTAAAATGAAGAGCAAGCAAATCTCTAATAATACACAGAAAGCAAATCTCTAATAAAGCACAATAAGATTGACATATCGGTGCTCCTTGCTAGAAAAAGTCTGCATCCCGTAGAGCCGTGGAGTCTACTCTAATAATCTTTAGTCTATGGCCACCTCCTCACACAGATGTTTTTAAAAATAAGGTTCAACACTGTAAATATTGAGTATATTGAGACTTTGAATAAACTTAAAAAACTTGTCAATAAAAGTTTTCAATTTCACGAAATGCTTATAAATGTATTTCAGTAATCATAGAAACATCCCACTAAAAAAATCTAAAACCACTAAAGCAGCAAACTCTGTGAAAATCAAAATTTGTGTCAGCCTCAAAACTTTCGACCATGACCATTATAATAGATTGTGGACAAAATTTGCCTTTGAGGTGTTCAAACAGTAGAAACCCATATAAAATGACCCAACTTTGGAAATTACAATGAATTAATATAAGCATGTAGGGAGTACATTAGCAACATAAAAGCCTCACAGAATTTTAGAATATTTGGGAGTGAAATGTAAAAAAATATTTTAACCACTTAAATTTGATAGTAGCTGCATTTTTTTAAACAATGGGTTATTGAAGAAAATGGAGTCCTGAGTTTGTTATTCAATTTCTCTAGAAAGCGACAATATCACATATTTCTTTAGAAACTGCTGTTTGGACACAAAACATTTGTGTTTTGTAGCACAGATTTTTCTAAGATAGTTTGTGGAAGCCATCTGCAGAGCCCTTACAGTGGCATAATAGTAAAAAATTAAAAAAATATTTTGGAAATTACACCTCTTAGGGAATTCATCTAAGAGTGCAGTGGGTACTTTGGCGTCAGAGGTGTTTAACAGAAAACTAACTCTACTCCATACATGCGTACTCCACCAGTGCACAAGAGTTTACTATATTTTATGCCCATCTAAAAAGACAGGCACTACTGAGAAGGAGCACAAATAGAGTACATTTTAAATCTATTTTTCTTATTGTAGTGAATTGTTCAATCTTAATCCCATTTTTTTTAGAGATTCAGATGGAAGCACCCAACAGAAGAAATCAAAGCACTACTAAAAGCAGTGTGCACCTAGCCTTTCTCCCAAAAATCCCCAAATCCCCCCTCTTATATCACACAATGTTCATAATATGGATACAGCCTACCTGGCCAAAAAGGAAAAAGTCTCTTCAATTTCAGTAAAGCTATGGCAGGGGAAAAACAGATAGCTGTAACATTCCAGCACCACGATAGAAAAAATCCAATGAAGTTGTGTTTCTAATCTAAGTTCCATGCCCCTACTCTCATACTTACCTGCAGCCATCTTCACCTTCTATAGCTGCTGCTCCCATTGATCTCTAGCAGTTTGTGACCTGCCATTTGCTCCAGGATTTGAGTTCACTTTTCAATGCAAGTCTATAAGAGCTTCATTCTGGCTCTTATATACTTGCACTGGAAACTTGTGAACTTCCTGCCAGTTAGAAGTTCCAGTCACGAGATGGTGCTACTGATGAAAGGTAAAGATGCTGGTAGGTAAGTATGAGACTAGGGGCAGGGAACTCAGACTTGAAGCACCACTGCAGTGTTGAAAAAAAAATTCCACAGAAGTGGTGCTATAAATAACAGAAGAATAAACCAGATTGTAAATTCCTAATTCAAATTACATAAAAAACAGCAATAGAATTAACCACTTTTCTAGATCACTTTTCTAGCCCAAATCAAAGTCCTAAGATTAACAAACAACCTCAAACAGAAAGCATAAGACCTGGATGAGTAAACAGCAACATTTTATCTGTTGATCTCAATAGATTGAGAGTGTAATTCTGGAAAGGTAAAAAAGAAGTTTAGAGAAGGTCTGGAGACTGAATATAACATTTATTAAAATAATGGCAAAAAGTAAGGTGATCACCTTGATAGCACCACTTATAGGTCGGTGTCTCTGATTAATGTGGATGCTGAGCTTGTTCTTCTCCCGTTTCCACTTCTCCTTCCATTATCTTTCCGGGGAGAAGAACATCTGTGCCGACGCTCTCTCCCACTCCGTAGTGTCATCAGTAGAGGAGAAGGAGCCTCGGCTAATTGTCCCTTTGGAGAGACTGAGGACCGTGGCCTCGGTTATGCTAGAGTCTGTGCCCCTGGGCAAGACTTTTGTGCCATCTAATTTGTGACCGGAGGTTCTCTCTTGGGCTCACTCGTCCAGGGTGGGTGGACATATTGGGACCAAGAGGACATCTGAGCTTCTGGCGAGGATGTACTGGTGGCCGTATATGGCCCGTGACGTCGAAGACTTTATTCAGGCATGTGTCTCCTGCGCCAAGAATAAGTCTCCATGACAACGGCCACCTGGGTTATTTTATCCTCTGCCGGTGGCGGACAGGCCCTGGGAAATGGTCGGGATGGACTTCATGGTGGGCTTACCCAAGTCGCATAGCTGCACCATTATTTGGATAATCACCGAGCATTTTTCCAAAATGGTGCATTTGGTGCCTTTACCACGGCTACCTTCTGCACGGGCCTTGGTGACATTGTTTATTAAGCACGTTTTCCGCCTACATGGTATGACAGACAAACCTGTCAGTGACCGGGGTCCCCAGTTTGTGTCTCAATTCTGGAGAGTGCTTTGTCGTCTACTCAGCATCGAGCTGAATCTCTCTTCAGCATACCATCCTGAGACGAATGGGTTGGTAGAGAGGACCAACCAGACCCTGGTCACATACCTGCAACATTTTGTTTTAGCCAGGCAGGATGACTGGGCATCCTTGATACTATGGGTGGAGTTTGCATTAACCCCTTCTCGACCCATGACGCCAAGTAGGCATCATGAAAGTCGGTGCCAATCCGACCCATGACGCCTATGTGGCATCATGGAATGATCGCGTCCCTGCAGATCGGGTGAAAGGGTTAACTCCAATTTCACCCGATCTGCAGGGACAGGGGGAGTGGTACGTCAGCCCAGGGGGGGTGGCTTCACCCCCCCCCCCATGGCTACGATCACTCTGATTGGCTGTTGAAAGTGAAACTGCCAATCAGAGCGATTTGTAATATTTCACCTAAAAAACTGGTGAAATATTACAATCCAGCCATGATTGATGCTACAATATCATCGGCCATGGCTGGAAACACTTCTGTACCTCCCCCCCACCACCGATCTCCTCCCCGGTCCTCCGTCCGGTGCTCCGCTCCCCTCCGTCGTCCTGTCCGCTCCCCCGTCCTCCTGCCCGCTCCCCCCATGCTCCGATGCCACCCCCCCATCCTCCGATCCACTCCCCATGCTCAGATCCCCCCCCCTCATACTTACCGGGCCTCCCGGTGTCCGTCCATCTTCTCCATGGGCGCTGCCATCTTCCAAAATGGCGGGCGCATGCGCAGTGCGCCCGCCGAATCTTCCGGCCGGCAGATTCGTTCCAGGTATATTTTGATCACTGAGATATAACCTATCACAGTGATCAAAATAAAAAAATACTAAATGACCCCCCCTTATCACCCCCATAGGTAGGGACAATAATAAAAAAAAAGAAAATATTTTTTTGCTTTTTCCACTAGGGTTAGGGTTAGAACTAGGGTTAGGGCTAGGGGTAGGGTTAGGGGTAGGGTTAGGGGTAGGGTTAGGGTTAGGGCATGTGCACACATGCGGATTTGGCTGCGGATCCGCAGCGGATTGGCCGCGGATCCGCAGCGGATTGGCCGCAGATCCGCAGCGGATTGGCAGCTGCGAATTCGTAGCAGTTTTCCATCAGGTTTACAGTACCATGTACACCTATGGAAAACCAAATCCGTTGTGCCCATGGTGCAGAAAATACCGTGCGTAAACGCTGCGTTGTATTTTCCGCAGCATGTCAATTTTGTGCGGATTCCGCAGCGTTTTACACCTGTTCCTCAATAGGAATCCGCAGGTAAAATCCGCACAAAAAAACACTGGAAATCCGCGGTAAATCTGCAGGTAAAACGCAGTGCATTTTACCTGTGGATTTTTCAAAAATTGTGCGGAAAAATCTCACACGAATCCGCAACGTGGGCACATAGCCTTAGGGTTAGGGTTGGAATTAGAGTTAGGGTTGGAATTAGGGCTAGGGTTGGAAATAGGGTTGATTAGGCTTGTGGTTAGGGTTACGGATAGGGTTAGGGGTGTGTTGGGGTTACAGTTGTGGTTAGGGTTGGGATTAGGGTTAGGGTTGGGATTAGGGTTAGGATTAGGGTTAGGGTTGGGATTAGGGTTAAAGTTGGGACTAGGGTCTCGGGTGTGTTGGGGTTAGGGTTGTGGTTAGGGGTGTGTTGTGGTTAGGGTTGTGATTAGGGTTATGGCTACAGTTGGGATTAGGGTTAGGGGTGTGTTGGGGTTAGTGTTGATGTTAGAATTGAGGGGTTTCCACTGTTTAGGCACATCAGGGGTCTCCAAACGCAACATGGCGCCACCATTGAATCCAGTCAATCTTGCGTTCAAAAAGTCAAATGGTGCTCCCTCCCTTCCAAGCCCCGACGTGCGCACAAACAGTGGTTTACCCCCACATATGGGGTACCAGCATACTCAGGACAAACTGGGCAACAACTATTGGGGTCCAATTTCTCCTGTTACCCTTGCAAAAATAAAAAAATACTTGCTAAAACATAATTTTTGAGGAAAGAACAATTATTTTTTATTTTCACGGCTCTGCGTTATAAACTTCTGTGAAGCACTTGGGGGTTGAAAGTGCTCACCACACATCTAGATAAGTTCCTTGGGGGGTCTAGTTTCCAAAATGGGGTCACTTGTGGGGTGTTTCTACTGATTAGGCACATCAGGGGCTCTGCAAATGCAACGTGACGCCCGCAGACCATTCCATCAAAGTCTGCATTTCAAATGTCACTACTTCCCTTCCGAGCCCTGACGTGCGCCCAAACAGTGGTTTACCCCCACATATGGGGTATCAGCGTACTCACAACAAACTGGGCAACAAATATTGGTGTCCAATTTCTCCTGTTACCCTTGTGAAAATAAAAAATTGCTTGCTACAACATCTTTTTTGAGGAAAGAACAATTATTTTTTATTTTCACGGCTCTGCGTTATAAACTTCTGTGAAGCACTTGGGGGTTGAAAGTGCTCACCACACATCTAGATAAGTTCCTTGGGGGGTCTAGTTTCCAAAATGTGGTCACCTGTGGGGGGTTTCTACTGTTTAGGCACATCAGGGACTCTGTAAACGTAACATGATGCCCACAGACCATTCCATCAAAGTCTGCATTCCAAAACGTCACTACTTCCCTCCCGAGCCCCGGCATGTGCCCAAACAGTAGTTTACCCCCACATATGGGGTATCATCGTACTCAGGAGAAACTGTACAACAACGTTTGGGGTCAAATTTCTCCTTTTACCCTTGGGAAAATTAAAAAATTCTGGGCTAAAAAAATATTTTTGAGGAAAGAAAACACATTTATTATTTTCACGACTTTGCGTTATAAACTTTTGTGAAGCACTTGGGGGTTCAAAGTGCTCACCACACATCTAGATAAGTTCCCTTGGGGGTCTAGTTTCCAAAATGGGGTCACTTGTGGGGAGTTCCTACTGTTTAGGCACATCAGAGGCTCTGTAAACGCAACGTGACGCCCGCAGAGCATTCCATCAAAGTCTGCATTTCAAAACATCACTACTTCCCTTCCGAACCCCGACGTGTGCCAAAACAATGGTTTACCCCAACATATGGGGTATCAGCGTACTCAGGAGAAACTGAAAAAAAAACTTTTGTGGTCCAATTTCTCCTGTTACCCTTGGGAAAATAAAAAATTGTGGGCTAAAAAATCATTTTTGAGAAAAGAAAAATTATTTTTTTATTTTCATGGCTCTGCGTTATAAACTTCTGTGAAGCACTTTGGGGTTCAAAATGCTTAGCACACATCTAGATTGGTTCCTTGGGAGGTCTAGTTTCCAAAATGGGGTCACTTGTGGGGGAGCTCCAATGTTTAGGCACACAGGGGTTTTCCAAACGCAACATGGTGTACGCTAATGATTGGAGCTAATTTTCCATTCAAAAAGCCAAATGGTGTGCCTTCCCTTCCAAGCCCTGCCGTGCGCCCAAACAGTGGTTTACACCCACATATCGGGTATCATCGTACTCAGGACAAACTGGACAACAACATTTGGGGTCCAATTTCTCCTATTACCCTTGGGAAAATAAAAAATTCCAGGCTAAAAATCATTTTTGAGGAAAGAAAAAGTATTTTTTATTTTCACGGCTCTGCGTTATAAACTTCTGTGAAGCACCTGGGGGTTTTAACTGCTCACTATGCATCTAGATAAGTTCCTTGGGGGGTCTAGTTTCCAAAATGGGGTCACTTGTAGGGGAGCTCCAATGTTTAGGCACACAGGGGCTCTCCAAACGCGACATGGTGTCCGCTAACGATTGGAGCTAATTTTCCATTCAAAAAGTCAAATGGCGCGCCTTCCCTTCCGAGCCTTGCCGTGCACCCAAACAGTGGTTTACCCCCACATATGAGGTATCAGCGTACTCAGGAGAAATTGCCCAACAAATTTTAGGATCCATTTTATCCTGTTGCCCATGTGAAAATGAAAAAATTGAGGCTAAATAAATTTTGTGTGAAAAAAAGTACTTTTTCATTTTTACGGATCAATTTGTGAAGCACCTGAGGGTTTAAAGTGCTCACTATGCTTCTAGATAAGTTCCTTGGGGGGTCTAGTTTCCAAAATGGGGTCACTTGTAGGGAAGCTCCAATGTTTAGGCACACAGGGGCTCTCCAAACGTGACATGGTGTCCGCTAGCGATGGAGATAATTTTTCATTCAAAAAGTCAAATGGCGCTCCTTCCCTTCCGAGCCTTACCATGTGCCCAAACAGTGGTTTACCCCCACATGTGAGGTATTGGTGTACTCAGGAGAAATTGTCCAACAAATTTTAGGATCCATTTTATCCTGTGGACCATGTGAAAATGAAAAAATTGAGGCTAAAAGAATTTTTGTGTGAAAAAAAGTACTTTTTCATTTTTACGGATCAATTTTTGAAGCACCTGGGGGTTTAAAGTGCTCAGTATGCTTCCTGATAAGTTCCTTGGGGGGTCTAGTTTCCAAAATGGGGTCACTTGTAGGGGAGCTCCAATGTTTAGGCACACAGGGGCTCTCCAAACGCGACATGGTGTCCGCTAAAGATTGGAGCCAATTTTTCATTCAAAAAGTCAAATGGCGCTCCTTCCCTTCCGAGCCCTGCCGTGCGCCCAAACAGTGGTTTACCCCCACATATGAGGTATCAGCGTACTCAGGACAAATTGGACAATAACGTCCGTGGTCCAGTTTCTCCTTTTAGCCTTGGGAAAATAAAAAAAATTGTTGCTAAAAGATCATTTTTGTGACTTAAAATTTAAATGTTCATTTTTTACTTCCATGTTGCTTCTGCTGCTGTGAAACCCCTGAAGGGTTAATAAACTTTTTGAATGTGGTTTTGAGCACCTTGAGGGGTGCAGTTTTTAGAATGGTGTCACTTTTGGGTATTTTCAGCCATATAGAACCCTCAAACTGACTTCAAATGTGAGGTGGTCCCTAAAAAAAAATGGTTTTGTAAATTTTGTTGTAAAAATGAGAAATCACTCGTCAAATTTTAACCCTTATAACTTTCTAGCAAAAAAAAAAATTGTTTCCAAAATTGTGCTGATGTACTATTTTGTGTCACATAACTCTCTGGTTTAACAGAATAAAAATTCAAAATTTGAAAATTGCGAAATTTTCAAAATTTTCACCAAATTTCCATTTTTTTCACAAATAAACTCAGAAATTATCGACCTAAATTTACCACTACCATGAAGCCCAATATGTCACAAAAAAACATTCTCAGAATCGCTAGGATCCGTTGAAGCGTTCCTGAGTTATTACCTCATAAAGGGACACTGGTCAGAATTGCAAAAAACGGCCAGGTCATTAAGGCCAAAATAGGCTGGGTCATGAAGGGGTTAAACAACGCTGTAGCCGACTCCACTGGGCAGACTCCATTGCTCCTTAACTACGGTCAGCATCAATGGGTTCCTGTGCCCATGCCCGTGTCTTCTATCGACTTCAGGGTGGCAGACTGGGCTGTGGAGGCACGTGACATTTGGCACCGCACACAGGATGCCATCCGGACCTCCAAGGAGAGAATGAGGGTCTCCACCGATGCACATCGGTGCCCCACTCTGACCTTTGCTCCTGGTGACTTAGTGTGGCTCTCCGACCATAATATCAGGCTGCGAGTTGAGTCCACTAAGTTTGCACCTCGCTACTTAGGTCCCTTCAAGGTCCTGGAACAGGTTAACCCTGTGGTCTACCTTTTGGCTCTTCCTCCACACCTAGGTATCACTGACACCTTTCATGTGTCCCTCCTAAAGCCCGTTCACATGTCTGAGTCATCTCCCGGGACATCGCGTTCATCCACAGACGAGTACTAGGTGAACGCTATCATGGGGTGTAAGGTGGTACGTGGCAAAAAATTCTGTTTGGTGGATTAGAAGGGTCATGGCCCAGAGGACTGGTCCTGGGAGCCTTTAGAGCACATTTGGGCTCTGCAGCTCATTGCTGCATTCGAGCATAGCGAGGCCCAAGGAGTGGGGGCCCTAGGAAGGAGGGTAATGTTAGGTTTCGAGTTCCCACCGTTGCACAGGGGGAATCTCAAACCACCTCCAATGCAGTCTCCCATTCTCCTCCAGCTGCAGTGGAGCCTGCTCAGCAGAGACATCAGTTCCAGTGCCTGGCTCAGGCAGATACTGTGCATTTGGTTACTGTGGTCCTTCCAGGCTCAGTCATTGTAACCAGCACTGATCAGCGGCGAGCAGGCACTCCTGGGACTAAGTCCTGCTTTTCTTCTTCTGAGCATGCCCAAGGGCTGACCTCTCATTGGAGGTTGGAGGTCACATGCTCAGGTCCTGTGGCAGCTCCTATTGGACCACTAGGAAGGTCCTGGAGTGCTTCAGCTATAAAAGGTTCGCATTGGCCGCACGTCCATGTGCTAGTATAAACCTGTAATCGTGTGTGTGATTGTATGCCTGTTCTGGTGATTGCTCCTTAATCATTCCCAGAGTTGTTGAATGTTCACGAACGTTGGAGCTACCTAGCACCTAACAGTGCTATCCTTAACACAAGAGCACAATCCTTACTGCGCCTAACCAGCAGCGACCGCCAGTGCAGCGCCGTGTGCAATTAGAGCGCTTTCCTAACCCTTGTAAAGGTGGTTAGTGGCGTCCACCAGAGCGGCGCTGTACGCACTCTGTTCAGTAATCTTTAATTAGTCCTGACAACTGGTCAGTGTAGGGTGGGAACTCTCGCTTGATCTCAGCATCTGACTCAGGGCATTCTCAGGCACGGGCTCAAAAGCCACCGAGGGTCAGAGCGGGATCAATCACCAGCTTAGTGGGGGTCAATTTCAGGGATCCCACTAGCATCCATCTGCTGCACCCTGTGACTGCTAACAGGGCACAGCGTTTCCTTAGTTTCCCTGCGACTCTGTGAAGCAACAGAATTTGCATCAGTTCATACCAGGTGACGGAACCCGAGTTTAGTCTGGCGTAATACCGCCATATAGTGCCGCCATTACCTAGCAGCAGGTTCCATCTCTGCACGGTGGACCCCGGGCTGCGAAAACACCTTTATTTTCTTTATATTTTTCCGTGCGTTCCGCCAGCCCTAACACCTAGTATGTGAAATCAGAGGCGTGTGCCAGCTTTTATTGTAAACTAGCATGTACAGGATTGAGGGAGCCAGCAGCTGGGAAAGGACGATGCAAAGCTGGATTCAGCACAACTGAATAACAGGCTGACCCCTGCATATTTTTCTTACCCTTTATAAAGCTGAAAAACCATAATGTGTATATTTCAAAAAGATGTTTTTAGAACCAAAACACAAGAGGGCAACTATCATGTGTCTACCTGGCTACAATCATAGGACACCAATGCAATTTTTTTTCAGCAAAGTACATTCTCTTGATAAGCAACAAGGCAAAGGAACAGTATAGTGAAAGTTAGATCTACCATAAAGTATAGCTACTGTATGTAAAGATCAAAAGCCAAACTTATATAAAAAAGGCACAACAATATAAAATAAGGAAAGCCCTGCAAAGAAATACAGGTTTTTAGGAAATATTTCAATATTGTATATTTGTCACTATATAATTCATAAGTAGTGTTGAGCATTCCGATACCGCAAGTATCGGGTATCGGCCGATACTTGCGGTATCGGAATTCCGATACCGGGATTCCGATACTTGCCGCGTATCGGATACCGGAATCAGAAGTTCCCAGATTCAAAATGCAGAAATTCAGCCAATGAGAATGATTTCAAGTGTGGGCACATCCTGTTCAGCATGGAGGGCATGAAACTACTGGCATGGCTGTGATTGGCTGCTGAAATGATGTCATGATGCAGTTTAAAAGTCGCTGGCGCCATTTTGCGATCACTCTGCTGTGAATTCAGTTAGTGACAGGACTCTGTTTGCTGACTGAGGGCCAGTTTAGAGATAGCGATTTGCTTCTTTGTGCTTTCCAAAGGCTAATTTAGCAACCGCTGTGTTCACCTACTATTCACCTTGCTTTTGCCTTGTAGCGCTGTTTTCACAGCGATCTGCAAGGTCTGTGTGTGTGTGTGTGTGTGAGTGCAGCCCACTCTCTAGTCTGAGTGTAGCCACATAGGCCATCCATAGCTGGTTGTATTCAGTTCAGGGAGGGTGGTTCATTGCCTCATACTGTTCTTTTTTTTTTCCAAGTAGTGTAGTCTGCTGCTAATTTATTCCAAAAAATCCTATTAGTGTCTTTCCACCCGTCTCCAGCTAATTTGTGGAAAAACACTACATAGGATAACGTAGAGGAGGGTTTTTGGGCCTTGCAGCGCCGTTTACGGCTGTCTGCACGGTCTCCGTGTGACTGCAGCTCGCCCTGTAGTCTGTGAGCAGCCATAGCCTGGTTGTCTCCAGCTCAGGGTTGTTCACTGCGTCATACCGCCAAATCAATTTTCATTTTGTTTTAAGTAGTGCAGGCTGCTGCACATTTTTTCAAAAAATTCCTATTAGTGTCTTTCCACCCGTCTCCAGCTAATTTGTGGAAAAACACTACATAGGATAACATAGAGGAGGGTTTTTGGGCCTTGCAGCGCCGTTTACGGCTGTCTGCACGGTCTCCGTGTGACTGCAGCTCGCCCTGTAGTCTGTGAGCAGCCATAGCCTGGTTGTCTCCAGCTCAGGGTTGTTCACTGCGTCATACCGCCAAATCAATTTTCATTTTGTTTTAAGTAGTGCAGGCTGCTGCACATTTTTTCAAAAAATTCCTATTAGTGTCTTTCCACCCGTCTACAGCTAACTTGTGGAAAAACACTACATAGGATAACGTAGAGGAGGGTTTTTGGGCCTTGCAGCGCCGTTTACGGCTGTCTGCACGGTCTCCGTGTGACTGCAGCTCTATCCGTTGTCAGTTCAGCCCCCAAAAAATAAATAAATAATAAAGTTCACCAAACACACCAGTTACACCACTTTACATTTGTGTAGGCCACATTAGCTCATATTAAAGTCTAGTCCACACTTTAGAAAATTAGTGTTTCTTATACCTGTTAGGAGGAGTTGTTGAGGAATAAGCACACAAAGCCGTTAGTACTTTTCTGCTTATCTTTATCAGTCAACCAAGATGAAGAAGGCAGTGAGTAAGGCACGTGGGCGTGGGCGCGGAGCAGGGAGGGGACGTGGGGATTCTGTGCCTGCTGCGGGCACCGGTGACTCATCAGCACCCACTTTCACCAGGCAACAGTCATTCATGCACAGCTTTGTGTCAGAGCGCCGTGCACCGCTGCTGCGTGAAGAACAAATTGAAGCCGTTGTCGGATGGATGGCAGCTAATGCATCAACTTCAATTAGTGCCACATCCTCTCAGACACAGAGCACTGGAGAGCAGCCATCTGTCTCTTCACCACCTGCCAAATTGCCCAGGCAGACAGAGAGCCCAGGGCAGGAGCCGTCTCTACTTCTGTTCTCTGAATCTCTTGGCTTGGAAACAGGGGGCCAGCCAAGCAGCATTGGAGAAATGGAAGAAGAGGCAGGGTGCAGTGATGCCCAACAGCTTTTTCTCTCTTCCTCTGAAGAGGCGGGTGGGCCAGTGGCTCCGGTCACCACATCGCAGGCCGCATCAGCTGATGATGACACTCAGGTGCCACTTACTGGTGCGTGCTCTGCTGCTGAGACTACCCAGGAGGAGCAGTTGGGGGCAGAGGGTAGTGTAGATGATGAGGTCCTTGACCCATCCTGGCGTGAGGGACAGGAAGGTGGTGGGAGCAGCTCTGAGGAAGAGATTCCCCGTACGGCCCAAAGAGGGAGAGGGAGGGGGAAGACTGCGGATCCTGCAGCCTCCGCTTTGGCACCCGTTAGGAGCATGTCTCTTCCAAAAGCCAAAAAGGGCGCTCCCAAGACTTGCAGTGCCTGGTCCTTTTTTGACACAGTTGCAGATGACATTTGCTATGTCAGATGCAAGGTGTGTCATCAAAAAGTCAAAAGAGGGAAAAATGTCAGCAACCTCAATACCTCCAACATGTGGAAACGTGCGCACCAGGCACCCGGCGGAGTTAGAAAAACACACTGAAGAGCTAGGCCAACCAACAGCGGCAGCTACCACCTCTTCAGCTCGTGTTGCCTCTTCCTCCAGCTCACACGCAGCTGGTTCGGCTTCCTCCCAGGATCGCCGTGGAAGAACCTCTGGCCCTGTTGTCCAGAGACCCGCTGTAATTCCACCTGCAGCACCACTTTCCCAGTCATCCACACACTCCCAGCCCAGTCTACAGCCATCGGTAGTACAGGCATGGGAGAAAAGGCGGCCTTTCTCGGCAAACCACCCGCGAGCACAGGCTCTGACTGCAGGCATTGCCAAACTTCTGTCACTGGAAATGCTGTCATTCAGGCTGGTGGAGACTGACAGCTTCCGTGACTTGATGTCATTGGCAGTCCCACAGTACAATGTGCCCAGCCGCTTTTATTTCAGCAGGCAAGCCGTCCCTGCCCTGCACAAGCATGTGGAGGGACACATAAAACACGCGCTACTGAACGCCGTCAGTAGCAAGGTCCACCTCACCACCGATGCGTTGACCAGTCAACATGGACAGGGGCGATACCTTTCCCTCACTGCCCATTGGGTTAATGTCGTTGAGCCGGGTACAGACCGTGCGAGTGGCGCAGGACGTGTCCTGCCCACTCCAAGGATTGCAGGAATCCATTCTGTACGCATTGACTCCTCCTCTTACACCAGTTCCTCAGAATCATCGCTGCAGGAGCCGTCACAGTCCACCTCCACATGGACCCGTGATGAACGTGTACCTGTTACGACCGACATGAGCACAGCCGTGGCCAAACGTCAACAGGCCGTCTTGAAATTAATTTTTTGGGGGAATCGTAGCCACACAGCGCAGGAGCTCTGGAATGCCATCAAGCAGGAGAGCGATGTGTGGTTTGTGCCAGCGAATCTCCAGCCAGGCATGGTAGTGTGTGATAATGGCCGAAATCTGGTGGCAGCTCTGGGCCTCGGCAACCTCACTCACATCCCATGTCTGGCACATGTGCTCAATTTGGTCGTGCAGAGCTTTTTGAGGGACTATCCGGATCTTGATGCACTGCTGCACAAGGTCCGCCTAGAGTGTGCTCACTTGCGGCGTTCCAGCACGGCAAAAGCGCGCATTGCGGCTCTGCAGCGCCGACACCGCCTGCCGGAACATCGCATCATATGTGACCTACCTACCAGGTGGAATTCCACGTTACATATGTTGGAGCGGTTGTGTGAGCAGCAGCAAGCTGTAATGGAGTACCAGCTGCTTCAGGCGCAAAGAAGTCGCAGTCAGCGCCGTACAGACTTCACAACCACAGAGTGGGCCACTATGAATGATGTCTGCCAGGTTTTGCGTCCCTTTGATTATTCCACGCAGATGGCGAGTGCAGATGATGCACTAGTCAGCATGACTGTCCCCCTTATCTGCCTGCTTGAAAAATCACTGCAAGCGCTAAGGGATGATGTTGTGGAAGAGGTGGAGGATGAGGATTCACCATTTCCATCATCTTCTGGACAGTCAGCGCCACGTGGTTCCTCACAAACGCGTAGGCAGGGGACAGTTTGTGAGGAGGATGAGGAGGAGTCAATGGAGGAGGAAGACATCCGTCCAGAGGAGGGAGTTACACAATTGTCCAGTACTCAGTATGTACAGCGAGGGTGGGGTGATGACGAGCGGGCAGAGATCACGCCTCCAGCAGGGGACAGCGTTTCTTGGGCAGTTGGCAGTCTGCAGCACATGGTGGATTACATGCTGCAGTGCCTGAGAAACGACCGCCGCATCGCCCACATTCTCAACATGTCTGATTATTGGGTGTTCACCCTCCTCGATCCTCGCTACCGGGACAACGTTGAAAGCCTCATCACACCGTTGAACCGGGAGCGAAAAATGCGGGAGTACCAAGACACACTGGTCAATTCCATCATCTTCTCCATTCCAACTGAGAGAAGTGCTGCTAGTGCATTCCAAAGCAGCTCAGTGCGTCCAGGCAGTGGTGGAGGCTCTGCACAAAGAGGGAGCAGAAGCAGTGCTTCTGCCCAAGGCAAGACCAGTATGGCCCAACTGTGGCACAGTTTTCTGTGCCCCCCACAAAAGTCTACACCATCACAGACGGCTCCAGTCAGCAGGAGGCAACGGTTCCGTCAGATGGTGACAGACTACATGTCTTGCCCTCTTGCTGTACTCCCAGACGGCTCTTCCCCTTTCAAGTTTTGGGTCTCAAAGCTGGATACATGGCCAGAGCTAAGCCAGTATGCATTGGAGGTGCTGTCTTGCTGGCCGAGAGCCCGCCTCGCAGTGTCTTCTGATTTAATCCCACTGGGGGCCTGGGATCCATGGACATGCGCAGTGCATATCTGAACCTCCACCTCTCACTCATCTCTCTATGGCTTCTTCAGACTGTTCGGTGTCAGCTGGTCCCTAATAGCATGCCACGGCCGTGACACCGCACAGTCTTGAGAAGCCGTAGGGAGGGGAGTGAGAGGCGAGGATATGCACTGCGCATTGCCATGGATCCCAGGCCCCCAGTGGGATTAAATCAGAAGACACTGTGAGGCGGGCTCTCGGCCAGCGCGGCCACACAGGCGCAGCCAGCCTGACACCAAATGATGTCAGAAGATGGGCAGCGCTAAGTGTGCCTGGCCACGGGATAACATAACAGCGCAGGCTCCGGGACGGAATCAAACAACGCTGAGGAGCCGTGGCACGGCGCCGGGGGGTTAGGAATGACGGCTGTGCTGCATCATATTACGAAGGAAAGTCCCACCTCCGGGACGGTTTCACGGTTTCAGGGGACACATTTTATAAGTGTTTAGTTCTGTGTTTGCAAGGAGCCTGATGAAAAGAGCCACCTTTTCCTTTTGCATCTTTTGTGCTGCACAAGCTGGCTCTTTCAGCTACAAACGCCTTGGGGGGGGTTAAAGGTTCCCTTTCGACTTTCTCCAATCAGGCTTCGGCCTACATTGTGTTCCTCTGCTTTTCCACCTGTCCCTGGGCTCCAACAACGCTAGTTGCCGTCCAGAAGTGCTGTCCGCACAGTCCCAACAGTCGCTCCTCTGTTATTGGGGTTCAGTAACGTCAGCTGTTCCCCTGCTGTGTGTGTGGCAATCCCTCCTACCTCCTCCTACCTCCTCCTCCTCCACCTGTCCCTGGGCTCCAACACCGCTAGTTGCCGTCCAGAAGTGCTGTACGCACAGTCAACAGTCCCTCCTCTGTTATTGGGGTTCAGTAACGTCAGCTGTTCCCCTGCTGTGTGTGTGGCAATCCCTCCACTTCCTCCTCCTCCTGTCCCTGGGCTCCAACACCGCTAGTTGCCGTCCAGAAGTGCTGTACGCACAGTCCCAACAGTCGCTCCTCTGTTATTGGGGTTCAGTAACGTCAGCTGTTCCCCTGCTGTGTGTGTGGCAATCCCTCCTACCTCCTCCACCTCCTCCTCCACCTGTCCCTGGGCTCCAACACCGCTAGTTGCCGTCCAGTAGTGCTGTACGCACAGTCAACAGTCCCTCCTGTTATTGGGGTTCAGTAACGTCAGCTGTTCCCCTGCTGTGTGTGTGGCAATCCCTCCACCTCCTCCTCCTCCTGTCCCTGGGCTCCAACACCGCTAGTTGCCGTCCAGAAGTGCTGTACGCACAGTCCCAACAGTCGCTCCTCTGTTATTGGGGTTCAGTAACGTCAGCTGTTCCCCTGCTGTGTGTGTGGCAATCCCTCCTACCTCCTCCACCTCCTCCTCCACCTGTCCCTGGGCTCCAACACCGCTAGTTGCCATCCAGAAGTGCTGTACGCACAGTCCCAACAGTCGCTCCTCTGTTATTGGGGTTCAGTAACGTCAGCTGTTCCCCTGCTGTGTGTGTGGCAATCCCTCCTACCTCCTCCACCTCCTCCTCCACCTGTCCCTGGGCTCCAACACCGCTAGTTGCCGTCCAGAAGTGCTGTACGCACAGTCCCAACAGTCGCTCCTCTGTTATTGGGGTTCAGTAACGTCAGCTGTTCCCCTGCTGTGTGTGTGGCAATCCCTCCTACCTCCTCCACCTCCTCCTCCACCTGTCCCTGGGCTCCAACACCGCTAGTTGCCGTCCAGTAGTGCTGTACGCAGAGTCAACAGTCCCTCCTCTGTTATTGGGGTTCAGTAACGTCAGCTGTTCCCCTGCTGTGTGTGTGGCAATCCCTCCTACCTCCTCCACCTCCTCCTCCACCTGTCCCTGGGCTCCAACACCGCTAGTTGCCGTCCAGAAGTGCTGTACGCACAGTCCCAACAGTCGCTCCTCTGTTATTGGGGTTCAGTAACGTCAGCTGTTCCCCTGCTGTGTGTGTGGCAATCCCTCCTACCTCCTCCACCTCCTCCTCCACCTGTCCCTGGGCTCCAACACCGCTAGTTGCCGTCCAGTAGTGCTGTACGCACAGTCAACAGTCCCTCCTGTTATGGTTCTCAATGGCAAGAGAACATAGCCCAGCATACATATGAACTAGCTCTTGGAAGGATGGAAACTTAAACTGACCATGAACTAAACCTGCCGCACAACTAACAGTAGCCGGGTAGCGTGCCTACGTTTTATCCCTAGACGCTCAGCGCCAGCCGGAGGACTAACTAATCCTGGCAGAGGAAAATACAGTCCTGGCTCACCTCTAGAGAAATTTCCCCGAAAGGCAGACAGAGGCCCCCACATATATTGGCGGTGATTTTAGATGAAAATGACAAACGTAGTATGAAAATAGGTTTAGCAAAATCGAGGTCCGCTTACTAGATAGCAGGAAGACAGAAAGGGCACTTTCATGGTCAGCTGAAAACCCTATCAAAATACCATCCTGAAATTACTTTAAGACTCTAGTATTAACTCATAACATCAGAGTGGCAATTTCAGATCACAAGAGCTTTCCAGACACAGAAACGAAACTGCAGCTGTGAACTGGAACAAAATGCAAAAAACAAACAAGGACAAAAGTCCGACTTAGCTGGGAGTTGTCTAGAAGCAGGAACATGCACAGAAAGGCTTCTGATTACAATGTTGACCGGCATGGAAGTGACAGAGGAGCAAGGTTAAATAGCGACTCCCACATCCTGATGGGAACAGGTGAACAGAGGGGATGATGCACACAAGTTCAATTCCACCAGTGGCCACCGGGGGAGCCCAAAATCCAATTTCACAACAGTACCCCCCCCTCAAGGAGGGGGCACCGAACCCTCACCAGAACCACCAGGGCGATCAGGATGAGCCCTATGAAAGGCACGGACCAGATCGGAGGCATGAACATCAGAGGCAGTCACCCAAGAATTATCCTCCTGACCGTATCCCTTCCATTTGACCAGATACTGGAGTTTCCGTCTGGAAACACGAGAGTCCAAGATTTTTTCCACAACGTACTCCAACTCGCCCTCAACCAACACCGGAGCAGGAGGCTCAACGGAAGGCACAACCGGTACCTCATACCTGCGCAATAATGACCGATGAAAAACATTATGAATAGAAAAAGATGCAGGGAGGTCCAAACGGAAGGACACAGGGTTAAGAATCTCCAATATCTTGTACGGGCCGATGAACCGAGGCTTAAACTTAGGAGAAGAAACCCTCATAGGGACAAAACGAGAAGACAACCACACCAAGTCCCCGACACAAAGCCGAGGACCAACCCGACGCCGGCGGTTGGCAAAAAGCTGAGTCTTCTCCTGGGACAACTTCAAATTGTCCACTACCTGCCCCCAAATCTGATGCAACCTCTCCACCACAGCATCCACTCCAGGACAATCCGAAGATTCCACCTGACCGGAGGAAAATCGAGGATGAAACCCCGAATTACAGAAAAAAGGAGACACCAAGGTGGCAGAGCTGGCCCGATTATTGAGGGCAAACTCCGCTAAAGGCAAAAAAGCAACCCAATCATCCTGATCTGCAGACACAAAACACCTCAAATATGTCTCCAAAGTCTGATTCGTCCGCTCGGTCTGGCCATTAGTCTGAGGATGGAAAGCAGACGAGAAAGACAAATCTATGCCCATCCTAGCACAGAATGCCCGCCAAAATCTAGACACGAATTGGGTTCCTCTGTCAGAAACGATATTCTCCGGAATACCATGCAAACGAACCACATTTTGAAAAAACAGAGGAACCAACTCGGAAGAAGAAGGCAACTTAGGCAGGGGAACCAAATGGACCATCTTAGAGAAACGGTCACACACCACCCAGATGACAGACATCTTCTGAGAAACAGGAAGATCCGAAATAAAATCCATCGAGATGTGCGTCCAAGGCCTCTTCGGGATAGGCAAGGGCAACAACAATCCACTAGCCCGAGAACAACAAGGCTTGGCCCGAGCACAAACGTCACAAGACTGCACAAAGCCTCGTACATCTCGTGACAGGGAAGGCCACCAGAAGGACCTTGCCACCAAATCCCTGGTACCAAAGATTCCAGGATGACCTGCCAACGCAGAAGAATGAACCTCAGAAATGACTTTACTGGTCCAATCATCAGGAACAAACAGTCTACCAGGTGGGCAACGATCAGGTCTATCCGCCTGAAACTCCTGCAAGGCCCGCCGCAGGTCTGGAGAAACGGCAGACAATATCACTCCATCCTTAAGGATACCTGTAGGTTCAGAATTACCAGGGGAGTCAGGCTCAAAACTCCTAGAAAGGGCATCCGCCTTAACATTCTTAGAACCCGGTAGGTATGACACCACAAAATTAAACCGAGAGAAAAACAACGACCAGCGCGCCTGTCTAGGATTCAGGCGTCTGGCGGACTCAAGATAAATTAAATTTTTGTGGTCGGTCAATACCACCACCTGATGTCTAGCCCCCTCAAGCCAACGATGCCGCTCCTCAAAAGCCGACTTCATGGCCAAAAGCTCCCGATTCCCAATATCATAATTCCGCTCGGCGGGCGAAAATTTACGAGAAAAAAAAGCACAAGGTTTCATCACGGAGCAGTCGGAACTTCTCTGCGACAAAACCGCCCCAGCTCCGATTTCAGAAGCGTCGACCTCAACCTGAAAAGGAAGAGCAACATCAGGCTGACGCAACACAGGGGCGGAAGAAAAGCGGCGCTTAAGCTCCCGAAAGGCCTCCACAGCAGCAGGGGACCAATCAGCAACATCAGCACCCTTCTTAGTCAAATCAGTCAATGGTTTAACAACATCAGAAAAACCAGCAATAAATCGACGATAAAAGTTAGCAAAGCCCAAAAATTTCTGAAGACTCTTAAGAGAAGAGGGTTGCGTCCAATCACAAATAGCCCGAACCTTGACAGGATCCATCTCGATGGAAGAGGGGGAAAAAATATATCCCAAGAAGGAAATCTTTTGAACCCCAAAAACGCACTTAGAACCCTTCACACACAAGGAATTAGACCGCAAAACCTGAAAAACCCTCCTGACCTGCTGGACATGAGAGTCCCAGTCATCCGAAAAAATCAGAATATCATCCAGATACACAATCATAAATTTATCCAAATAATCACGGAAAATGTCATGCATAAAGGACTGAAAGACTGAAGGGGCATTTGAAAGGCCAAAAGGCATCACCAAATACTCAAAGTGGCCCTCGGGCGTATTAAATGCGGTTTTCCACTCATCCCCCTGCTTAATTCGCACCAAATTATACGCCCCACGGAGATCTATCTTAGAGAACCACTTGGCCCCCTTTATGCAAGCAAACAAATCAGTCAGCAGTGGCAACGGATATTGATATTTAACCGTGATTTTATTCAAAAGCCGATAATCAATACACGGCCTCAAAGAGCCATCTTTCTTAGACACAAAGAAAAAACCGGCTCCTAAGGGAGATGACGAAGGACGAATATGTCCCTTTTCCAAGGACTCCTTTATATATTCTCGCATAGCAGCATGTTCAGGCACAGACAGATTAAATAAACGACCCTTAGGGTATTTACTACCCGGAATCAAATCTATGGCACAATCGCACTCCCGGTGCGGAGGTAATGAACCAAGCTTAGGTTCTTCAAAAACGTCACGATAGTCAGACAAGAATTCAGGAATCTCAGAGGGAATTGATGATGAAATGGAAACCAAAGGTACGTCCCCATGCATCCCCTTACATCCCCAGCTTAACACAGACATAGCTTTCCAGTCGAGGACTGGGTTATGAGATTGCAGCCATGGCAATCCAAGCACCAACACATCATGTAGATTATACAGCACAAGAAAGCGAATAATCTCCTGATGATCCGGATTAATTCGCATAGTTACTTGTGTCCAGTATTGTGGTTTATTACTAGCCAATGGGGTGGAGTCAATCCCCTTCAGAGGTATAGGAGTTTCAAGAGGCTCTAAATCATACCCACAGCGTTTGGCAAAGGACCAATCCATAAGACTCAAAGTGGCGCCAGAGTCGACATAGGCATCCGCGGTAATAGATGATAAAGAACAAATCAGGGTCACAGATAGAATAAACTTAGACTGAAAAGTGCCAATTGAAACTGACTTATCAAGCTTCTTAGTGCGCTTAGAGCATGCTGATATAACATGAGTTGAATCACCACAATAAAAGCACAACCCATTTTTTCGTCTAAAATTCTGCCGTTCGCTTCTGGACAGAATTCTATCACATTGCATATTCTCTGGCGTCTTCTCAGTAGACACCGCCAAATGGTGCACAGGTTTGCGCTCCCGCAGACGTCTATCGATCTGGATAGCCATTGTCATGGACTCATTCAGACCCGCAGGCACAGGGAACCCCACCATAACATCCTTAATGGCATCAGAGAGACCCTCTCTGAAATTCGCCGCCAGGGCGCACTCATTCCACTGAGTAAGCACAGACCATTTACGGAATTTTTGGCAGTATATTTCAACTTCATCTTGCCCCTGAGATAGGGACATCAAGGCTTTTTCCGCCTGAAGCTCTAAATGAGGTTCCTCATAAAGCAACCCCAAGGCCAGAAAAAACGCATCCACATTGAGCAACGCAGGATCCCCTGGAGCCAATGCAAAAGCCCAATCTTGAGGGTCGCCCCGGAGCAAGGAAATCACAATCCTGACCTGCTGTGCAGGATCTCCAGCAGAGCGAGATTTCAGGGACAAAAACAACTTGCAATTATTTTTGAAATTTTGAAAGCAAGATCTATTCCCCGAGAAAAATTCAGGCAAAGGAATTCTAGGTTCAGATATAGGAACATGAACAACAAAATCTTGTAAATTTTGAACTTTCGTGGTGAGATTATTCAAACCTGCAGCTAAACTCTGAATATCCATTTTAAACAGGTGAACACAGAGCCATTCCAGGATTAGAAGGAGAGAGAGAGAGGAAGGCTGCAATATAGGCAGACTTGCAAGTGATTCAATTGAAAGCACACTCAGAACTGAAGGAAAAAAAAAAAAAAAAATTTTCAGCAGAATTCTTTTTTCTCTCCTTTCTCTGCCAATTAATTTAACCCTTTGTAGGCCGGTCAAACTGTTATGGTTCTCAATGGCAAGAGAACATAGCCCAGCATACATATGAACTAGCTCTTGGAAGGATGGAAACTTAAACTGACCATGAACTAAACCTGCCGCACAACTAACAGTAGCCGGGTAGCGTGCCTACGTTTTATCCCTAGACGCTCAGCGCCAGCCGGAGGACTAACTAATCCTGGCAGAGGAAAATACAGTCCTGGCTCACCTCTAGAGAAATTTCCCCGAAAGGCAGACAGAGGCCCCCACATATATTGGCGGTGATTTTAGATGAAAATGACAAACGTAGTATGAAAATAGGTTTAGCAAAATCGAGGTCCGCTTACTAGATAGCAGGAAGACAGAAAGGGCACTTTCATGGTCAGCTGAAAACCCTATCAAAATACCATCCTGAAATTACTTTAAGACTCTAGTATTAACTCATAACATCAGAGTGGCAATTTCAGATCACAAGAGCTTTCCAGACACAGAAACGAAACTGCAGCTGTGAACTGGAACAAAATGCAAAAAACAAACAAGGACAAAAGTCCGACTTAGCTGGGAGTTGTTTAGAAGCAGGAACATGCACAGAAAGGCTTCTGATTACAATGTTGACCGGCATGGAAGTGACAGAGGAGCAAGGTTAAATAGCGACTCCCACATCCTGATGGGAACAGGTGAACAGAGGGGATGATGCACACAAGTTCAATTCCACCAGTGGCCACCGGGGAGCCCAAAATCCAATTTCACAACACCCTCCTCTGTTATTGGGGTTCAGTAACGTCAGCTGTTCCCCTGCTGTGTGTGTGGCAATCCCTCCACCTCCTCCTCCTCCTGTCCCTGGGCTCCAACACCGCTAGTTGCCGTCCAGAAGTGTTGTACGCGCAGTCAACAGTCCCTCCTCTGTTATTGGGGTTCAGTAACGTCAGCTGTTCCCCTGCTGTGTGTGTGGCAATCCCTCCTACCTCCTCCACCTCCTCCTCCACCTGTCCCTGGGCTCCAACACCGCTAGTTGCCGTCCAGAAGTGCTGTACGCACAGTCCCAACAGTCGCTCCTCTGTTATTGGGGTTCAGTAACGTCAGCTGTTCCCCTGCTGTGTGTGTGGCAATCCCTCCTACCTCCTCCACCTCCTCCTCCACCTGTCCCTGGGCTCCAACACCGCTAGTTGCCGTCCAGTAGTGCTGTACGCACAGTCAACAGTCCCTCGTCTGTTATTGGGGTTCAGTAACGTCAGCTGTTCCCCTGCTGTGTGTGTGGCAATCCCTCCTACCTCCTCCACCTCCTCCTCCACCTGTCCCTGGGCTCCAACACCGCTAGTTGCCGTCCAGAAGTGCTGTACGCACAGTCCCAACAGTCGCTCCTCTGTTATTGGGGTTCAGTAACGTCAGCTGTTCCCCTGCTGTGTGTGTGGCAATCCCTCCTACCTCCTCCACCTCCTCCTCCACCTGTCCCTGGGCTCCAACACCGCTAGTTGCCATCCAGTAGTGCTGTACGCACAGTCAACAGTCCCTCCTCTGTTATTGGGGTTCAGTAACGTCAGCTGTTCCCCTGCTGTGTGTGTGGCAATCCCTCCACCTCCTCCTCCTCCTGTCCCTGGGCTCCAACACCGCTAGTTGCCGTCCAGAAGTGCTGTACGCACAGTCCCAACAGTCGTTCCTCTGTTATTGGGGTTCAGTAACGTCAGCTGTTCCCCTGCTGTGTGTGTGGCAATCCCTCCTACCTCCTCCACCTCCTCCTCCACCTGTCCCTGGGCTCCAACACCGCTAGTTGCCGTCCAGAAGTGCTGTACGCACAGTCCCAACAGTCGCTCCTCTGTTATTGGGGTTCAGTAACGTCAGCTGTTCCCCTGCTGTGTGTGTGGCAATCCCCCCTACCTCCTCCTACCTCCTCCTCCTCCACCTGTCCCTGGGCTCCAACACCGCTAGTTGCCGTCCAGAAGTGCTGTACGCACAGTCCCAACAGTCGCTCCTCTGTTATTGGGGTTCAGTAACGTCAGCTGTTCCCCTGCTGTGTGTGTGGCAATCCCTCCTACCTCCTCCTACCTCCTCCTCCTCCACCTGTCCCTGGGCTCCAACACCGCTAGTTGCCGTCCAGAAGTGCTGTACGCACAGTCCCAACAGTCGCTCCTCTGTTATTTGGGTTCAGTAACGTCAGCTGTTCCCCTGCTGTGTGTGTGGCAATCCCTCCTACCTCCTCCACCTCCTCCTCCACCTGTCCCTGGGCTCCAACACCGCTAGTTGCCATCCAGTAGTGCTGTACGCACAGTCAACAGTCCCTCCTCTGTTATTGGGGTTCAGTAACGTCAGCTGTTCCCCTGCTGTGTGTGTGGCAATCCCTCCTACCTCCTCCACCTCCTCCTCCACCTGTCCCTGGGCTCCAACACCGCTAGTTGCCGTCCAGTAGTGCTGTACACACAGTCAACAGTCCCTCCTCTGTTATTGGGGTTCAGTAACGTCAGCTGTTCCCCTGCTGTGTGTGTGGCAATCCCTCCTATCTCCTCCACCTCCACCTCCCCCTCCTTTCCCTGGGCTCCAACACCGCTCGTTGCCGTCCAGAAGTGCTGTACGCACAGTCCCAACAGTCCCTCCTCTGTTATTGGGGTTCAGTAACGTCAGCTGTTCGCCTGCTGTGTGTGTGGCAATCCCTCCTATCTCCTCCACCTCCACCTCCCCCTCCTTTCCCTGGGCTCCAACACCGCTCGTTGCCGTCCAGAAGTGCTGTACGCACAGTCCCAACAGTCGCTCCTCTGTTATTGGGGTTCAGTAACGTCAGCTGTTCCCCTGCTGTGTGTGTGGCAATCCCTCCTACCTCCTCCTACCTCCTCCTCCTCCACCTGTCCCTGGGCTCCAACACCGCTAGTTGCCGTCCAGAAGTGCTGTACGCACAGTCAACAGTCCCTCCTCTGTTATTGGGGTTCAGTAACGTCAGCTGTTCCCCTGCTGTGTGTGTGGCAATCCCTCCTACCTCCTCCTACCTCCTCCTCCTCCACCTGTCCCTGGGCTCCAACACCGCTAGTTGCCGTCCAGAAGTGCTGTACGCACAGTCAACAGTCCCTCCTCTGTTATTGGGGTTCAGTAACGTCAGCTGTTCCCCTGCTGTGTGTGTGGCAATCCCTCCTACCTCCTCCTACCTCCTCCTCCTCCACCTGTCCCTGGGCTCCAACACCGCTAGTTGCCGTCCAGTAGTGCTGTACGCACAGTCAACAGTCCCTCCTCTGTTATTGGGGTTCAGTAACGTCAGCTGTTCCCCTGCTGTGTGTGTGGCAATCCCTCCTACCTCCTCCACCTCCTCCTCCTGTCCCTGGGCTCCAACACCGCTAGTTGCCGTCCAGAAGTGCTGTACGCACAGTCCCAACAGTCGCTCCTCTGTTATTGGGGTTCAGTAACGTCAGCTGTTCCCCTGCTGTGTGTGTGGCAATCCCTCCTACCTCCTCCACCTCCTCCTCCACCTGTCCCTGGGCTCCAACACCACTAGTTGCCGTCCAGAAGTGCTGTACGCACAGTCAACAGTCCCTCTTCTGTTATTGGGGTTCAGTAACGTCAGCTGTTCCCCTGCTGTGTGTGTGGCAATCCCTCCTACCTCCTCCTACCTCCTCCTCCTCCACCTGTCCCTGGGCTCCAACACCGCTAGTTGCCGTCCAGTAGTGCTGTACGCACAGTCAACAGTCCCTCCTCTGTTATTGGGGTTCAGTAACGTCAGCTGTTCCCCTGCTGTGTGTGTGGCAATCCCTCCTATCTCCTCCTCCACCTCCTCCTCCTCCTGTCCCTGAGCTCCAACACCGCTAGTTGCCGTCCAGTAGTGCTGTACGCACAGTCAACAGTCCCTCCTCTGTTATTGGGGTTCAGTAACGTCAGCTGTTCCCCTGCTGTGTGTGTGGCAATCCCTCCTACCTCCTCCTACCTCCTCCTCCTCCACCTGTCCCTGGGCTCCAACACCGCTAGTTGCCGTCCAGTAGTGCTGTACGCACAGAGCCAAACACCTCGCCAATGTGTTAGTGGGGTTCAGCACCGCCAGCTGTTCCCCTGCTGTGTATACGGCAACGTGTACTGCGACCGCCACGCAGGCACAACAAGTTAAATTTAAGGGAACCTGTCCCCCCCCCCCAGGCGTTTGTTACTGAAGGAGCCACCTTGTGCAGCAGTAATGATGCAAAGGGAAAAAGTGCCTCTTTTCGTGGTGCTCCTTGCACATGCTGAACCTAACACTTATGAAATGTGTCCCCTCACAGCGTTAAACCGTCCGGTAGGTGGAACTTTCCTTTGTCGCGTGACGCAGCACAGCCATCATTTTTACCCCCTTGGCGCCGTGCGCCGCCTCCTCAGCGTTGTTTGAATCTGTCCCGGAGCCTGCGCTGTTAGGTTAGCCCTTGGCCATGCACAAATTTTGCGCTGCCCGTGTTCTGACATCATTTGGTGTCAGGCTGGCTGCGCCTGTGCGGGTGCGCTGGCCGAGATCCCGCCTCGCAGTGTCGTCTAATGTAATCCCACCGCGGGCCTGGGATCCGTGGCCATGCGCAGTGCATATCCTCGCCTCTCACTCCCCTCCCTACGGCTTCTTCAGACTGTGCGGTGTCAGCTGATCCATAATAGCATGCCACGGCCGTGACACCGCACAGTCTGAAGAAGCCGTAGGGAGGGGAGTGAGAGGCGAGGATATGCACTGCGCATGGCCACGGATCCCAGGCCCGCGGTGGGATTACATTAGACGACACTGCGAGGCGGGATCTCGGCCAGCGCACCCGCACAGGCGCAGCCAGCCTGACACCAAATGATGTCAGAAGACGGGCAGCGCAAAATGTGTGCATGGCCAAGGGCTAACCTAACAGCGCAGGCTCCGGGACAGATTCAAACAACGCTGAGGAGGCGGCGCACAGCGCCAAGGGGGTAAAAATGATGGCTGTGCTGCGTCACACGACAAAGGAAAGTTCCACCTACCGGACGGTTTAACGCTGTGAGGGGACACATTTCATAAGTGTTAGGTTCAGCATGTGCAAGGACCATAATTAAAAGAGCTAAGTTTACCTTTTCCAGCATTAGTGCTGTACACAATGGCTCTTTAAGCTACAAACGCCTGGGGGGGTTAAAGGTTTCCTTTCAACTTGCTCCGGTGCAGGCTTCGGCCTACACTCCAATCCCCCTGCTCCTCCTGCTGACCCTGGGCTCTAACACCGCCAGTTTTGGCCCAGATGTGCTAGCTGCACAGAGAAAAACACCAGCCAATGTGTCAGTGGGGTTCAGCACCGCCAGCTGTTCCCCTGCTGTGCAGCCGGCAACGTGTCCTGCAACTGCCACGCAGGCACAACAGACCCAAAGCTGCCGCCAGTGCAGGCTTCGGCCTACACTCTGCTCCATCTCCTCCTCCTGCTGACCCCGGGCTCTAACACCGCCAGTTGGGGCCCGGTACTGCTAGCTGCACAGAGAAAAACACCAGCCAATGTGTCAGTGGGGTTCAGCACCGCCAGCTGTTCCCCTGCTGTGCAGCCGGCAACGTGTCCTGCAACTGCCACGCAGGCACAACAGACCCAAAGCTGCCGCCAGTGCAGGCTTCGGCCTACACTCTGCTCCATCTCCTCCTCCTGCTGACCCCGGGCTCTAACACCGCCAGTTGGGGCTCGGTACTGCTAGCTGCACAGAGAAAAACACCAGCCAATGTGTCAGTGGGGTTCAGCACCGCCAGCTGTTCCCCTGCTGTGCAGCCGGCATCGTGTCCTGCAAAAGCCACGCAGACACAAGAACTGAAATTGAAGGGAACCTGTCCCCCCTCCCCCAGGCGTTTGTACGTTTTAAAGGCCACCTTGTACAGCGGTAATGCTGCATGTGTGCAAGGTGGCTCAGAAACGTATTCTCCTCGCACATGTGGAACTGAAAACACGTCTAAAATGTGTCCTCTGTGTGACCATTTAACCGTCCCGGTGGTGTGACTTTCCTTTGTAATGACACGCTGCAACCCCCTTGGTAGCGCTGCCCGTCTTCTGGCATCATTGTTTGGCTGCCTGCGCCTCTGCGGCCGCCCTGACCCACACAACGCCCCTCGGTGTCTTATTTCTTGGGACTGCGAGGGTGTGATTGATGGGCATGAGCAGTGCATCAGTTCGCCTGTCCCTCATCTCCTTCCGCCTTCTTCAGACTGTGCGGCTTCATGGCCGTGGCATGCGATAAGGGATCAGCTGACGCCGCACAGTCTGAAGCGGGTGTAAGGACCCGAGTGTGAGAGGCGAACATATGTGCTGCGCCAGGCCATGAATCCCAGCCCCACAGTGTTTTAACAATGTCAAGACACTGCGGGGCTGGGATTCATGGTCATCGCGAACCGCACCGGCCGACATTAAATGATGTCAGAAGATGGGCAGCGCTAACAGCGCTAGGCCAGGGGATAACACGACAGCGCAGACTCCTGTACAGCAAATAACAACGCTCAGGAGGCTGCACCCAGCACCAAGGTGGGATTCTTGACATCTGTGCTGCGTCTCATTACAAAGGGAACTCGCGCCTCCAACACAGTTTGACTGTATAAAGGGCTAAATGTTATACGTGTTTCATTCAGCGTGTGCAAGGAGCAAAATTAAAAGAGCAACCTTTGACTTGTGCAGCACTACTGCTGCATAAGCTGTGGCTCTTCTACTTTGTAACCCCTGAGGGGGGGTTAAAGGTTACCTTTGAAATTGGTTCAATTAGGCTTCGGCCTACACTCTGCTCCCCCTGCAGAGCCCGGGCTCCAACACCGCCAGTTGGGGCCCGGTACTGCTAGCTGCACAGAGAAAAACACCAGCCAATGTGTCAGTGGGGTTCAGCACCGCCAGCTGTTCCCCTGCTGTGCAGCCGGCAACGTGTCCTGAAACTGCCTCGCAGGCACAACAGACCCAAAGCTGCCGCCAGTGCAGGCTTCGGCCTACACTCTGCTCCATCTCCTCCTCCTGCTGACCCCGGGCTCTAACACCGCCAGTTGGGGCCCGGTACTGCTAGCTGCACAGAGAAAAACACCAGCCAATGTGTCAGTGGGGTTCAGCACCGCCAGCTGTTCCCCTGCTGTGCAGCCGGCAACGTGTCCTGCAACTGCCACGCAGGCACAACAGACCCAAAGCTGCCGCCAGTGCAGGCTTCGGCCTACACTCTGCTCCATCTCCTCCTCCTGCTGACCCCGGGCTCTAACACCGCCAGTTGGGGCTCGGTACTGCTAGCTGCACAGAGAAAAACACCAGCCAATGTGTCAGTGGGGTTCAGCACCGCCAGCTGTTCCCCTGCTGTGCAGCCGGCATCGTGTCCTGCAAAAGCCACGCAGACACAAGAACTGAAATTGAAGGGAACCTGTCCCCCCTCCCCCAGGCGTTTGTACGTTTTAAAGGCCACCTTGTACAGCGGTAATGCTGCATGTGTGCAAGGTGGCTCAGAAACGTATTCTCCTCGCACATGTGGAACTGAAAACATGTCTAAAATGTGTCCTCTGTGTGACCATGTAACCGTCCCGGTGGTGTGACTTTCCTTTGTAATGACACGCTGCAACCCCCTTGGTAGCGCTGCCCGTCTTCTGGCATCATTGTTTGGCTGCCTGCGCCTCTGCGGCCGCCCTGACCCACACAACGCCCCTCGGTGTCTTATTTCTTGGGACTGTGAGGGTGTGATTGATGGGCATGAGCAGTGCATCAGTTCGCCTGTCCCTCATCTCCTTCCGCCTTCTTCAGACTGTGCGGCTTCATGGCCGTGGCATGCGATAAGGGATCAGCTGACGCCGCACAGTCTGAAGCGGGTGTAAGGACCCGAGTGTGAGAGGCGAACATATGTGCTGCGCCAGGCCATGAATCCCAGCCCCACAGTGTTTTAACAATGTCAAGACACTGCGGGGCTGGGATTCATGGTCATCGCGAACCGCACCGGCTGACATTAAATGATGTCAGAAGATGGGCAGCGCTAACAGCGCTAGGCCAAGGGATAACACGACAGCGCAGACTCCTGTACAGCAAATAACAACGCTCAGGAGGCTGCACCCAGCACCAAGGTGGGATTCTTGACATCTGTGCTGCGTCTCATTACAAAGGGAACTCGCGCCTCCAACACAGTTTGACTGTATAAAGGGCTAAATGTTATACGTGTTTCATTCAGCGTGTGCAAGGAGCAAAATTAAAAGAGCAACCTTTGACTTGTGCAGCACTACTGCTGCATAAGCTGTGGCTCTTCTACTTTGTAACCCCTGAGGGGGGATAAAAGGTTACCTTTGAAATTGGTTCAATTAGGCTTCGGCCTACACTCTGCTCCCCCTGCAGAGCCCGGGCTCCAACACCGCCAGTTGGGGCCCGGTACTGCTAGCTGCACAGAGAAAAACACCAGCCAATGTGTCAGTGGGGTTCAGCACCACCAGCTGTTCCCCTGCTGTGCAGCCGGCAACGTGTCCTGCAGCTGCCACGCAGGCACAACAGACCCAAAGCTGCCACCAGTGCAGGCTTCGGCCTACACTCTGCCCCATCTCCTCCTCCTGCTGACCCCGGGCTCTAACACCGCCAGTTGGGGCCCAGTACTGCTAGCTGCACAGAGAAAAACACCAGCCAATGTGTCAGTGGGGTTCAGCACCGCCAGCTGTTCCCCTGCTGTGCAGCCGGCAACGTGTCCTGCAACTGCCACGCAGGCATAACAGACCCAAAGCTGCCGCCAGTGCAGGCTTCGGCCTACACTCTGCTCCATCTCCTCCTCCTGCTGACCCCGGGCTCTAACACCGCCAGTTGGGGCCCGGTACTGCTAGCTGCACAGAGAAAAACACCAGCCAATGTGTCAGTGGGGTTCAGCACCGCCAGCTGTTCCCCTGCTGTGCAGCCGGCAACGTGTCCTGCAACTGCCACGCAGGCACAACAGACCCAAAGCTGCCGCCAGTGCAGGCTTCGGCCTACACTCTGCTCCATCTCCTCCTCCTGCTGACCCCGGGCTCTAACACCGCCAGTTGGGGCCCGGTACTGCTAGCTGCACAGAGAAAAACACCAGCCAATGTGTCAGTGGGGTTCAGCACCGCCAGCTGTTCCCCTGCTGTGCAGCCGGCATCGTGTCCTGCAAAAGCCACGCAGACACTTGCTCTTGTACCTTCTGCTCCCCATCCTGGTTCCAGTACCGTCAGCTGGTTCCGGGCAGAGCCTTTGGCTTAGGTGCCTCCCTCTGGGTATCCGAGTTCCACCAACGTCAGGTGGTCCTTGGTAGTGCTTTCAGGCACGGGTACCTCCTGCTTAGTAACCGGGTTCCAGTAACGTCAGCTGGTCCTTGGTAGTTCCATTGGCTCTTGGACCTTCGGCTACCCATCCGGGTTCCAGCACCGTCAGCTGGTTCTCGGCAGTGTCTTTTGCTCTTGTACCTTCTGCTCCCCATCCTGGTTCCAGTACCGTCAGCTGGTTCCGGGCAGAGCCTTTGGCTTAGGTGCCTCCCTCTGGGTATCCGAGTTCCACCAACGTCAGGTGGTCCTTGGTAGTGCTTTCAGGCACGGGTACCTCCTGCTTAGTAACCGGGTTCCAGTAACGTCAGCTGGTCCTCGGTAGTTCCATTGGCTCTTGGACCTTCGGGTAGCCATCCAAGTTCCAGTTCCATCAGCTGGTTCTCGGCATTTTCTCAGCCTTCTTGTACCTTCTGCTACATTTCCAAGTTCAAGAGACTAAACACGATGACCCGGAAGACCACCCCTAAGATGACGACGACACCAGAGACGACAACCACCGTGATGACGACGACCCTGGAGACGATGACCCTGAAGACCACCCCGATGACGACGACCCCGGAGACGACAACCCTGAAGACCACCCCGATGACGACGACCCCGGAGACGACGACCCTGGAGACGACGACGACCTGGAAGACCGAGAAGCAGAAGAACAAGAGGCTGCAGAACAAAGAGCAGAAGAACATTAAGCATAACACTAAATATCAGAGCAAAAAATATTATCTAAATTATAAGCAGAAGAAGACTAAGCAGTGTATGGGGGTGAGTCCGTTCCTCCTCGTGGTGCCCCTGGATAAAGCCTGATGCTGCAGGCCAAACTGAACGCGGACAAATGTAACTGTTTTGTGACAGGCAGAACGGAAGGTGTAATCTTCAAACTTTTATAGATAACAACTACGGGAATGCCTGTCACAAATAAGAATATGATGAAGAAGTTGAATATGAAGAAGAATAATAGTTAAATAAAAAGAATATGAACAATGTAACAAAAAAAAATTATAGGTAGAAGATGAAGAAGAAGATAAATAAGGTGAAGAAGAACTTGATGTCAAAGATGCTGATGATGATGAAGAAGAAAGTGTGGGAGAAGTAAAAAAGAGGGTGAAGGGCGTGGAAGTAGTGAAACATCAATATCTGACAAAATAAAAAAAATCTTAACATAGTCAATATCTTTGTAACTCCGAACATCTTAAAAAAAATTAAAATTCCTGCTATTCTATTTGATTGGGCTAAACCTCTATGCCTTTAATGTCTCCGCCACGTCCCCCAATACATCCTACATTATTCTTAGTTGTTTTCCTTCATGTAGAATGAACCTACAAGTTTATAAAGGGTTTATTTTAATTCCGATATTTTCGTCCCATTGACTTGCATTGGGATCGGGTATCGGTATCGGATTAGATCCGATATTTTGACGGTATCGGCCGATACTTTCCGATACCGATACTTTCCGATATCGGAAGGTATCGCTCAACACTATTCATAAGATGCTAATAATAATAATAATAATAATAATACAATGTATGCTTATTTGTTTCTCTTTGCTTATATAGAGCAAAGAAATCCCAATAATTTCAGGGATCAATGGTTAAGTTGCTCGGCTGCAGAACGTGTCTCATTGTTTACTTGTTACTTATTCATTTAAAACTTACAGCAGATGTTTATCACAAATATTGGTCCCCTTGGCTTTTCCATCAATAAGTGATATGTTGATAAATATTTCATAGAGAACTGCACAGAAGGACAATTGGACATATTGCTTAGGTTATTACACTATGGGAAAACAAATATTTAAAGGATGATTGGAAAAGCTACAGGAGAAACCTCTAGTTTGTCTTCTTTGTCTGTTGTGACTAGTGCAAAGCTGTTCGTCTCTTTTGTTTGGCACTAGACAAAGAACTATTGTGTAATAATAACCGGTCTTTGAAAAGCATTCAAAATGGATACAAAAACTCTACGATTAAAACTAGTTGACTGATAGACCAACTATGGTATACATGTTGAAGTGTCAAATGGATTCTGGTACATGTGCCAAATATATCTGTTTCCTTGTTTGATTCAAAAACTATGCGGTGTAAAACAACTAAGGAAGTCAACACTTACCACTGCAATATTACACAAAATAACTAACATAAATCAATAGCTAGAGACATAAGAAATTTATGAACATATATTTTGTTTTATATAACTGAACAAATGAAAATAAAAAATGAACAGATATTTGCTAGGATTGTAAAACAGTTCAAGTTTTGTCAGGAAATATATAAATCTTTGTACCATAGAAAAATATTACAATTTGAGAGTCCTCAGTGATTGATACCTTTTAACCCCTTTACCCCCCGAAAGTGGTTTGAACGTTAATGACCAGGCCAATTCTCACCACTGTAATTTTAAGAGGTAATACAAGTTATTCTCACTAAATTAGAATATAATCAAAAAGTTAATTTATTTCATTTCTTCAAAACAAAAGTGAAACTCAAATATTATATAAAGTCATTACAGACAGAGTGATCTATTTCATGTGTTTATTTCTGTTAATGTTGATGACTATGGCATACAGCCAATGAAAACCCAAATGTCATTATTTCAGTAAATTAGAATACTTTATAACACCAGCTTAAAAATTATTTTAAAATCTGAAATGCTGGCCTACTGAAATGTATGTTCAGAAAATGCACTCAATACTTGGTCAGAGCTCCTTTTGCAGCCTGTGGCACTGCTGAGGTGTTATGGAAACCTAGGTTGCTTTGATAGCAGCTTTCAGCTAGATGGCATTGTTGAGTCTGGTGTCTCTCATCTTCTTCTTAACAAGGTTAAGGTCAGGCGAGTTTGCTGGCAAATCAAGCAGTGATGCTATTGTTTTTTAACCAGGTATTGATACTTCTAGCTGTGTGGACAGGTGCCAAGTCCTGCTGGAGAAAGCAATTTCTATCTCCAAAAACTTGTCGGCAGAGTTAAGCATAAAGTGCTCTAAAATGTCCTGGTAGATGGCTATGCTTACTTTGGTCTTGATAAAACACAGTGGACCAGCAGAGGACATAGCTCCCCAATCCATCACTGATTGTGGAAACTTCAAACTAGTGTCAATAGTAGTGTTGAGCGATACCGTCCGATACTTGAAAGTATCGGTATCGGATAGTATCGGCCGATACCCGAAAAGTATCGGATATCGCCGATACCGATACCCGATACCAATACAAGTCAATGGGACACCAAGTATCAGAAGGTATCCTGATGGTTCCCAGGGTCTGAAGAAGAGGAAACTCTCCTTCAGGCCCTGGGATCCATATTAATGTGTAAAATAAAGAATTAAAATAAAAAATATTGATATACTCACCTCTCCGGAGGCCCCTGCACCTTACCGCTGTTAACCGGCAGCCTTCTTTGCTTAAAATGAGCGCGTTTAGGGCCTTCTATGACGTCACGGCTTCTGATTGGTCGCGTGCCGCTCATGTGACTGCCATACGACCAATCACAAGGCGCAACGTCATTCTCAGGTCCTAAATTCCTAATTCTAGGTAAGGTGCAGGGGACTCCGGAGAGGTGAGTATATCAATATTTTTTATTTTAATTCTTTATTTTACACATTAATATGGATCCGATACCGATTCCCGATACCACAAAAGTATCGGAACTCGGTATCGGAATTCCAATACCGCAAGTATCGGCCGATACCCGATACTTGCGGTATCGGAATGCTCAACACTAGTCAATAGCAAAATAGAAATGAAGATGCAGCACTCACCCAGTTGCAGTGAAGAAAATGTCCTTTTTATTCACCATCCAATGGTTACAGACATTTTACTTGAAGGCGGCAGGTGTGTGTGAGGGTGCAGGGAGAGGGAAGTGGACGACAGCTGTTTCGCGCTTATAGCGCTTCTATGGGTCCAAGTGAACAACTAACCATGTCATTTCCTTTAAAGGGAATCTAGACTATCACATATATCAAACAATTGTTAACATTTGTGCAAAACACATTTTTCAATAAATTAAAAACATCATTACATCATAATTGCAGATTGAAATATACAGGGTTTATAGAAATACTATGTTTATAGAAAGACTGCAAGATCCAGCTTGTCATTTATTCCGATTGGACCTTGAGCATTCACTCTCATTATCCACCTTGCTTCATGCTGTAAGAGAATTTTGTTGTGGTTACCTCCCTGAGCAGGAAATTTAACTATTTCAAGGCCAGCAAAGCATAGTAGTTATTATTTATTATTATTATACATTTTTATTCCATTTATTCCATCATTACATTTATTCCATGGCGCCTTACATGTGAATATGGGGCAAATATAGACAAATACATTAAACATGAGCAAAAAACAAGGCAAACGGGTACATAAGGAGGGAGGACCCTGCCCGCAAGGGCTCACAGTCTACAGGGGATGGGTGATGATACACTAGGAGAGGGTAGGGCAGGTTGTGCAGCAGTTCAGTAGGTTCAGGATCACTGCAGGCTGTAGGCTTGTTGGAAGAGGTGAGTCTTCAGGTTTTTTTGAAGGTTTCTATGGTAGGCGAGAGTCTGATGTGTTGGAGTAGAGAGTTCCAGAGTATGGGGGAAGCACGGGAGAAGTCTTGGATGCGGTTGTGGGAAGAAGAGATGAGAGGGGAGTAGAGAAGGAGGTCTTAAGAGGATCGGAGGTTGCGTGTAGTTAGGTACTGGGAGACCATGTCACAGATGCATGGAGGAGATAGGTTGTGGATAGCTTTGTATGTCATTGTGAGGGTTTTGAACTGGAGTCTCTGGGCAATAGGAAGCAAGTGAAGGGCTTGGCATAGGGGAGAGGCTGGGGAATAGCGGGGAGACAGGTAGATTAGTTGGGCAGCAGAGTGTAGGATGGATTGGAGTGGTGCCAAGGTGCTAGAGGGGAGTCCTGAGAGTAGGAGGTTGCAGTAGTCAAGGCGGGAGATGATAAGGGCATGCACTAGTGTTTTTGCGGTGTTGCGGACCCGGGAAATATTTTTTAGTTTGAAACGGCAGGAGGAGGCAAGGGCTTGGATATGTGGCTTGAAAGAGAGGGCAGAGTCGAGGATCACCCCGAGGCACCGGGCGTGTGGGACTGGGGAAAGTGATCAGCCATTGACATTGATGGATAGGTCTGGTGGAGGGATAGAGTGAGATGGGGGAAAGATGATGAATTCTGTTTTGTCCATGCTCAGTTGTAGAAAGCGAGCAGAAAAGAAGGCTGAAATAGCAGACAGTGCGGGATTTTGGTAAGTAAGGAGGTGAGGTCAGGTCCGGATAGGTAGATCTGCATGTCATCGGCGTAGAGATGGTACTGCATACCATGGGATTCTATGAGCTGTCCCAGGCCGAAGGTGTAGATGGAGAAGAGTACGGGTCCTAGAACAGAGCCTTGAGGAACACCGACTGACAAGGGGCGAAGAGAGGAGGTGGTGTGGGGGAGGGAGACACTGAATGTTTGGTCTGTTAGATATGACGAGATCCAGGAAAGGACCAAATCTGTGATGCCAAGAGATGAGAGGATTTTTAGCAGAAGGGAGTGGTCCACAGTGTCGAAGGCAGAAGACAGGTCCAGGAGAAGGAGGACAGAGTAGTGTCGCTTGCTCCTGGCAGTTGGTAGGTCATTGGTGACTTTAGTTAGGGCAGTTTCAGTTGAGTGATGGGAATGGAAGCCAGATTGTAACCGATCAAAGAGGGAGCAGGAGAAGAGGTGGAAGGACAGTTAAAGATGGACGTGTTGCTCCAGCAATTTGGAGGCATAAGGGAGAAGAGATATCGGGCGATAGCTAGACACAGAGGATGGGTCGAGGGACGGCTTTTTGAAGATGGGTGTGATCTTGGTATGCTTGAAAGATGAGGGGAAGACACCTGTTGTGAGTGAGAGGTTGAAGAGGTGCGTTAGGGTTGGGATGAAGACCGTGGAAAGGTTAAGGATGAGGTGGGACAGGAGCGGGTCGAGCGTGCAGGTGGTGTGGTGTGATCTTGACAGGAGGGTGGAGGGCTGGTCTTCTGTCATGGTGGAGAAGCTGGTTTTGGCGGAGCAGGGGTGAGCAGCTAAGAGGGGCAGTGGGCGCTGTGGGCCAAAGCTTTCTCTGATCGTATCGATCTTCTGTTTAGAGAAAGAGGCAACGTCTTCAGCAGAAATGAGAGGGGAGGGAGGGGATGCAGGGGGACGGAGTAGAGAATTGAACATATTGAAAAGTTGTTTAGGGTTGTGAGACAGGAAGGATATGAGAGATGAGAAGTAAGTTTGTTTTGCAGCAGTGAGCGCAGACTTGAAGCTGGCGAGGGACTGCTTGTATGCAGAGGTCGGCAGAGCGGGATCGCTTCCATCTCCGCTCAGGGATCCTGGAAGCCTGTCTCAATTCAGGATTAGAACTATGCTTCTCCTGCATATGTTTGATTAATCTTAGTGAACCTTTGCCTGAGGTTATGGAGTTGTAATGCTCCCAGAATCTTGTGGCCATTGGGCGAATGGTTTTACTAATATAATAAAATAAACATGGACAGTATATGATATAAACAACAAACTTGCTCTTACATGAGATGAAATCATGTACCCTATGTTTAATTGGACCAATATGTAAAGAATTTTCTACTATATGTAAATTGCAAAAATTGCAGATTCCACATTTAAAGTTTCCTTGGGAAGAAGCTTTTTTTAGCCAATTGTTTTTTCCTCTGGTAAGAGGTGATTATGTACCAACAAATCAGCCAAATTTTTTGTTCGTTTATATGCAAACCATGGACAATTAATTCTTATGTTTGATAAATCCCTGTCCCTTTGTAACACGTGCCAATTTTTTCGAATAGCTGTATAGATCGCCCTGTCCATTGGGCTATGTTTGAAACTAAACATAAATTTCTGACCACCGTTTTCATTAGAACATTGCTTTTTCTGTTTTTTCTTTTTACGATTTTTCAGAACATCCATTTGTGTTTGTGACAGATTTTGTGCACGACTCTCTGCTTCTCTTAATAGAGGTAATGGATATCTTCTATTTAGGAAGTGTGTCTTCAATTCTGCTATTTGCTCTCTATAGATGTCCTCATAATTATACATTTTTCGAAGTATTACCATTTGATTATATTGAATGCTTTTTTTAGCGTGTATCGGATGTGCGCTATCATAATGCAGCATGTTGTTGGTTGCTGTGGACTTTCTTTGTACTTGAATATTAATTCTACCATCTATGATGTCTATTTTCACGTCCAAAAATTCCAATCTATCTTGTCCGATACAGGATGTGAACTGCATATTCTCGGTATTCACATCATTCAGATAAGATACAAAATGATCAAATTCCTGTTCGGAACCATCCCAAATGATGAACATGTCATCGACAAATCTTAAAGACATACGTATGTGCTTCAAAAAAAGGATTCATGATATCAGTTATATATTTTTCCTCAAAAACCGCAAGGAACAAATTTGCAAATACACATGCAACCGGCGTACCCATTGTGGTCCCGGTTTTTTGTAAGTACCACCTATCGATGAACTTGAACGCATTATGGGACAACACAAATTCCAATCCTTCAAGAATGAAGGAAATACACTCAGAATCTTTATCCAAGTTTATTAGAATTTTCTGTATGACCTCTATACCCTTCTTGTGTGGAATTCTAGTATATAAGTTGACAACATCAATAGATGCTAATGAAAAATTAGTCTGCCAGTCAATTTCTTCAAAGGCCACTAGAAAATCCCCTGAATCTTTTATGAATTAGGGTATTCGCAATAATAATGGTTTGGGATTAGGGCTCTGTTAGTGAATCTATCCCAGATATTATGGGACGCCTTGGGGGCTTAGTGATAGATTTACAGTATGTATTTTGGGTATAATATACCAATGTGGAATGTTAGGACATTCAGGCAGTAACTTCTCCGCCCTTCCCTTTGTTAGAGTACCTTTTTCTACATATTTTTTCAACAAACTTCTCAATTTTTTCTTAAATTTACTTGTAGGATTACTATCTAGGGATAAATAGGTATCAAGGTCATTCAATTGCAATAAAGCTTCCTCAACATAATAATTTCTATCAAGGATTACCAAGTTTCCTCATTTGTCTGCTTTTCTTTGTGCCGCATCTTCTTTTCTAATTTGCTATTGACACACTTATTGTTAAATGATGCAGAGCACCAGCTTCCCAGCAGCGGAAAACAACCATTTTTAACCCCTTTACCCCCAAGGGTTGTTTGCACGTTAATAACCGGGCCAATTTTTACAATTCTGACCACTGTCCTTTTATGAGGTTATAACTCTGGAACGCTTCAATCGATCCAGGTGATTCTGACACTGTTTTCTTGAGACATATTGTACTTCATTACAGTGGTAACATTTCTTTGATATTACCTGCATTTATTTGTGAAAAAAATGGAAATTTGGTGAAAATTTAGAAAATTTTGCAATTTTCCAACTTTGAAATTTTATACAATTAAATCACAGAGATATGTCACACAAAATACTTAATAAGTAACATTTCCCACATGTCTACTTTACATCAGCACAATTTTGGAACCCAAATTTTTTTTGTTAGGGTTATAAGGGTTAAAATTTGACCAACAATTTCTCATTTTTACAACACCACTTTTTTTTAGGGACCACATCTCATTTGAAGTCATTTTGAGGGGTCTATATGATAGAAAATACCCAAGTGTGACACCATTCTAAAAACTGCACCCCTCAAGGTGCTTAAAACCACATTCAAGAAGTTTATTAACCCTTCAGGTGTTTCACAGGAATTTTTGGAATGTTTAAATAAAAATGAACATTTAACTTCTTTACACAAAAAATTTAATTCAGCACCAATTTGTTCTATTTAACAAAGGGTAACAAGAGGAAATGGACCCCAAAAGTTGTTGTACAATTTGTCCTGAGTATGCCGATACCCCATATGTGGGGGTAAACCACTGTTTGGGCACATGGCAGAGCTCGGAAGCGAATTTGACTTTTCAATGCAAAATTGACTGGAATTGAGATGGGACGCCATGTTGAGTTTGGAGAGCCCCTGATGTGCATAAACATTGAAACCCCCACAAGTGACACCATTTTGGAATGTAGACTCCCTAAGGAACTTATCTAGATGTGTGGTGAGCACGTTGACCCACCAAGTGCTTCACAGAAGTTTATAATGCAGAGCAGAAAAAATAAAAAATCATATTTTTTCACCAAAATGATTTTTTTGCCCCCATTTTTTATTTTCCCAAGGGTAAGAGAAGAAATTTGACCCCAAAAGTTGTTGAACAATTTGTCCTGAGTACGATGATACCTCATATGTGAGGGTAATCCACTGTTTGGGCGCATGGCAGAGCTCGGAAAGGAAGAAGCGCCATTTGACTTTTCAATGCAAAATTGACTGGAATTGAGATGGGACGCCATGTTGCGTTTGGAGAGCCACTGATGTGCCTAAACATTGAAACCCCCTACAAGTGACACCATTTTGGAAAGTAGACCCCCTAAGGAACTCATCTAGGTGTGATGTGAGAGCTTTGAACCCCCAAGTGTTTCACTACAGTTTATAACGCAGAGCCGTGAAAATAAAAATTCTTTTTTTCCCCACAAAAAATATATTTAGCCCCCAGTTTTGTATTTTCCCAAGAGTAACAGGAGAAATTGGACCTCAAAAGCTCTTGTCCAATTTGTCCTGAGTACGATGATACCCCATATGTGGGGGGGAACCACCGTTTGGGCGCATGGGAGAGCTCGGAAGGGAAGGAGCGCCATTTGGAATGCAGACTTAGATGGAATGGTCTGCAGGCATCACATTGCATTTGCAGAGCCCCTAATGTAACTAAACAGTAGAAACCACCCATAAGTTACCCCATATTGGAAACTAGACCCCCCAAGGAACTTATCTAGATATGTTGTGAGAACTTTGAACCCCCAAGTGTTTCACTACAGTTTATAATGCAGAGCCATGAAAATAAAAAATCCTTTTTTTTTTCCACAAAAATTATATTTTAGCCCCCAGTTTTGTATTTTCCCAAGAGTAACAGGAGAAATTGGACCACAAAAGTTGTTGTCCAATGTATCCTGAGTATGCTGATACCCCATATGTTGGGGTAAACCCCTGTTTGTGCACACGGGAGAGCTCTGAAGGGAAGGAGCACTGTTTTACTTTTTCAACACAGAATTGGCTGGAATTGAGATCGGACGCAATGTCGCATTTGGAGAGCCTCTGATGTGCCTAAACAGTGGAAACCCCCCAATTATAACTGAAACCCTACTCCAAACACACCCCTAACCCTAATCTCAACTGTAACCCTAACCACACCCCTCACCCTTACACACCCCTAACCCTATTCCCAACCCTATTCCCAACTGTAAATGTAACTCAAGCCCTAACCCTAACTTTAGCCCCAACCGTAACTTTAGCCCCAACCGTAACTTTAACCCTAGCCCCTAACCCTAACTGTAGCCCTAACCCTAGCCCCTAACCCTAACCCTACCCTAACCCTAGCCCTAACCCTAACCCTAGCCCTAACCCGAACCCTAGCCCTAACCCTAACCCTAGCCCTAACCCTAGACCTAACCGTAACCCTAACCTTAGCCCTAACCCTAACCCTAGCCCTAACCCTAGCCCTAACACTAACCATAATGGGAAATTGGAAATAAATACTTTTTTAAATTTTTTATTTTCCGTAACTAAGGGGGTGATGAAGGTGGGGTTTCATTTACTATTTATAGGGGGTTTTCTAGCAGAGTTTTATGATTGGCAGCCGTCACACACTAAAAGACGCTTTTTATTGCAAAAAATGTTTTTTGCGTTACCACATTTTGAGTGCTATAATTTTTCCATATTTTGGTCCACAGAGTCATGTGAGGTCTTGTTTTTTGTGGGACGAGTTGTCGTTTTTATTGGTAACATTTTCGGGCATGTTACATTTTTTGATCGCTTTTTATTCCGATTTTTGTGAGGCAGAATGACAAAAAAACAGCTATTCATGAATTTCGTTTGGGGGGGCGCTTATACCGTTCCACGTTTGGTAAAGTGGATAAAGCAGTTTTATTCTTCAGGTCAGTTCGATTACAGTGATACCTCATTTATATCATTTTTTATGTTTTGGCATTTTTATACGATAAAAACTATTTTATAGAAAAAATAATTATATTTGCATCGCTTTATTCTAAGGACTATAACTTTTTTATATTTATTATAGTTACCTTCAGTCGCGGTGATGCGCCCCCTGGTGGATGTCCTCATATGACCTGGAGCGTGGGAAAAAGTTCCCAGGCTGCAGTTCATGAGGACATCCACCAGGGGGCACATCACCGCGACTGAAGGTAACTATAGGTCATTGACCTACATTTCCTTCATTCGCCGGGGTTTACAGGCACGAGCACAGCTGCATTATAGCAGAGCTCCTGCCTGTAAACTATTTTAACCCCTTCAGATGGATTTACCTCGTGGGACGTGACAGTTCATCAGAGGGTATGTATATTGTTGGTTTATTATTTTTCCAAGCGAGGGTCTTCAGGTGGATTGAGAGAGCAATAAAATATTAAAACAACCTGTGTGTTTATTTCATTAAAATACTTTTTAATCATGTGTGTGTGTTTTTTTTAACCCTTTCATACAATTGGATTAATAATGGATAGGTGTCAGAATTGACGCCTCTCCATTATTAATCTGGCTTAATGTCACCTTACAATAGCAAGGTGGCATTAACCCTTCATTACCCCATATCCCACCGCTACACGGGAGTGGGAAGAGAGTGGCCAAGTGCTGAGGGAATGGGAGCCAGTGAAGAGATTTGCAGAGGGGGAAGCGGAGGAGTAGCGAGGAGAGAGATTAATTAGTTGGGCAGCAGAGTTAAGGATGGACTGGAGAGGTGCAAGGGTGTTAGCAGGGAGGCCACAGAAAAGGATGTTGCAGTAGTCGAGGCAGGAGGCGATGGGTGCATGCACAAGCATTTTAGTAGATCGAAGGCTAAGGAAAGGACGGATTCTGGAAATATTTTTGAACTGGAGGCGACAGGAGGTGAAAAGAGCTTGGATGTGTTGTTTGAAGGACTGGGAAGAGTCAAGGGTTACTCCGAGGCAGTGGACTTCGGGTACGAGGGAAAGCATGATATCATTATTTGCGACAGATAGGTCAGGTAAGGAAGATCTATGAGATGGAGGAAAGATGATGAGTTTAGATTTGTCCACATTGAGTTAGAGGAGAAGAAGGAGGATATGGCTGATAGACCCTCCGGGATTCTGGACAGTAGAGAGGTGACGTCTGGGCCAGAGAAGTAGATCTGAGTGTCATCAGCATAAAGGTGGTACTGGAAGTGTATAGATTGAGAAGAGTAAGAGCTCTAGAACAGAGCCATGGGGGACTCTAACAGAGAGAGGTTGGGATGAGAAGGTAGTGTGGGAGTGGGAGACATTGAATGTGTGGTTGGAAAGGTATGAGGAAATCCAGGATAGGGTGAGGTTTTTGATGCCAAAGGAGGAAAGGATCTGTAGTAGGAGATTGTTGCATGTTTGAAAGCAGAAGGGAAAGTACCAGAAGTTAGTGATAGGTTGAAGAGGTGGGTTCGGGATGGGATGAGTGGCGGTGAGGCTGGGGAGGAGGTGGGATGGGATGGGGTCAAGCACACAGGTGGTGAGGTGCAATTTGGAGAGAAGACAATTAAGTTCCCCTTCAGGGATATGGCTTAGGGAGGTTATAGGGTTTGGGCAATGGTCTGGTATACAAAGGGGTTGGGGTGGGTAAACAAGCCTTGTTTGGTCAATCTTATTTTTAAAGTGTGTGGCAAAGTCCTCAGGAGAGATTATGGAGGTTGGAGGGGGCAGTGTGGGGCAGATTAGGGAGTTAAAAGTTTTGAATAACTGTTTGGGGTTGTAGGATACGAGGGTTGTGAAGTAGAACTGTTTACCAGAGGTGAGAGCAGATTTGAAAGTGAGTGTTGCCTGTTTGAATGCAGTGAAGTCGTCTTGCGAACGTGTTTTCCTCCAATGCCGCTCTGCAACCCTGGACACTTGCCGGAGCTTTTTAGTGGAGTTATTGTGCCAGGGTTGTTTGTTGATATGTCGCACTCTGCCATGAACAAGAGGGGCAACCGTGTCAATAGCTGAAGCGAAAGTGGCATTGTAGAAAGTAGTAGCACTGTCTGTGTCATTGATTGAGGATATGGATACTAGTGGTAGAACAGAGTCAGAGAGCATGTGGGTGTCTAGGTGTGCAAGGTTTCTGCAGGGGTCCGCATGTTGCTGCACATGGGTGACAAGTGAGGAAGACAGGGATGTAAAAGGGAGTAGATGGTGGTCGGATAGAGGGATAGGGGAAGTGGTGAAGCTAGATAGAGACCAGAGACAGGTGAAGACCATGTCTATTGTATGTCCATCTGTGTGGGTGGCTGAGGAGGACCACTGAGCAAGTCCAAAAGATGAAGTAAGTGACAGGAGTTTGGAGGCTGTTGACTGAAGGGTATCAGTGAGGATGTTGAAGTCACTCATGATGATAGTGGGAATGTTAGTGGAAATAAAGTGAAGAAGCCAGGTAGAGAATTAGTTAATAAAGGCCGGGAGGTTGGTATATGACGGCCACTTGAAGGTTGAAGAGAGAGTAGATGAGGACAGAATGGACTTCAAAAGAGGGGAGGATAAGGAAGGATAGAGGTGGGATTGGGTTAAAGGTGCAGTTAGAAGAAAGGAGAAGACCCACTCCTCCACCATTTTGTTTACGGGGCGAGGGGTGTGGGTAAAATGGAAGCCACTGTAACACAGTGCAGCAGAGAAGGCGGTGTCAGAGGGTGTTAGCCATGTTTCTGTGAGGCTGAGGAAGGAAACTTGTGAGAGAGAAAAGGATCATAAATCACATGAAGCTTATTGCAGATTGAGCTGGCATTCCAGAGTGCTCCAGAGAGAGGGAGCAGGGGGGTGGACGTCAGCGGGATGGATTTTATGTTGGAAAGATTGCAGTATTTCATATTAGATAGGTAGTGGTAGGAGGGGGTAGTAATGGGAAGTATGAGCTGTGGGGGTCCAAGATTGGGAGATATGTCACCAGCAGTGAGGAGAAGCAGAGAAAGGGAGAGCAGGTGGGAGAAGGAGAGTGGCTTGCTTGTTTTATGTTTTATTAGGACAGACTTGAGGATGAGGAGCAGATCAGCAGAGGAGGTCAGATGGAGAGGAAAGAGGGAAGGGGAGATGATTATTTGGTTAGAGGGTGATGGGGTTCGGGAATAGCGAAGGAGAGTGAGGATCAGTGGAGCAAACACTGTAAGGGCATACTGTGTGTAAACATGGTGAAGGAATAAGATGGTTAACCCCTTTCTGACATCTGACGTACTATCCCGTCTAGGTGGGGTGGGCCCGTATGACCACCGACGGGATAGTACGTCATACGCGATCGGCCGCGCTCCCCCCGTGATCGCGGCCGGGTGTCAGCTGCATATCGCAGCTGACATCCGGCACTATGTGCCAGGAGCGGTCACGGATCGCCCCCGGCACATTAACCCCCGGCACACCGCGATCAAACATGATCGCGGTGTGCCGGCGGTATAGGGAAGCATCGCGCAGGGAGGGGGCTCCCTGCGGGCTTCCCTGAGACCCCCGGAGCAACGCGATGTGATCGCGTTGCTCTGAGGGTCTCCTACCTCCCTCCTCGCCGCAGGTCCCGGATCCAAGATGGCCGCGGCATCCGGGTCCTGCAGGGAGGGAGGTGGCTTACCGAGTGCCTGCTCAGAGCAGGCGCTGGTAAGCCTGCAGCCCTGCACAGCAGATCGTCGATCTGACAGAGTGCTGTGCACACTGTCAGATCAATGATCTGTAATGTCCCCCCCTGGGACAAAGTAAAAAAGTAAAAAAAAAAATTCCCCACATGTGTGTAAAAAAAAATAAAAAAAATATCCTAAATAAAGAAAAAAAATATATATTATTCGCATAAATACATTTCTTTAGCTAAATAAAATAAACAAAACAATAAAAGTACACATATTTAGTATCGCCGCGTCCGTAACGACCCAACCTATAAAACTGCCCCACTAGTTAACCCCTTCAGTAAACACCGTAAGAAAAAAAAAAAACGAGGCAAAAAACAACTCTTTATTATCATACTGCCGAACAAAAAGTGGAATAACACGCGATCAAAAAGACTGATATAAATAACCATGGTACCGCTGAAAACGACATCTTGTCCCGCAAAAAACGAGCTGCCATACAGCATCATCAGTAAAAAAATAAAAAAGTTATAGTCCTGAGAATAAAGCGATACCAAAATAATTATTTTTTCTATAAAATAGTTTTTATCGTATAAAAGCGCCAAAACATAAAAAAAAGATATAAATGAGAAATCGCTGTAATCGTACTGACCCGACGAATAAAACTGCTTTATCAATTTTACCAAACGCGGAATGGTATAAACGCCTCCCCCAAAAGAAATTCATGAATAGCTGGTTTTTGATCACTCTGCCTCACAAAAATCGGAATAAAAAGCGATCAAAAAATGTCATGTGTCCGAAAATGTTACCATTAATAACGTCAACTTGTCCCGCAAAAAACAAGATCGCACATGACTCTGTGGACTCAAATATGGAAAAATTACAGCTCTCAAAATGTGGTAACGCAAAAAATATTTTTTGCAATGAAAAGCGTCTTTCAGTGTGTGACGGCTGCCAATCATAAAAATCCGCTAAAAAACCCGCTATAAAAGTAAATCAAACCCCCCTTCATCACCCCCTTAGTTAGGGAAAAATAAAAAAATAAAAAAATGTATTTATTTCCATTTTCCCACTAGGGTTAGGGTTAGGGCTAGAGTTAGGACTAGAGTTAGGGCTAGGGTTAGGGTTAGGGTTAGGGCAAGGGTTAGGGCTAGGGTTAGGGTTAGGGCTAGGGATGGGGCTAGGGTTAGGGCTAGGGTTAGGGTTAGGGCTAGGGTTGGGGCTAGGGTTAGGTGTTGTGGATTCTGTTTGTGGGCTCCCTCTGGTGGTTACTGCTGGTACTGGGTGACTTTGGTGGGTTGCGGCCTTTGGTTTCCACCTGTCCATCAGAGGCTGGGTGTTTCCTATTTTACCTGGCCTTTCTGTCATTCCCTTGCCGGCTATCAATGTATTCAGATGTGCTCTGTTTGGTTCCTGCCTACCTGCTCCCAGATCTTTCAGGATAAGCTCAGTGCTGATTTTCAGTTGTTGGTTTTTTTGTCCAGCTTGCTTATTATGTCTCTATGCTAGCTGGTAGCTCTAGTGGACTGAGGTTCTCCCCATGTGCCATGAGTTGGCACATGGGTTCTTGTAATCTCAGGATGGTTTTTTGATTAGGGTTTTTTGCTGACCGCTCAGACCCCTTTTGTATCGTTCTGCTTTCTAGTTTACAGCGGGCCTCAATTTGCTGAACCTATATATATCATCTCTATGTGTGTGCCTTCCTCTCATTTCACCGTCAATACATGTGGGGGGCAACTATACCTTTTGGGGTTCATTCCTCTGGAGGCAAGTGAGGTCTTTATTTTCTCTGCAGTACTAGTTAGCTCTTAGGCTGGTGCGTGGCGTCTAGAACCAACGTAGGCACGCTCCCTGGCTATCTCTAGTTGCGTTTGTCAGGCGTAGGGCAGCGGTCAGCCCAGGTTCCATCACCCTAGAGCTCGTCCGATATTTTGTATTACTTTGCTTGTCCCTTGCTATCCCTAGCCATTGGGATTCATGACAGTATAGCCAGCCCACAAAGTGTTAATTGTTTGGGCTGAAGCAGGAGAAAAAGAAGTGTTTAAGGGAAATTTATTTATTTTTATTTATTTTTTTTCCTTCAGAGTTTTGCTGCCTAGCCCTTAATTGCTGTCTAGCTGCTTCTTACCTCCTCTTAACCCTTGAATGGCTCTGATATTAGCTGTTTAACATGGATGTCCAGAGTTTGGCTTCCAGCCTGAGTAATCTCGCGGCAAAAGTTCAAAACATACAGGATTTTGTTGTTCACACTCCCATGTCTGAACCTAGAATTCCTATTCCAGAGTTCTTTTCTGGAGATAGATCTACCTTCCTGAATTTCAGGAACAATTGTAAATTGTTTCTTTCTTTAAAATCTCGCTCCTCTGGAGACCCTGCTCAACAGGTCAAGATTGTAATATCTTTCCTGCGAGGCGACCCTCAGAATTGGGCATTTGCATTGGCACCAGGGGATCCTGCATTGCTCAATGTGGATGCGTTTTTTCTGGCATTGGGATTGCTCTATGAGGAACCCAACCTGGAGATTCAGGCTGAAAAGGCTTTATTAGCCCTCTCTCAGGGGTATGATGAAGCGGAAATATATTGTCAAAAATTTCGGAAATGGTCGGTGCTTACTCAGTGGAATGAGTGCGCCCTGGCTGCAAACTTCAGAAATGGTCTTTCCGAGGCCATTATGGATATTATGGTGGGGTTCCCTACGCCTACAGGTCTGAATGAGTCGATGGCTATGGCCATTCAGATTGATCGGCGTTTACGGGAGCGCAAACCCGTGCACCAGTTGGCGGTGTCTTTTGAACAGGCACCTGAGACTATGCAATGTGATAGAATTCAGTCCAGAAGTGAACGGCAAAATTATAGGCGGAAAAATGGATTGTGTTTTTATTGTGGTGATTCAGCTCATGTTATATCAGCATGCTCTAAACGCACAAAAAGGGTTGATAAATCTTTTGCCATTGGTACTCTGCAGCCTAAGTTCATTTTGTCTGTGACTCTGATTTTTTCGCTGTCTTCCATTTCCGTCGATGCCTATGTGGATTCGGGCGCTGCCCTGAGTCTTATGGATTGGTCATTTGCTAAACGCTGCGGTTTTAGTCTGGAACCTCTGGAAGTTCCTATTCCTCTGAAGGGAATTGACTCTACACCATTGGCTATGAATAAACCGCAGTATTGGACACAAGTGACCATGCGCATGACTCCCGTTCATCAGGAGGTGATTCGCTTCCTTGTACTGTATAATTTACATGATGTACTAGTGCTTGGTCTGCCATGGTTACAAACTCATAATCCTGTCCTGGACTGGAAAACAATGTCTGTGTTAAGCTGGGGATGTCAGGGGGTTCATGATTATGCACCTCCGATTTCAATCGCTTCATCTACTCCTTCTGAGATCCCTGCGTTTTTGTCTGACTATAGGGATGTTTTTGAGGAGCCTAAGCTCAATTCGCTCCCTCCGCATAGAGATTGTGACTGTGCTATAGAATTGATTCCTGGCAGTAAGTTCCCTAAGGGTCGTTTATTTAATCTGTCACTGCCAGAGCATACTGCTATGCGGAATTATATTAAGGAGTCCTTGGAAAAGGGACATATTCGTCCATCTTCGTCCCCTCTGGGAGCAGGTTTTTTTTTCGTGGCAAAAAAAGATGGTTCCCTGAGGCCTTGTATAGATTATCGCCTTCTGAATAAGATTACAGTCAAGTATCAGTATCCATTGCCATTATTGACTGATTTGTTTGCTCGCATTAAGGGGGCTAGGTGGTTCACTAAGATAGATCTTCGCGGTGCGTATAATCTGGTGCGGATAAAACAGGGTGATGAGTGGAAAACCGCATTTAATACGCCTGAGGGCCATTTTGAGTATTTGGTAATGCCTTTTGGACTCTCCAATGCTCCGTCAGTCTTTCAGTCCTTTATGCACAATATTTTCCGTGAATATCTGGATAAGTTTATGATTGTGTATTTGGATGATATTTTGGTGTTTTCTGATGACTGGGAGTCTCATGTTCTACAGGTCAGGAAGGTGTTTCAGGTTCTGCGGGCCAATTCTCTGTTTGTGAAGGGCTCAAAGTGTCTCTTCGGAGTCCAGAAGATTTCTTTTTTGGGGTACATTTTTTCTCCTTCTACTATTGAGATGGATCCCGTCAAGGTTCAGGCGATTTGTGACTGGACACAACCTACATCTGTTAAGAGCCTTCAGAAGTTCTTGGGGTTTGCTGATTTTTATCGTCGGTTCATTGCTAATTTTTCCAGTATTGTTAAACCTTTGACTGATTTGACTAAAAAGGGTGCTGATGTTGCTGATTGGTCTCCTGCGGCCGTGGAGGCCTTTCAGGAACTTAAGCGCCGGTTTTCTTCTGCTCCTCTGTTGTGTCAACCAGATGTTTCACTTCCTTTTCAGGTTGAGGTTGATGCTTCCGAGATTGGAGCGGGGGCGGTTTTGTCACAGAGAAGTTCTAATGGCTCGGTGATGAAGCCATGTGCATTCTTCTCTAGAAAATTCTCGCCCGCCGAGCGCAATTATGATGTGGGTAATCGGGAGCTTTTGGCCATGAAGTGGGCATTTGAGGAGTGGCGTCATTGGCTTGAGGGTGCTAAACATCGTGTGGTGGTCTTGACTGATCACAAGAATCTCATTTACCTTGAGTCTGCCAGGCGTTTGAATCCTAGACAGGCTCGTTGGTCGTTGTTTTTTTCTCGTTTCAATTTCGTGGTTTCATACCTGCCAGGTTCAAAGAATGTGAAGGCAGATGCTCTTTCCAGGAGTTTTGTGCCTGACTCTCCTGGAGACTCTGGGCCTACTGGTATCCTTAGGGATGGGGTAATATTGTCCGCCGTATCCCCAGACTTGCGACGTGCATTGCAGGAGTTTCAGGTGGATAAACCGGATCGTTGTCCACCAGAAAGACTGTTTGTTCCGGATGATTGGACCAGTAGAGTCATCTCCGAGGTCCATTCTTCTGTGTTGGCTGGTCATCCTGGAATATTTGGTACTAGAGACTTGGTGGCCAGGTCTTTTTGGTGGCCTTTCTTGTCTAGGGATGTGCGTACCTTTGTGCAGTCTTGTGAAGTGTGTGCTCGAGCTAAGCCTTGCTGTTCTCGGGCCAGTGGGTTGTTGTTATCCTTGCCCATCCCGAAGAGGCCTTGGACGCACATTTCCATGGATTTTATTTCTGATCTCCCGGTTTCACAGAAAATGTCCGTTATCTGGGTTGTGTGTGACCGCTTTTCTAAGATGGTTCATTTGGTGCCCTTGCCTAAGTTGCCTTCCTCCTCTGAGTTGGTCCCTTTATTTTTTCAGAACGTGGTTCGTTTGCATGGGATTCCGGAGAATATCGTTTCTGACAGGGGATCCCAGTTTGTGTCTAGATTTTGGCGGACGTTTTGTGCCAAGATGGGCATTGATTTGTCTTTCTCGTCTGCATTCCATCCTCAGACGAATGGCCAGACGGAGCGAACTAATCAGACCTTGGAAACTTATTTGAGGTGTTTTGTTTCTGCTGATCAAGATGACTGGGTTGCTTTTTTGCCACTGGCCGAATTTGCTCTTAATAATCGGGCTAGTTCTGCCACGTTGGTCTCTCCTTTTTTTTGTAATTCGGGGTTTCATCCTCGTTTTTCCTCTGGTCAGGTGGAGTCTTCGGATTGTCCTGGAGTGGACGTGGTGGTGGACAGGCTGCATCAGATTTGGAACCAGGTGGTGGACAATTTGAAGTTATCTCAGGAGAAGACTCAGCAGTTTGCTAATCGCCGTCGCCGCGTGGGTCCCCGACTTCTTGTTGGGGATTTGGTGTAGTTGTCTTCTCGTTTTGTCCCTATGAAGGTCTCTTCTCCTAAGTTCAAGCCTCGGTTCATCGGTCCTTATAGGATCTCGGAGATTCTTAACCCTGTATCTTTTCGTTTGGATCTCCCAGCATCGTTTGCTATTCATAATGTGTTCCATCGGTCGTTGTTGCGGAGGTATGAGGTGCCCGTTGTTCCTTCGGTTGAGCCTCCTGCTCCGGTGCTGGTGGAGGGAGAATTGGAGTATGTTGTTGAGAAGATCTTGGATTCTCGTGTTTCCAGACGCAAACTCCAGTATTTGGTTAAGTGGAAGGGTTATGGTCAGGAGGATAATTCCTGGGTGGTCGCCTCCGATGTTCATGTGACTGATTTGGTCCGCGCCTTCCATAGAGCTCACCCTGATCGCCCTGGGGGTTCTCGTGAGGGTTCGGTGACCCCTCCTCAAGGGGGGGGTACTGTTGTGGATTCTGTTTGTGGGCTCCCTCTGGTGGTTACTGCTGGTACTGGGTGACTTTGGTGGGTTGCGGCCTTTGGTTTCCACCTGTCCATCAGAGGCTGGGTGTTTCCTATTTTACCTGGCCTTTCTGTCATTCCCTTGCCGGCTATCAATGTATTCAGATGTGCTCTGTTTGGCTCCTGCCTACCTGCTCCCAGATCTTTCAGGATAAGCTCAGTGCTGATTTTCAGTTGTTGGTTTTTTTGTCCAGCTTGCTTATTATGTCTCTATGCTAGCTGGTAGCTCTAGTGGACTGAGGTTCTGCCCATGTGCCATGAGTTGGCACATGGGTTCTTGTAATCTCAGGATGGTTTTTTGATTAGGGTTTTTTGCTGACCGCTCAGACCCCTTTTGTATCGTTCTGCTTTCTAGTTTACAGCGGGCCTCAATTTGCTGAACCTATATATATCATCTCTATGTGTGTGCCTTCCTCTCATTTCAACGTCAATACATGTGGGGGGCAACTATACCTTTTGGGGTTCATTCCTCTGGAGGCAAGTGAGGTCTTTATTTTCTCTGCAGTACTAGTTAGCTCTTAGGCTGGTGCGTGGCGTCTAGAACCAACGTAGGCACGCTCCCTGGCTATCTCTAGTTGCATTTGTCAGGCGTAGGGCAGCGGTCAGCCCAGGTTCCATCACCCTAGAGCTCGTCCGATATTTTGTATTACTTTGCTTGTCCCTTGCTATCCCTAGCCATTGGGATTCATGACAGTTAGGGCTAGGGTTAGGGCTAGGGTTGGGGCTAGGGTTAGGGCTAGTGTTACGGCTAGTGTTAGCGCTAGTGATAGGGCTAGGGTTATTGCTAGGGTTAGGGCTAGGGTTAGGGCTAGGGTTGGGGCTAGGGTTGGGGCTACAGTTAGGGTTGGGGCTAAAGATAGGGTTAGGGTTTGGATTACATTTACGGTTGGTAATAGGGTTGGGTGTGTCTGGGTTAGAGTAGTGGTTAGGGTTACTGTTGGGATTAGGGTAAGGGGTGTGTTTGGATTAGGGTTTCAGTTATAATTGGGGGGTTTCCACTGTTTAGGCACATCAGGGGCTCTCCAAACGGGACATGGCATCCGATCTGAATTCCAGCCAATTCTGCGTTGAAAAAGGAAAACAGTGCTCCTTCTCTTCAGAGCTCTCCCGTGTGCCCAAACAGGGGTTTACCCCAACATATGGGGTATCAGCGTACTCAGGACAAATTGGACATCATCTTTTGGGGTCCAATTTCTCCTGCTACCCTTGGGAAAATACAAAACTGGGGGCCAAAAAATAAGTTTTGTGGGAAAAAAAAGATTTTTTATTTTCACGGCTCTGCGTTGTAAACTGTAGTGAAACACTTGGGGGTTCAAAGTTCTCACAACACATCTAGATAAGTTCCTTGGGGGGTCTAGTTTCCGATATGGGGTCACTTGTGGGGGGGTTTGTACTGTTTGGGTACATCAGGGGCTCTGCAAATGCAACGTGACGCCTGCAGACCAATCCATTTAAGTCTGCATTCCAAATGGCGCTCCTTCCCTTCCGAGCTCTGTCATGCGCCCAAACAGTGGTTCCCCCCCACATATGGGGTATCAGCGTACTCAGGACAAATTGGACAACAACTTTTGGGGTCCAATTTATCCTGATACCCTTGTGAAAATACAAAACTGGGGGCTAAAAAATCATTTTTGTGAAAAAAAAGGAATTTTTATTTTCACGGCTCTGCGTTATAAACTGTAGTGAAACACTTGGGGGTTCAAAGTTCTCACAACACATCTAGATAAGTTCCTTGGGGGGTCTAGTTTCCAATATGGGGTCACTTGTGGGGGTGTTGTACTGTTTGGGTACATCAGGGGCTCTGCAAATGCAACGTGACGCCTGCAGACCAATCCATTTAAGTCTGCATTCCAAATGGTGCTCCTTCCCTTCCGAGCTCTGTCATGCGCCCAAACAGTGGTTCCCCCCCACATATGGGGTATCAGCGTACTCAGGACAAATTGGCCAACAACTTTTGGGGTACAATTTATCCTGATACCCTTGTGAAAATACAAAACTGGGGGATAAAAAATCATTTTTGTGAAAAAAAAGAATTTTTATTTTCATGGCTCTGCGTTATAAACTGTAGTGAAACACTTGGAGGTTCAAAGCTCTCAATACACATCTAGATAAGTTCCTTAGGGGGTCTACTTTCCAAAATGGTGTCACTTGTGGGGGGTTTTAATGTTTAGGCACATCAGGGGCTCTCCAAACGCAACATGGCATCCCATCTTAATTCCGGTCAATTTTGAATTGAAAAGTAAAATAGCGCTCCTTCCCGTCCGAGCTCTGCTATGCGCCCAAACAGTGGTTTACCCCCACATATGGGGTATCGTCGTACTCAGGACAAATTGCTCAACAACTATTGTGGTCTAATTTCTTCTCTTACATTTGGGGAAATAAAAAAATGGGGGCCAAAAATCATTTTTGTGAAAAAATATGATTTTTTATTTTTACGGCTCTGCATTATAAACTTCTGTGAAGCACTTGTTGGGTCAAAGTGCTCAACACACATCTAGATAAGTTCCTTAAGGGGTCTACATTCCAAAATGGTGTCACTTGTGGGGGGTTTCAATGTTTAGGCACATCAGGGGCTCTCCAAATGCAACATGGCGTCCCATCTCAATTCCAGTCAATTTTGCATTGAAAAGTCAAATGGCGCTCCTTCCCTTCCGAGCTCTGCCCTGCGCCCAAACAATGGTTTACACCCACATATGGGGTATCAGCGTACTCAGGACAAATTGCACAACAATTTTTACGGTCCAATTTCTTCTCTTACCCTTGGGAAAATAAAAAATTGGGGGCGAAAAGATCATTTTTGTGAAAAAATATGATTTTTTTATTTTTACGGCTCTGCATTATAAACTTCTGTGAAGCACTTGTTGGGTCAAAGTGCTCACCACACATCTAGATAAGATCCTTAGGGGGTCTACTTTCCAAAATGGTGTCACTTGTGGGGGGTTTCAATGTTTAGGCACATCAGAGGCTCTTCAAATGCAACATGGCGTCCCATCTCAATTCCAGTCAATTTTGCATTGAAAAGTCAAATGGCGCTCCTTTCCTTCCGAGCTCTGCCATGCGCCCAAACAGTGGTTTACCCCCACATATGGGGTATCAGCGTACTCAGGACAAATTGCACAACAATTTTTGGGGTCCAATTTCTCCTCTTACCCTTGGTAAAATAAAAAATTGGGGGCAAAAAGAACATTTTTGTGAAAAAATATGATTTTTTATTTTTACGGCTCTGCATTATAAACTTCTGTGAAGCACTTGTTGGGTCAAAGTGCTCACCACACATCTAGATAAGTTCCTTAGGGGGTCTACATTCCAAAATGGTGTCACTTGTGGGGGGTTTCAATGTTTAGGCACATCAGGGGCTCTCCAAATGCAACATGGCGTCCCATCTCAATTCCAGTCAATTTTGCATTGAAAAGTCAAATGGCGCTCCTTTCCTTCCGAGCTCTGCCATGCGCCCAAACAGTGGTTTACCCCCACATATGGGGTATCAGCGTACTCAGGACAAATTGTACAAGAAATTTTGGGGTCTATTTTCTCCTGTTACCCTTGGTAAAATAAAACAAATTGGAGCTGAAATAAATTTTTTGTGAAAAAAAGTTAAATGTTCATTTTTATTTAAACATTCCAAAAATTCCTGTGAAACACCTGAAGGGTTAATAAACTTCTTGAAAGTGGTTTTGAGTACCTTGAGGAGTGCAGTTTTTAGAATGGTGTCACACTTGGGTATTTTCTATCATATAGACCCCTCAAAATGACTTCAAATGAGATGTGGTCCCTTAAAAAAAATGGTGTTGTAAAAATGAGAAACTGTAACTCCGTCACAAAAAAAAATTTTGGTTCCTAAATTGTGCTGATGTAAAGTAGACATATGGGAAATGTTACTTATTAAGTATTTTGCGTGACATATGTCTGTGATTTAAGGGCATAAAAATTCAAAGTTGGAAAATTGCGAAATTTTCAAAATTTTCGCCAAATATTCGTTTTTTTCACAAATAAACGCAAATTATATCGAAGAAATTTTACCACTATCATGAAGTACAATATGTCTCGAGAAAACAGTGTCAGAATCGCCAAGATCCGTTGAAGCGTTCCAGAGTTATAACCTCATAAAGGGACAGTGGTCAGAATTGTAAAAATTGGCCCGGTCATTAACGTGCAAACCACCCTTGGGGGTGAAGGGGTTAATAGAAAAGCTAGATCCAAGTAATAGGAAGTGCTTTCTGGGCAGACATACCTAAATGAGACAGATACATAGAATGGGGTCCTGACTAACTGTCGTTCAAATAGCTGCAGCTTCACCATACTTTAGCTGCCATGATACTTTTGCTGCAGGGAGATGCGTGCAAAACCCCACACGCGTGCACCCCTTAGAATGCTACTAAATTTATAGGACTAATTAAAGGATCAGGTGAGAGGGATTGTGGGAGCTGATTTGGGATAAATTAGCAACTGGCTAGCATACCAGAGAGGTTAAATGATCAAAGGCGCAGAGCCTGGCTACATCCATATGCTGTAACACCTTGCACTAGAGAACAGCTAGAATGACCCCCAACATGTATATACAGCAGTGAGTATTGAATGCAATTCTACAAATGAATTTAGCAAACATTCAGCTGGCACTGTTATATACCATTAAAGGGAATGTTGCAGGATGATAAGGAGCAGATAACAGCAAGCAGATATTGTACCATTAAAGAGAATGTTGCAGGATGATAAGCAGCAGATGACAGCAAGCAGATATTGTACCATTAAAGGGAATGTTGCAGGATGATAAGCAGTAGATGACAGCAGGGAGAAACAGTTGTGGCTGTAAATATTGGAACAGTTGATAGATAAGGAGTGTGAATGTTTTATTGTCCTGTGATTGAGGTCTGGTCCATGGTCCTGATGTCCCCAAATGATTTGAAGAGCACATTCCTTAGTTCATGTAGAAAGACATAATTCCATGCAACACATTCATTTCTGCACTGAGTGTAACAAAGGTTGTCGTAGGTTTATATTCCTAGACCCTTCTATCTCTCTAAGACTTGAAGTTACCTTTTAATACAAGTAATTTCATGTCCATGGTGCTGTGATCAGGGATACAAAAATGTTTGGCCTCAGGTAGATCTAATATTTTTCTTTTATTGTGTTGCAATATGAATTCATCCTTGTCTGACATTTTTGCCCTGTCTCCCCCACATACAGACCCCCAGTTGGACATTTGGCACATATAATTAGGTACACCACATTAGTTGTGATGCAGCTAGCTGAAAGTACCTGGGATCTTGTATTCCTGGTGTGAGTTGGGAATCTTTATCTTGTCCCTGTTCATTATAAATGGACAGGTTTTAATTTTTTCTGGTTGCATGGAAAGATTTCTGTAGCTGTTTGAGAGAACAGGGAGCTACTAACAATGATGCTTCTTAGATTTGGGGGCTGTCTGAAACACAGTAGTGGTGAGTCTGGAAATATGGATTGTAATCAGGCATCTTTTTGTAGGAAAGGTTGTTTTGTTAGTCATTTGGACTTGTCATAATTAGGATGGAAGCATTGTACATATCAACATTTCTAATTACGGTACATTTTCTTTTCACATTTGAGAAGCAATAGGAAAAAAGCAGCACGCAGTCATAGAATCCAAAAACGAATAGTATTTTATTTAAACTAACACAATAACAAACCAGACAAATGATGCAAAGCAGGGCTAAAAGATAACAAAGAATGCCATCAGCAACATGTTTAAGCCCAAGGTACGGCAATCCCTAAATAGAGGTAAACTCATATAGGTGAGCTGTAAAGTGCAGTGTGCAGTATATAGCAGCGGTTAAAGTTACCAATAGGCAAACAATACAGCCAGTATCACTAACTCATCAAACATACAATGATTAATACAGTGGCTGTAAGTATAAGGAGAGCAAAAGCGTGCACATCACCTGATGACGATGGTAAATAACGTAGGGACACCGATCCACCCCGATGCGCGTTTTGGTTTGGTACCTTCCTCAAGGGGCGCATAGACACATATGGGCAGGAGGGGATATAAATAGGAACCCGTAACCAATGCAGCACAGCCCCGCACCGTCTCACTTCTGCCCAAACCAGCACGCCGGGCAGACGATGACCGGAAACACGTGGGGCCCCACGTGATCAGGAAGTATGTGCGCGGCCACTAGGAGTCAGATGGAGCGGTGACAGAGCGGCGCATGCACAGCAGTGTATAGGTATGGAGGAACCATCTCCACTAAGGGCAAGGAAAAGGGCAATGGGACAAGGAGTGTGTTAAGCAAGGAACGGATTTAAAAACATACAAATAAATGGTAGAGGGGCACAGGGAACAGAGGATAGATATGCCGAGAGTATGTACAGATATATAAGGAATGCAGATATTCACGGATGTTAAGTACGTATACAAAGGAATGTGATACTAACCATATTTCAAACGCTTCCATAACATAGAATAAAGAAATAATACAACATACAATAAGCCTAGTAGTATAGAATATATGAACAAATAAATATTTCATAGACAATAGATGCATATAGTGGATGATAGAACAGTATCATAGAACTTATACGTAGTTAGTTACAAAAGTCCAATAGATATACAGAAAAGCACAGAGGAACGTCCAAAAAAACAACCCTTTATATCAAAATATAGTACATTAACATATATGACGACAATTCATATACTTCAAACTTCATGCTTCATAATCTTCCCAAGTTCCAGATGGAAAATACCTAATTCATTATACCGATGGAAAAGTCCTAAGTAACAAAGAAGCCAGATTAAAAACAAATAAAACCACACATGATGCGAAATAGACAAACCTTACACAGCAGTGTGGCGACTAAAGAAAAGGGGCAAAGCTGATGTTTTCGTTTAGGCCCAATGGATGCACGGTGTTGAGCGACCATATCCACCGTGTCTCCAATTGGTCCAGATGTTTAAAAAGACTACCACCACGGATGTTGACATTTAACATGTCAATACCACGCACTCTGAAAAGGGAACTATCACTATGATGCAAGGTCTTGAAATGCCTCGGGATCGTTTTAATTAGGGATACATCCATCTGAGTGGTGGCTGCCTCAATCCCCAAGACATGCTCTCTAACTCTCACTTTCAACTGCCTGGTTGTCATTCCAATATAAATTAATCCACAAGGGCATGTAGCAAAATAGATAATATATCTAGAAGTGCAAGTAATGCGCTTCCTGATAGTATAATTCCTTGTGCCACTTGAGTTGGTGAATGTATCACATCTATCCAAATATGGGCACGCGACACAACGGCCTCATGGGGAACAACCCCCCAGAAACGGGATATCGTCCAGAAATGTCATTGGTCCTTGTCCAACATAGTGGCTGCTTGTTAGGTGATCTCTTAGATTTTTTGCCCGTCTAAAGGTCAATAATGGCCTTTTAGGAAGACATTTACTCAAAATGGGATCAGTCTGTAAAAGTCTGTAAAATAGGCCAGGCCTTAGTGAGTGCTGATCTAACTCTATCTGCCTGTGGATGGAACATAGTGATAAATCTAAGTTGGTCCCATCCAGTCTTGACTCCATTTTCCTGGAGTTTATACAGCAGACAGTTACGAGTTGAATATTTGGCCCTATGGTAGGCTTTTTTAGTAATCCGTCTGCTGTACCCCCGTTCAATAAAGCGCGCTGTTAATTCAACGGCGTGCTTTTCAAAATCGACATCCGTTGAGCTTATCCTCCGGAGACTGAGGAACTGTCCAACGGGTATCGAGGAGACCATATGGCGCGGATGACAGGAGGAGGCGTGCAACACCATATTCGTAGATGTTGCTTTACGGAAAATATCCGTATGGATAACATCCTTGCCAATCATTACATCCAAAAAACTAATTTTAGACCTATCCCACTCACAAGTAAGGCTGATATTGAGATCATTACTATTGAGATGACCGATGAGCTGCTCAAGGTCAGTGGCCTCACCCTGCCAGACAAAAAGGATGTCATCGATGTACCGTATCCAAAAGGGGATACGGTCCATCGATGACAGCCTGTCCGATAGGAAGAGGTCCCTCTCCCACAGCCCCAGGAACAGATTAGCATAGGCCTGTTCAAAGGCCACACCCATGGCTGTCCCCTGGAGCTGTAGGTAGAAGGACCCCTTGAATACAAAGAAATTATGTGTGAGGGTGAACTCCAGTAGTTCCAGCAGGAGTCCCCTAAGACCAATTGACAGTGTAGATGTATCAAGAAAGAATTTAACTGCGGAAATACCATCTTTATGTCTGATACTTGTATAAAGAGACTGCACATCTGCTGAAACCAGTAGAGATTCACCCTCAAAGTTCAGGCCATCGACCCTACGGAGCAGCTCACCGGTATCCTTAAGATATGAGGGAAGAGCGGTAACCAGGGGATGGAGGTGGAAATCTATCCAAGAATTGACATGCTCAAGGTAGTTTCCCCTCCCTGATACAATAGGTCGACCGGGTGGCGACTTCAGGTCCTTGTGTATTTTCGGGAAGAGGTAAAAAGTGGCTATTGTGGGGTCATTAATAAGGAGGGCAGATGCAAGCTCCTTTGTAATGACATCACCTGCTAATGCTTCTTTAATAATAGACACTAGTTGACCAGAGTATGCACTTAATGGATTATATGTCAATTTTTTATAGCAGATGGAATTGTTTAATTGACGAAAAGCCTCCTTTTCATACATTCCCACGGGCCAAACAACAACATTCCCTCCCTTGTCAGCAGGTTTTAATAGTACATCAGGGAGATTTTTGAGGTAGTCCAGTCGCTTACGCTCTATCCTGGACAAGTTTTCGGACCGTGAAAATCTTGGAATTTGACACAAGTCCTGGGTCACCACCCGGACGAAAAGATCAATGCACAAACATGTAGACAGAGGGGGAAATTTAGTAGACCGAGAGCAAATAGAGGGAGGAATCTTACCCCCCTCATGGATATGTTCCACCGCCAGTTCCTCCAATATTCTCAATGTAGCCTGTTCTTCCTCTGTGGGAAAAAGTAAATTACTCTCATTATCATAGAAATGACATCTCAACAGCAATGATCTAGCAAAGAGATTCAAGTCCTTAACGGTAGTGAACTTATCATATTCCGGAGTGGGTGAAAAGGAGAGACCCTTACCAAGGAGAGACAGATCAGCAGGAGAGAGTGTATAATGACTCAAATTAATTACCCGATTGTTTTTACTCTCGAATTCCATCTGATGTCTAGACTGTCCCTATAGGGATGGTAGGCATGATCTCTCAAACGTGTCGATCCAGAGGAGGCAGGTACATCAGACTGTCCACTCATAGAGGATACTGATTTATTAGATGAAACCCGCGGTAAATTAGCTTTTCTCCACAGGTATACCCTGTTTGTCCGATAGTCCTGGAGGTCCCTATTATGCTTAGATGACTGGTTCTCTTGAATCTTTTTTGCCAGGGCATCTAATGATTTCTCCAAATCCAAATCGAACTGTTGCAGCTTTTCTTTTGGACATTCAATCTTAACCAAAGTTTGTATTTCATCAATATTTTTATCCAACTCATTAAATTTCATAGTATTGAGATCAATCAGAAGTTGCATCAGAGTGAAGGAGCACACATTACTTGCCTCTTCCCATTTTTTAATAAACATATCATCACTAATTGGGAATGTTGGAATTACACGGACACGTAATCACCGTGGAATCATCTTATTGGTCATATATTTTGCCAAGAAGATACGGTTCCACCATAGCCTAGAACGTTTTATTAGGGAGTCTTTCATCATAGCCAATTTATCATCAAATCCTAGATCACCACACTGCTGTGTATTAGCCCCACTGGCACCAAAAGTCTGGTCCAACTGGTTGAGCCACGCTTTTTCTTTGGCTCTGTAGTCCATAGCATCAGAAAGAACACCTGTGCATAACACAGTTAGATTAAGATATAGAAAAATTCCAATGTGCATTGTTGGTGGTGGACAATAATTAACACAATGAAAAGACTATATATATATATATATATATATATATATATATATATATATATATATAGCTACATATATCGATATATATATATATATATGTCCAAAACGCCACCTATGCATGGAAATAGGGATAACTGCAAAGCATAATTCAATAGGAAAAAAACAGCACGCAGTCATAGAATCAAAAAACGAATAATATTGTATTTAAACTAGACACAATAACAAACCAGACAAATAATGCAAAGCAGGGCTAAAAGATGACAAAGAATGCCATCAGCAACATGTTTAAGCCCAAGGTACGGCAATCCCTAAATAGAGGTAAACTCATATAGGTGAGCTGTAAAGTGCAGCATGCAGTATATAGCAGCAGTTTTAGTTACCAATAGGCAAACAATACAGCCAGTATCACTAACTCATCAAGCATACAATGATCAATACAGTGGCTGTAAGTATAAGGAGAGCAAAAGCGTGCACATCACCTGATGACGATGGTAAATAACGTAGGGACACCGATCCACCCTGACGCGCGTTTCGGTTTGATACCTTCCTCAAGTGGCGCATAGACACATATGGGCAGGAGGGGATATAAATAGGAACCATCTCCACTAAGGGCAAGGAAAAGGGCAATGGGACAAGGAGTGTGTTAAGCAAGGAACGGATATAAAAACATACAAATAAAAGGTAGAGGGGCACAGGGAACAGAGGATAGATATGCCGAGAGTATGTACAGATATATAAGGAATGCAGATATTCACGGATGTGAAGTACGTATACAAAGGAATGTGATACTAACCATATCTCAAAAGCATCTATAACATTGAATAAAGAAATAATACAACATACAATAAGCCTAGTGGTATAGAATATATGAACAAATAAATATTTCATAGACAATAGATGCATATAGTGGATGATAGAACAGTATCATAGAACTTATACGTAGTTAGTTACAAAAGCCCAATAGATATACAGAAAAGCACAGAGGAACGTCCAAAAAAACAACCCTTTATATCAAAATATAGTACATTAACATATATGACGACAATTCATATACTTCAAACTTCATGCTTCATAATCTTCCCAAGTTCCAGATGGAAAATACCCAATTCATTATACCGATGGAAAGGTCCTAAGTAACAAAGAAGCCAGATTAAAAACAAATAAAACCACACATGATGCGGAATAGACAAACCTTACACAGCAGTGTTGCGACTAAAGAAAAGGGGCAAAGCTGATGTTTTCGTTTAGGCCCAATGGATGCACGGTGTTGAGCGACCATATCCACCGTGTCTCCAATTGGCCCAGACGTTTAAAAAGACTACCACGGATGTTGACATTTAATATGTCAATACCACACACTCTGAAAAGGGAACTATCACTATGATGCAAGGTCTTGAATTGCCTCGGGATTGTTTTAATTAGGGATACATCCATCTGAGTGGCGGCCGCCTCAATCCCCAAGACATGCTCTCTAACTCTCAATTTCAACTGCCTGGTTGTCATTCCAATATAAATTAATCCACAAGGGCATGTAGCAAAATAGATAATATATCTAGAAGTGCAAGTAATGCGCTTCCTGATAGTATAATTCCTTGTGCCACTTGAGTTGGTGAATGTATCACATCTATCCACATTTGGGCATGCGACACAACGGCCACATGGGGTACAACCCCCCAGAAACGGGATATCATCCAGAAATGTCCTTGGTCCTTGTCCAACATAGTGGCTGCTTGTTAGGTGATCTCTTAGATTTTTTGCCCGTCTAAAGGTCAATAATGGCCTTTTAGGAAGAAATTTACTCAAAATGGGATCAGTCTGTAAAAGTCTGTAAAATAGGCAAGGCCTTAGTGAGTGCTGATCTAACTCTATCTGCCTGTGGATGGAACATAGTGATAAATCTAAGTTGGTCCCATCCAGTCTTGACTCCATTTTCCTGGAGTTTATACAGCAGACAGTTACGAGTTGAATATTTGGCCCTATGGTAGGCTTTTTTAGTAATCCGTCTGCTGTACCCCCGTTCAATAAAGCGCGCTGTTAATTCAACGGCGTGCTTTTCAAAATCGACATCCGTTGAGCTTATCCTCCGGAGACTGAGGAACTGTCCAACGGGTATCGAGGAGACCATATGGCGCGGATGACAGGAGGAGGCGTGCAACACCATATTCGTAGATGTTGCTTTACGGAAAATATCCGTATGGATAACATCCTTGCCAATCATTACATCCAAAAAACTAATTTTAGACCTATCCCACTCACAAGTAAAGCTGATATTGAGATCATTACTATTGAGATGACCGATGAGCAGCTCAAGGTCAGTGGCCTCACCCTGCCAGACAAAAGGGATGTCATCGATGTACCGTATCCAAAAGGGGATACGGTCCATCGATGACAGCCTGTCCGATAGGAAGAGGTCCCTCTCCCACAGCCCCAGGAACAGATTAGCATAGGCCTGTTCAAAGGCCACACCCATGGCTGTCCCCTGGAGCTGTAGGTAGAAGGACCCCTTGAATACAAAGAAATTATGTGTGAGGGTGAACTCCAGTAGTTCCAGCAGGAGTCCCCTAAGACCAATCGACAGTGTAGATGTATCAAGAAAGAACTTAACTGCGGCAATACCGTCTTTATGTCTGATACTTGTATAAAGAGACTGCACATCTGCTGAAACCAGTAGAGATTCACCCTCAAAATTCAGGCCATCGACCCTACGGAGCAGCTCACCGGTATCCTTAAGATATGAGGGAAGAGCGGTAACCAGGGGATGGAGGTGGAAATCTATCCAAGAATTGACATGCTCAAGGTAGTTTCCCCTCCCTGATACAGTAGGTCGACCGGGTGGCGACTCCAGGTCCTTGTGTATTTTCGGGAAGAGGTAAAAAGTGGCTATTGTGGGGTCATTAATAAGGAGGGCAGATGCAAGCTCCTTTGTAATGACATCACCTGCTAATGCTTCTTTAATAATAGACACTAGTTGACCAGAGTATGCACTTAATGGATTATATGTCAATTTTTTATAGCAGATGGAATTGTTTAATTGACGAAAAGCCTCCTTTTCATACATTCCCATGGGCCAAACAACAACATTCCCTCCCTTGTCAGCAGGTTTTAATAGTACATCAGGGAGATTTTTGAGGTAGTCCAGTCGCTTACGCTCCATCCTGGACAAGTTTTCGGACCGTGAAAATCTTGGAATTTGACACATGTCCTGGGTCACCACCCAGACGAAAAGATCAATACACAAACATGTAGACAGAGGGGGAAATTTAGTAGACCGAGAGCAAATAGAGGGAGGAATCTTACCCCCCTCATGGATATGTTTCCCCGCCAGTTCCTCCAATATTCTCAATGTAGCCTGTTCTTCCTCTGTGGGAAAAAGTAAATTACTCTCATTATCATAGAAATGACATCTCAACAGCAATGATCTAGCAAAGAGATTCAAGTCCTTAACGGTAGTGAACTTATCATATTCCGGAGTGGGTGAAAAGGAGAGACCCTTACCAAGGAGAGACAGATCAGCAGGAGAGAGTGTATAATGACTCAAATTAATTACCCGATTGTTTTTACTCTCGGATTCCATCTGATGTCTAGACTGTCCCTATAGGGATGGTAGGCATGATCTCTCAAACGTGTCGATCCAGAGGAGGCAGGTACATCAGACTGTCCACTCATAGAGGATACTGATTTATTAGATGAAACCCGCGGTAAATTAGCTTTTCTCCACAGGTATACCCTGTTTGTCCGATAGTCCTGGAGGTCCCTATTATGCTTAGATGACTGTTTCTCTTGAATCTTTTTTGCCAGGGCATCTAATGATTTCTCCAAATCCAAATCGAACTGTTGCAGCTTTTCTTTTGGACATTCAATCTTAACCAAAGTTTGTATTTCATCAATATTTTTATCCAACTCATTAAATTTCATAGTATTGAGATCAATCAGAAGTTGCATCAGAGTGAAGGAGCACACATTACTTGCCTCTTCCCATTTTTTAATAAACATATCATCACTAATTGGGAATGTTGGAATTACACGGACACGTAATCCCCGTGGAATCATCTTATTGGTCATATATTTTGCCAAGAAGATACGGTTCCACCATAGCCTAGAACGTTTTATTAGGGAGTCGTTCATCATAGCCAATTTATCATCAAATCCTAGATCACCACACTGCTGTGTATTAGCCCCACTGGCACCAAAAGTCTGGTCCAACTGGTTGAGCCACGCTTTTTCTTTGGCTCTGTAGTCCATAGCATCAGAAAGAACACCTGTGCATAACACAGTTAGATTAATATATAGAAAAATTCCAATGTGCATTGTTGGTGGTGGACAATAATTAACACAATGAAAAGACTATATATATATATATATATATATATATATATATATATATATATATATATATATATATATACATATAGCTACATATATCGATATATATATATGTCCAAAACGCCACCTATGCATGGAAATAGGGATAACTGCAAAGCATAATTCAATAGGAAAAAAGCAGCACGCAGTCATAGAATCCAAAAACGAATGATATTGTATTTAAACTAGACACAATAACAAACCAGACAAATGATGCAAAGCAGGGCTAAAAGATGACAAAGAATGCCATCAGCAACATGTTTAAGCCCAAGGTACGGCAATCCCTAAATAGAGGTAAACTCATATAGGTGAGCTGTAAAGTGCAGCATGCAGTATATAGCAGCAGTTTTAGTTACCAATAGGCAAACAATACAGCCAGTATCACTAACTCATCAAGCATACAATGATCAATACAGTGGCTGTAAGTATAAGGAGAGCAAAAGCGTGAACATCACCTGATGACGATGGTAAATAACGTAGGGACACCGATCCACCCCGACGCGCGTTTCGGTTTGATAACTTCCTCAGGGGGCGCATAGACACATATGGGCAGGAGGGGATATAAATAGGAACCATCTCCACTAAGGGCAAGGAAAAGGGCAATGGGACAAGGAGTGTTAAGCAAGGAACGGATATAAAAACATACAAATAAAAGGTAGAGGGGCACAGGGAACAGAGGATAGATATGCCGAGAGTATGTACAGATATATAAGGAATGCAGATATTCACGGATGTGAAGTACGTATACAAAGGAATGTGATACTAACCATATTTCAAAAGCATCCATAACATAGAATAAAGAAATAATACAACATACAATAACCCTAGTGGTATAGAATATATGAACAAATAAATATTTCATAGACAATAGATGCATATAGTGGATGATAGAACAGTATCATAGAACTTATACGTAGTTAGTTACAAAAGCCCAATAGATATACAGAAAAGCACAGAGGAACGTCCAAAAAAACAACCCTTTATATCAAAATATAGTACATTAACATATATGACGACAATTCATATACTTCAAACTTCATGCTTCATAATCTTCCCAAGTTCCAGATGGAAAATACCCAATTCATTATACCGATGGAAAGGTCCTAAGTAACAAAGAAGCCAGATTAAAAACAAATAAAACCACACATGATGCGGAATAGACAAACCTTACACAGCAGTGTTGCGACTAAAGAAAGGGGCAAAGCTGATGTTTTCGTTTAGGCCCAATGGATGCACGGTGTTGAGCGACCATATCCACCGTGTCTCCAATTGGCCCAGATGTTTAAAAAGACTACCATGGATGTTGACATTTAACATGTCAATACCACGCACTCTGAAAAGGGAACTATCGCTATGATGCAAGGTCTTGAATTGCCTCGGGATTGTTTTAATTAGGGATACATCCATCTGAGTGGCGGCCGCCTCAATCCCCAAGACATGCTCTCTAACTCTCACTTTCAACTGCCTGGTTGTCATTCCAATATAAATTAATCCACAAGGGCATGTAGCAAAATAGATAATATATCTAGAAGTGCAAGTAATGCGCTTCCTGATAGTATAATTCCTTGTGCCACTTGAGTTGGTGAATGTATCACATCTATCCACATTTGGGCATGCGACACAACGGCCGCATGGGGTACAACCCCCCAGAAACGGGATATCGTCCAGAAATGTCCTTGGTCCTTGTCCAACATAGTGGCTGCTTGTTAGGTGATCTCTTAGATTTTTTGCCCGTCTAAAGGTCAATAATGGCCTTTTAGGAAGAAATTTACTCAAAATGGGATCAGTCTGTAAAATAGGCCAGGCCTTAGTGAGTGCTGATCTAACTCTATCCGCCTGCGGATGGAACGTAGTGATAAATCTAAGTTGGTCCCCTCCAGTCTTGACTCCATTTTCCTGGGGTTTATACAGCAGGTTACGATTTGAATATTTGGCCCTGCTTTGAGAAGCAGAACAATACAATTGTCACCTCTCCTTTACAGACACCAATGATATCTTTGACATCATTGACTTCCGATAGTTTTTGTTCTGTTCCATTTTTGTGTCAATAATTTGGAGTCAATTACTTCATGTTTTTCTACTCTTCTCTGATAATGTGACACAATTTTCCATATAATGTAACAGAACCTGCAAAATATCTTATAAAACTATTAACCCCTTCATGACCCAGCCTATTTTGGCCTTAATGACCTTGCCGTTTTTTGCAATTCTGACCAGTGTCCCTTTATGAGGTAATAACTTAGGAACGCTTCAACGGATCCTAGCGATTCTGAGATTTTTTTTTCGTGACATATTGGGCTTCATGATAGTGGTAAATTTAGGTCGATAATTTTTGCGCTTATTTGTGAAAAAATTGGAAATTTGGCAAAAATTTTGAAAATTTCGCAATTTTCACATTTTGAATTTTTATTCTGTTAAATCAGAGAGTTATGTGACACAAAATAGTTAATAAATAACATTTCCCACATGTCTACTTTACATCAGCACAATTTTGGAAACAAAATTTTTTTTGCTAGGAAGTTATAAGGGTTAAAATTTGACCAGCGATTTCTCATTTTTACAACAAAATTTACAAAACCATTTTTTTTAGGGACCACCTCACATTTGAAGTCAGATTGAGGGGTCTACATGGCTGAAAATACCCAAAAGTGACACCATTCTAAAAACTGCACCCCTCAATGTGCTCAAAACCACATTCAAGAAGTTTATTAACCCTTCAGGTGCTTCACAGCAGCAGAAGCAACATAGAAGGAAAAAATGAACATTTAACTTTTTAGTCACAAAAATGATCTTTTAGCAACAATTTGTTTATTTTCCCAAGGGTAAAAGGAGAAACTGGACCACAAAAGTTGTTGTCCTGAGTACACTGATACCTCATATGTGGGGGTAAACCACTGTTTGTGGGCACGGCAGGGCTCGGAAGGGAAGGAGCGCCATTTGACTTTTTGAATGAAAAATTGGCTCCAATCTTTAGCGGACACCATGTCGCGTTTGGAGACCCCCCGTGTGCCTAAACATTGGAGCTCCCCCACAAGTGACCCCATTTTGGAAACTAGACCCCCCAAGGAACTTATCTAGATGCATAGTAAGCACTTTGAACCCCAAGGTGCTTCACAAATTGATCCGTAAAAATGAAAAAGTTATTTTTTTTCACAAAAATTTTCATTTAGCCTCAATTTTTTTCATTTTCACATGGGCAACAGAATAAAATGGATCCTAAAATTTGTTGGACAATTTCTCCTGAGTACACTGATACCTCATATGTGGGGGTAAACCACTGTTTGTGGGCACGGCAGGGCTCGGAAGGGAAGAAGCGCCATTTGACTTTTTGAATGAAAAATTGGCTCCAATCTTTAGCGGACACCATGTCGCGTTTGGAGACCCCCCGTGTGCCTAAACATTGGAGCTCCCCCACAAGTGACCCCATTTTGGAAACTAGACCCCCCAAGGAACTTATCTAGATGCATAGTAAGCACTTTGAACTGCAAGGTGCTTCACAAATTGATCCGTAAAAATGAAAAAGTTATTTTTTTTCACAAAAATTTTCATTTAGCCTCAATTTTTTTCATTTTCACATGGGCAACAGGATAAAATGGATCCTAAAATGTGTTGGGCAATTTCTCCTGAGTACACTGATACCTCATATGTGGGGGTAAACCACTGTTTGTGGGCACGGCAGGGCTCGGAAGGGAAGGAGCGCCATTTGACTTTTTGAATGAAAAATTAGCTCCAATCTTTAGCGGACGCCATGTCGCATTTGGAGACCCCCCGTGTGCCTAAACATTGGAGCTCCCCCACAAGTGACCCCATTTTGGAAACTAGACCCCCCAAGGAACTTATCTAGATGCATAGTAAGCACTTTGAACTGCAAGGTGCTTCACAAATTGATCCGTAAAAATGAAAAAGTTATTTTTTTTCACAAAAATTTTCATTTAGCCTCAATTTTTTTCATTTTCACATGGGCAACAGGATAAAATGGATCCTAAAATTTGTTGGGCAATTTCTCCTGAGTACACTGATACCTCATATGTGGGGGTAAACCACTGTTTGTGGGCACGGCAGGGCTCGGAAGGGAAGGAGCGCCATTTGACTTTTTGAATGAAAAATTGGCTCCAATCTTTAGCGGACGCCATGTCGCATTTGGAGACCCCCCCGTGTGCCTAAACATTGGAGCTCCCCCACAAGTGACCCCATTTTGGAAACTAGACCCCCCAAGGAACTTATCTAGATGCATAGTAAGCACTTTGAACTGCAAGGTGCTTCACAAATTGATCCGTAAAAATGAAAAAGTTATTTTTTTTCACAAAAATTTTCATTTAGCCTCAATTTTTTTCATTTTCACATGGGCAACAGGATAAAATGGATCCTAAAATGTGTTGGGCAATTTCTCCTGAGTACACTGATACCTCATATGTGGGGGTAAACCACTGTTTGTGGGCACGGCAGGGCTCGGAAGGGAAGGAGCGCCATTTGACTTTTTGAATGAAAAATTAGCTCCAATCTTTAGCGGACGCCATGTCGCATTTGGAGACCCCCCGTGTGCCTAAACATTGGAGCTCCCCCACAAGTGACCCCATTTTGGAAACTAGACCCCCCAAGGAACTTATCTAGATGCATAGTAAGCACTTTGAACTGCAAGGTGCTTCACAAATTGATCCGTAAAAATGAAAAAGTTATTTTTTTTCACAAAAATTTTCATTTAGCCTCAATTTTTTTCATTTTCACATGGGCAACAGGATAAAATGGATCCTAAAATTTGTTGGGCAATTTCTCCTGAGTACACTGATACCTCATATGTGGGGGTAAACCACTGTTTGTGGGCACGGCAGGGCTCGGAAGGGAAGGAGCGCCATTTGACTTTTTGAATGAAAAATTGGCTCCAATCTTTAGCGGACGCCATGTCGCATTTGGAGACCCCCCCGTGTGCCTAAACATTGGAGCTCCCCCACAAGTGACCCCATTTTGGAAACTAGACCCCCCAAGGAACTTATCTAGATGCATAGTAAGCACTTTGAACCCCAAGGTGCTTCACAAATTGATCAGTAAAAATGAAAAAGTTATTTTTTTTCACAAAAATTTTCATTTAGCCTCAATTTTTTTCATTTTCACATGGGCAACAGGATAAAATGGATCCTAAAATTTGTTGGGCAATTTCTCCTGAGTACACTGATACCTCATATGTGGGGGTAAACCACTGTTTGTGGGCACGGCAGGGCTCAGAAGGGAAGGAGCGCCATTTAACTTTTTGAATGAAAAATTGGCTCCAATCTTTAGTGGACACCATGTCGCATTTGGAGACCCCCCATGTGCCTAAACATTGGAGCTCCCCCACAAGTGACCCCATTTTGGAAACTAGACCCCCCAAGGAACTTATCTAGATGCATAGTAAGCACTTTGAACCCCAAGGTGCTTCACAAATTGAAGGAGCGCCATTTGACTTTTTGACATACATAGTGTACATCAGGTTGGTGTGTGTGTGTGTGTGTGTTGTAGTGTACGTCAGGTTGGTGTGTGTGGCGTATACTACACCAGACACACCAACCTGACGTACACCACACCACACACCAACCTGACATACACTACACCACACACCAACCTGATGTAGTGTCAGGTTGGTGAGTGTGGCGTAGTGTACATCAGGTTGGTGTGTAGTGTACATGTGGTGTAGTGTACATCAGGTTGGTGCGTGTGTGTGTGGTGTATACTACACCACACACACCAACCTGACATACACTACACCACACACACCAACCTGACATACACTACACCACACACACCAACCTGACATACACTACACCACACACACCAACCTGACGTAGGGTCAGGTTGGTGTGTGTGGTGTAGTGTACGTCAGGTTGGTATGTGGTGTAGTGTACATCAGGTTGGTGCGTGTGTGTGTGTGGTGTATACTACACCACACACCAACCTGACATACACTACACCACACACACCAACCTGATGTAGGGTCAGGTTGGTGTGTGTGGTGTAGTGTACGTCAGGTTGGTATGTGGTGTAGTGTACGTCAGGTTGGTGCGCGTGTGTGTGTGTGGTGTATACTACACCACACACCAACCTGACATACACTACACCACACACACCAACCTGACATAGGGTCAGGTTGGTGTGTGTGGTGTAGTGTACGTCAGGTTGGTATGTGGTGTAGTGTACGTCAGGTTGGTGCGTGTGTGTGTGGTGTATACTACACTACACACACCAACCTGACGTACACCACACACCAACCTGACATACACTACAACACACACACACACCAACCTGACGTAGGGTCAGGTTGGCGAGTGTGGAGTAGTGTACATCAGGTTGGTGTGTAGTGTACATGTGGTGTAGTGTACGTCTGGTGTGTGTGTGTGGCGTATACTACACACACCAACCTGACGTACACACCACACACCAACCTGACATACATTACACCACACACACCAACCTGACGTAGGGTCAGGTTGGTGTGTGTGGTGTAGTGTACGTCAGGTTGGTATGTGGTGTAGTGTACGTCAGGTTGGTGTGTGTGTGTGGTGTTGTGTATATCAGCCTCGTGTGGGTGAGTTCTGTAGTGGAATATCAGGATATGGCTAGTCCACGGACGTGTGATGAATTCTGAAGCATTCATCCAAACACAGTCCAGGTTTGTCGGGACACGTTTCACATTGGAAACGAGTTTCCTTTCTTATCCCCCTTTTATAACATACCCGGCACCTTTTTCTTTTTCGCCCCTCTCCGGGAAAATGTTGCCCTGGTACAATACGGGAACCTTGAGTTCCAGGGGTGCTGGGGCCCGCTCCTTCCTCGTCTCCAAACATCAGGGCCTTTATCACCGCCTCCTGGAACTGAAGGAAGGTGTTGTTGTTCTGACCTGCACATCGTGATAGCACGTATGCGTTATACAGTGCCATTTGTACGATGTGCACAGCCAGTTTTTTATACCACACCTTCGTTTTCCGCATGGCACTATAGGGCTGGAGGACTTGATCAGAAAGATCAACTCCCCCCATGTGTTTGTTGTACCCCAGGGCACAGTCCGGTTTGTGGACCTGTGCTGGGGTACCACGAACGGTGGTGGCCGTGGTGCCGGGACCATGGATTGTGGTCAAGAAAAAGACATCCCTTTTGTCTTTGAACTTGACCACAAGCATGTTGCCGCTACATTGGGCTCGGCTCTCACCCTTTGGGAGAGCCTGCTCAATTAGTGACAAAGGGAGACCCCTCTGGTTTCTGCGCACTGTACCGCAAGCAACGGTAGCTCTGGCAGAGAGGGATTGAAAGAGTGGGATGCTTGTATAAAAGTTATCAATGTACAGATGGTAACCTTTATCAAGCAGTGGGTGAACCAAATCCCACACTATTTTCCCACTCACCCCCAGAGCGGGTGGACATTCTGGGGGCTGGATCCTGATGTCCTTTCCTTGATAAACTCTAAAGCTGAGAGTGTACCCTGAGGTACTCTCGCAGAGCTTATAGAGAATAATCCCGTACCTCGCCCGTTTGCTGGGCAGGTACTGACTGAACTGAAGCCGCCCTTTGAAGAGGATGAGGGATTCATCCACACAAATTTCCCTTTGGGGAATGTACACTTCAGCAAACTTGTTGCTGAAGTGTTCGATGACCGGCCGAATTTTGAACAGTCTATCAAAATTCGGGTCATCGCGGGGAAGGATGTCGGTGTTGTCCCTAAAATGTAGAAATTTATGAATCGCCTCAAAACGCTTGCGAATCATAACCATGCCATATATTGGAGTTTGATATAAAATATCAGTACTCCAGTATTGACGAATTTCTGGTTTCTTCACAATCCCCATGTGAAGGACCAGTCCCCAATATTTCAACATTTCTACAGAGTCAACGGGACTCCAAGCAGAAAATGATGAAACTGGGTTTTGGGAAAAAAATTGCAGGGCGTACAAATTAGTTTGCTCCACCATGAGACTGACGATTGACTCCGAGAAAAAGACTTTGAAAAAGTCTATTTCCCTGAGGTTGGCAGTCTCAAATTGGATTCCTGATTGGGGAATGAAATCAGGAATCCGTGGAGCAAAATTTTCAGGGACGGGGGTCCAGGTGGGGTCACTAGTGCTAGGTTGGGCGTGACTAGCACTAGGTTGGGGGTTACTCACCCTTGGTTGTGGGTCTTCTCCCCCGGCCTCCGACTCTTCTTCCCTGGGCTCCGGCTCTTCTTCTCTGGGCTCCGGCTCTTCTTCCCTTGGCTCCGGACGATTTCTCGTCCTGCGACTTCTTGGTGGTGGCGAGTCTGTGTCACTGGAGGAGGAAGAGTGAGAGGAATACAAAAAAGTGGGGTCCTCTCCCTCACTATCAGCTTCGGTGGCAATAAAAGAATATGCCTCCTCTGCCGAGTACAGTCTTTGTGACTGGGATGAATGGGACGAACGGGACATTGTGTGTGTGGTGTGTGTAAAAAAAACTAAGCTTTATTATAGTGTGCGTGTGTGTATGTGCAAGTGTTTAGTGAAACTTTTTACTGCAGGAGGGGACTTTCAGGCGTGGGGGGCTGAGGAGATGCAGGATCCGGCAGCAGCAGCAAGGGGAGCGATCAGCGAGGCGCGGGAGCGATCAGTGGGGCGCGAAAGCGATCACACGGGAGCGATCAGTGGGGCGCGAAAGCGATCACACGGGAGCGATCAGCGAGGCGCGGGAGCGATCAGTGGGGCGCGAAAGCGATCACACGGGAGCGATCAGCGGGGCGCGGGAGCGATCACACGGGAGCGATCAGTGGGGCGCGAAAGCGATCCCACGGGAGCGATCAGTGGGGCGTGGGAGCGATCACACGGGAGCGATCAGTGAGGCGCGGGAGCGATCACACGGGAGCGATCAGCGGGGCGCGGGAGCGATCACACGGGAGCGATCACACGGGAGCGATCAGTGGGGCGCGGGAGCGATCACACAGGAGCGATCAGTGAGGCGCGGGAGCGATCACACGGGAGCGATCAGCGGGGCGCGGGAGCGATCACACGGGAGCGATCAGTGGGGCGCGAAAGCGATCTCACGGGAGCGATCAGTGGGGCGCGAAAGCGATCTCACGGGAGCGATCAGCGAGGCGCGGGAGCGATCAGTGGGGCGCGAAAGCGATCACACGGGAACGATCAGCGGGGCGCGGGAGCGATCACACGGGAGCGATCAGTGGGGCGCGAAAGCGATCCCACGGGAGCGATCAGTGGGGCGCGGGAGCGATCACACGGGAGCGATCAGTGAGACACGGGAGCGATCAGCGGGGCTCGGGAGCGATCACACGGGAGCGATCAGTGGGGCGCGAAAGCGATCCCACGGGAGCGATCAGTGGGGCGCGGGAGCGATCACACGGGAGCGTTCAGTGAGGCGCGGGAGCGATCACACGGGAGCGATCAGCGGGGCGCGGGAGCGATCACACGGGAGCGATCAGTGGGGCGCGAAAGCGATCACACGGGAGCGATCAGCGAGGCGCGGGAGCGATCAGTGGGGCGCGAAAGCGATCACACGGGAGCGATCAGCGGGGCGCGGGAGCGATCACACGGGAGCGATCAGTGGGGCGCGAAAGCGATCCCACGGGAGCGATCAGTGGGGCGTGGGAGCGATCACACGGGAGCGATCAGCGGGGCGCGGGAGCGATCACACGGGAGCGATCAGTGAGGCGCGGGAGCGATCACACAGGAGCGATCAGTGGGGCGCGGGAGCGATCACACGGGATCACTGTCAGGTGAAGGGGCCTGAGGAAATGCAGGAGCCAGCAGCGGGGGGGGGGGGGGGGGTGATCAGAGTGATCACTGGGGCGGGTGATCACCGGAGGGGGGGCAGAAGGTGGCTGTCAGGAGCGAAGGGAAGGAGGGGGCAGGGGAGATGCAGGAGCCTGCAGCAGGGAAGGGTGATCACTGGGCAGGGGGGTGATTTCCGGGGCGTGGGAGGGAGTGGAGGTCAGGAGGGGGGGGAAATCGGACATGGGGGGGGAGTACCGGAAGGCAGACCAGCGGATCGGAAGGCGGCGATCAGCGGACCGGAAGGCGGACAGGTGGCGATCAGCGGGGCACGGGGGAGCTGTCAGGCAAAGGGGCCTGAGGAAATGCAGGAGCCAGCAGCGGGGGGGTGGTGACAGGGGGGCAGGGGGTGATAAGAGTGATCACTGGGGCGGGTGATCACCGGGGGGGGGCAGGCAGGTGAGATGTAGGAGCAGGCAGGGAAAGTTGATCCCTGGGCAGGGGGGTGATTTCTGGGGCGTGGGAGGGAGTGCAGGGGGGATCAGATGGCGGGGGGATCGGACAGTGGGGGGAGCGGGAGGCAGAAGGGGGGGAGTACCGGAAGGCGGCAGCGGCGGTCAGGAGTCGGCAGCGGCGGCGATGAATAGGCGGCAGCGGCGGTAAGGTGGCAGCGGCGGCGGCAATCAGGCAGCGGCAGCGGCGGGTGCAGTAGGCAGGAACCTCACTCTCCAGCTTCCACGGAAGGGATGAAGCTGGAGAGTCATGTCAGACATGTTTCACTCCGCCCCTCCACATCTGATTGGAGGGAAAGCGTCACATGGACACGTTCTCCAATCAGAGCTGGAGGGGGGTGAAACAGAGGTCACAGGAGCGATCTTGGCCACGCGGGGGCAAAGCCACCCCCCCTGGGGTCAACTAGAGGTCCTCACGTACCTGCGGGTCCGGTGACATTTCATTGACCCCGGTCACCGGACCCGCAGGAACGCGATCAAACCATGACGCATACGCTGTGTCATAGGTCGGATTGGCACCGACTTTCATGACGCAGCGTATGCGTCAAAGGTCGGGAAGGGGTTAATCTTGCAAAAAATAAAAATAAAATAATTGCTGTTTATTACACATACTGTGTTTCCAAAAAAGGTACAAAAGGCCCAAAATGGTCAAATTAAAATTTTACTGATCTGAGAATATTACAACAAAACAAAAGTTTTTGAATTCTAAAAGAAGCAAAACATACAAAGAAGACTGAGAGAAATTTGGTATCACCCTAATTTGATTTGTTGTTTGTGGTGCAATATATCATAATAGAGTTCATTTTACAGGTTCTTTTCACATGTGCATCAGAGGCTTAGGGTTCATTTGCACTGCGTGACTCACACCATTAAATGACTGTCGACCAGCAACATGTTTGCCAAGCGGCAGGTTGACGCAGTCTAAACTGGATGTCGATCACCAGAAGAAAACTTATTCGTCAAGTGAGATGATATTTTGGTTTCCACAAAAGATCATTGCTAGTGTTGAGCGATACTTTCCGATATCGGAAAGTATCGGTATCGGAAAGTATCGGCCGATACCGTCAAAATATCGGATCCAATCCGATACCGATACCCGATCCCAATGCAAGTCAATGGGACGAAAATATCGGAATTAAAATAAACCCTTTATAAACTTGTAGGTTCATTCTACATGAAGGAAAACAACTAAGAATAATGTAGGATGTATTGGGGGACGTGGTGGAGATATTAAAGGGACAGAGGTTTAGCCCAATGTAATAGAATAGCAGGATTTTTATTTTTTTTTTATGAAGTTCGGCGTTAGAAAGAATTTGACTATGTTATTTTTTTTTTTTTTTTTATGTCAGATATTGATGTTTCACTACTTCCACGCCCTTCACCTTCTTTTTGACTTCTCCCACGCTTTCTTCTTAATTATCCTCATCATCAGCTTCTTTGACATCAACTTCTTCACCTTATTCATCTTCTTCTTCATCTTCTACCTATTATTTTTTGGGTTACATTGTTCATATTCTTTTTATTTTACTATTATCTTCATCATATTCAACTTCTTCATCATATTCTTATTTGTGACAGGCATTCCCGTAGTTGTTATCTATAAAAGTTTGAAGATTACACCTTCCGTTCTGCCTGTCACAAACCAGTTACATTTGTCCGCGTTCAGTTTGGCCTGCAGCATCAGGCTTTATCCAGGGGCACCACGAGGAGGAACGGACTCACCCCCATACACTGCTTAGTCTTCTTCTGCTTATAATTTACATAATATTTTTTTGCTCTGATATTTTGTGTTATGCTTAATGTCCTTCTGCTCTTTGTTCTGCAGCCTCTTGTTCTTCTGCTTCTCGGTCTTCCAGGTCGTCGTCGTCTCCAGGGTCGTCGTCTCCGGGGTCGTCGTCATCGGGGTGGTCTCCGGGGTCGTCGTCATCGGGGTGGTCTTCAGGGTCATCGTCTCCAGGGTCGTCGTCATCACGGTGGTTGTCGTCTCTGGTGTCGTCGTCATCTTAGGGGTGTTCTTCCGGGTCATCGTGTTTAGTCTCTTGAACTTGGAAATGTAGCAGAAGGTACAAGAAGGCTGAGAAAATGCCGAGAACCAGCTGATGGAACTGGAACTCGGATGGCTACCCGAAGGTCCAAGAGCCAATGGAACTACCGAGGACCAGCTGACGTTACTGGAACCCGGTTACTAAGCAGGAGGTACCCGTGCCTGAAAGCACTACCAAGGACCACCTGACGTTGGTGGAACTCGGATACCCAGAGGGAGGCACCTAAGCCAAAGGCTCTGCCCGGAACCAGCTGACGGTACTGGAACCAGGATGGGGAGCAGAAGGTACAAGAGCAAAAGACACTGCCGAGAACCAGCTGACGGTGCTGGAACCCGGATGGGTAGCCGAAGGTCCAAGAGCCAATGGAACTACCGAGGACCAGCTGACGTTACTGGAACCCGGTTACTAAGCAGGAGGTACCCGTGCCTGAAAGCACTACCAAGGACCACCTGACGTTGGTGGAACTCGGATACCCAGAGGGAGGCACCTAAGCCAAAGGCTCTGCCCGGAACCAGCTGACGGTACTGGAACCAGGATGTGGAGCAGAAGGTACAAGAGCAAGTGTCTGCGTGGCTTTTGCAGGACACGTTGCTGGCTGCACAGCAGGGGAACAGCTGGCGGTGCTGGACCCCACTGACACATTGGCGAGGTGTTTGGCTCTGTGCAGCCAGCACTTCCGGACAGCAACGAGCGGTGTTGTAGCCCGGGCTCTGCAGGGGGAGCAGAGTGTAGGCCGAAGCCTACTTGAACCAATTTCAAAGGTAACCTTTAACCCCCCCTCAGGGGTTAGAAAGTAGAAGAGCCACAGCTTATGCAGCAGTAGTGCTGCACAAGTCAAAGGTTGCTCTTTTAATTTTGCTCCTTGCACACGCTGAATGAAACACGTATAACATTTAGCCCTTTATACAGTCAAACTGTGTTGGAGGCGCGAGTTCCCTTTGTAATGAGACGCAGCACAGATGTCAAGAATCCCACCTTGGTGCTGGGTGCAGCCTCCTGAGCGTTGTTATTTGCTGTACAGGAGTCTGCGCTGTCGTGTTATCCCCTGGCCTAGCGCTGTTAGCGCTGCCCATCTTCTGACCTCATTTAATGTTGGCCGGTGCGGTTCGCGATGCCCATGAATCACAGCCCCGCAGTGTATTGACATAGTTTAAACACTGCGGGGCTGGGATTCATGGCCTGGCGCAGTACATATGTTCGCCTCTCGCTTGGGTTCTTACACCCGCTTCAGACTATGTGGCGTCAGCTGATCCCTTATCGCATGCCACGGCCATGAAGCCGCACAGTCCGAAGAAGGCGGAAGGAGAGGAGGGACAGGCGAACTGATGCACTGATCCTGCCCATCAATCACACCCTCGCAGTCCCAATAAATAAGACACCGAGGGGCGTTGTGTGGGTCAGGGCGGCCGCAGAGGCGCAGGCAGCCAAACCATGATGCCAGAAGACGGGCAGCGCTACCAAGGGGGTTGCAGCGTGTCATTACAAAGGAAAGTCACACCACCGGGACGGTTAAATGGTCACACAGAGGACACATTGCAGACGTGTTTTCAGTTCCACATGTGCGAGGAGAATACGTTTCTGAGCCACCTTGCACACATGCAGCATTACCGCTGTACAAGGTGGCTGGATAACGTAAAAACGCCTGGGGGAGGGGGGACAGGTTCCCTTCAATTTCAGTTCTTGTGTCTGCGTGGCTTTTGCAGGACACGTTGCCGGCTGCACAGCAGGGGAACAGCTGGCGGTGCTGGACCCCACTGACACATTGGCTGGTGTTTTTCTCTGTGCAGCTAGCACATCTGGGCAAAAACTGGCGGTGTGTTAGAGCCCAGGGACAGCAGGAGGAGGAGCAGGAGGAGGAGGAGCAGGGGGAGGGGAGTGTAGGCCGAAGCCTGCACAGGCGGCAGCTTTGGGTGTGTTGTGTCTGCGTGGCTTTTGCAGGACACGTTGCCGGCTACACAGCAGGGGAACAGCTGGCGGTGCTGGACCCCACTGACACATTGGCGAGGTGTTTGGCTCTGTGCAGCCAGCACTTCCGGACAGCAACTAGCGTTGTTGGAGCCCGGGCTCTGCAGGTGGAGCAGAGTGTAGGCCGAAGCCTAATTGAACCGATTTCAAAAGTCACCTTTAACCCCCCCTCAGGGGTTACAAAGTAGAAGAGCCACAGCTTATGCAGCAGCAGTGCTGCGCAAGTCAAAGGTTGCTCTTGTAATTTTTCTCCTTGCACACGCTGAATGGAACACGTATAACATTCAGCCCTTTAGACAGTCAAACTGTGTAATGGAGGCGAGAGTTCCCTTTGTAATGAGACGCAGCACAGGTGTCAAGAATCCCACCTTGGTGCTGGGTGCAGCCTCCCGAGCGTTGTTATTTGCTGTACAGGAGTCTGCGCTGTCGTGTTATCCCCTGGCCTAGCGCCGTTAGCGCTGCCCATCTTCTGGCATCATGTAATGTCGGCCGGTGCGGTTCGCGATGCCCATGCATCCCAGCCCCGCAGTGTCTTAACATTGTTAAAACACTGCGGGGCTGGGATTCAGGGCCTGGCGCAGCACATATGTTCGCCTCTCACACTCGGGTCCTTACACCCGCTTCAGACTGTGCGGCGTCATCTGATCCCTTATCGCATGCCACGGCCATGAAGCCGCACAGTCCGAAGAAGGCGGAAGGAGAGGAGGGACAGGCGAACTGATGCACTGATCCTGCCCATCAATCACACCCTCGCAGTCCCAATAAATAAGACACCGAGGGGCGTTGTGTGGGTCAGGGCGGCCGCAGAGGCGCAGGCAGCCAAACCATGATGCCAGAAGACGGGCAGCGCTACCAAGGGGGTTGCAGCGTGTCATTACAAAGGAAAGTCACACCACCGGGACGGTTAAATGGTCACACAGAGGACACATTGCAGACGTGTTTTCAGTTCCACATGTGCGAGGAGAATACGTTTCTGAGCCACCTTGCACACATGCAGCATTACCGCTGTACAAGGTGGCTGGATAACGTAAAAACGCCTGGGGGAGGGGGGACAGGTTCCCTTCAATTTCAGTTCTTGTGTCTGCGTGGCTTTTGCAGGACACGTTGCCGGCTGCACAGCAGGGGAACAGCTGGCGGTGCTGGACCCCACTGACACATTGGCTGGTGTTTTTCTCTGTGCAGCTAGCACATCTGGGCAAAAACTGGCGGTGTGTTAGAGCCCAGGGACAGCAGGAGGAGGAGCAGGAGGAGGAGGAGCAGGGGGAGGGGAGTGTAGGCCGAAGCCTGCACAGGCGGCAGCTTTGGGTGTGTTGTGTCTGCGTGGCTTTTGCAGGACACGTTGCCGGCTACACAGCAGGGGAACAGCTGGCGGTGCTGGACCCCACTGACACATTGGCGAGGTGTTTGGCTCTGTGCAGCCAGCACTTCCGGACAGCAACTAGCGTTGTTGGAGCCCGGGCTCTGCAGGTGGAGCAGAGTGTAGGCCGAAGCCTAATTGAACCGATTTCAAAAGTCACCTTTAACCCCCCCTCAGGGGTTACAAAGTAGAAGAGCCACAGCTTATGCAGCAGCAGTGCTGCGCAAGTCAAAGGTTGCTCTTGTAATTTTTCTCCTTGCACACGCTGAATGGAACACGTATAACATTCAGCCCTTTAGACAGTCAAACTGTGTAATGGAGGCGAGAGTTCCCTTTGTAATGAGACGCAGCACAGGTGTCAAGAATCCCACCTTGGTGCTGGGTGCAGCCTCCCGAGCGTTGTTATTTGCTGTACAGGAGTCTGCGCTGTCGTGTTATCCCCTGGCCTAGCGCCGTTAGCGCTGCCCATCTTCTGGCATCATGTAATGTCGGCCGGTGCGGTTCGCGATGCCCATGCATCCCAGCCCCGCAGTGTCTTAACATTGTTAAAACACTGCGGGGCTGGGATTCAGGGCCTGGCGCAGCACATATGTTCGCCTCTCACACTCGGGTCCTTACACCCGCTTCAGACTGTGCGGCGTCATCTGATCCCTTATCGCATGCCACGGCCATGAAGCCGCACAGTCCGAAGAAGGCGGAAGGAGAGGAGGGACAGGCGAACTGATGCACTGATCCTGCCCATCAATCACACCCTCGCAGTCCCAATAAATAAGACACCGAGGGGCGTTGTGTGGGTCAGGGCGGCCGCAGAGGCGCAGGCAGCCAAACCATGATGCCAGAAGACGGGCAGCGCTACCAAGGGGGTTGCAGCGTGTCATTACAAAGGAAAGTCACACCACCGGGACGGTTAAATGGTCACACAGAGGACACATTGCAGACGTGTTTTCAGTTCCACATGTGCGAGGAGAATACGTTTCTGAGCCACCTTGCACACATGCAGCATTACCGCTGTACAAGGTGGCTGGATAACGTAAAAACGCCTGGGGGAGGGGGGACAGGTTCCCTTCAATTTCAGTTCTTGTGTCTGCGTGGCTTTTGCAGGACACGTTGCCGGCTGCACAGCAGGGGAACAGCTGGCGGTGCTGGACCCCACTGACACATTGGCTGGTGTTTTTCTCTGTGCAGCTAGCACATCTGGGCAAAAACTGGCGGTGTGTTAGAGCCCAGGGACAGCAGGAGGAGGAGCAGGAGGAGGAGGAGCAGGGGGAGGGGAGTGTAGGCCGAAGCCTGCACAGGCGGCAGCTTTGGGTGTGTTGTGTCTGCGTGGCTTTTGCAGGACACGTTGCCGGCTACACAGCAGGGGAACAGCTGGCGGTGCTGGACCCCACTGACACATTGGCGAGGTGTTTGGCTCTGTGCAGCCAGCACTTCCGGACAGCAACTAGCGTTGTTGGAGCCCGGGCTCTGCAGGTGGAGCAGAGTGTAGGCCGAAGCCTAATTGAACCGATTTCAAAAGTCACCTTTAACCCCCCCTCAGGGGTTACAAAGTAGAAGAGCCACAGCTTATGCAGCAGCAGTGCTGCGCAAGTCAAAGGTTGCTCTTGTAATTTTTCTCCTTGCACACGCTGAATGGAACACGTATAACATTCAGCCCTTTAGACAGTCAAACTGTGTAATGGAGGCGAGAGTTCCCTTTGTAATGAGACGCAGCACAGGTGTCAAGAATCCCACCTTGGTGCTGGGTGCAGCCTCCCGAGCGTTGTTATTTGCTGTACAGGAGTCTGCGCTGTCGTGTTATCCCCTGGCCTAGCGCCGTTAGCGCTGCCCATCTTCTGGCATCATGTAATGTCGGCCGGTGCGGTTCGCGATGCCCATGCATCCCAGCCCCGCAGTGTCTTAACATTGTTAAAACACTGCGGGGCTGGGATTCAGGGCCTGGCGCAGCACATATGTTCGCCTCTCACACTCGGGTCCTTACACCCGCTTCAGACTGTGCGGCGTCATCTGATCCCTTATCGCATGCCACGGCCATGAAGCCGCACAGTCCGAAGAAGGCGGAAGGAGAGGAGGGACAGGCGAACTGATGCACTGATCCTGCCCATCAATCACACCCTCGCAGTCCCAATAAATAAGACACCGAGGGGCGTTGTGTGGGTCAGGGCGGCCGCAGAGGCGCAGGCAGCCAAACCATGATGCCAGAAGACGGGCAGCGCTACCAAGGGGGTTGCAGCGTGTCATTACAAAGGAAAGTCACACCACCGGGACGGTTAAATGGTCACACAGAGGACACATTGCAGACGTGTTTTCAGTTCCACATGTGCGAGGAGAATACGTTTCTGAGCCACCTTGCACACATGCAGCATTACCGCTGTACAAGGTGGCTGGATAACGTAAAAACGCCTGGGGGAGGGGGGACAGGTTCCCTTCAATTTCAGTTCTTGTGTCTGCGTGGCTTTTGCAGGACACGTTGCCGGCTGCACAGCAGGGGAACAGCTGGCGGTGCTGGACCCCACTGACACATTGGCTGGTGTTTTTCTCTGTGCAGCTAGCACATCTGGGCAAAAACTGGCGGTGTGTTAGAGCCCAGGGACAGCAGGAGGAGGAGCAGGAGGAGGAGGAGCAGGGGGAGGGGAGTGTAGGCCGAAGCCTGCACAGGCGGCAGCTTTGGGTGTGTTGTGTCTGCGTGGCTTTTGCAGGACACGTTGCCGGCTACACAGCAGGGGAACAGCTGGCGGTGCTGGACCCCACTGACACATTGGCGAGGTGTTTGGCTCTGTGCAGCCAGCACTTCCGGACAGCAACTAGCGTTGTTGGAGCCCGGGCTCTGCAGGTGGAGCAGAGTGTAGGCCGAAGCCTAATTGAACCGATTTCAAAAGTCACCTTTAACCCCCCCTCAGGGGTTACAAAGTAGAAGAGCCACAGCTTATGCAGCAGCAGTGCTGCGCAAGTCAAAGGTTGCTCTTGTAATTTTTCTCCTTGCACACGCTGAATGGAACACGTATAACATTCAGCCCTTTAGACAGTCAAACTGTGTAATGGAGGCGAGAGTTCCCTTTGTAATGAGACGCAGCACAGGTGTCAAGAATCCCACCTTGGTGCTGGGTGCAGCCTCCCGAGCGTTGTTATTTGCTGTACAGGAGTCTGCGCTGTCGTGTTATCCCCTGGCCTAGCGCCGTTAGCGCTGCCCATCTTCTGGCATCATGTAATGTCGGCCGGTGCGGTTCGCGATGCCCATGCATCCCAGCCCCGCAGTGTCTTAACATTGTTAAAACACTGCGGGGCTGGGATTCAGGGCCTGGCGCAGCACATATGTTCGCCTCTCACACTCGGGTCCTTACACCCGCTTCAGACTGTGCGGCGTCATCTGATCCCTTATCGCATGCCACGGCCATGAAGCCGCACAGTCCGAAGAAGGCGGAAGGAGAGGAGGGACAGGCGAACTGATGCACTGATCCTGCCCATCAATCACACCCTCGCAGTCCCAATAAATAAGACACCGAGGGGCGTTGTGTGGGTCAGGGCGGCCGCAGAGGCGCAGGCAGCCAAACCATGATGCCAGAAGACGGGCAGCGCTACCAAGGGGGTTGCAGCGTGTCATTACAAAGGAAAGTCACACCACCGGGACGGTTAAATGGTCACACAGAGGACACATTGCAGACGTGTTTTCAGTTCCACATGTGCGAGGAGAATACGTTTCTGAGCCACCTTGCACACATGCAGCATTACCGCTGTACAAGGTGGCTGGATAACGTAAAAACGCCTGGGGGAGGGGGGACAGGTTCCCTTCAATTTCAGTTCTTGTGTCTGCGTGGCTTTTGCAGGACACGTTGCCGGCTGCACAGCAGGGGAACAGCTGGCGGTGCTGGACCCCACTGACACATTGGCTGGTGTTTTTCTCTGTGCAGCTAGCACATCTGGGCAAAAACTGGCGGTGTGTTAGAGCCCAGGGACAGCAGGAGGAGGAGCAGGAGGAGGAGGAGCAGGGGGAGGGGAGTGTAGGCCGAAGCCTGCACAGGCGGCAGCTTTGGGTGTGTTGTGTCTGCGTGGCTTTTGCAGGACACGTTGCCGGCTACACAGCAGGGGAACAGCTGGCGGTGCTGGACCCCACTGACACATTGGCGAGGTGTTTGGCTCTGTGCAGCCAGCACTTCCGGACAGCAACTAGCGTTGTTGGAGCCCGGGCTCTGCAGGTGGAGCAGAGTGTAGGCCGAAGCCTAATTGAACCGATTTCAAAAGTCACCTTTAACCCCCCCTCAGGGGTTACAAAGTAGAAGAGCCACAGCTTATGCAGCAGCAGTGCTGCGCAAGTCAAAGGTTGCTCTTGTAATTTTTCTCCTTGCACACGCTGAATGGAACACGTATAACATTCAGCCCTTTAGACAGTCAAACTGTGTAATGGAGGCGAGAGTTCCCTTTGTAATGAGACGCAGCACAGGTGTCAAGAATCCCACCTTGGTGCTGGGTGCAGCCTCCCGAGCGTTGTTATTTGCTGTACAGGAGTCTGCGCTGTCGTGTTATCCCCTGGCCTAGCGCCGTTAGCGCTGCCCATCTTCTGGCATCATGTAATGTCGGCCGGTGCGGTTCGCGATGCCCATGCATCCCAGCCCCGCAGTGTCTTAACATTGTTAAAACACTGCGGGGCTGGGATTCAGGGCCTGGCGCAGCACATATGTTCGCCTCTCACACTCGGGTCCTTACACCCGCTTCAGACTGTGCGGCGTCATCTGATCCCTTATCGCATGCCACGGCCATGAAGCCGCACAGTCCGAAGAAGGCGGAAGGAGAGGAGGGACAGGCGAACTGATGCACTGATCCTGCCCATCAATCACACCCTCGCAGTCCCAATAAATAAGACACCGAGGGGCGTTGTGTGGGTCAGGGCGGCCGCAGAGGCGCAGGCAGCCAAACCATGATGCCAGAAGACGGGCAGCGCTACCAAGGGGGTTGCAGCGTGTCATTACAAAGGAAAGTCACACCACCGGGACGGTTAAATGGTCACACAGAGGACACATTGCAGACGTGTTTTCAGTTCCACATGTGCGAGGAGAATACGTTTCTGAGCCACCTTGCACACATGCAGCATTACCGCTGTACAAGGTGGCTGGATAACGTAAAAACGCCTGGGGGAGGGGGGACAGGTTCCCTTCAATTTCAGTTCTTGTGTCTGCGTGGCTTTTGCAGGACACGTTGCCGGCTGCACAGCAGGGGAACAGCTGGCGGTGCTGGACCCCACTGACACATTGGCTGGTGTTTTTCTCTGTGCAGCTAGCACATCTGGGCAAAAACTGGCGGTGTGTTAGAGCCCAGGGACAGCAGGAGGAGGAGCAGGAGGAGGAGGAGCAGGGGGAGGGGAGTGTAGGCCGAAGCCTGCACAGGCGGCAGCTTTGGGTGTGTTGTGTCTGCGTGGCTTTTGCAGGACACGTTGCCGGCTACACAGCAGGGGAACAGCTGGCGGTGCTGGACCCCACTGACACATTGGCGAGGTGTTTGGCTCTGTGCAGCCAGCACTTCCGGACAGCAACTAGCGTTGTTGGAGCCCGGGCTCTGCAGGTGGAGCAGAGTGTAGGCCGAAGCCTAATTGAACCGATTTCAAAAGTCACCTTTAACCCCCCCTCAGGGGTTACAAAGTAGAAGAGCCACAGCTTATGCAGCAGCAGTGCTGCGCAAGTCAAAGGTTGCTCTTGTAATTTTTCTCCTTGCACACGCTGAATGGAACACGTATAACATTCAGCCCTTTAGACAGTCAAACTGTGTAATGGAGGCGAGAGTTCCCTTTGTAATGAGACGCAGCACAGGTGTCAAGAATCCCACCTTGGTGCTGGGTGCAGCCTCCCGAGCATTGTTATTTGCTGTACAGGAGTCTGCGCTGTCGTGTTATCCCCTGGCCTAGCGCCGTTAGCGCTGCCCATCTTCTGGCATCATGTAATGTCGGCCGGTGCGGTTCGCGATGCCCATGCATCCCAGCCCCGCAGTGTCTTAACATTGTTAAAACACTGCGGGGCTGGGATTCAGGGCCTGGCGCAGCACATATGTTCGCCTCTCACACTCGGGTCCTTACACCCGCTTCAGACTGTGCGGCGTCATCTGATCCCTTATCGCATGCCACGGCCATGAAGCCGCACAGTCCAAAGAAGGCGGAAGGAGAGGAGGGACAGGCGAACTGATGCACTGATCCTGCCCATCAATCACACCCTCGCAGTCCCAATAAATAAGACACCGAGGGGCGTTGTGTGGGTCAGGGCGGCCGCAGAGGCGCAGGCAGCCAAACCATGATGCCAGAAGACGGGCAGCGCTACCAAGGGGGTTGCAGCGTGTCATTACAAAGGAAAGTCACACCACCGGGACGGTTAAATGGTCACACAGAGGACACATTGCAGACGTGTTTTCAGTTCCACATGTGCGAGGAGAATACGTTTCTGAGCCACCTTGCACACATGCAGCATTACCGCTGTACAAGGTGGCTGGATAACGTAAAAACGCCTGGGGGAGGGGGGACAGGTTCCCTTCAATTTCAGTTCTTGTGTCTGCGTGGCTTTTGCAGGACACGTTGCCGGCTGCACAGCAGGGGAACAGCTGGCGGTGCTGGACCCCACTGACACATTGGCTGGTGTTTTTCTCTGTGCAGCTAGCACATCTGGGCAAAAACTGGCGGTGTGTTAGAGCCCAGGGACAGCAGGAGGAGGAGCAGGAGGAGGAGGAGCAGGGGGAGGGGAGTGTAGGCCGAAGCCTGCACTGGCGGCAGCTTTGGGTCTGTTGTGTCTGCGTGGCGGTCGCAGGACACGATGCCGGCTGCACAGCAGGGGAACAGCTGGCGGTGCTGAACCCCACTGACACATTGGCGAGGTGTTTTTCTCTGTGCAGCTAGCAGTACCGGGCCCCAACTGGCGGTGTTGGAGCCCAGGGTCAGCAGGAGGAGCAGGGGGAGCGGAGTGTAGGCCGAAGCCTGCACTCGAGCAAGTTGAAAGGAAACCTTTAACCCCCCCCCCCCAGGCGTTTGTAGCTGAAAGAGCCATTGTGTACAGCACTAATGCTGGAAAAGGTAAACTTAGCTCTTTTAATTATGGTCCTTGCACATGCGGAACCTAACAGTTATGAAATGTGTCCCCTCACAGCGTTAAACCGTCCGGTAGGTGGAACTTTCCTTTGTCGTGTGACGCAGCACAGCCATCATTTTTACCCCCTTGGCGCCGTGCGCCGCCTCCTCAGCGTTGTTTTAATCTGTCCCGGAGCCTGCGCTGTTAGGTTAGCCCTTGGCCATGCACACATTTTGCGCTGCCCGTCTTCTGACATCATTTGGTGTCAGGCTGGCTGCGCCTGTGCGGGTGCGCTGGCCGAGATCCCGCCTCGCAGTGTCGTCTAATGTAATCCCACCGCGGGCCTGTGATCCGTGCCCGTGCGCAGTGCATATCCTCTCCTCTCACTCCCCTCCCTACGGCTTTTTCAGACTGTGCGGTGTCACGGCCGTGGCATGCTATTAGGGACCAGCTGACATCGCACAGTCTGAAGAAGCCGTAGGGAGGGGAGTGAGAGGAGAGGATATGCACTGCGCACGGGCACGGATCACAGGCCCGCGGTGGGATTACATTAGACGACACTGCGAGGCGGGATCTCGGCCAGCGCACCCGCACAGGCGCAGCCAGCCTGACACCAAATGAGGTCAGAAGACGGGCAGCGCAACATGTGTGCATGGCCAAGGGCTAACCTAACAGCGCAGGCTCCGGGACAGATTCAAACAACGCTGAGGAGGCGGCGCACGGCGCCAAGGGGGTAAAAATGATGGCTGTGCTGCGTCACACGACAAAGGAAAGTTCCACCTACCGGACGGTTTAACGCTGTGTGGGGACACATTTCATAAGTGTTTGGTTCAGCATGTGCAAGGAGCATCACGAAAAGAGGCACTTTTTCCCTTTGCATCATTACTGCTGCACAAGGTGGCTCCTTCAGTAACAAACGCCTGGGGGGGGGGGGGTCAGGTTCCCTTACATTTAACTTGTTGTGCCTGCGTGGCGGGCGCAGTACACGTTGCCGTATACACAGCAGGGGAACAGCTGGCGGTGCTGAACCCCACTAACACATTGGCGAGGTGTTTGGCTCTGTGCGTACAGCACTTCTGGACGGCAACTAGCGGTGTTGGAGCCCAGGGACAGGTGGAGGAGGAGGAGGTTGGAGGAGGTTGGAGGAGGTAGGAGGGATTGCCACACACACAGCAGGGGAACAGCTGACGTTACTGAACCCCAATAACAGAGGAGGGACTGTTGACTGTGCGTACAGCACTTCTGGACGGCAACTGGCGGTGTTGGAGCCCAGGGGCAGGTGGAGGAGGAGGAGGTTGGAGGAGGTAGGAGGGATTGCCACACACACAGCAGGAGAACAGCTGACGTTACTGAACCCCAATAACAGAGGAGGGACTGTTGACTGTGCGTACAGCACTTCTGGACGGCAACTGGCGGTGTTGGAGCCCAGGGACGGGTGGAGGAGGAGGAGGTTGGAGGAGGTAGGAGGGATTGCCACACACACAGCAGGGGAACAGCTGACGTTACTGAACCCCAATAACAGAGGAGGGACTGTTGACTGTGCGTACAGCACTTCTGGACGGCAACTGGCGGTGTTGGAGCCCAGGGACGGGTGGAGGAGGAGGAGGTTGGAGGAGGTAGGAGGGATTGCCACACACACAGCAGGGGAACAGCTGACGTTACTGAACCCCAATAACAGAGGAGGGACTGTTGACTGTGCGTACAGCACTTCTGGACGGCAACTGGCGGTGTTGGAGCCCAGGGACGGGTGGAGGAGGAGGAGGTTGGAGGAGGTAGGAGGGATTGCCACACACACAGCAGGGGAACAGCTGACGTTACTGAACCCCAATAACAGAGGAGGGACTGTTGACTGTGCGTACAGCACTTCTGGACGGCAACTGGCGGTGTTGGAGCCCAGGGACGGGTGGAGGAGGAGGAGGTTGGAGGAGGTAGGAGGGATTGCCACACACACAGCAGGGGAACAGCTGACGTTACTGAACCCCAATAACAGAGGAGGGACTGTTGACTGTGCGTACAGCACTTCTGGACGGCAACTGGCGGTGTTGGAGCCCAGGGACGGGTGGAGGAGGAGGAGGTTGGAGGAGGTAGGAGGGATTGCCACACACACAGCAGGGGAACAGCTGACGTTACTGAACCCCAATAACAGAGGAGGGACTGTTGACTGTGCGTACAGCACTTCTGGACGGCAACTGGCGGTGTTGGAGCCCAGGGGCGGGTGGAGGAGGAGGAGGTTGGAGGAGGTAGGAGGGATTGCCACACACACAGCAGGGGAACAGCTGACGTTACTGAACCCCAATAACAGAGGAGGGACTGTTGACTGTGCGTACAGCACTTCTGGACGGCAACTGGCGGTGTTGGAGCCCAGGGGCAGGTGGAGGAGGAGGAGGTTGGAGGAGGTAGGAGGGATTGCCACACACACAGCAGGGGAACAGCTGACGTTACTGAACCCCAATAACAGAGGAGGGACTGTTGACTGTGCGTACAGCACTTCTGGACGGCAACTGGCGGTGTTGGAGCCCAGGGGCAGGTGGAGGAGGAGGAGGTTGGAGGAGGTAGGAGGGATTGCCACACACACAGCAGGGGAACAGCTGACGTTACTGAACCCCAATAACAGAGGAGGGACTGTTGACTGTGCGTACAGCACTTCTGGACGGCAACTGGCGGTGTTGGAGCCCAGGGGCAGGTGGAGGAGGAGGAGGTTGGAGGAGGTAGGAGGGATTGCCACACACACAGCAGGGGAACAGCTGACGTTACTGAACCCCAATAACAGAGGAGGGACTGTTGACTGTGCGTACAGCACTTCTGGACGGCAACTGGCGGTGTTGGAGCCCAGGGACAGGTGGAAAAGCAGAGGAACACAATGTAGGCCGAAGCCTGAGAAAGTCGAAAGGGAACCTTTAACCCCCCCCCAAGGCGTTTGTAGCTGAAAGAGCCAGCTTGTGCAGCACAAAAGATGCAAAAGGAAAAGGTGGCTCTTTTCATCATGCTCCTTGCAAACACAGAACTAAACACTTATAAAATGTGTCCCCTGCAACCGTAAAACCGTCCCGGAGGTGGGACTTTCCTTCGTAATGTGACGCAGCCCAGCCGTCATTCCTACCCCCCCGGCGCCGCGCACCGGCTCCTCAGCGTTGTTTTATTCCGTCAAGGAGCCTGCGCTGTTATGTTATCCCGTGGCCAGGCACACTTAGCGCTGCCCGTCTTCTGGCATCATTTGGTGTCTGGATGGCTGCGCCTGTGCGGCCGCGCTGGCAGAGAGCCCGCCTCGCAGTGTCTTCTGATTTAATCCCACTGGGGGCCTGGGATCCATGGACATGCGCAGTGCATATCTGAACCTCCACCTCTCACTCATCTCCCTATGGCTTCTTCAGACTGTGCGGTGTCACGGCCGTGGCATGCTGTTAGGGACCAGCTGACACCGAACAGTCTGAAGAAGCCATAGGGAAATGAGTGAGAGGTGGAGGTTCAGATATGCACTGCGCATGTCCATGGATCCCAGGCCCCCAGTGGGATTAAATCAGAAGACACTGCGAGGCGGGCTCTCTGCCAGCGCGGCCGCACAGGCGCAGCCATCCAGACACCAAATGATGCCAGAAGACGGGCAGCGCTAAGTGTGCCTGGCCACGGGATAACATAACAGCGCAGGCTCCTTGACGGAATAAAACAACGCTGAGGAGCCGGTGCGCGGCGCCGGGGGGGTAGGAATGACGGCTGGGCTGCGTCACATTACGAAGGAAAGTCCCACCTCCGGGACGGTTTTACGGTATCAGTGGACACATTTTATAAGTGTTAAGTTCTGCGTGTGCAAGGAGCTAAACAAAAATAGCTACCTTTTCCTTGGGCAGCATTACTGCTGCACAAGGTGGCTCTTTCAGTAACAAACGCCTTGGGGGGGGGGGGACAGATTCCCTTACATTTCAGTTGTTGTGTCAGCGTGGCGGTCGCATGACACATTGCCGGCTACACAGCTGGGGATCAGCTGACGTTACTGAAACCCAATAACACTGGGTCGTATGTTTTGACTGTGCAGACGGCACGTCTGAGCCTCAACTGGCGGTGTTGGAGCCCAGGAATTTAAGTTCAGGTGGTAGAAAGATGAACACAACAGGAGACCTGGATAACGTATACAGTGACCTAATTATTCAATCAGGAGGAGGAGTGGCAAATTCCGGCGAGATCCAGGCCTTGTTCATTTTCAGGAAAGTAAGCCGGTCAACGTTATCGGAGGATAGTCGCATGCGACGGTCAGTTAGTACACCACCTGCAGCACTAAAGACACGTTCCGATAATACACTGGCCGCAGGGCAAGACAGCACCTCCAATGCATACTGGCTTAGCTCTGGCCATGTATCCAGCTTTGAGACCCAAAACTTGAAAGGGGAAGAGCCGTCTGGGAGTACAGCAAGAGGGCAAGACATGTAGTCTGTCACCATCTGACGGAACCGTTGCCTCCTGCTGACTGGAGCCGTCTGTGATGGTGTAGACTTTTGTGGCGGGCACAGAAAACTGTGCCACAGTTCGGCCATACTGGTCTTGCCTTGGGCAGAGGCACTGCTTCTGCTCCCTCTTTGTGCAGAGCCTCCACCACGGCCTGGACGCACTGAGCTGCTTTGGAATGCACTAGCAGCACTTCTCTCAGTTGGAATGGAGAAGATGATGGAATTGACCAGTGTGTCTTGGTACTCCCGCATTTTTCGCTCCCGGTTCAACGGTGTGATGAGGCTTTCTACGTTGTCCCGGTAGCGAGGATCGAGGAGGGTGAACACCCAATAATCAGACATGTTGAGAATGTGGGCGATGCGGCGGTCGTTTCTCAGGCACTGCAGCATGTAATCCACCATGTGCTGCAGACTGCCAACTGCCCAAGAAACGCTGTCCCCTGCTGGAGGCGTGATCTCTGCCCGCTCGTCATCACCCCACCCTCGCTGTACACACTGAGTACTGGACAATTGTGTAACTCCCTCCTCTGGACGGATGTCTTCCTCCTCCATTGACTCCTCCTCATCCTCCTCACAAACGGTCCCCTGCCTACGCGTTTGTGAGGAACCACGTGGCGCTGACTGTCCAGAAGATGATGGAAATGGTGAATCCTCATCCTCCACCTCTTCCACAACATCATCCCTTAGCGCTTGCAGTGATTTTTCAAGCAGGCAGATAAGGGGGACAGTCATGCTGACTAGTGCATCATCTGCACTCGCCATCCGCGTGGAATAATCAAAGGGACGCAAAACCTGGCAGACGTCATTCATAGTGGCCCACTCTGTGGTTGTGAAGTCTGTACGGCGCTGACTGCGACTTTTTTGCGCCTGAAGCAGCTGGTACTCCATTACAGCTTGCTGCTGCTCACACAACCGCTCCAACATATGTAACGTGGAATTCCACCTGGTAGGTAGGTCACATATGATGCGATGTTCCGGCAGGCGGTGTCGGCGCTGCAGAGCCGCAATGCGCGCTTTGGCCGTGCTGGAACGCCGCAAGTGAGCACACTCTAGGCGGACCTTGTGCAGCAGTGCATCAAGATCCGGATAGTCCCTCAAAAAGCTCTGCACGACCAAATTGAGCACATGTGCCAGACATGGGATGTGAGTGAGGTTGCCGAGGCCCAGAGCTGCCACCAGATTTCGGCCATTATCACACACTACCATGCCTGGCTGGAGATTCGCTGGCACAAACCACACATCGCTCTCCTGCTTGATGGCATTCCAGAGCTCCTGCGCTGTGTGGCTACGATTCCCCAAGAAAATTAATTTCAAGACGGCCTGTTGACGTTTGGCCACGGCTGTGCTCATGTCGGTCGTAACAGGTACACGTTCATCACGGGTCCATGTGGAGGTGGACTGTGACGGCTCCTGCAGCGATGATTCTGAGGAACTGGTGTAAGAGGAGGAGTCAATGCGTACAGAATGGATTCCTGCAATCCTTGGAGTGGGCAGGACACGTCCTGCGCCACTCGCACGGTCTGTACCCGGCTCAACGACATTAACCCAATGGGCAGTGAGGGAAAGGTATCGCCCCTGTCCATGTTGACTGGTCCACGCATCGGTGGTGAGGTGGACCTTGCTACTGACGGCGTTCAGTAGCGCGTGTTTTATGTGTCCCTCCACATGCTTCTGCAGGGCAGGGACGGCTTGCCTGCTGAAGTAAAAGCGGCTGGGCACTTTGTACTGTGGGACTGCCAATGACATGAAGTCACGGAAGCTGTCAGTCTCCACCAGCCTGAATGACAGCATTTCCAGTGACAAAAGTTTGGCAATGCCTGCAGTCAGAGCCTGTGCTCGTGGGTGGTTTGACGAGAAAGGCCGCCTTTTCTCCCATGCCTGTACTACCGATGGCTGTAGACTGGGCTGGGAGTGTGTGGATGACTGGGAAAGTGGCGCTGCGGGTGGAATTACAGCGGGTCTCTGGACAACAGGGGCAGAGGTTCTTCCACGGCGATCCTGGGAGGACGCCGAACCAGCTGCGTGTGAGGTAGAGGAAGAGGCAACACGAGCTGAAGAGGTGGTAGCTGCCGCTGTTGGTTGGCCTACCTCTTCAGTGTGTTTTTCTAACTCCGCCGGGTGCCTGTTGCGCACATGTTTCCACATGTTGGAGGTATTGAGGTTGCTGACATTTTTCCCTCTTTTGACTTTTTGATGACACACGTTGCATCTGACATAGCAAATGTCATCTGCAACTGTGTCAAAAAAGGACCAGGCACTGCAAGTCTTGGGAGCGCCCTTTTTGGCTTTTGGAAGAGACATGCTCCTAACGGGTGCCAAAGCGGAGGCTGCAGGATCCGCAGTCTTCCCCCTCCCTCTCCCTCTTTGGGCCGTACGGGGAATCTCTTCCTCAGAGCTGCTCCCACCACCTTCCTGTCCCTCACGCCAAGATGGGTCGAGGACCTCATCATCTACACTACCCTCTGCCCCCAACTGCTCCTCCTGGGTAGTCTCAGCAGCAGAGCACGCACCAGTAAGTGGCACCTGAGTGTCATCATCAGCTGATGCGGCCTGCGATGTGGTGACCGGAGCCACTGGCCCACCCGCCTCTTCAGAGGAAGACAGAAAAAGCTGTTGGGCATCACTGCACCCTGCCTCTTCTTCCATTTCTCCAATGCTGCTTGGCTGGCCCCCTGTTTCCAAGCCAAGAGATTCAGAGAACAGAAGTAGAGACGGCTCCTGTCCTGGGCTCTCTGTCTGCCTGGGCAATTTGGCAGGTGGTGAAGAGACAGATGGCTGCTCTCCAGTGCTCTGTGTCTGAGAGGATGTGGCACTAATGGAAGTTGATGCATTAGCTGCCATCCATCCGACAACAGCTTCAATTTGTTCTTCACGCAGCAGCGGTGTACGGCGCTCGGACACAAAGCTTCGCATGAACGACTGTTGCCTGGTGAAAGTGGGTGCTGATGAGTCACCGGTGCCCGCAGCAGGCACAGAATCCCCACGTCCCCTCCCTGCTCCGCGACGGCTCCCACGCCCCCGTGCCTTACTCACTGCCTTCTTCATCTTGGTTGACTGATAAAGATAAGCAGAAAAGTACTAACGGATTTGTGTGCTTATTCCTGAGCAACTCCTCCTAACAGGTATAAGAAGCACTAATTATCTAAAGTGTGGACTAGACACAAATATGAGCTAATGTGGCCTACAGAAATGTAAAGTGGTGTAACTGGTGTGTTTGGTGAACTTTATTATTTATTTATTTTTTGGGGGCTGAACTGACAACAGATAGAGCTGCAGTCACACGGAGACCGTGCAGACAGACGTAAACGGCGCTACAAGGCCCAAAAACCCTCCTCTACTTTATCCTATGTAGTGTTTTTCCACAAATTAGCTGGAGACGGGTGGAAAGACACTAATAGGATTTTTTTGAATAAATTAGCAGCAGACTACACTATTTGGAAAAAAAAGAAAATTGATTTGGCGGTATGACACAGTGAAAAACCCTGAGCTGGAGACAACCAGGCTATAGCTGCTCACAGATTACAGGGCGAGCTGCAGTCACACGGAGACCGTGCAGACAGCCGTAAACGGCGCTGCAAGGCCCAAAAACCCTCCTCTACTTTATCCTATGTAGTGTTTTTCCACAAATTAGCTGGAGACGGGTGGAAAGACACTAATAGGATTTTTTTAAATTAATTAGCAGCAGACTACACTACTTTGAAAAAAAAGAAAATTGATTTGGCGGTATGACGCAGTGAAAAACCCTGAGCTGGAGACAACCAGGCTATAGCTGCTCACAGATTACAGGGCGAGCTGCAGTCACACGGAGACCGTGCAGACAGCCGTAAACGGCGCTGCAAGGCCCAAAAACCCTCCTCTACTTTATCCTATGTAGTGTTTTTCCACAAATTAGCTGGAGACGGGTGGAAAGACACTAATAGGATTTTTTTAAATTAATTAGCAGCAGACTACACTACTTTGAAAAAAAAGAAAATTGATTTGGCGGTATGACGCAGTGAAAAACCCTGAGCTGGAGACAACCAGGCTACAGCTGCTCACAGATTACAGGGCGAGCTGCAGTCACACGGAGACCGTGCAGACAGCCGTAAACGGCGCTGCAAGGCCCAAAAACCCTCCTCTACTTTATCCTATGTAGTGTTTTTCCACAAATTAGCTGGAGACGGGTGGAAAGACACTAATAGGATTTTTTTAAATTAATTAGCAGCAGACTACACTACTTTGAAAAAAAAGAAAATTGATTTGGCGGTATGACGCAGTGAAAAACCCTGAGCTGGAGACAACCAGGCTACAGCTGCTCACAGATTACAGGGCGAGCTGCAGTCACACGGAGACCGTGCAGACAGCCGTAAACGGCGCTGCAAGGCCCAAAAACCCTCCTCTACTTTATCCTATGTAGTGTTTTTCCACAAATTAGCTGGAGACGGGTGGAAAGACACTAATAGGATTTTTTTGAATAAATTAGCAGCAGACTACACTACTTGGGAAAAAAAAAAAAAAAAGGAACAGTATGAGGCAATGAACCACCCTCCCTGAACTGAATACAACCAACTATGGATGGCCTATGTGGCTGCACTCAGACTGGAGACTGGGCTGCACTCACACACACACACACACAGACCCTGCAGATCGCTGTGAAAACAGCGCTACAAGGCAAAAGCAAGGTGAATAGTAGGTGAACACAGCGGTTGCTAAATTAGCCTTTGGAAAGCACAAAGAAGCAAATCGCTATCTCTAAACTGTCCCTCAGTCAGCAAACAGCGTCCTGTCACTAACTGAATTCACAGCAGAGTGATCGCAAAATGGCGCCAGCGACTTTTAAACTGCATCATGACATCATTTAAGCAGCCAATCACAGCCTTGCCAGTAGTTTCATGCCCTCCATGCTAAACAGGATGTGCCCACACTTGGAATCAATCTCATTGGCTGAATTTCTGCTTTTTGAATCTTAGAACTTCCGATTCCGGTATCCGATACGCGGCAAGTATCGGAATCCCGGTATCGGAATTCCGATACCGCAAGTATCGGCCGATACCCGATACTTGCGGTATCGGAATGCTCAACACTAATCATTGCTCTCAACAGCACATCATCCTTTGTAATCAAGACCTGCGTTGCCAAGAATAATGGCAGCTAATGTGCACTGAATATATTAATATAGACCTTTCAGAGTGCATCTGAAGTGGGGTCAGTCTGTCAAAACAGGCTACTAAATGACTGCTGGTTGACAAACCTGTGCATCACAGCATGAAAACAGATCCTTACTTTTGAGCCTTAAGTTTGTTTGATATGATGCAGAACCCTGTAAGGCAATGCAGTTCATCAGTGGTATACATCATATGATAGATAGATAGATAGATAGATAGATAGATAGATAGATAGATAGATAGATAGATAGATAGATAGATAGATAGATAGATAGATAGAGTCAAAAAGAGGTTGCAAATCACAGGACTTTTGACAAAATTCTCACAATAATATATAAAGCATGGCAGTGATGACAATTCAATAAAACTAGAGCATCAGTGGTTTATTTTTCCTTATAATTAAATGCTTTATTTTCACACAGAGCCTTTTCAAGTATGAAAAAAGTTCCCATGTGGAGCTCATATGTTTCATGTGTTTTTGGTGGTTTTCCCACCTACAAAGAATGGAGAGGTCTGTCATTTTTATCATAGGTGCACTTCAACTGTGAGAGATAGAAAAATAAAAAAAATAGAATCATATTGTATGATTTTTAAATAATTAAATTGCATTTTATTACATGAAATAAGTATTTGATCACCTACCAATCAGCAGGAATTCTGGTGTTCACAGACCTGTTAGTTTTTCTTTGAGGATCCCTCCTACTCTGCACTCATTATCTGTATTAATTACACCTGTTTAAACCCATTACCTGTATAAAAGACACCTCTCTACACACTCAATCAATAACACTTCAACCTATCCACCATGGCCAAGACCAAAGAGCTGTCTAAGGACACCAGCGACAAAATTGTAGAACTGTACAAGGCTGGGATAGACTACTGTACAATAGGCAATTAGTTTGTTGAGAATGCAACAAATGTTGTCACAATTATTAGAAAAATGAAGATGACTGTCAATCTTCCTCGGTCTGGGGCTCCATGCAAGATCTTGCCTCATGGCATAAGGACAATTTTGAGAATGGTCAAGAATCAGTGCAGAACTACGTGAGAGGACCTGGTCAATGACTTAAAGATTGCTGGGACGACAGTCTCAAACATTAACGTTAGTAACACGCTACGCCGTCATGGATTAAAATCTTGTAGGGCCTGCAATGTCCCCCTACTCATGCCAGCAGATGTCCAGGCCCGTTTAATATTCACCATTAACCATCTGGATGATTCCGATGAGGCATGGGAGTAGGTCATATATTCAGATGAGACCAAAATAGAACTTTTTGGTATCAACTCCACTTACCGTGTATAGAGGAAGAAGAAGGATGAGTACAACCTCAAGAATATTATTATTATTATTATTATTTATTGCTATAGCGCCATTTATTCCATGGCGCTTTACATGTGAGGAGGGGTATACATAATAAAAACAAGTACAATAATCTTAAACAATACAAGTCATAACTGGTACAGGAGGAGAGAGGACCCTGCCCGCGAAAGCTCAATACCAATACCAAAATACCAATACCAAGGCTGAATACCATCCAAACCATGAAGTATGATGAGAAAACATCATACTTTGATGGTGCTTTTCTGCAAAGATGACAGGCTGACTACACCGTATTGAAGGTAGAGTGGATGGGGTCATGCATCGCAAGATTTTGGCCAATAACCTTCTTCTCTTAGTAAGAGAATTGAAGATAGGTCATAGCTTGGTCTTCCAGCATGACAATGACCCCAAAACACACAACCAGGACAACTAAGGAGTTCTGTTTTTCTTTTGTATCAATACTTATTTCATGAAATGAAATAATAGGTAATTATGTAAAATCATACAATGTGATTTTCTGGTTTTCATTTTTAGATTCTGACGCTCACAGTTGAAGTGTACCTACAATAAAAATTACAGACCTCTCCATTCTTTATAGATGGTAAAATTTGCAAATCTGCAGTGTGTCAAATATTTAGTTCCCCGACTGTAGAAAGATAGTTCCCACACTGTGCTTCAGTTGCCAATAGAAGCCAGGACACAACTGTAAAAATATATTAACTGTTTAAGAGAGCTACAAAACTCTTTGCAAAAGATGAGTTAAGTGTTTATTCATATGCATCTCTATTGAGCTCAATATGGTATAACATTGAAGATTCTATGCGGTTATGTACATTTAAATGAAAAAGATCTCCAGAGCGCTGATGAAAATGAAAGACATTACAATGTTGCAATGTGATTAATAGCATAGTGATTTTTCACAAATTGTATAGATAAAAAAAGATTAGTATTAGTGAAGAGTGAACAAATGCGATATAAGAAGGAGATAAAAGGAGGGTGGTCCTCATACAGAGTTGACGGTCAGTATACAGCAATACTACCGCTAAACATGGAGCCACACTGTGAGAGGATATCGTTAATTTCACCAGAGCAACGGTGTCACTAAATTCGGAATGGAACATAGTGTGCCAGCAAAAACGGCATATGTGGTATTGAAAATATTATTATATACAGTGTATCATGAAAAATGCAATAAATTCCACCACCCCCATTGATCACATATACCCTTGTTAACACTTAATAAAAACCTAATAAAAACCTTTCAAATGAACTCTGAGTAATTGGCATGTAATTAGTTCATGCTAATTTAACTATAAAGGGATGAATTAACATAAATACAAAATACCCCTTATGACCTAATTAGGGGTTTTATGTGCAATAAAATGGATAAGGGGACTCACGGGTAGTACATTTGACCTTGAAAACCTGATATAAATATTAATATAAAACACCAAGAAGGATCATGTGCATTACACATCTCACCAAAAGAATTTAAAGAAGTTGTCCACTACTATAACCTTTTTTTTTTTTTTTCATAAATCTTGCTATTATGGGCCACTGAAAACATCTACTGTGTTTATTTTAGCAATATTACCTTTTATCATGCTGTAGCAGCACATTTTAGTGCTGGATTCAGCTCTCATGGGGTTAATCGACAACTTCCTTTCTCCTGAGTCATTGTGCTCTAATACTACAAGTTCCATGATGCATTGCACTGCTACTAAGCCTGAACCTAGCACACCCACTCCAAAACACACCCAACCCCTCCCTCCTCTCCCTCCTCTAGCTTCAAAAAGATTTGTGATGTCATTTCTGTCCGACCTCCTCTTTTACATTTGTCCAACCCACACTCCATTACACACAGATAGATGGATAGATAGATGGATAGATAGATGGATACAGTGTCGGACTGGGGTGGCTTGGGCCCACCAGTGGAACTGACTCCAGGGGCCCACTCTACATTTCAATGCTCAGGCTAGGTTCACCTTTGTGTTGTAGTATGTGTTAGGAGGCTCAGCAGTAAGTTTCATCATATTCACTAGTACAGGTACAACATGCTGCACATTGTTTTCTGCTAAAAAAAATGGACACTAACGGAAACAACAAAGACCTGATTACTGTATTTAATTGGTTCTCTCCATCGCCATTTTTGTCTATTTTTGACAGATCCATTTCTTTAAGGCTATGGTCACACTATGGCTATGTGCACATGTTGCGGATTTGCCTCTGGAATTTTCTGTGCGGATTCTGCATCTCTTGGCAGAAAACGCAGGTCAAAATCTGCGCGTTTTTCTTGCAGATTTTACGCGTTTTTAGCCCTGCGCATTTCTATAATGGAATGGGTGCAGAAACGCACAAAGAATTGACATGGTCCTTTTTTTAATCCCCTGCGGATTCCGTGTGGATTTTTCCGCACCATTAGCACAGCACTTTTATTTTCCCATTGATTTACATTGTATTGTAAATCACTTACGGTTCTGCAGTGGTTCTGCATGGAAAAAACGCTGCGGATCCGCAGGAAATCCGCAACGTGTGCACACAGCCTATCGGTATTTTACATCAGTTTCTGCAGCAAAACCTGAGTGCTTGGCAGGTTCCACTGCATTTTTGGTGCGTTTTTTCATGCATTTTTTTCCATTCAATTCAGTGGGTGAAAACCCCTAAAAAAACGCTGAAAAAAGTGACATGCTCTACATCCAAAAACCATGCAAAGCTCAAAATACTGATAAAAAATAAACCAATGTATGTGCATGAGATCTCTGACAGTTCATTAGCTTTGCTGGTACTGTAAAACGCAGGTGAAAATTAGTATAAAAAACGCATTAAAACACAGCAAAAACGCCCAGTGTGAACGTAGCCTTAGGCCGGGGTCACGCTTCTGAGTGCAATGCGAGAGACTCGCACAAGTCTCTCGCCTCAATACCCGGCACTGTATTTCTATGCAGCCGCACACTCCGATCCCGAATGCCGGTGGCAGTGCCGAGTATTGAGGTGAGAGACTCGTGGGAGTCTCTCACATTGCACTCGCAAATATGACCCCAGCCTTTTACTTTCCCTCTGACTGTTCCTCTCCTGGTTTTGGCTTACAAATCCTGAGGTAGAATACTGACCAAATACTCATTGCATGATCGCAGCCTTAGTTTAAAGGGCCACTGTCATCCCCCTCCAGCAGTTATAAACTAAAAGAGCCACCTTGTACAGCAGTAATGCTGCATTCTAACAAGGTGGCTCTTTTAGTTTTAGGTTCAAGTATTCCCCAAATAAAGCGTTTTAATACTTAGCCACAATTCCTGTCTCTAGCCAGGGAGGCGGGTCCTCACTCCCCAGCTCGAACCGCTACTCTGCCGTCACTCACATCTTCCTGCACTTTCGGCGCCGTCCCCTCAGCGCTGTTATTGTTTCAAAACCGGCGCCTGCGCAGTGTACTGCTGTGCTACGCAGACGCAGTAAGCTCTGGCCGTCTGACGTCCCAGCCAGGCTTGCAGACTGCGCCTGCGCGGGCATTGCGGCCAGCCACCTTTGGAATCCCCGCCCCGCACTGTGCATAATGCATAACACAGTGCGGGGCGGGGATTCCAAAGGTACCCCCAGAGTAGGAAAATCTCCTGGGTCTTGGCTACCAGGGTTACCCGAGACCCCGGAGAACATGATCAGGGCAGGATTTTCTGCTGTCCGATCATGTGATTGCTGTTATCGCCCCCCAAGATCTGCCCGCCTGTACCTAGCAACAATAGGACATTTTTCCTATTCTTTCCTTTTGATCACTGTTATAGAGCATCCAATGCAAACTGGAGAGATGGCATTTTTTTTTACTGTTATATTTTTGTGATAAATGACATTATAAATATATTCATTGTTCATTCTGCATATAAAAATGCCAGGTATCTTTTTAAAAGGGACATGTGTTTTGTTGCGGCGCTTTTTAATGTCACATGTATGCACACAGTCACTTATTGACATAAATGCATTGCAGACACACTGTACTTCTCTAGATAGTGTACATATTAGTATTTGGGTACACACCTTATACACACACAGAAATAAGATAGGATTTCGGGCATCAAGTGCCATGAAGAAGATGGGGGCCCCCTGTCACTATCACAGGTGGCAGTGGGGGAGGGTAAAGTGATATCAACAACTAGAAGGCAGAAAGGGTAGAGGGGGCAGAAAGAGTGCAGCTGTGAGGGGCAAACAGAAAAAAAAAAACAGCTTTTGTTGGTGTGGAGGGCAGGAGAGAGTCAGGACAGACATAAACAGGAAGCTCCAGTACTCACTCAGGCCAGCACTGTGTTCCTCTGGGGCCTCCCCTCCCCCTCCTGCCTGTGCCGACGACAGAGCTCAGAGCTTGGAGCAGGGCAGGAGTCGCAGACGCCTCTTCACTTCCATTAGCACTTTCATCACTGCTCGCTACTAGCTTCAGCGACTGCACGGCTCTCCTGGCCGCATGTTGCAGCAGCCTGACCCAGTCCATGCTGGTGGGCAGGACTTACTGCTGTCAGGCTCCAGGAGCAGCGTCTAAGTGCAGGTCAGGTAAATGGCTGTCTGAGCCTCCCTCCTCCCATCCTAGCCAGAGACTCTGTGGAGGGAAGAGATCCAGCCCCAGCCGCACACTGCTCTCTAATGCTGCAGTCTGAGGCAGTGATCCCCACCATTATAGCAGGCATATGCCGGAGCACGGCTTTTCTCTCCTCTTCTGATGGGCGGGTAGAGGCGGAGCTTAAATCGAGCATGCAGCAATGCTCAGAAGAGAGAGACTGTCGGAGGCAGGGGCCCACCGGGGGATCCACCGATTTCCCGGTGGGCCAGTCCGAGCCTGGATGGATAGATAGATAGATAGATACATACAGATATATATCTATATATCTATTTCCATAGATATGTCCATATCCTTGTTTCTAAACCCCTTCAACCCCTGGAGCTTTTTTGTTTTCGTTTATCGCTCCCCTTCTTTCCAGAGCCATAATTTTTCCGTCAATATGGCCATGTGAGGGCTTATCTTTTGCGGAACAAGTTCTACTTTTGAACGCCATCATTGGTTTTACCATGTCGTGTAGCAGAAAATGTGAAAAAAATTCAAAGTGCAATGAAATGGCAAAAAAAGTGCAATCCCACAGTTGTTTTTTGCTTGGCTTTTTGGCTAGGTTCACTAAATGCTAAGGCTGTGTGCACACGTTGCGGATCTGATTGCAGATCCGCAGCATTTTTTGCTGCACTGAATTGCATCAAATCCGCAGTGTAGTGCACAACCAATGTAAGTCTATGGGAGCCGCAGACTTGTGCACATGCTGCGGAAAAAGCCGCACCGAAACCGCACCAAGAACTGCATCAAAACCGCACCAAAAACTGTATCAAAACCGCACCAAAACTGCGAAACTGCACCAGGTTTTGATGCAGTTTTTGGTGCAGTTTTGATGCAGTTTTTGGTGCAGTTTTTATGCTTTTTTTGGTGCGGTTTATGCGCGGTTTTAATGCCGTTTTTGGAAATAAGTAAATAAACGGAAAATGTGCATGATTTGAATGGAAACATGCATGAAAAAACGGATTCCAAGGCCGGATTCATCATTTCACAACTCAGTTTCATACTTTTTTTGCCGGATCCGTCGCTGTGCGTTTTTTCGCCAGACAGAAAAAAACGTTCCTCTGTATGTGTTTTCCATCCGGCGGAAACAGCTTTTTTGACGGATCCGGCAAAAAACGGATGAAACTCTATGAGAAAAAGACGGATCCGTCGGAAAAAAATGGATCCGTTTTTTTCAAAACTCGCCGGATTGTGCCTCACGGCAAAAACCTGATGTGTGAAAGCACCCAAATATATGGATAGATACATCTATGTATCTATAGATATATCTATAGATAAATATATCTATAGATAGATACAGTGGGGCAAAAAAGTATTTAGTCAGTCAGCAATAGTGCAAGTTCTACCACTTAAAAAGATGAGAGGCGTCTGTAATTTACATCATAGGTAGACCTCAACTATGGGAGACAAACTGAGAAACAAAAATCCAGAAAATTACATTGTCTGTTTTTTTATCATTTTATTTGCATATTATGGTGGAAAATAAGTATTTGGTCAGAAACAAAATTTCATCTCAATACTTTGTAATACATCCTTTGTTGGCAATGACAGAGGTCAAACGTTTTCTGTAAGTCTTCACAAGGTTGCCACACACTGTTGTTGGTATGTTGGCCCATTCCTCCATGCAGATCTCCTCTAGAGCAGTGATGTTTTTGGCTTTTCGCTTGGCAACACGGACTTTCAACTCCCTCCAAAGGTTTTCTATAGGGTTGAGATCTGGAGACTGGCTAGGCCACTCCAGGACCTTGAAATGCTTCTTACGAAGCCACTCCTTCGTTGCCCTGGCGGTGTGCTTTGGATCATTGTCATGTTGAAAGACCCAGCCACGTTTCATCTTCAATGCCCTTGCTGATGGAAGGAGGTTTGCACTCAAAATCTCACGATACATGGCCCCATTCATTCTTTCATGTACCCGGATCAGTCGTCCTGGCCCCTTGGCAGAGAAACAGCCCCAAAGCATGATGTTTCCACCACCATGCTTTACAGAAGGTATGGTGTTTGATGGATGCAACTCAGTATTCTTTTTCCTCCAAACACGACAAGTTGTGTTTCTACCAAACAGTTCCAGTTTGGTTTCATCAGACCATAGGACATTCTCCCAAAACTCCTCTGGATCATCCAAATGCTCTCTAGCAAACTTCAGACGGGCCCGGACATGTACTGGCTTAAGCAGTGGGACACGTCTGGCACTGCAGGATCTGAGTCCATGGTGGCGTAGTGTGTTACTTATGGTAGGCCTTGTTACATTGGTCCCAGCTCTCTGCAGTTCATTCACTAGGTCCCCCCGCGTGGTTCTGGGATTTTTGCTCACCGTTCTTGTGATCATTCTGACCCCACGGGGTGGGATTTTGCGTGGAGCCCCAGATCGAGGGAGATTATCAGTGGTCTTGAATGTCTTCCATTTTCTAATTATTGCTCCCACTGTTGATTTCTTCACTCCAAGCTGGTTGGCTATTGCAGATTCAGTCTTCCCAGCCTGGTGCAGGGCTACAATTTTGTTTCTGGTGTCCTTTGACAGCTCTTTGGTCTTCACCATAGTGGAGTTTGGAGTCAGACTGTTTGAGGGTGTGCACAGGTGTCTTTTTATACTGATAACAAGTTTAAACAGGTGCCATTACTACAGGTAATGAGTGGAGGAAAGAGGAGACTCTTAAAGAAGAAGTTACAGGTCTGTGAGAGCCAGAAATCTTGATTGTTTGTTTCTGACCAAATACTTATTTTCCACCATAATATGCAAATAAAATGATAAAAAAAACAGACAATGTCATTTTCTGGATTTTTTTTTCTCAGTTTGTCTCCCATAGTTGAGGTCTACCTATGATGTAAATTACAGACGCCTCTCATCTTTTTAAGTGGTGGAACTTGCACTATTGCTGACTGACTAAATACTTTTTTGCCCCACTGTATATCCATAGATATATAATAGAAAGGCCGATGTTTCTATAAGACTACTTTCACACTTGCGTTTTTCGCAATCCGTCTTTTTGGGAAAAAAACGGATCCTGCAAATGTGCTCGCAGGATGCGTTTTTTACCCATAAACGTGTATTAGTGAAGGATCGCGACGGATGGCCACACGTCGCGTCCATCGTGCAACGGATGCGTCGTGTTTTGGCGGACCGTTGGCACATCCGTCACGTCTGCCATTTTCTACCGCGCATGCGCGGCCAAAACTCCGCCCCCTCCTCCCCGGACTTCAGAATGGGCAGCGGATGCGTTGAAAAACTGCATCCGCTGCCCACGATGTGCACAAATTTCACAACGTGCGTCGGTACGTCGGCCCAACGCATAGCGATGGACCCGTGCCGACGCAAGTGTGAAACAGGGCTTAATGAGCGTTTAATTTAATAAAAAACTGAAAAAAACGACGTGGGCTCCCTCGCAATTTTCTGCGCCAGAGGGGGAAAGCCGACGGCCGAGGCCAATATTTGTAGCCTGCTATGAATATCAGCCCGCAGCTGTCTGCGTAGCCTTTACTGGCTATTAAAATAGAGGGACCCCCCCCAAAAAAATGACGTGGGGTCCCCCTATATTTTATAGCCAGAAAGGCTACGCAGACAGCTGCGGGCTGATATTAATAGCCTAGAGAGGGGCCATGGATATTGGTCCCCCCCGGCTACAAATACCAGTCCGCAGCCACCCCAGAAATGGCGCATCTGTAAGTCTACGTTCACATTAGCGTTCGGCGCCGCAGCGTCGCCGCATGCGTCATGCGCCCCTATATTTAACATGGGGCGCATGGACATGCATTGTGCTGCGTTTTGCGACGCATGGGTTTTTTTGGCCGCAAGCGTTGGGCGCAGAGGACGCAGCAAGTTGCATTTTTTTTGCGTCCAACTTTCGGCCAAAAAGGACGCATGCGTCGCAAAACACAGCGTTTTAGCGTGCGTTTTGTTGCGTTTTTGTTTGCGTTGTGCGTTGCGTCTCCGACGCTGCGGCGCACAACGCAAATGTGAACGTAGCCTTAGATGCGCCAATTCCGGCACTGAGGCTGGTTTCACACTTGCGTTTTTGGACGCTGCGTTTTAGCGCTAAAAAACGCATGCGTTTTTTTTCTATACTTAACATTAAAAACGCATGCGTTTTTTCGCATGCATTTTGACGCGTTTTCGGCAACGCATGCGTTTTTGAACGCGCGCGTTTGTTTGCGTTAAAAACGCATGCGTTTTTATAGAAAAAAACAGAAAAATACACTGAAAAACCACCCACCACCATCCGGGTGATAAAGGGATCCAAACCCTAACCCTACCCCTAACCTCACCCCTAACCGTTTAATGAACATTTTATGACAGTGCCACGATATTTCAGTGGCACGATATTTCAGTGCCACGATATTTCAGTGCCACGTATGTAAGTGCCACGTATGTAAGTGCCACGTATGTAAGTGCCACGTATGTAAGTGCCACGTGCCACGTATGTAAGTGCCACGTATGTAAGTGTCACGTATGTAAGTGCCACGTGCCACGTATGTAAGTGCCACGTATGTAAGTGCCACGTATGTAAGTGTCACGTATGTAAGTGCCACGTGCCATGTATGTAAGTGCCACGTATGTAAGTGCCACGTATTTTAAAATATGTGTAAGTGGGTTGAGAGCTGGCTCAGGGATAGGAAACAAAGGGTGGTTATTAATGGAGCACACTCGGACTGGGTCACGGTTAGCAGTGGGGTACCACAGGGGTCAGTATTGGGCCCTCTTCTTTGGGCGTAGGAATACATTGTGGGGAATACATTGTGGAAGGATACCTTCCTCCCCTCATTGTCTTCCTGGAGCCCCTGGAGAGTGGTTGCATCAGCAGATGCTCCTGTTCTCCACGGGAGATCGTCGTGGGACACTCGTTTTAATTGGATTTCTGCGGATGAGGGAGTATATTGGTTGTTTATTATTTTAATATTTTTTATGACACTGGCTTCGGGGATCAAAGTGACAAGTGATGGTGAGTATGTACTCTATGTTTTATGTACTGTATGTCTGTATGTATGTACTGTATGTCTGTAGGTCTGTATGTACTGTATGCGCATGTTGTCGCATGGCGCATGTCGTCGCATGGCGCATGCAGTCGCATGGCGCATGTCGTCGCATGTCGTCGCATGTCGTCGCATGGCGCATGTCGTCGCATGCCGTCGCATGGCGCATGTTCTGTATGTGTGTATGTACTGTATATGTGTGTTTTTTTTGTTTTGTTTTTTTTACATTCAACACATTAGACGGATGATGGGACTACTACTGTCCCATCATTGGCTAATGTGTCACTGACTGTCACTGTAGCAGGCAGAGCACGATGGGACTTGTAGTCCCATCGGACAATGCCTGCACACAGAGACACACACACACACACACACCAAAGACCACCCCACCCCCCCGCAGCAGACCCAGCACATACCGGCAGCAGAGCCCCGGCGCCGTACCTACATACCGGTGCTGGCACGCAGAGCACCGGCGCCGGCCCCCACCCCCACATGCCGGCGCAGAGCCCCGGCGCCGTACCTACATACCGGCGCTGGCACGCACATACAGACCTCAGCGCCCGCACCTTCATCATCCCTGCCTAGCCCTGCCCGCCCCCAGCACAGCCCCGCAGGCAGCCACCAGCCCTGCCCACAGCCCAGTCACTCTTGATGAGTGACTGCTGACTGTGCGGCTGGGACACACCTGCTGCTGACGTCACGTCAATTTCCAGAGTCTGGAAATTGACGTGACGTCGGCGGAAATAAGCGGCGGCTGCAGCCTGGGGGTCACGTGACCCGGACTCAGCCGCCGCTACAGCGCCGCTCACAGGCAAAAACGGCAACAAAAGGTATTTGCACAATTCATCAGGGGCCCCGGGGGGATACATTGGGGGGTTAATTGAAAGTAGTGGACAACCCCTTTAAGTATTTCCACAAGCAGTCAATTATGTTTGCAGGTCTGGAATATTTTAACATCTTTTTATAAATAGATGGATGTTACGTATTTTTGCTTTCAGCTACCAGTAACATAATCATACGGATATACTTTCACTTTACCGCATCCTGAATTTCCAATTAAGCCTTTCTCTTTGCGAGGCTGCCCTATCTTGAGACTGGTCACATAATTGCCTAATTGAATCGACTGTGGTATTTAAAGGTTCACCCAACTGAGGCTGTAACTATCCTGATGAAGGAAGCTGCAAGCTCCCGAAATGCATTGAATTAGGACCCTATCCATACCCTTCAAACACCTGACCACAGGTAGGGGTGTGACGTCACTAACCCTTAACTAGATGCGGTTATACCGCTCGGGTCAACCTGCCGGGGCAGCATTTGGTATACATAATCACTGCCTTAAACAAGCCTTTTGCAATCTATTGAATCTTAAATCCACAGGATCGCTATTTTAGACAGATACATACAGGTCAGTGCACGATGCGGGCCGGACTCATTGTACCCAGCTTTCCCAGTGACAGCAAGATCGTTGCATCCAGCTCTCCCAGCAATCAGTTATCCAAGCCTAAGGTAATAGTTTAACCACACTTATTGCATTTTTCGTGATGCACTGTATACAATAGAATTTTCAATACCACATATGCCATTCTTGCTGGCACACTATATTCCATTACGAATTTAGTGACACAGTTACTCTGGTGAAATTAACTAAATCCTCTCACAGTGCGGCTCCGTGTTTAGTGGTAGTGTTGCTGTATACTGACCGCCAAACTCTGTATGAAGACAACCCTTCTTTTATCCCCTTTTTTCTCCTCGCTTTATTAGTTCTGAGCGCTGTTTGGATTTTATATTTGTTTATTTCTACACCTTTACAACAGGTGGTTATTGTCACTCAAACATAGCAGCTAGAAACTAATCTGTGTGTCCAGCACCAGTGGGTTATATCATATTATGGAATTGAATTCTACTTGAATTTTACAAAAATCCGCATCCGTTAAACTTTACCAAAATGCATATCTTTTGCAATTCGCATCTGCATGGATAAGACATGGCTGCTGCTGACCGCTATTTTCCAAAACTGTCAAAAGCCATATAAAGGTTTAAAACATAAAAAATATACTTATGCTTACCTTAACATCACTCTTCAGTTCTTCTTCGCATCTTCTGATCACTATCGCCAGTGCTGAAATCCCAAACACTGAGCCGGGACTCCAGATCCTGATGAGGTCCAGGATGGTTCTGCATACGCACAAGGTCACGGCGCACATCATGATATCATGCTGTTGTGACCCTTTTTCCCCTGTTCAGAAATGCCCTGGGCCTCATCAGAGTCAGATATCCCAGCTCTGTGTGATAGGCGAGGTACCAAAACATATAACGAGGACTGGATGGATGACACTGAGGAGCGCAGGAGACATTTTTTATGCTCTGTGGTCTGGATCCCAGGAAAATACTCACATATAAGCAAATTCAATATTTGCCTTATCTGCCTTATTAGTGCACAATTTAAAGTGTCAAAATGTGTTTCTATTTCTTAAAATTCAATTTGTATCAGAGTAAATATTTAATTCTTGCTTTTATGCAAAACTAAATATGAAAAAGAAATATCCCATTTAACATTATTTTCCAGTTTACTAAATTAATCTCAGACAGTGAATAAGAAGGCATTAAAATGTTTCCCTTATATGTACTACCCAAGTGAAAAGGGTTTACAATGCCATTGAAAATCTTTCAAAATTAAATGTCAGATTAATCCCATGACTAAAAGGTGACCTGCAAATTAGGACCACTGAGACCTGACTGAAGTTAAGCATAGTATCCCTGCTATAATTCTGAAGATCTATGACGGCTTTACATCTTTTTGATGTTCATGAAGTGCATTGTTCAAATACCATGGCTCTAAGGACATGATAAAATTCCAGAATATTGTTTGAAATTAGGCATGTTCATATACATAGCATTTAATTTGTTAAGACAATTATTAAAATATGATAATGTTATTTTTTATTGAAGGATTTAATGGTTATTAGAATTGCTATTTGTTATATAATAAATTACTAGCCTTTTTATCTTCTTTGCAAGTTCTATTTTAGTTGTTTTTGTATTTAGATCCAGATCCTGAAGCCATAGCTATATTAACTCCTTTCCTTTCTGATATTAGACGAAATAATCCGTCTATTTGACCTTGGTCTGTCCATTTGACCTACGGCTACACTACTAACCCCTTTCTGACAGATGTCATAATAATATGTCCCTGTGCACTGGGTCTATGTCATCAGAGATGTATGATTACAGTAGTCAGTAGTTATCACAGACGGCTCCCAAAACTTTAACCCCCGAAATGCTATTATTGAGTGAGATTGCATGACTCTGGGAGCCAGCAGAGGGCTGACAGCCCCTCTACTTTTGGATCGTAGACCTTGCGGTGTGATGCGGGGTCCCGATTGTTGCCATGGGGACCTGATGTCGTCATGACAACATCCAGGTCACCAGAGCTAGGAAATATGCTGATTAAGCGCAGTGCCTTATCAGCAAGCTTCTCTGTCAGTGCAGAGATGACAGTTTCTACAGCATGGGGATGCTGCTGCACCCCCGTGTTGTAGAAGCAATCAACCTGCAAAAAATAGGACTAAGTGGGACTAAGTAAAAAAGTTTAAAAAGTTATTTTTTTAAATAACTAAAAATATAAAAAAACAAAAATAATAACAAAAAATAAAATTATATTGTATCTATAAATAAATATTTGAATGATTAAAAATATATAAACAATAAAAGTACACATATTTGGTTTCTTCACAATGACCCAACCTATAACACTGTCCCACTAGCTAACCCCTTTAGTGAACACCATAAAAAACAAGGCAAAAAAACCCGCTTTATCATCATACTGCTGAACAAACAGTGGAATAAAACGTGATCAAAAAGACAGATGTAAATAAACATGGTACTGCTGAAAACGTCATCTTGTCCCACAAAAAACAAGCTGCCATACAGCTCCATCACCAAAAAAATAAAGTTACAGGTGCTCCTCTCAAAATTAGAATATCATCAAAAAGTTAATTTATTTCAGTTCTTTAATACAAAAGGTGAAACTCACATATTATATGGAATCATTACAAACAGAGTGATCTCTTTCAAGTGTTTATTTCTGTTAATGTTGATGGTTATGCAAAACAAAACAATGTGAGAGCACGCATGAGTATGACCAGTAAGACAATGAATAATGTGGTCAAGGAGGCCAATGATCCACTAACATTAGTGGGTTATGCACCCCTGCATAACCAGATGTAGATTAAAAGGAGAGTGGTTACACTCACAATGTGAAAAGCAGACAGCTGCGGGTCCCGTGGTCTAGGTTGTTGTGATGGCTGGGCAAGGTGCAGTGCTTCACGCTGTGGTTTGAACATGCAGTGATAGAGCCGGGTGAGGCAACGGTGCATGCTGGGTGTCATGTGACCGCAGGTCCTGAGGATCATGTGACCGCTGGTCCTGAAGAACTGATAAGGTGTCTCACCTGGAGCAGCTCCCGCCACGCACCCTCAGAGAGGGATGCGTGATGAGGTTGAGAAGAAAAACGCAGTCTTTAGGGAGCGCTGACGTAGAGATTGGAAAGACTATTGTATTCTTCTCATCCTCAATGTTAATGGTTATGGCTTACAGCCAATGAAAATTCAAAAGTCATTATCTCAGTTAATTAGAATAATTAACAAAAAACATCTTCAAATGCTTCCAAAGCATTTAAAAAGGACCCATAGTTTCAGCAGCCTCCACAGTCATGGGAAAGACTACTGACTTGACAGATGTCTAGAAGGCAGTCATTGACACACTCCACAAGGAGGATAAGCCACTAAAGTTCATTGCTAAAGAATCTGGCTGCTCACAGAGTGCTGTATCCAAGCATATTCATGGAAAGTTGAGAGGAAGCAAAAAGTGTAGTAAAAAAAGGTGCACAAGCAACTAGGATAACCGCAGCCTTAAAAGGGTTCTTAAGAAAGTACCAAGCAAATATTTATTCACAAAGAGTGGACAGCTGCTAGAGCCATTGTTTCAAGAACCACCATACACAGATGTATCCAGGACATGGGCTACAAGTATTGCATTCTTTGTGTCAAGCCACTGATGACCAATAGACAACGCCAGAAGCGTCTTACATGGGCCAAGGAGAAAAAAGGAACTGGCTGTTTCTCAGTGGTCCAAGGTGTTGTTTTCAGATGAAAGTAAATTTTGCATTTAATTTGGAAATCAAGGTGCCAGAGCCTGGAGGAAGAGTGGAAAGGCACACAATTCAAGATGCTTGAGGTCCAGTGTGAAGTTTCCACAATCAGTATCAGTATTGTTTTGGGGAGCCAAGTCAGGTGTAGGTCCACTGTGTACTGTGTTTTATCAACACCAAAGTCAGCGCAGCCATCTACCAGAAAATTTTAGAGCACTTCATGCTTCCCTCTGCCGACAAGCTTTTTGGAGATGGAAATTTAATTCTCCAGCAGAACGTGGCTAATGTCCATACTGCCAAAAGTACCAATGCCTGGCTTAAAACCAACAGTATCACTTCACTGTGCTTGATTGGCCAGCAATCTCACCTGACCTTAACCACATGGAGAATCTATGGGGTATTGTCAAGAGGAAGATGAGAGACACCAGACCCAACAATGCAGACTAGCTGAAGGCTGCCATCTAAGCAACCTGGGCTTCCATAGCACCTCAGCAGCGCCATTGGCTGATCACCTCCATGTCATGCTACATTGATGCAGTAATTGATGCAAAAGGAACCCCAATTAAGTATTGAGTGCATTTATTCAACATACAATTCAGCATGTCAACATTTTGGATTTTAAAATCATTTTTTAAGTTGGTGTTATAAAGTATTCTAATTTACTGAGATAATGACTTTTATTTTTCGTTGGCTGTAAGCTTTAATCATGAACATTAACCCCTTTCGAGGTGGGGTTGGCCCGTATGCCCACCGATGGGATAGTACGTCCTAGCAATCAGCTGCTTTCTGACTATCGCACCTGACATCTGGCACTATGTACCAGGAGCGGTCACTGACCGCTCCTGGCACACTAACCCTGAAACACTGCGATCAAACATGATCGCAGTGTTCCAGGGCATAGGAAAGCATCGCGCAGGGAAGGGGCTCCCTGCATGCTTCCCTGAGACCCTGGATACAACGCAATGTGCTAGCGTTGTATGAGCGTATCCTCCCTGCAGGCCCCGGATCGAAAATGGCCGCGGGGCAGTATCCGGGTCCTGCAGGGAGGTGGCTTACCAGTGCCTGCTCAGAGCAGGCACCGGGAAGCCTCTCTACAGTGCATGTCAGATCGCTGATCTGACATAGTGCATTGCAAAGTGTCAGATCAGCGATCTTACACTATACCATCATGCCCCACTCCGGGGCAATGTTATAGTGTAAAAAAAAATATTCAGATGTGTAACAAGAATAAAAAAAATCCTAAATAAAAAATAAAAATAAAAAAAATTGTTCCCATAAATACATTTCTTTATCTAAATAAAAAAACAATAAAAGTACACAAATTTAGTATTGCCGCATCCGTAACGACCAGTCCTATAAAACTGTCCCACTACTTAACCCCTTCAGTAAACCCCGTAAAAAAACGAGGCAAAAAACAATGCTTTATTATCATACCGCCTAACAAAAAAAGGAATAACACGCGATCAAAAAGATGGATGTAAATAACCATGGTACCGCTGAAAACGGCATCTTGTCCTGCAAAAAAAGAGCTGCCATATAGTATCATCAGCGAAAAAATAAAAAAGTTATAGTCCTCAGAACAAAGCGATGCAAAAATAATTACTTTTTCTATAAAATAGTTTTTATCGTATAAAAGCGCCAAAACAAAAAATGATATAAATGAGGTATCGCTGTAATCATACTGACCCAAAGAATAAAACTGCTTTATCCATTTTACCAAACGATGAACAGTATGAAAACGCCCCCCAGAAGAAATTCATGAATAGCTGGTTTTTGGTCATTCTGCCTCACGAAAATTGGAATAAAAAGCGATCAAAAAATGTCATGTGCCCGAAAATGGTACCAATAAAAACATCAACTCGTCCCGCAAAAAAAAGACCTCACATGACTCTGTGGACCAAAATATGGAAAAATTATAGCTCTCAAAATGTGGTAACGCAAAAAATATTTTTTGCAATAAAAGGCGTCTTTTAGTGTGTGACAGCTGTCAATCATAAAAATCCGCTAAAAAACCCGCTATAAATAGTAAGTCAACCCCCCCTTCATCACCCCCTTAGTTAGGGAAAAATAAAATAAATAAAAAAATGTATTTATTTCCATTTTCCCATTAGGGTTAGGGCTAGGGCTAGGGTTAAGGCTAGGGTTAGATTTAGGGCAAGGGTTAGGGTTAGGGATAGGGGCTAGGGCTAGGGTTAGGGCTATGACTAGGGTTAGGGTTAGGGATAGGGTCAGGGCTAGGGTTAGGGCTAGGGTTAGGGCTAGGGTTAGGGTTAGGGTTGGGGCTAGGGTTGGGGTTAGGGTTAGATCTTGGATTACATTTACAGTTGGGATTGGAGTTAGGGGTGTGTCATGGTTAGGGGTGTGATTAGGGGTGTGTTGGAGTTAGGGGTGTGGATAGGGTTGAGATTAGGGTTACGGGTGTTTTGAGGTTAGGGGTGTGGTTGGAGTTAGGGGTGTGGTTGGGATTAGGGTTAGGGGTGTGTTTTAGTTAGGGTTTCAGTTATAATTGGGGGTTTTCACTGTTTAGGCACATCAGGGCTCTCCAAACGCAACATGGTGTCCCATCTCAATTCCAGTAAATTTTGCATTGAAAAGTCAAACGGCGCTCCTTCCCTTCCGAGCTCTGCCATGCACCCAAACAGTGGTTTACCCCCACATATGGGGTATCAGTGCACTCAGGACAAATTGCACAACAACTTTTGGGGTCCAATTTCTTCTCTTACCCTTGGAAAAATAAAAAATTGGGGTGAAAATATCATTTTTGTAAAAAAATATGATTTTTTATTTTTACTGCTCTGCATTATTCACTTCTGTGAAGCACTTGGTGGGTCAAAGTGCTCACCACACATCTAGATAAGTTCCTTAGGGGGTCTAGTTTCCAAAATGGTGTCACTTGTGGGGGGTTTCAATGTTTAGGCACATCAGGGGCTCTCCAAATGCAACATGGCATCCCATCTCAATTCCAGTCAATTTTGCATTGAAAAAGTCAAATGGCCTTCCTTCCCTTCTGAGCTCTGCCATGCGTTCAAACAGTGGTTTACCCCCACATATGGGGTATCGACGTACTCAGGACAAATTGTACAACAACATTTGAGGTCCAATTTCTCCTGTTACTAGTGTTGAGCGATACCGTCCGATACTTGAAAGTATCGGTATCGGATAGTATCGGCCGATACCCGAAAAGTATCGGATATCGCCGATACCGATACCCGATACCAATACAAGTCAATGGGACACCAAGTATCGGAAGGTATCCTGATGGCTCCCAGGGTCTGAAGGAGAGGAAACTCTCCTTCAGGCCCTGGGATCCATATTAATGTGTAAAATAAAGAATTAAAATAAAAAATATTGATATACCTCTCCGGAGGCCCCTGCACCTCACCGCTGTTAACCGGCAGCCTTCTTTGCTTAAAATGAGCGCGTTTAGGGCCTTCCATGACGTCACGGCTTCTGATTGGTCGCGTGCCGCTCATGTGACCGCCAGGCGACCAATCACAAGCCGTGACGTCATTTTCAGGTCCTAAATTCCTAGAATTTAGTGCTGAACGCACTCATTTTAAGCAAAGCAGGCTGCCGGTTACTATTTTATATCTTTATTTTTTACATGGATATGGATCCCAGGGCCTGAAGGAGAGTTTCCTCTCCTTCAGACCCTGGGAACCATACACTTGGAACTTCCGATTCCGATTCCCGATACCACAAAAGTATCGGATCTCGGTATCGGAATTCCGATACCGCAAGTATCGGCCGATACCCGATACTTGCGGTATCGGAATGCTCAACACTACCTGTTACCCTTGGTAAAATAAAACAAATTGGAGCTGAAGTAAATTTTTTGTGAAAAAAAGTTAAATGTTAATTTTTTTTAAACATTCCAAAAATTCCTGTGAAACACCTGAAGGGTTAATAAACTTCTTGAATGCGGTTTTGAACACCTTGAGGGGTGCAGTTTTTAGAATTGTGTCACACTTGGTTATTTTCTATCATATAAACCTCTTAAAATGACTTCAAATGTGATGTGGTCCCTAAAAAAAATGAAGTTGTAAAAATGAGAAATTGTTGGTCAACTTTTAACCCTTATAACTCCCTAACAAAAAAAATTTTGTACCAAAATTGTGCTGAAGGAAAGTAGACATGTGGGAAATGTTACTTATTAAATATTTTGTGTGACATATCTCTGTGATTTAAGGGCATATAAATTCTATGTTGGAAAATTGCGAAATTTTTAAAATTTTCGCCAAATTTCAGTTTTTTTCACAAATAAACGCAGGTAATATCAAATAAATTTTACCACTATCATGAAGTACAATATATCATGAAAAAATTGTCAGGATCACCGGGATCCATTGAAGAGTTCCCGAGTTACAACCTCATAAGGGGACAGTGGTCAGAATTGTAAAAATTGGACTGGTCATTAACGTGCAAACCACCCTTGGGGGTAAAGGGGTTAACAGAAATAAACATTTGAAATAGATCTCCCTGTTTGTAATGACTCTACATAATATATGAGTTTCACTTTTTGCATTGAAGGACTGAAATAAATTAACTTTTTGATGATATTCTAATTTTGTGAGAAGCACCTGTATATGTCTCAGAATAAAGCAATGCAAAAATAATTATTTTGTCTATAAAATAGTTTTTATTGTGAAAAAGCGCCAAAACATAAAAAAATATATAAGTGGGGCATCGCTTTAATCGTACTGACCAAAAGAATAAAACTGCCTTATCAATTTTGCCACACATGGAATAACATAAGCCCCCCCAAAATTCCTGAATTGCTGGTTTTTGTTCATTCTGCCTCCTAAAGATCCTAATAGAAAGCGATCAAAAAATATCATGTGCCCGAAAATGGTACCAATAAAACCGTCAACTCATCCCTCAAAAAACAAGCCATCACATGAATCTGTAGGCCAATATATGGAAAAATTATAGCTCTCAAAATATGGTGATGCAAAAACTATTTTTTGCAATAAAAGTATGTTCTAGTATGAGACAGCAGCCAAACATAAAAACCTACATAAATCTGGTATCCCTGTAATTGCACCAACCCGAAGAGTAAAGTCACCTAATCATTTATAACCCAAAAACCTAAACAATAGATAAAACCAGTTCTTCACCTGCTGTTGATTTTTTCATTCTGCCTCCCAAAGATTGCAGTAAGGCTCAGCACACATCTATGCGCTGAGCTTTGCTTCGGGGTTTCCATGTGAATCTCTGAAATATGTGATTTAGACGGAACCTCTGGTGGAAGATTCCCTATAATGAGGCAGATGGATGTACTGTTGAGGCCGTCTGATCTATGATCCGGTGGTGTTCATCTTTTTAGGATTGCATAAAAGTGTCATTAGCCACAGTTTTGTGCACTTCTGAAAAGAAAGACACTGCTGAACAGAGGCCAGACGAACTCCAGAGTAACTCAGAGATTTAGATGGAAACCCCAAAAAAGTACTCATCGTAGAGCGCTGGATAACAGTGATCCAAAATGTTATGTAAAATGTTCCCAATAAAAGCTTCAACTCAATCCACATAAAAAGAAAGTCTCCACTCAGGTCTCTTATCTGTTAACAGAAAAGTAAGGGGCTCTTCCACGTTACTGGTAGTACAAAGGCTCTGGAAAAGTGAAATGGCTCATCACCTGCCAAAAGAATTTCAGCAAATTCTGCATTCTAAAATCCAAATGCCTCTTACCTTCTGAGCCCCTTCCCTTCTGAGCCCCACAGTGTACTTAAATCACATAAAGCGTCCACATGTTTGGCATTTCTGAAGCAATGAGAGCCTGCTTAACTTGTGGGTGCATGCCTCCAGAAACACGGGCTGGAGATAAAGCACTGGTGACTGCAGTGTACTGGTCACTACAGCGTACTGGTCACTACAATTGCAGTTTGCAATTTTTACTCAGTAACATTTGTTGCTGCTTAATTGTGGAAAATACCCATGGAATCAAAATCAGCACTACACCTATAGATAAACTTAACAAGGGATATTGTTTCCAAAATGGGATCACTTGAGACGGGATTCTGATCTTCTACCAATTAGGGGCTGTGTATATAAAGTCCGCAAACTGTTCTAGGAAAATCTGCGCTCCAGGAGGAAAATAGCGCTCCATTCCTCCCGAGTCTCTCCATATGGCTATGTAGTGCCGTGCAGCCCCATATGGGGTATTGCCACGTTCAGCAGAATTTGTGGGACAAATTTTGGTGACAGCAACCTATAGGAAATAAATTCAAAAAACAAACCAGAAAAAGCAGCCTTACCAACACCAAGTCAGATCACAAATGCACAAGCATGATGCAGGAGACCCCAATTAATAAAGGGGTAGCACTGATGTAAACTACTGATGAAAGCAGCCACTCACAAACCTACCAATTTATTGAATGAGGGAGAGGCTGCTAAGTAAAAAATGCACATAAATGAGGCTTGAATAGAATGCCACTCACACAGGTCCATGCAAAATAATATAAATATAATGTATTTATATAAATATAAATATATTTATATAAATACATACACTGTCAAAAAAATAAGGGGAACACTAAAATCCATAATATCCTAGATATCACTGAATGAAATATTTCAGTTGCAAATCTTTATTCATTACATAGTGGAATGTGTTGAGAACAATAAAACCTAAAAATGATCAAAGTAAATCACAACTAGTATCCCATGGAGGTTTGGAGTTGGAATGATGCTTAATATCAAACTGGAAAACGAAGTTACAGGCTGATCCAACTTCAGTGGAAATGCCTCAAGACAAGGAAATAATGCTCAGTAGTGTGTGTGGTCTCCACGTGCCTGTATGACCTCTCTACAATGCCTGGGCATGCTTCTGATGAGGCAGCGGATGGTCTCCTGAGGGATCTCCTCCCAAACCTGGACTAAAGCATCCTCAAACTCCTGGACAGTTTGTGGTGCAATGTGATGTTGGCGGATGGTGCGAGATATGATGTCCCAGATGTAGTGTTGAGCGATACCGTCCGATACTTGAAAGTATCGGTATCGGAAAGTATCGGCCGATACCGGCAAAGTATCAGATCTAATCCGATACCGATACCCGATACCAATACAAGTCAATGGGACTCAAGTATCGGACGGTATCCCTGATGGTTCCTAGGGTCTGAAGGAGAGGAAACTCTCCTTCAGGCCCTGGGATCCATATTACTGTGTAAAATAAAGAATTAAAATAAAAAATATTGCTATACTCACCTCTCCGACGCAGCCTGCACCTTACCGAGGGAACCGGCAGCCTTCTTTGCTTAAAATGCGTGCGTTTACTGCCTTCCGTGACGTCACGGCTTCTGATTGGTCGCGTGCCGCCCATGTGACAGCGACGCGACCAATCACAACAAGCCGTGACGTAATTTCAGGTCCTGAATGCCTAACTCTAGGCATTCAGGATTTGAAAATTACGTCACGGCTTGTGATTGGTCGCGTCGCGGTCACATGGGCGGCACGCGACCAATCACAAGCCGTGACGTAATTTTCAAATCTTGAATGCCTAGAATTAGGCATTCAGGACCTGAAATTACGTCACGGCTTGTTGTGATTGGTCGCGTCGCGGTCACATGGGCGGCACGCGACCAATCAGAAGCCGTGACGTCACGGAAGGCAGTAAACGCGCGCATTTTAAGCAAAGAAGGCTGCCGGTTCCCTCGGTAAGGTGCAGGCTGCGTCGGAGAGATGAGTATAGCAATATTTTTTATTTTAATTCTTTATTTTACACATTGCTATTAATCCAGATACCGATTCCCGATATCACAAAAGTATCGGATCTCGGTATCAGAATTCCGATACCCGCAAGTATCGGCCGATACCCGATACTTGCGGTATCGGAATGCTCAACACTACCCAGATGTGTTCAATCGGATTCAGGTTTGGGAAACAGGCAAGCCAGTCCATAGCGTCAATGCCTTCATCTTGCAGGAACTGCTGACAAACTCCAGCCACATGAGGTCTGGCATTGTCATGCATTAGGAGGAACCCATGGCCAAACGCGCCAGTGTATGGTCTCACAAGGGGTCTGAGGATCTCATCTCGGTACCTAATGGCAGTCAGGCTAACTCTGGTGAGCACATGGAGGGCTATGTGGCCATCCAAAGAAATGCCACCCCACACCATTACTGACCCACTGCTAAACCGGTCATGCTAAAGGATGTTGCAGGCAGCAGATCGCTCTCCATGGCGTCTCCAGACTCTGTTACGTTTGTCACATGTGCTCAGTGTGAACCTGCTTTCATCTGTGAAGAGCACAGGGCGCCAGTGTTGAATTTCCCAATCCTGGTGTTCTGTGGCAAATGCCAAGCATCCTGCATGGTGTTGGGCTGTGGGCACAACCCCCATCCTCATGGAGTTAGTTTCTAACCGTTTGTGCAGACATATGCACATTTGTGGCCTGCTGGAGGTCATTTTGCATGGCTCTGGCAGTTCCCCTCCTGTGGCTGAGGCAGCGGTCCTGCTGCTGGGTTGTTGCCCTCCTACAGCCCTTTCCATGTCTCTTGGTGTACTGGTCTGTCTCCTGGTAGCACATACAGCATCTGACACTACGCTGGCAGACACAGCAAACATTCTTGCCACAACTCGCATTGCAGTGTCATCCTGAATGAGCTGCAGTTCCTGAGCCACTTGTGTGGGTTGTAGAGTCCATCTCAGGATACCACGAGTGTGAAAGCACAACCAACATTCAAAAGTGACCAAAACATCAGCCAGAAAGCCTTGGTACTGAGATGTGGTCTGTGGTCCCCACCTGCAGAACCATTCCTTTATTGAGTGTGTCTTGATAATTGCCAATAATTTCCATCTGCTGTCTATTCCATTTGCACAAAAGCATGTGAAATTGATTGTCAAACAGTGTTGCTTCCTAAGTGGACAGTTTGATTTCACAGAAGTTTGATTCACTTGGAGTTATGTTCTGTTGTTTAAGTGTTCCCTTTATGTTTTTGAGCAGTGTATATATATATATACACTCACCGGCCACTTTATTAGGTACACCTGTCCAACTTCTTGTTAACACTTAATTTCTAATCAGCCAATCACATGGCGGCAACTCAGTGCATTTAGGCATGTAGACATGGTCAAGACAATCTCCTGCAGTTCAAACCGAGCATCAGTATGGGGAAGAAAGGTGATTTGAGTGCCTTTGAACGTGGCATGGTTGTTGGTGCCAGAAGGGCTGGTCTGAGTATTTCAGAAACTGCTGATCTACTGGGATTTTCACGCACAACCATCTCTAGGGTTTACAGAGAATGGTCCGAAAAAGAAAAAAAATCCAGTGAGCGGCAGTTCTGTGGGCGGAAATGCCTTGTTGATGCCAGAGGTCAGAGGAGAATGGGCAGACTGGTTCGAGCTGATAGAAAGGCAACAGTGACTCAAATCGCCACCCGTTACAACCAAGGTAGGCCTAAGAGCATCTCTGAACGCACAGTGCGTCGAACTTTGAGGCAGATGTGCTACAGCAGCAGAAGACCACACCGGGTACCACTCCTTTCAGCTAAGAACAGGAAACTGAGGCTACAATTTGTACAAGCTCATCGAAATTGGACAGTAGAAGATTGGAAAAACGTTGCTTGGTCTGATGAGTCTCGATTTCTGCTGCGACATTCGGATGGTAGGGTCAGAATTTGGCGTAAACAACATGAAAGCATGGATCCATCCTGCCTTGTATGGAGCATCTTTGGGATGTGCAGCCGACAAATCTGCGGCAACTGTGTGATGCCATCATGTCAATATGGACCAAAATCTCTGAGGAATGCTTCCAGCACCTTGTTGAATCTATGCCACGAAGAATTGAGGCAGTTCTGAAGGCAAAAGGGGGTCCAACCCGTTACTAGCATGGTGTACCTAATAAAGTGGCCAGTGAGTGTATATATATATATATATATACATATATTATATACAAATACAGTAGCTGGATGTGAATCACATTTGGTTTGAACTTTTAGCCATTCGCTGAACTCAAAATTCAAAACAATTTGTGATTTGTTTTGCACAGATCATCAAAATTAGTTGCCACCATTTTACATATAGCAAAATATCACATCAGCCAGAGAAGACACACATACCCTTGAGCAAAGCTGGTGGTGTAGGGGGCACAAATCATTATGCTTTAACATCACATTGTATAACGCATCCAATTAGGAGGCAATATTATAGCCCATATAAAAATAGAAGCAAGGAATGCATCAGCCATATAGTGGTGAATCTGTATAGTGAAAGCATATTCCATCTCACAGCTTTGCCATATATAAAGGGAAAGTTAGCCATAAACATTGAGTAAATTGTACAAATAATATGTGTTGTGACAGCACAGCAGTGAAGTAGATAAGTTTAATGTGTATGAATAAAAAAGAGTAATATAGAAATGCAATTGATTGGGGAGTTGACAATGATTGATCCAGAGGTAGACACATTATTGGAGTAACCTGTGCAACCACACATGGGTTCAAGAGTTATTTGGGAACTCATCTGCCTCTAAACCAGGTGGAATTGTGTGTTATTGTGAGCTACTGAACTTCTAAAAGCCCATGCACAGGGACCCTTTTCTGTCTTTCTCAACTTCTAGATTGATCACAGTGTATATAATTATGGTGCTGCATTTGAATTACAATGTTTTTGTATTCACATACAAGCAGGCCACCAATATTATAATTACCAAGTTTATGTGTCACAAACTACCGATTAGTCTAGGTTAATTTGATGTGTGTATATTCTACACCTATGAAATGGCATAGTTTTTGGGAGCATGTGATATACCCAGCATTGGTTTTGGAAAAGGAAAATTGTAGTTCAAAGCAAAGAATAACAAAAGTTAATTCTAGTGTAGTATAAAATGTAAATCTAAGGGGAGGGTCACACGAGCATATTTCTTTTCTTCTGAGAGAATCGGGCCGATTATGCTAATCACACTCTGATCAGAGTTTATTCAGATTTTGATCAGCATGTGATCTGATTTTTTTCTGATGAGGAGAAGATGGTGAAAATAAATTTATCCAGTTTCTCCATTCTGTCAGTTTGTGAAAATTGGGCTGTAGCCTGCTGTCATCTGAGTGAAGTCCATTATTTTCCAAGGACTCATTTACTTTCATGGCTAAGTATGATCCGATAATTGGATCCAACTAGACATATACAGTATAGTTTCTCAATATTTTCCCATGCTGCAGTTTGTATCAGTTCATGCGACCAGGGGGCAGAGCTTCAGTGCTCCGTTCCCTGCATTTCATTCATTCCCCATCGCTTACAGCCAGGAGAGGCCGCATTAGCAGCTCTCCCGGTTGTAAATGTAAATGCCCCCAGATATGGATCACTGCGTGGGACTTGACTGTACAGCGGACAGGTATGGGATATTCCTGTCGGATGGACGGCCGTCGTCGGTGAACTGCGTTCTTTCATGGACGCGATACATCGACAACGTCTTCCTCATCTGGCAGGGTACCCCCTCAGCCTTGGATGCGTTTTTCAATGTGGTGAATAACAACGATCAAAATATACATCTTACCGTTAAACACCATCCAGATGAAATTGAATTCCTGGATGTGATCCTTCGTAGAGATTGTAGGGGGGGCATCAGCACTAATATATATCGTAAACCCACGTCTACCAATATGTTGCTGCATGCCTCTTCCTCACACCCGAGTCATATGATCCGTGCGGTGCCTGTGGGACAATTCCTACGGCTCCAACGGATTTGTTCAACACAATCGTTATTTGAGGTGGAGGCTGAGAAACTCAAGCTGCATTTTGCTGAGAGAGGGTACAGTCATAGGGCAATAAAAAGGGCTTATCATAGGGCCAAATGGTCGGAAAGAAATTCATTGCTCTACCATACGAATACTGACACTAAAGATCCCAGGGTAGTGAGATTTATTACAAACTTTAATACCCAATCTGAACCAGTGCGTGCTGCCCTTACTAAAGCATGGCCCATTTTAATGACTGATGCTACTATTGCCAAGATTCTCCCGAATCAACCTGCTATCACGTCCCGACGTGCAAGGAATTTGCGTGATCACCTGATACGCAGTCACTACAGTGATGCCTCCCCCAGAACGTTTTTGAGTGATATTCCCGCCAGGAGTGGTTGCAGGCCGTGTGGTCGCTGTATAGCCTGTAGTAATGTTGACCATAGTGACTCATTTACTGACTCCTCTGGTCGTAAGAACTTCAAAATTTTGAAGTCAATTACTTGCATGTCTAGAAATGTTATCTACTATGCCACGTGTCCGTGCTCCCTGATCTATGTAGGTCTCACTACGCGCCAGCTCAAGGTGCGGGTCAGGGAGCACGTGCGTGGCATACAGGTGGCTAGCGAGCAGAAGGATGTAACCCTCCTGAAGACAATACCTAGGCATTTTAAGACACACCATATGTGCAACAGCAAGGGACTACGAGTTAAGGGTATTGACATCATTGATTTGGGTATTCGGGGGGGTAACATCTCTCAACGGCTGGCACAGCTTGAGTCCCGTTGGATTTGGACTTTGGGTACAGTCCATCCACGGGGCCTCAATGAACATCTTAGTTTCTCACCCTTCCTGTGATCTCCGCCTGCTTTCGTAATTGCGGTTGGACACTGCTATGATTTTTAATCTTTTAGCCCTATTTACTTATTTCTTCTATGTATGATATTAATTTTTATATACACTCACTGGCCACTTTATTAGGTACACCATGCTAGTAACGGGTTGGACCCCTTTTGCCTTCAGAACTGCCTCAATTCTTCGTGGCATAGATTCAACAAGGTGCTGGAAGCATTCCTCAGAGATTTTGGTCCATATTGACATGATGGCATCACACAGTTGCCGCAGATTTGTCGGCTGCACATCCCTGATGCGAATCTCCCGTTCCACCACATCCCAAAGATTTCATGTTGTTTACGCCAAATTCTGACCCTACCATCCGAATGTTGCAGCAGAAATCGAGACTCATCAGACCAAGCAACGTTTTTCCAATCTTCTACTGTCCAATTTCGATGAGCTTGTGCAAATTGTAGCCTCAGTTTCCTGTTCTTAGCTGAAAGGAGTGGTACCCGGTGTGGTCTTCTGCTGCTGTAGCCCATCTGCCTCAAAGTTCGACGCACTGTGCGTTCAGAGATGCTCTTAGGCCTACCTTGGTTGTAACGGGTGGCGATTTGAGTCACTGTTGCCTTTCTATCAGCTCGAACCAGTCTGCCCATTCTCCTCTGACCTCTGGCATCAACAAGGCATTTCCGCCCACAGAACTGCCGCTCACTGGATTTTTTTTCTTTTTCGGACCATTCTCTGTAAACCCTAGAGATGGTTGTGCGTGAAAATCCCAGTAGATCAGCAGTTTCTGAAATACTCAGACCAGCCCTTCTGGCACCAACAACCATGCCACGTTCAAAGGCACTCAAATCACCTTTCTTCCCCATACTGATGCTCGGTTTGAACTGCAGGAGATTGTCTTGACCATGTCTACATGCCTAAATGCACTGAGTTGCCGCCATGTGATTGGCTGATTAGAAATTAAGTGTTAACAAGAAGTTGGACAGGTGTACCTAATAAAGTGGCCAGTGAGTGTATATTTACGTTATAGGTTAAGTGCAGTTGTTTGTCTTTTCTTGTCGCTGGTGTGGACGTGTGTGAACTGGTGGATACATTCTGGCCTTTACTGGGGCGCAACCCATAAACATCTTTTGAGGTCTGTTTGGAGGACATATCTAGTGAGATGCCTCAAACTGTGGAATCCGTGAAATTTCCAGCAAGAATCATATTTTGGACTTGTTAATATTAATCTGTATGTCCTGCGGAGTAATTTGAAATAATCGCATATGTACCCTCCTCCTACCTTGTTTCCGTATTGGTTTATACTAGTATGGTTGCGATGAGTGTCCCAATGCGTGGTCTTGGATGGCTGAAGTAGTACTCACCTATATGTCTTGTTATTGTCTTTAGCTATGTTGTGCCCACACGTATTTGGTATGGTATGTGTTATATCTTTTTTTGTACCTGTGCGCACCTTGCTTCCCTCTTGTAAGATGGCTGCATTTGAGCCCTTATGTATACTGCGCATGCGCGCAGCTCGTTCTGCTATGCCTGCCGGCACTCACACTGTTACATGTCCGACGCTGGACTTTACAGGGCCCTGTGATTGTCCAGCGGTCGGCGCTGTGCAGTGTGCTTGTCGTGCAACTCTCGGGCAACCTGCTGCTTTGTATGAGTGTACTGAGTGGTTGCATGGTGATCGCCATGGCAACAACCTAGATAAGTCATTTCCGGGTTATTCCCGGTCACTTCCGGTATGGTGCAAGATAAAACAGCGCTCTTTCCCTCTCCTCACATGCCCCCTGAGGAAGGCGTTATAGCCGAAACGTACGTCGGGGAGGACGCACGGAGCCTGGATTCACCTCGCCCGTCCCTTCACTGAGAGGTAACCGTTATTGATACAAGACCGGTATGTTCTATGGCCCTAGTGTGGGGGTTATATATGTGCCATTATACATCAAATGGGTGTGCACTTGTGACTGAGATATTCCTTTGTGGATTACAATATATATTAACCCTCTACTGGCTATGATATACATGGGTGTATGTGGTTCAGGCTCCGGGCGTCCTTATCGTGTTTTTATGTCTATGTGGTGTCCCTGTACACCATGTGGGACCGCACCTCACCTGTTCCTGTTATAATGATGTATTTTTTTACTGGCTTTGTATTGTTTATATATTAATAAAGACTGTATACTTATTTATTGTTCTAAATCGGACGTGGTGGTCGTTTTTTCTGGGCCCTTGTGACCCACAATTTTCTTGCTATTTCTTAGCGACTTGTCCGTATATTTATTTTTGGTCCTTCAAACTATGTCGATGCTTGTTGTGATTTTTGTTACTTATCAGGTATGGGATATTGTTGGTTTTTTATTTTGCATTTTTTTACAGAAGAATGAGGGCTTCGCTTTGGATTGAGCATACAATAAAGGTATTAAAACCCGTGTGCTTCTTTCTTTCATTAAAATACTTTATTGTTAATGTGTGTGTATTTTTAACCCTTTCCTACTATTGGATTAATAATGGAGAGGTGTCTTATTTACAACACTCCATTATTAACCAGGCTTAATGTCACCTTATAATAGCAATGTGAAATTAACCCCTTATTACCCCATATATGAATGCCACAGGACAGTGGGAAGAGAGTGGCTAAGTGCCAGAATAGGCGCATCTTACAGATGTGCCTTTTCTGAGGTGGCTGGAGGCAGATGTTTTTAGCCAGGGGGGTCCTATAACCATGGTCCCTCTCTAGGCTATTAATATCTGTAATAAGAAACAAAACCAAAGTAGCCAGCTCACCAGTAACCACCGCAGGTGCACGGAACTTCGTTGCATGGAGACGAGTAGATCATCAGGAAGAAAAAAAAGAGGTAGAGTTCCAGCTCCTTAAAAAATTCGTAAGTCTTTAATTGTATCCAATAAAATTCATATAAACATGAACACGGTCACATACAGCTCCCTCCGGTGGGTGCCCTCCAGCATGAGAGGCTAAACGGCAACGCGTTTCGATCAAACGATCTTTATCAAAGCCATGTCAGGCACTAAATATGCTGCTCTATATGCTGGATATCACCCAATCACAATGTCAGAAAAAACCACATGATAACTATATAAGGTCCTCCCATAAAAACATTGTTCCTATTCTATAGTTATCATGTGGTTTTTTCTGACATTGTGATTGGGTGATATCCAGCATATAGAGCAGCACATTTAGTGCCTGACATGGCTTTGATAAAGATCGTTTGATCGAAACGCGTTGCCGTTTAGCCTCTCATGCTGGAGGGCACCCACCGGAGGGAGCTGTATGGTACCGTGTTCATGTTTAGATGAATTTTATTGGATACAATTAAAGACTTACGAATTTTTTAAGGAGCTGGAACTCTACCTCTTTTTTTTCTTCCTATTAATATCTGCCCTCAGTCACTGGCTTTCCCACTCTGGCGGGGAAAATTGCGCGGGAGCACACAATAGTTTTTTCTGTGAATTAACCCTTTAATTTAACACCTACAGCTCCCAAATTTTACACACAAACACTTCTAACATTATTACTGAGGGATGTATAAAAATCTAACGGATATGAAATGGTTTACTGCATGTAAACCATGTCTAATATCCTGTCGGGTTCGGTAAGGAGATAGCAAAAGCCGGCAATTGAATTGCCAGCTTTTCTGCTATCTACTCTGTATTAAATATAAATATACTGTATATACACTCACCGGCCACTTTATTAGGTACACCTGTCCAACTTCTTGTTAACACTTAATTTCTAATCAGCCAATCACATGGCGGCAACTCAGTGCATTTAGGCATGTAGACATGGTCAAGACAATCTCCTGCAGTTCAAACCGAGCATCAGTATGGGGAAGAAAGGTGATTTGAGTGCCTTTGAATGTGGCATGGTTGTTGGTGCCAGAAGGGCTGGTCTGAGTATTTCAGAAACTGCTGATCTACTGGGATTTTCACGCACAACCATCTCTAGGGTTTACAGAGAATGGTCCGAAAAAGAAAAAAAATCCAGTGAGCGGCAGTTCTGTGGGCGGAAATGCCTTGTTGATGCCAGAGGTCAGAGGAGAATGGGCAGACTGGTTCGAGCTGATAGAAAGGCAACAGTGACTCAAATCGCCACCCGTTACAACCAAGGTAGGCCTAAGAGCATCTCTGAACGCACAGTGCGTCGAACTTTGAGGCAGATGGGCTACAGCAGCAGAAGACCACACCGGGTACCACTCCTTTCAGCTAAGAACAGGAAACTGAGGCTACAATTTGTACAAGCTCATCGAAATTGGACAGTAGAAGATTGGAAAAACGTTGCTTGGTCTGATGAGTCTCGATTTCTGCTGCGACATTCGGATGGTAGGGTCAGAATTTGGCGTAAACAACATGAAAGCATGGATCCATCCTGCCTTGTATGGAGCATCTTTGGGATGTGCAGCCGACAAATCTGCGGCAACTGTGTGATGCCATCATGTCAATATGGACCAAAATCTCTGAGGAATGCTTCCAGCACCTTGTTGAATCTATGCCACGAAGAATATGTGTGTGTGTCAATGACATATATATATATATATATATATATATATATATATATATATATATATAGACTGTATATATGTGTTCACGGCTGGCTCATGGATATTTTTGGGAGAAAAAATGGCATCCTCACACTGCACATGGATCACTGCTCATGAAACATTTGTGCAATTCTCGTCCATGAAAAACAGAACTGATTTTTTATACGTTGTGTGTGACGCCATAGTAAGTATGTCCCTATCTACTTATTTTTTTCACACTCATTTTTTTAGTCAAATATGACTTGCATACATACTACTCCAATAATTTGATTAGAAACTATGAGTCTCAATCAGCACAAAAAGAAACATCACCTGCTCATGTGATAAGTAAAACTGGCCAGTAGGGTTGAGCGACTTTTATTTTTATAGGATCGGGTCGGGTTTCACGAAACCCGACCTTCTCAAAAGTCAGGTCGAGTGAAATCGGCCGATCCTATAAAAAAGTCGGGGTCGGGGTCGGCCGAAACACGAAACCCAATGCAGTGCAATGGGATACTATGGTTCCCAGGGTCTGAAGGAGAGGAAACTCTCCTTCAGGCCCTGGAATCCATATTAATGTGTAAAATAAAGAATTAAAATAAAAAATATTGATATACTCACCTCTCCGACGCAGCCTGGACCTTACCGCTGGTAACCGGCAGCCTTCTTTGCTTAAAATGGACGCGTTCAGGGCCTTCCATGATGTCACGGCTTCTGATTGGTCACGGCCGCCCATGTGACTGCCGCGTGACCAATCACAAGTTGTGACGTAATTCTCAGGTCCTACATTCCTAATTCTAGGAATTTAGGACCTGAGAATTACGTCACGGCTTGTGATTGGTCGCGTGGCGGTCACATGGGCGGCCGCGACCAATCACAAGCCGTGACGTCATCTAAGGCCCTGAACGCGCTCATTCTTAGGAAGGAAGGCTGCCGGAAAGAAGCCGAGGGTGAGTATATTCCTATTAGGTATATACTCACCCTCGGACGCGCCCTGCTTCTTTCCGGCAGCCTTCCTTCTTAAGAATGAGCGCGTTCAGGGCCTTAGATGACGTCACGGCTTGTGATTGGTCGCGTGGCGGTCACATGGGTGGCCGTGACCAATCAGAAGCCGTGACGTCATGGAAGGCCCTGAACGCGCTCATTTTAAGCAAAGAAGGCTGCCAGTTACCAGCGGCGATGTCCAGGGGCCTCCGGAGAGGTGAGTATATCAATATTTTTTATTTTAATTCTTTATTTTACACTTAAATGTGGATTCCGATACCGATTTCCGATATCGCAAACATATCGGAACTCGGTATCGGAATTCCGATACCAGATTCAGAAGATCGCCAACCTCATGGCCGACCCCACACAGGGGTCGGGTCGGGTTTCATGAAACCCGACTTTGCCAAAAGTCGGCGACTTCTGAAAATGGCCGACCCATTTCGCTCAACCCTACTGGCCAGCAATAAGAGTAATTCTCAAGTTGTCTTCTCCTTCTTCTTCAGCTCATCTTTCTGGATGCTTGAACGTATATTCAAGTAATACCTCCTTTGTGTCATCATCATCATTGCCATCTACTTCTCATCAAAATGCACCTACTACTCCTTCAACATCTCTGTCACCCCAACAATTATCCATACCTGATTGTGTGGCCATATATGTTGAGTTCACTTTAATATTGCTAAGGCTGTGTTTGTATTAAAGAGCTTGAAAGGGGTTGCATACAGTCCCAGGAGACTGCAGAGTGTTCTACACATCTTTTCAGGACAATTGGAGGCTTTGCAGTAATTTTGCTCATAGTATATGTTCCTATGAAATCTATACATATACTGCCAATGGATGTCTTTTGAAGTATAAAATGCACTTGCAGAGTTTAAGGCATATAGCGCACATGATGTTCATAGGCTTTTGTACTAATAAATTACACTTCTTGCTATTCAGATGTAGCAATTATTATAAAACCCACACATGTGGCTAACAGTATTGTAGGTAGTAGGATAGCACAGCCATTTATATACTTCAAATAATTAGGGTTGTGCAGGTAGCACATGCCCTTGTGGCTTGACATGCTACGTTAATAGCATAATGCTCTATAATGGCTAAATTAAAAGGAATCTCTCAGCAGATTTTTTTCTACCTCATCTGAGAGCAGCATAATGTAGGTAAAGAGAAGCTGAATCCAGCGATGTATCACTTAGTTTAATGGATGCAGCAATTGTGACACAGTCAGATTTTTTAGATTTAAAATGAAGCAGAGTTTTGAAGGCTGCCCCCACCCACACCAGGTTCTCCATGTGCAAAGTCCATAGACAGTGAGATGCTTATCACAGGAGGCGGGCATGGACTAGTCTGGCAATTATTATTATTATTATTATTATTATTATCATTTTTTATTATAAATAATGTTAATATCTTTGTGATTAATCCTTCACAGTTAATAAACAACAGCACGCACTTTTACAAGTGACACATCCCTGAATTCTGTGTTTCAGCGTCAATCTCCTGATGTCTTCAGATTACATAGCGAAAACCTGCTGACAGATTCCCTTTAAATAGAAAAAGGAATGATGCTCTAAGCCTTCTTATTACATGCAGTAGAAAAAAAGATAAAGTGATATTTATCTGCCTTTAGTGGGCAAATATTCGACCTTTAGATGTATTTGAAATGTGAGCTAGGAGCTTTATCAATTCATATGGTAAAGGACACTGCAAAACAGTGCAAGTGTAGCCTATGTTTAAAACTGCACAGTCTATAGTGATTTTGTTGCCATCAAATTAGTCTGTTGGGTCTGTTGCTGGTCACATCCATTTTATTAGTAAGCCATGATGATAGTGTGAATAAAGTCTAAAAGTGAACTTTATATATTAATGTTGCACTACAGAAAACACTGCAGAAACTGAAACCCATCAGTCTTTTTCAACAAACGATAAAATGGTTAAGTTGATCGTAGTTTATCTGGCAATTTCTATTTTTATGTGGTTTCTCTCCTCTATTTTTCCATAGTTTTGTGATTTGTATTAAGATCTCAAGTCCCAGTTTTATTACTCATACAGCAATTACCTGAAGAGAAGAAAAACACAAAACATGATTTAAATGGGTAGCTAAAAGCATAAGAACAGTCTATAAATTAAAGTTTATTTGTCCCTTGTGTTTTCCACATACCTGACAGCCTTGACAATCAAGCATTAGCTGAACATTCAATTCTTTAAAAATGGTACCGCAAGAACAGTTTTGCAATTGAAAGACTAACCTGGGCAGCAAGTGATGGATAGAATATAAATAAGACAAATTTAACTGAAAAGTATACATCATAGAAAAATAAAATTATATAACAGATACCCACTTGCTTAAGACAAGAATAGTGTCAGGAAAGGAAAGCAATGAAATAAAACTAAAGTTCAATATTTGTGAAATGCATTTGAGACTCCTATGCTATATTTACCTATACAGTATACTATACACTTACCTATGATAAATGTATTCGTGTTATATTCTTGTTCCTATCAGAAGCTTTTAAACACTATCTTAGGTAACATTTTTGCAAAAAAATATTAAGTTATTTTCTCCTTAGCTACTAATCTGAAAATTCGCCATCATAAAGATTATAGGACCACTAATAAATGTTATTGTGATGTTATAGTGTTCTCCTGAAAATGAGCTAATGATGTCACACATAAGACCACACATGACAGCATTGGCTCAAGTACACAGCACAATCCTATTAGCAAGGATTATTGAATAAGATTGAATACTGGTAAAAACTTCCAACTTCCAAGTTATGTGTGTTATTAATGAGTGTGAAAATGCAAATAAATATATGTGTCAGAGTATTAAATGAAGTCTGTCAGCAGGTTTTTGCTATCTCATCTAAGAGAAGCATAATGTAGGCAAAGAGACCCTGGATCTAACAATGTATCACTTGATTTACTGGGTGCAGCGTTTGTGACTAGAGATGAGAAAAACTTTCAAGGTTCAGTTTGATTAGCCAAACCATTAGACGGTCGCCAAACATGTTCTAAGAACAGTTCGACGAATGTACCAGAACCTGATTAGATTCAATGGGAGGCCAAACCCAACGTATATACAACACCTTAAGGGGAGACAAAAATCCTCCAAAACAGCAAAAATTAGAGGTAGATTCTATGAAAACTGGCATCAATTGACCCACAGTAGAAATTTGCAAATGTCAAAACAGCAGTCAGCCATGGGCCATGCATAAGGTATCAGGTCTTACCCATCATTTACAGGTTGAAATTGAAGTTTCAATTAAGAAGAGAAGGGGGAGGGACCGGTGCAAGTTTCCTGTCCTGGGAGCCCTAATACCTCATGCAACTTTGTAAATGTGATTTTTGATCAGCCACACTCAGGTGGCACAAATATCAGCTGGTATACCTAATATGGTATAAAATTTTAAAGATACTGTAGTTACACATGCAGTTGACTGAAAGTAATTGCAGGCCTGCCGGTCTGGGAAACCTACTGCTACAGGCAACATACAAGAAGGAGACCCAACTTGAAGTACAAACATTTCCCAAAATTATTGACACTCACAACTAAAGTGTCATTTTTTTAATACTTCATTTACTGTATGGTCTACTCGACTGCCTCTCTTTGACAGCAGCACAGTGGTATTATTATTATTATGTATTGTTATAGCACCATTTATGTGAAACCGGTATACATAATAAAAACAAGTACACTAATCTTAAACAATACAAGTCACCAACTGCTACTGGAGTAGAGAGGACCCTGCCCATGAGGGATCATAGTCTAAAAAGGATGGGTGAGGATACAATAGGTGAGGGCAGATCTGCTTGAGCAGCAGTGTGGTGAAGCGATAGTTAGTATAGGTTGTAGGCTTGTCAGAAGAAGTATTTCTCCAGGTTCATTTTGAAGGTTCCCATGGAAGGCGAGAGTATGATATGTTGAGGGACACAGTTCTAGAGTATAAAGGATCTAAGGGAGAAATCTAGTATGTGATTGTGGGAAGAGTAAATACTAGCGGAAGAGAGAAGGAGATTGTGTGCAGGTAAGTACCAGGAGACTAGGTCACAGATGTATGGAGAGACAGGTTTTGGATTGATTTGTATGCCAAACTAAGGGTTCTGAACAGGAGTCTGGTAAATGGGGAGCCAGTGCAGGGATTGACAAAGGGGAGAAGGTAGGGAATAACAGGGTGACAGGTGGATTAGTCAGGCAGCAAAGTTTGGGATAGATTGGATGGGTGCGATAGTGTTAGAAGGGTGGCCACAGAGCAAAAGATTACAGTGTTCGAGGCAGGAGATGATTAGGGCATTCACTAGTGTTTTTTCCGATTCATGTTTGAGGAATCTGCGGATTCTGGAGATGTTTTTGAGTTGGAGTGGGCAGGAAGGCAAAAGGGCTTGGATCTCAGATTTCAAGGAAAGAGCAGAGTCGAGCCATTGATTTTGATGGATAGGTCAGGTGGGGGATGAATGAGATGGTAGAAAGATAATGAATTTGGTTTTATCCATGTTAAATTTTAGAAATCTAGCAGAGAAGAAAGATGAAATAGAGGAAGTGACATTGTGGGATTCTGGTAAGTAAGGAGGTGATATCAGGTCCAGAGAGGTAGATCTGTGTGTCATCAGCATAGAGTGGATACTGAAAGCCGTGGGACTCCATGAGCTGTCCCAGGTGGAGATGGAGTAAAGCAGGGGTCATAAAACTTAACCTTGGGGAACAATGACAGATAGGGGGCAAGATGAGGAGGTGTTGTGTGACTGGGCAACACTAGTGATGAGCAAACGTGCTCGCCACTACTTGGTACTACATTGCATTTTTTGGTCTGCTAGCCTTGGTCTATACAGTATTTTGGGGTTAAACAAAAAAACAAACAAACACATATTGAAACAGTCTGCTATCTCCTTCAGACGCCTGATGTATCTGTGGTGTCCAAATCCTTGCTTTGCAGGCTTACATTGCCTTTTGTTGTCTGCTAGCCTTGGTCTATACAGTATTTAGGAGTTAAAAAAAAATGTAAAACCAAAAACAGGCCACATATTGAAACAAAGACCTACTGTATATAGAAAGAGATACCAGAAATACAATTTATATAAACTGAGGAAAACCACTATAAAAATTAACCCTTAAAAAATTCCATCAGACCAAAAATCATTGTATAAAAATTATATTTTTATTTTAAAATTAATTACAATCACAGGAAAACATGACCAAAATATATGAAAGTTTATTTATTAAAAATATTTAAAAACAATATCCAACAAATATTTTTATTAAGAATATAAAATGTATAATAAATGATTTTAATATAATATATTACAACTCCTCCAATCGAGGTTTTCTAGGGATTATTAAAATATAAAATCCCGTATATGCAGGACAGGCAATCCCAAACTGATCAGTACAAAAATTAAATAAATATAATGCAGCAAATAATATTTTAGTAATATATATATATATATATATATATATATATATATATATATATATATATATATATATATATATATATATATATATATATATATATATATATATATATATGCAATAAAAATAATATGTGATAAAATAAATCAAATGAATTAGTGAATAATATGTGTGTATATCCTCATACACACACACTCAATTTGTGTGCAGCAATCAAATATTCAATTTATAATAAAGTGCAATAGTGCAATGAAATCAAATTGCATACAAAAAATATTAAATGAGTGTGACCACGAAAATAATGTGCAAAAAAATCCACAACCTAATTAAATATATATTATATTACTCTATCACAGTGCTGCTGAATGTGCGCCCAAATGTAAAAAGTTATTTTGTTAGTACTGACCAGTTAGGGATGCCACTGCCCCGCACACACCACTCCAACGCCGTTTCACTCACTGCTTCATCAGGGAGTCTGAAATAAACTTTTTACATTTGGGCGCACATTCAGCAGCACTGTGATAGAGTAATATAATATATATTTAATTAGGTTGTGGATTTTTTGCACATTATTTTCGTGGTCACACTCATTTAATATTTTTTGTATGCAATTTGATTTCATTGCACTATTGCACTTTATTATAAATTGAATATTTGATTGCTGCACACAAATTGAGTGTGTGTGTTTATGAGGATATACACACATATTATTCACTAATTCATTTGATTTATTTTATCACATATTATTTTTATTGCATATATATATATATATATATTACTAAAATATTATTTGCTGCATTATATTTATTTAATTTTTGTACTGATCAGTTTGGGTTTGCCTGTCCTGCACATACGGGATTTTATATTTTATTAATCCCTAGAAAACCTCGATTGGAGGAGTTGTAATATATTATATTAAAATCATTTATTATACATTTTATATTCTTAATAAAAATATTTGTTGGATATTGTTTTTAAATATTTTTAATAAATAAACTTTCATATATTTTGGTCATGTTTTCCTGTGATTGTAATTAATTTTAAAATAAAAATATAATTTTTATACAATTATTTTTGGTCTGATGGAATTTTTTAAGGGTTAATTCACATATTGAAACAGTCTGTTATCTCCGTCAGATGCATGGTGTATCTGTTGTGTCCAAATCCTTGCTTTTCAGGCATACTTTGCATTTTTTGGTCTGGTAGCCTTGGTGTATACAGTATTTAGTGGTTAAAAAAATTAAAACAGAAAAACAGGCCACATATTGAAACAGTCTGTTATTTCTGTCAGACGCCTAGTGTATCTGTGGTGTTCAAATCCTCACTTTGCAGGCATACATCTCCATTCCTCTAACTGTCCCTTTAACCCAATCTCACCTCTACCCTCCCTTATCCTCCCTTCTTTTAAAGTCCACGCTGTCCATATCTACTCTCCCTCTAGCCTCCAAATGGCCATCATATACTGACCTCCGGGCCCAACTACTGCTTTTATTGACCAATTCTCCACCTGCCTGCTTCGCTTTCTCTCTGTTGACATTCCCGCCATCATCATGGGTGACTTCAACATCTCCATTGACACCCACCAGTCAGCAGCCTCCATACTCCTGTCCTTTACTTCATATTTTGGACTTACTCAGTGGTCCTCCTCAGCCACCCACACATACAGACACACATTAGACCTGGTCTTTAACAATTTCTGCCCCCTATCTAACGTCACAACCTCCACTCTCCCTCTATCTGACCACCGTCTACTCACTTTCTCATCACTGTCCTCCACACCTGTCACCCACGTCCAGCAACATGCACACCCCCTGCAGAAATCTTGTACACCTAGACCCCTTGCACACTCTCTGACTCTATTCAGCCACTGTCCTCCATAGCTTCAATCCACGACACAGACGCTGCCACTGGTTTCTACAATGCCACTCTGGCATCAGCCATCTACTCGGTTGCCCCTGTCATGCATAGCAGAGTGTCTAGAATCAATAGACAACCCTAGCTCAATAACATCACTAAAAAGCTTCAGCAAGTATCCAGAATTGGAGAACGGTATTGGAAGAAAACGCATTCGCAAGATAATTTCACTGCTCTCAAACAAGCAACATTCACATTCAAATAAGCTCTCACCTCTGCTAAACAGGCCTACTTTACATCCCTTGTATCTTCCCTATCCCACAACCCCAAACAGTTGTTCAACACCTTTAACTCCCTCCACCCACCACTGCCCCCTCCGACTTCCCTAATCTCTGCCAAGGACTTTGCCACGCACTTCAAAAATATGATAGACCAAGCAAGGCAAGTCTTTAACCTGATGTCGGTGGCCGTCCCAAGGTGCTCGGTCCCCAGTCGCCACTATTTCTCCCGATGTGCCGTATCGGCATTACACCAGCACGTGTCCCACAACATTACCCGTGCCCTCATCAATGATGTTATTGGGAAAGTCCACCTAGCCACGGACATGTGGACAAGTGCTTGTGGGCAGGGACGGTACATCTCACTGATGGCACACTGGATTAACATAGTGGAAGCTGGGACCCAGTCGGACCATGGGATGGAACACATCCTGCCGACGCCGAGGATTGCGGGCCCTAGGTCAAGGTTGCCCCCACAGTCTACAGCTCTTGCACCTCCTCCTCTTCCTCTTCAGCCTCCATCTCTGAAATGAGCACATCAGTCAGAAGATGGAAGCACTGTAGCAATGCCTCAGTCAAGCAGCAGCAGGCGGTGCTGAAGCTAATCTGCTTAGGCGACAAACCGCCCAATACTGTAGAGTTCTGCACAGCGCTGAAAGAGCAGTCAGATTTTTGTGCAAGGGTGTCTATGATCCCCATAAAATATTTTTTTTAAATATACCCCCCATGAGGAAATGTTTGTCAGCCCATGCACATAGTGTATGGGCATTACAAGTCTAGGAGACCCACTCCTTTAAATTGGGCCTAGTTTTTAATGAGGCCTTCCTCCACATCTCATCATCCACTGCCACTAGAACACGAGGGTTAACGTGTTCCTTGCTGCTACAGCCAGTTATTTTTTTGGCAATGGTGTCTATGATCCCTCTAAAAAATATTTTAAAAATGTGCCCCTCATGGGGAAATGTTTTTCAGCCCATGCACTTAGTGTGTGGGCATTACAAGTCTAGGAGACGTGCTCCTTTAAATTGGGCCTAGTTTTTAATGAGGTTTTCCTCCACATCTCATCATTCTCCACCACTAGAACACCAGGGTGAACGTGTTCTATGCTCCTACAGCCAGGTAATTTTTTGGCAAGGTTGTCTATGATCCCCATAAAACATATTTTAAAAATGTACCCCTCATGGCAAAATGTTTGTCAGCCCTTACACAGAGTGTATGGACATTACGAGTCTAGGAGACCCGCTACTTTAAATTGGGCCTAGTTTTTAATGAGGCCTTCCTCCACGTCTCATAATCCACCGCCACTAGGTCAGCAGGGCTAACGTGTTCCGTGCTGATACAGCTAGTCAATTTTTTGGCAAGGATGTCTATGATCCCCATAAAATATTTTATAAAAATGTACCCCCCATGGGGAAATGTTTTTCAGCCCATGCACTTAGTGTGTGGGCATTACAAGTCTAGGAGACATGCTCCTTTAAATTGGGCCTAGTTTTTAATGAGGCTTTCCTCCACGTCTCATCATTCTCCGCCACTAGAAAACCAGGGTAAAAGTGATCTATGCTGCTGCAGCCAGTCAATTTTTTGGCAAGGGTGTCTAGGAGACCCGCTCCTTAGTAATGGGACAGGTTTTTTTAGGAGGCCCTCCTCCATGTTCCTTCCAAGGGGGGGATTGGGGTGCATGCAAATTTGGGCCAAGGCATATGGAAACAGTATGGCAGGACTAAATGAAGTATGTGAAGTGGGTTTTCCTGTGGCCATCCACTACCTGGGTTCAAAGGCTTATTGAGATGCATATGACTTGATAGCAGGGCAGGCCTTGCAGTCAATACATAAGAAAACAGTATGGGATTACAAAATGAATAATGTGAAGTGTATTTTCTTGTGGCCATCCAGTACCTGGGTTCAAAGGATTCTTGGGGTGCATATGACTTGATAGCAGGGCAGGACTTGTATTCAAAGCAACATTTTTTCAGGAAGCCCTCCTGTACCTCTTGTGAAAGGGGTATTGGGGTATGTCGTAATTCTTGGCAGCCCAGCCACTCACTACCTAGGCAAAAACAGCATAGGAGACCAACTGCTTAATAATGGCTATGTAAGAATATCAATGCTGCCTGATGCCCCTCTAAAAGTAGGCTCTGTGACTTTAAGAGTACCTCCTTCATAAATGAAACAGAATGTGTCGCCTTATGTGTCACACACCACATGGCCAGCTAGGGTTGTTAAATGTTACAATGACACTTCCCAGTGAATGCATTTGAATTGTTTGAAAGCAATGTTAAAGGTGAAAAACGCTTCAAAAACGCTGCGTCTGAACATAGTCCAAGTGGCGGAAGAACATTTTGGTCTGAGGTTAATTATTTTGCCTTATATACAAGTCATTACCCTGGAAAGGATGTGCCTTAACATATTTCCCAGCAAAATCCATTTTGGTTTTGTTTTTGCATGTTTTTTGTGCACCTGTAAAAATACATAGTAACATAGTTATTTAGGTTGAAGGAAGACTTTAAGTCCATCTTGTTCAACCCATAACCTAACCTAACATGCCCTAACATGTTGATCCAGAGGAAGGCAAAAAAACTCCATGTGGTAAACAGTAAGCTTCACATTGGGGAAAAAAATTATTTCCCGACTCCACATACGACAATTTGACTAGTTCCCTGGATGAACACCCTATCAAGGAATCTAGTGTATATAACCTGTAACATTATGCTTTTCAAGAAAGGCATCCAGTCCCCTCTTAAATTTTAGTAATGAATCACTAATTACAACATCATATGGCAGAGAGTTCCATATTCTCGCTGCTCTTACAGTAAAGAATCCGCGTCTGTTATTATGCTTAAACCTTCTTTCCTCCAGACGTAGAGGATGCCCCCTTGTCCCTGTCTCAGGTCTATGAGTGAAAAGATCTTTAGAAAGGTCTTTGTACTGTCCCCTCATATATTTATACATTAAAATAAGATCACCCTTAGCCTTCGTTTTTCCAAACTAAATAACCCCAAGTGTAATAACCTATCTTGGTATTGCAGACCCCCCAGTCCTCTAATAACATTGCTCGCTCTTATCTGCACCCGCTCTAGTTCAGCTAATGGCGTGAAATTCTGACAACATTGGTTTCAGCTGTGAACTATGAGTCAGTTATGCTTCCAGGGGCGATCCCCATGAGGTTCCTGTGTCATTTGAGCAGTGTTTTCATCATTTTCAGATGTTTTTAGACCTTAAAAGGACCCCCCAGGGGGATCACGATAAAAATACTCAGGTTTCCCGTAGAATTACATTGGGCTCGTTGCTCGGGTTGAGTACCCGAGTACTCCAATTTGCTCAACCCGAGCAACGAGCATCCAAGCATTTTAGTGCTCACCCATCACTAATTGAAACATTTTTCATTCTCATTTGAACTATTGATTTATGAAATAAAAATTAAAGTGCCTGCTGCTCTTTAAATATCATGGCTGGTGTCAGCAGCACCTATTTTCTGTGTTCCAATTAACAGCACTCTGTTCACTGTGCTCCTCGCTGAAGCTTAGCCACTTTTTGGTTGCTGCAGATTTCTGGTTTGCACATTCTACAATGGAAATTACATAATTTTACGCAGCAATACATGTTTAATTTCAAATTCATAGTGTGAGAAGCTGGCCTTGTTCTAAGACTATTGGTCCAATGGACGTTGAGTGAAGCCCACTGCTCTAAGAGATGCAGATGTTTTCCAACACAGAGCACCAGTTATGTCAATCTTACGTCAAGAGATTTGCTTGCTGTATTTTATTAGAGATTTGCTTGGTCCTCAGTTCAGTGAGCAGTAAGCAGAGGAAAACAGCATAAATAAGGCCAGACCCAAGAATAGTAATCAAGGAATGCAATCATTCCAATGTTCTCCCAGGCACTAGTCCCATTCTGTTAATGAGGATAGTAGACCCAATGGAGCCGTCACCAAAGGGAAAGTCACATGTAGTACCAGATGATGGTTTCTGGAACATTCTTCCTTTTTCTGAGCTCAAATCGAATTAAGGGGATTTAAGGGGGGAGCATGTAAACACTTCTGCCCATCCAGGGGGATTATCACAGGGATGAAGAATAACAAGTCACATGTCTAGTCAAGGATTTGTTGGATTCATGTTGAGGATCCAGGCTGAGGTCCTGGAGCCCATGAAGGGATGGCCTATGGAGTTTGGAGATCAGTTGCCGGATGGGCTGGTAACTCCTGCTATGGTTGAGGAATCTGTCCTCTGGATTTTAGGTACTTTCTTAAGGACTGTTGCTGCTGGATACATGGGCTTTGGTTGTTTTATCTGTCATCTGGAGGAGAATGGACTGTGCCTACAGATTATGCTGGCAGAAGATGCAAAATCTGTGGGCCAACCAAAAGTTGGGAGACAGTGATTATCGCCTGGTACGAGGGCAATGCGACTACTGGCCCCGGGGAGAGGATTTTGTGGACAGGGGCAATATATTTTGGCCATCTACCCAAAATTGTTGTAAAACTATGGATGTAAGGAATAAAAAAATAGTTGTATTTTTAACCTGCCTAAATGAATATTACAACCCACAACCTCAGCTCTTCACACATAGTATGTACATATTTTAGTGCAATCTGTATATTTTCAATACCTGGAGTAAAGCTTCTACACTGAATTTGGACAATAGTGCGATGTTTGAGTTTTCCCTCTACTTCTTCGCTGAGATTAGATTATGTTTTCTCTGTAAAATTAGTGGACTAAAACAATGCCTTTATCATAGTTTACATTAAAAAACAGTAGCTCCTGAAGACACAGTAAATCTATCATTTTGTTGCTAGGCACAAGAAATGTTCAATTATGTATTACCACATGCCCTCTCATGAGAATTGAGCTTCATGGCTGTGTTATCTAACATGATACATTTATTTGACATGCTCTATTCCATCCTAGGTCAAAGAATAATGGCACTGGGTAAGATATATAGGGCTCGTTTCTAGGGCTGAAATTGGCGGTATGATGCAGGAAGCAGCTCATTCAATTACCTATGTTTAAAAATGGGGAAGCAATTAAAGGGAACATGCCAGATAGTACAATGTGCCTGATTCACGGGTGTAACGCATCATACGCTGGCTGCATGATTTAATCATAAATGCTTATCTTAAACTCTGTGGCATTTCAGAAACAAATATACTTTTATAGCCCTGCCTGCTCCCTGGAGTCACCGGTCTCGCCCTGCCTGCATATATGGACTGCATGCACTTGGAGACTCCAGTCACTTCAGGCCAACAGGTGGGAAGAAGCCTCTTGGAACCCATCTGTCCAACTAGCCTTCGTTGAGGCCCGGACACTGGCATTTATTAAAGCGGTACTCCAGGGAAATAAAAAAATAATTGCATTTTCCCTGCCCTCGCAAACTATAAAGATGAGATGCCCAGTGCAGTTCTATGATCTTTAGAACCTTTGCAATTCCACGTGACAGCATCTGCTCCTCACTGTTCCCCTTCCCATCTGAGGCATTACATCACACCAGTATGCTGCTTACCCCCATGAGTAACAGCCATCCTGAGAAGAGGGGGGATGGTCATGCCCCCCATTCTTTGGAGAGATACAGCTATTATCAGGAGACTGGCTAATAATGGCGGGGAACTGCACACTGCTGTAAAGTCCCTGGAGGGGTGAGCAGCTTCTGTCACACCAGCCCCTTGATAATGTCTCCCTGTCTGAGGTGAGGGGACATGGTGGGGGTGTGGCTTGTTCACTGGCGTTTAGTAGTAGCAGCCATACCCCTGATAATGTCTCCTTCACTGCAGGGATACTAGCAGAGTACAGACATCACCCTCTCACCTCAGATTGCAGGCAGGAAGCCATTATCAGAAGGCTGGTGGGGCAGGAGCAGCTTTGCACTGCTAACGCCTCTGTCTAGGACATTACATCAGTGTGCAGCTTCCCATTGTTATCAGCCAGTCTCCTGATAATAGCTGTACCTCTGCAGAGAACAGGTGATGTGGCCATACTCCATCTTGTCAGGCTGGCTGTTACTCACAGTGGGGTCTGCACACTAGTGTGTGATATAGTGATCCAGACAGAAGGCTTTTGTTAAGTGAGCCACCATTTTAAACCAGGATATCACTGAATCCAGAAGGATTTCAACATCACAAGCCACCAAGGACCCCAGATTTGGAATTTCTGTTGTAAGGTCTAACTGCTCCATTACATTTGTCCATGCACAGTAGCAATATTGAATCCTACTACGTTGACTAACTGCAGAGTTACATAAACACTCTGTATAGTTCTTTTTCTTTACAGTATGTCACTTGCAATGTATTTTCTCCTAGGAAAGAAACGATTGAATTTGACAATATGATTTTGCATTAGCATAGAATGATATTCAAGGCTTTCAGTTAAATCATCTCTGCTTTGTTTTATTTAACATCACGCAACAATATTTTTTTCAGATTTCCTCATTTCGGAGACATTAAAAGTTTCCATGGTAACATTGGTTTGTTTACAATGTTTGAATGAAATTGGTTATTTAAAATGTCATGTTTGGAAAGATTTCAAATTGACATTTACAAAGTGCAGTGGCAGAGTTCACTTTGATTCAGATCACTGACAACAATAGGCATACTGTGTGAAGTAAATACAGTTAGAAATGTGCTTTCCTAGATAGTAAATGTTAAAAGTGCTTATTAATTGACCTGTTTTAAAGGATAAATATTTCTGAATAATTATAACAGTAATTTTAATTTACAAAGGGTAACATTGGAGCAGTCGCCATTTGTGCTAACAAAAATGCGAATAAAACATGCAACTTAAAAAAAAGAGAAATGATCTGTTGAATTCCTAATTTTAGACAATATAAATCTATATTATGTTACAAACACAAAAGCCTTCACAAGACAAATAAAAACATATACAAATTCACACATTAAGCCAGAACTTATTTTTCAGGTCAAGAACTGGCAATTGGATAAAGCCCATATGACTGGCATTATAGCCAACGGCACCGCAAAGATATGATGAATGATTGAAATAGGTATGACTAGACACTATTCAATAGTGAAGTGATAAAGAAAGCACATGTTAACATAATAATACATAAATAATGCAGCATCAAGAGAATATTTATATACTGGAGCGCTTCATATACAGGAGGGTTATAATGAAGATAACTGAGAAAATTATCTGATCTGCATGATGGCGGACAAAGATGGAGTCATCATTCAGAGATACCATGTGCTGATCAAGAATGTCATCAGCTACATATAGTACAGTATTACTCCCAAATGGCTACAATTATCAAGATAATAATGTTCTGTTAAAAAAGGGCAGCAATTATGAAATACATGTCATTCCACTCCAAAATAGGCTCAACCCCAAAACAGGAATAATTATGTACCAAAATGGGCACTATCAGCAAGCATAAACTACACTATTCAAAAATGATCGCAATTATGAAGAATATGTTGACCCATTTCAAAATGGATGCAACTACCAAACGTGTATTGTTCCATTCCAAAATTGCCGCAATCAATAGGCATACTGATACAGTGGGGCAAAAAAGTATTTCGTCATTCAGCAATAGTGCAAGTTCCACCACTTAAAAAGATGAGAGGCGTCTGTAATTTACATCAAAGGTAGACCTCAACTATGGGAGACAAACTGAGAAAAAAAAATCCAGAAAATCACATTGTCTGTTTTTTTATCATTTTATTTGCATATTATGGTGGAAAATAAGTATTTGGTCAGAAACAAACAATCAAGATTTCTGGCTCTCACAGACCTGTAAGTTCTTCTTTAAGAGTCTCCTCTTTCCTCCACTCATTACCTGTAGTAATGGCACCTGTTTAAACTTGTTATCAGTATAAAAAGACACCTGTGCACACCCTCAAACAGTCTGACTCCAAACTCCACTATGGTGAAGACCAAAGAGCTGTCAAAGGACACCAGAAACAAAATTGTAGCCCTGCACCAGGCTGGGAAGACTGAATCTGCAATAGCCAACCAGCTTGGAGTGAAGAAATCAACAGTGGGAGCAATAATTAGAAAATGGAAGACATTCAAGACCACTGATAATCTCCCTCGATCTGGGGCTCCACGCAAAATCCCACCCCGTGGGGTCAGAATGATCACAAGAACGGTGAGCAAAAATCCCAGAACCACGCGGGGGGACCTAGTGAATGAACTGCAGAGAGCTGGGACCAATGTAACAAGGCCTACCATAAGTAACACACTACGCCACCATGGACTCAGATCCTGCAGTGCCAGACGTGTCCCACTGCTTAAGCCAGTACATGTCCGGGCCCGTCTGAAGTTTGCTAGAGAGCATTTGGATGATCCAGAGGAGTTTTGGGAGAATGTCCTATGGTCTGATGAAACCAAACTGGAACTGTTTGGTAGAAACACAACTTGTCGTGTTTGGAGGAAAAAGAATACTGAGCTGCATCCATCAAACACCATACCTACTGTAAAGCATGGTGGTGGAAACATCATGCTTTGGGGCTGTTTCTCTGCAAAGGGGCCAGGACGACTGATCCAGGTACATGAAAGAATGAATGGGGCCATGTATCGTGAGATTTTGAGTGCAAACCTCCTTCCATCAGCAAGGGCATTGAAGATGAAATGTGGCTTTCAACATGACAATGATCCTAAGCACACCGCCAGGGCAACGAAGGAGTGGCTTCGTAAGAAGCATTTCAAGGTCCTGGAGTGGCTTAGCCAGTCTCCAGATCTCAACCCTATAGAAAACCTTTGGAGGGAGTTGAAAGTCCGTGTTGCCAAGCGAAAAGCCAAAAACATCACTGCTCTAGAGGAGATCTGCATGGAGGAATGGGCCAACATACCAACAACAGTGGGTGGCAACCTTGTGAAGACTTACAGAAAACGTTTGACCTCTGTCATTGCCAACAAAGGATATATTACAAAGTATTGAGATGAAATTTTGTTTCTGACCAAATACTTATTTTCCACCATAATATGCAAATAAAATGATAAAAAAACAGACAATGTGATTTTCTGGATTTTTTTTTCTCAGTTTGTCTCCCATAGTTGAGGTCTACCTATGATGTAAATTACAGACGCCTCTCATCTTTTTAAGTGGTGGAACTTGCACTATTGCTGAATGACTAAATACTTTTTTGCCCCACTGTATGTCTGCCATAGATCAAAAGTGAAAAAAGACTACTTCTGATAGACTTGACACAAGCCACTCAGTGAGGCAGTGTGATGCTGTAAGAATCAGGCTGCACTCAGATGTCATCCGAGTGCAGTCCCATTTGAGAGAGTGGATTCAAACAGGGACAACGGAGAGTGGACCCACTGGACCGTGACGACGAACCCCTCTCGGACGAGCTGACCAGGTGGACCGCCCCCTATACAGGGAGCGTTAGGGGCAGGCCCGTGAGGGACAATCGCCACGGAAGCTGGAGGGTCGACTGAGATAAGAAGGGTACACTGCAGGAACACAGGGACTGAAGGAAACAGCAGAGGAAACAGAGGGAATGGCAAGGAACTACTGAGACGAGGGAGAAGATGGGAATACTACAGAGACACGGAGGCTGACGAGACAATATGGAGACACAGAGGCTGACGGGAGCAAGGAAATGGTAAAGGAGCCGGGCAGGTACCGCAGAGAAACAGGAACTGAAGGAACAAAGCAGGAACACAGGAAAATCAGGCAGGTACTGCAGAGGAAGGAGGAGTCCCAAGGTCAGAAAGCTAGGAACGCACAGAGACCACAGGTGACCAGAAGCACTTGTAAACACAAATGATCATCAGGCACAGAGGAGCAGCAGGAAGCAGCTTATATACCAGCGTGAGAGCTACTTCCGGGTTACAGTCCTCCAGGATGACGGAGAGGACAGGAAGGAGTGCCAACAGAGGAATCAGATGTGCGCACGCGCAGAGCTGAATGCGCCGCGCGCGCGCACCCGGCGAGCTGCAGAAGCCGGGGGCGAGCGCTGCATGACAGTACCCCCGTCTTTATGCCCCTCCTTTTTAAGACTTGAAAGAAACCGGGACAAAATGCGAGGGGCCTGAATGTTCTCACGAGGCTCCCAGGACCTCTCCTCAGGACCAAAACCTTTCCAGTCAACCAAAAACAAAGTTCTCCCTCTAAGTTTTTTCATGGCTAAAATGTCCCTAACTTCAAAGACATCATCCTCGGAAACAGGCGAAGGAGAACAAAGGTTAGAAGAATGAAACTGATTAAAAACTACGGGTTTAAGGAGAGACACATGAAAAGAATTAGAAATACGCAGAGAGGCAGGCAACTTAAGTTTGTAAGAAACGTCATTAATACGAGACAAAACTTCGAATGGACCGATATAGCGAGGACCCAGCTTATGTGAAGGAATTTTGAGACGGATAAATTTAGAAGAAACCCAAACCTTGTCCCCAGGATGGAATATAGGAGAATCGAGGCGTCTTTTGTACGCATGTCTCTTCATCCTGACTTGAGCCAACTCAAGGGCAGACTTGGTCTCCTGCCAGACCCTGGAGAACTCTCTAGACAGAAGATCAGCCGCTGGTACAGTAGAGACAGGAGGAACCGGAAGAGGAAGACCAGGATGTTGACCGTAGACAATAAAAAATGGAGATTTGTTAGTAGCTTCGCTGGAATGGTTATTGTAAGAAAACTCAGCCCATGGCAGCAAGTCAGACCAATCATTCTGATGGGAATTGGAAAAATTACGGAGATAAGTTACCAAGGTCTGATTAGTACGTTCCACCTGGCCATTGGACTGCGGATGGTAGGCCGAAGAAAAGTCAAGCGAAATGTTCATAGATTTGCAGAGGGATTTCCAGAATCGGGCGGTGAATTGAAGACCTCGGTCAGAAACAATATGTAAAGGAAGACCATGAAGACGAAAAATATGGTGAACAAAAATCTTTGCCAATTCGGGAGCAGAAGGCAAACCAGGTAGTGCAATGAAATGAGCCATCTTGGAGAAACGATCCATGACCACAAAGATGACAGTACAACCAGATGAAGAAGGCAGGTCAGTGATGAAGTCCATCGATAAATGTTGCCACGGAGTGGAGGGTACCGGTAAAGGATGCAAAAGCCCGGAAGGAAGTTGCCTGGGAATTTTATTCTTGGCACAGGAGGGACAAGAGGCGACAAAACTTTGGACGTCCTTGGACAACGTAGGCCACCAGTAATAGCGAGAGATCAGACGGAGGGTTTTTTTGAGACCAACATGTCCAGCTAATTTGGAGGCATGACCCCAAAGTAAGACGCGTTCTCTGTTCTCTTCAGCAACTAAGGTCTTACCCGGAGGCAACGAGGAAAGAGAGAGAGGAGCAACTGTGATGACTCTAGCAGGATCGATGATGTGCGCAGGTTCTTCCTCCATATCCACCGCCTGGAATGACCTAGACAGAGCGTCGGCTCTGGAGTTTTTATCTCCTGGCAGGAAACGAAGTTCGAAGTCAAACCTGGCGAAAAACAAGGCCCACCTGGCCTGCCGAGGATTTAGTCTTTGTGCAGAGCGGATATATGCCAGATTCTTGTGATCTGTGTAAATTACAAAACGATGTAAAGCCCCCTCCAAGAGGTACCGCCACTCCTCCAATGCCAACCTGATTGCCAAAAGTTCTTTATCACCGATAGAATAATTCTTTTCAGAGGAGAAGATCTTAGAGAAAAAACCACAGGGCACAAGACGACCAGAAGAGGATTTCTGCGAGAGCACAGCTCCAGCTCCAATTGCAGAAGCATCTACTTCAAGGATGAAGGGTTTATTGGCCACAGGACGATGAAGAATAGGAGCGGAGGCGAAGGCCTGCTTGATGGACCGGAAAGCCTCTTCGGCCTCAGATGACCGTAGATGAGGATTGGCACCCTTCCGAATCATGGAGGAGATTGGAGCAGAAAGAGAGGAAAAGTGAGGGATAAACTGCCGATAGTAGTTAGCAAATCCAAGAAATCGCTGAATTGCTTTCACTCCAAGAGGACGTGGCCAGTTGAGCACGGCAGAAACTTTTCCTGGATCCATACACAAACCAGCGTCGGAAATGATGAAACCCAAGAAGGGAAGAGATGACTGTTCAAAGACACATTTTTCCAGTTTTGCGTACAGCCGATTCTCTCTCAAACGCTGAAGTACTTGCCGTACATCTCTTCTGTGAGTAGACAGATCTGGAGAGAACACAAGGATATCGTCCAAGTACACTACAACACAGGTGTAAAGTAGATCCCGAAAAACATCATTTACAAACTCCTGGAAGACTGCGGGTGCGTTGCATAAACCGAATGGCATAACCAAATATTCGTAATGACCATCTCTGGTATTAAACGCAGTCTTCCACTCATCACCGGAACGGATACGGACCAAATTATAAGCTCCTCTGAGATCCAATTTGGTAAAGATTCGTGCTCCACGTAGACGATCAAAGAGTTCTGGTATGAGAGGAAGTGGGTACTTGTTCTTGATCGTGATAGTGTTGAGACCCCGATAGTCTATACATGGGCAAAGAGAACCGTCCTTCTTCTTGACGAAGAAGAACCCAGCTCCTGCAGGTGAGGAGGACTTCTGAATGAAGCCTCTGGCCAGATTCTCTTGGATATATTCGGACATGGCTTGAGTTTCGGTAGGAGACAATGGGTAAATACGTCCTCGAGGTGGAGTAGAACCAGGAACAAGGTCTATCGGGCAGTCATAAGAGTGGTGCGGCGGCAAGATCTCCGCCTCCTTCTTGTTAAAGACATCCGAGAAGGCGCAATAGGCTGGAGGAATTCCCATGGATTCCGAAGCAGACCGAAAGGAGGACGCAGGCTTGACAGGAAGCAGGCACCTGTTCAGACAAGACTGTCCCCACCGTAGAACATCTCCAGTGCGCCAGTCCAGAGTGGGTTCGTGATCTCTCAGCCAAGGAAGACCCAAAAGGAAAGAATGAGACAATGAAGGTAAAACATAAAAGGCCAGTTTCTCACGATGAAGAGCTCCAATCTGAAGTTCAACTTCCTCCATAACTAAGTTGACGGTCTCCCGCAAAGGCTGACCATCGATGGAAGCTATTTGTCTAGGAGTCTCCAAGGGTCTAACAGGTATCCCAAGCCTGTTAACAACCTCGAGCTGAACAAAGTTCCCAGCTGCTCCTGAATCAACATAAGCCTCCAGAGAAAAGTGACGGGAACCTAAATGTAGAATAACAGACAAAACCAGAGGTGGAGAGGAGTCATAACCACCTAGGAAGGCCTCTCTTACCTGTCCTAGGTGGAGGCGTTTCCCGACCTCTGAGGACAGGCGCGTAAGAGATGAGAGGCACTACCGCAGTAAAAACAGAGACCTTGTGCGAGTCTCTCCTTGCGGCGCTGCTCGGAAGACTCAAAGCGATCGACCTGCATGGGTTCAGGAGAAGATGAAGAAACCACCGGGGCTGTTTGAGAAAAAGAAGTCCCTCGAGCAATAGTGGTCTGGCGAAGAGGTCTCTTTTCTCTGGCAAGCTCGCGAGTGCGCTCCTGAAAGTGCAGATCAATGCGTATGGCCAAGGAGATAAGATCATCCAAAGAGGTGGGAGTGTCCCGTCCTGCCAGCTCATCCTTAATCCGTGAAGACAAACCACGCCAAAACGCTCCAACCAAAGCCTCATTATTCCACCCAAGGTCTGAAGACAGAGTCCGGAAACGGATGGCGTACTGAGCTACAGAGAGAGTGGCCTGGCTAAGGTTAAAGAGGGACTCTGTGGTAGAGACCAGACGTCCAGGTTCATCAAAAACCTTGCGGAAGGTATCCAGGAACGGATTGAGTTGGGAGACCAAAGGATCATTACGCTCCCAGAGGGGATTAACCCACGCCAAAGCCTCACCCTCCAAATGGGATACTATAAAAACAACCTTAGCTCGATCGGTGGGATAAAGTAGCGGAGACAATTCAAAATGCAACTGGCATTGAATAAGAAAGCCGCGGCACGCTTTAGGATCCCCACCATACCGAGGAGGTCTAGCAAGTCGGGGCGAGGGTTGTGGCGCAGAGACAGGAGTGGAGACAGAGGCCACATTCTGGAGGGCGAGAAGCCGATCATTAATAGAGGCCAAAAAATTCGAAATATGGGACTGAGTGTCCCATTGTAGACCTAGCTCCAGCTGAAGGGCAACCAACTGCGGAGCAATACCAGGATCAGAAGGCTGTAAAGCCGCTAGGCGAGACTCCATATTTTTTAAAAACGACATGATCCTAGTCTGGTTTTCACGCAAAAAGAGTAAGTCTTTTTGAGTAGCGGAAGCTCCAGCGGGGTCCATGGCCTGATGATACTGTGATGCTGTAAGAATCAGGCTGCACTCAGATGTCATCCGAGTGCAGTCCCATTTGAGAGAGTGGATTCAAACAGGGACAACGGAGAGTGGACCCACTGGACCGTGACGACGAACCCCTCTCGGACGAGCTGACCAGGTGGACCGCCCCCTATACAGGGAGCGTTAGGGGCAGGCCCGTGAGGGACTATCGCCACGGAAGCTGGAGGGTCGACTGAGATAAGAAGGGTACACTGCAGGAACACAGGGACCGAAGGAAACAGCGGAGGAAACAGAGGGAATGGCAAGGAACTACTGAGATGAGGGAGAAGATGGGAATACTACAGAGACACGGAGGCTGACGAGACAATATGGAGACACAGAGGCTGACGGGAGCAAGGAAATGGTAAAGGAGCCGGGCAGGTACCGCAGAGAAACAGGAACTGAAGGAACAAAGCAGGAACACAGGAAAATCAGGCAGGTACTGCAGAGGAAGGAGGAGTCCCAAGGTCAGAAAGCTAGGAACGCACAGAGACCACAGGTGACCAGAAGCACTTGTAAACACAAATGATCATCAGGCACAGAGGAGCAGCAGGAAGCAGCTTATATACCAGCGTGAGAGCTACTTCCGGGTTACAGTCCTCCAGGATGACGGAGAGGACAGGAAGGAGTGCCAACAGAGGAATCAGATGTGCGCACGCGCAGAGCTGAATGCGCCGCGCGCGCGCACCCGGCGAGCTGCAGAAGCCAGGGGCGAGCGCTGCATGACAGGCAGATTCCAGTTAAACACTGAGCATCATTCCGTAAAACCCTATAGAGGGATCTAGTCTTGTATCGGGGTTGGATGGATTGCTTCCGCGGAAGGGATGGTGTCTGGAAATGTGAATCATAGGGAAGGAGAGTCAACAAGCAGGGTCAAAGCCTTGAAGTCACATCAGGAAACAAAAGGGTAATCAAAATGCAAAAGACAAAAAAGACCACAAGAATTAAGTGAGAGCCAAGTCAGAGAGCCTGAGTCACTAACTGAATAATAACTAATAACTGGCAGCTGGAATCAGTCTGCTGTGGTTTTTATAGAAGTAGCCCAGCGTATGGCTTTCAACAGTGACCTAATTACCTACCAGCTCACTGCAGTAAAACACTAGGGAATAGCAAATGGGAAACTTGTCTCAGCAATCTTAAACCTAATCACTGAAACACTGCCGGCGCTTCCACTTAGTGCCTGGTGCTGAACCCTGAACACAGAATTCTTAATGGAATTCTGTGTTAATGTTTGGGTTCGCCGTATAAATAAAGCTTGCTGAAAGGCTTTAGTACAGCCAATAAACAAAAGGCTGTAAGCACTTCCAGCCCCATCACAGCCATGCCAAATACTGAACCAGCATGGCAACCACAGCATCTTGCAGCGGCATGCTATTCCATCCGGTTTGCATTTAGTTGGACCATCATTTATTTTTCAACAGGACAATGACCCAAAACACACCTCCAGGCTGTGTAAGGGCTATTTGACCAAGGAGGAGAGTGATGGAGTGCTACGTTAGATGACCTAGCCTCCACAGTCACCAGACCTGAACCCAATCGAGATAGTTTGGGGTGAGCTGGACCGCAGAGTGAAGGCAAAAGGGCCAACAAGTGCTAAGCATCTCTGGGAACTCCTTCAAGATTGTTGCAAGACTATTCCCGGTGACTACCTCTTGAAGCTCATCAAGAGAATGACAAGAGTGTGCAAAGCAGTCATCAAAGCAAAAGGTGGCTACTTTGAAGAACCTAGAATATAAGACATAATTTCAGTTGTTTCACACTTTTTTTGTTAAGTATATAATTCTACATGTGTTAATGCAATAGTTTTGATGCCTTCAGTATGAATGTACAATTTTCATAGTCATGAAAATACAGAATAATCTTTAAATGAGAAGGTGTGTCCAAACTTTTGGTCTCTACTGTATATGGGTGAAAACTATTGTGTGGGTGCACAGCAGGGCTTTGAATGGAAGGAGCACCATTTGACCTTGGTGACTGCAAAATTTGCTGAAATAATGAACGGATGACATGTTGCTTGTGGTGATTCCCTGATGTGCCTAAACAGTGGAACCCCCTCACAAGTGAAACCATTTTGGAAACTAGACCCTTCGGGGAACATATCTAGATGTGTGGTTTGAACCTTGAACCCCCAGGTGATTCATAAAACTTTATAAGGTTGAGCCAAGAAAATAAAAATAAAATACATTTCCTACAAAAATGATTTTCCATTTTCACAAGGGTTGCAGGAGAAATTGGACCACGCTTTTATGCACGTCTAGAAAGACGTACACTACCAGATGACAGGTCCTGCGGCATCCACAGTGCCTCCATCTGCCTCATTATAGGGAATATTAAGCTAGGGGGTCATCTGAATCATGTATTTTAGAGATTTACATGGAAACCTTGGTGTAAATGCTCAGCGTAGAGTGCAGGATAAATGCGAGTCAAGTCTTACTGCGATCTTTGGGAAGCAAATTGAACAAATCATCAGCAGGTGAAGAATTGGTTTTATTTTTTTATAACCTTCCTAGTGCAGTATAAGTGATTAGACTACTTTATTCTTCAGCTTGGTGAGATTAGATCCATAGCAGATTTATATTGGGTTTTTATGTCTGGCAGCAGTCACACACTAAAAAACGCTTTTTATTGGGAAAACTAGGTTTTGAATCCCCAAATTTAGACAGCTATAATTTTTCCATATTTCGAACCCACAGAGTTATGTAAGAGCTTTTTTTGCGTTACGAGTTGATGTTTTTATTGATATCATTTTTGGCCAGATATTTTTTGATCGCTTTTTATTGCGATTTTTAAGAGGCAGAATAAACAAAAACCAGAAAGTAAGGAAACCTATTTTTGTGTTTTTTTAAGCCTTTCCTTGTCTGGTAAATGGATAAGGCAGCTTTATTCTTTGGGTCTGTACGAATACAGAGATACCACATTTATATAATTTTTTACTAGATGGTAGCCCGATTCTAACGCATCGGGTATTCTAGAATATGTATGTAATTTATGAAGATTTAAGAATAGTGCAATGAATACACAGGATTCGGTCAGCCAGCCAGGCGCGACCAATCAGCGAAGTGTGGTTCAAATCCCGTGCAAATTCGCTGCCAGGCTGCGCCTGTCGCTGATTGTTCGCGCCTGGATGGGCGCGACCAGCCAGTGAAGCCAGGGCCGGCTCCGGGTTTTTGAGGGCCCCTGGCAAAAGAGTCTCAATGGCCCCCCATAACACATACCACGATTCATAATGCACAGATACAGCAGAGAAATATAGCACAGCCACGTAGCATATAACACAGCCAAAGCAGAATATAACACAGCCCACGTAGCATATAGCTCAGGCACGTAGCATTTAACACAGCCCTCATTGTATATAACACAGCCCACGTAGCATATAGCACAGCCACGTAGCATATAACACAGCCACATAGTATATAACACAGCCCACATAGTATATTGCACAGCCCAGGTAGCATATAACACAGCCCATGTAGTATATAGCACAGCCATGTAGTATATAACACAGCCCCATAGTATATAGCACAGCCACGTAGTATATAACAGCCCACATAACATATAAAACAGCCCACATAGTATATAGCTCTATATAGTTCTATCTTCGGCATTGAATCCTGCATATATCTATATATGTTAGCCATCTTATTATGCAATTGTTTGTGTTTATAGATGTTTAACTCACTTCTGCTTGTCCTTATGCAGAGAGATCACATAACTGTTTCAAAGGGGTTTATGATTCATGTAGACCTGGACATTTGTTTATCTGATCACTACATTTATTGTGTCCTGCTGTCTCAACTGAGTTAGATTGATTGGTAACGAGCGGGGGAGAGAAAAAAAAGTGAGATCTAAGAGCTAGCCTTCTATAAATGTAGACATAGCTTGGGGATGCATTCATGCAGGGGTGCATTCGTGCAATATTATTTGTGTACTTTTATTCAAAGTACTTTTTTCAAAGTATTCAGCAGTTATAACATGGCAGTTAGACAGGGCAGGAGACAGGTAAGACAATCTAAACCTATTCCCTATTCACTTGAAACAGAACAAATAATCACCATATGTATTTGTATAATCTATATCCTGGCTGCTGCATTCACTCACATTCACCGCCCTTGCATAAACTCTTTACACTCCATCCATATCGGCCCCTCTGTCCTTGCCTCTCCTATGTATAGCACTCATGCTCTGTTCACATTGCTTAACAGCGCAGATCCATTCAGTCCCACCATCCAACACATGAGACGTTCTCACAAATCACTTAACCATCTGCTCACTCTTTCTATTCTCCTTCTCCTAGTCGCTGGAGACATCTCTCCCAACCCCGGCCCCCCATGTTATAGCGAGTCAAACCTCCCAATTGCTACACCCAGAAACCCCTCTAACCGTATTAATATTCTATGCATGCCTTCTGTCTCTTTCAAATGTGCCCTTTGGAATTCTCGCTCTGTGTGTAATAAACTCTCCTTCATTCATGACTTCTTCCTTTCTAATTCTCTTAATCTCCTGGCTCTTACTGAAACCTGGATCCAGCAGTCAGACACCACCGCTGCTGCTGCTCTTTCATATGGTGGACTACACTTTTCTCATACCCCAAGATCAGACAACAGAGCAGGTGGAGGCGTTGGTCTGCTCCTTTCACCCAAATGTACCTTTTAAGTTATTCCCCAAGTACCCTCACTTGTATTCCCTTCCTTTGAGGTCCATGCTGTCAGACTCTACGTCCCCTTCTCCATGCAAGTGGCGGTGGTGTATCATCCTCCCGGCCCCTCTCATCAGTTTCTGGATCACTTTGCCACCTGGCTTCCACACTTTCTCTCCTGTGACACCCCCACCCTTATCATGGGTGATTTCAACATCCCCATTGCTTCTGCCCTCTCCCCATCTGCTTCTCACCTTTTATCTCTAACTTCCTCTTTCGGCATCTCGCAGCATACTAACTCTCCAATGCATGAAGATGGAAACTCCCTTGACTTGGTCTTCTCCTGGCTTTGCTCAGTGGGTGACTTCACAAACTCCCCTCTCCCGCTCTCTGACCACAACCTTCTTTCATTCTCTATCAAGAACTGCCATCCCGCTCAGGTCACCCAAACTTTCCACACTTATAGAAACATATAGGCCATTAACACCCAGAAACTTATGAAGAACTTGCAGTCCTCATTGGCCCCAATCTTCTCCATCTCATGTCCTGATTCTGCTCTGAAGCATTACAATGAAACCCTGCAAAGTGCCCTGGATGCATAGAACATACATAGAACAACTAGGCACAGACGGCGACAACCGTAGCACATGCTGCAAACACATTTGCTGCAGCGGTGCTCCAGGTGCGCCGAACGTCTGTGGAGAAAATCTAATCTACCCGAAGATTTCATCCATTATAAGTTCATGCTAAAAACATACAACTCTGCCATTCACCTCTCCAAACAAACCTATTTCAACACCCTCATCACTTCACTGTCAAATAACCCTAAACGTCTCTTTGACACTTTCCAGTCCCTACTCAACCCAAGGGAGCAGGCCCTAACCACAGATCTCCGCGCTGACGATCTGGCCAATTATTCAATGAAAAAATTGACCACATTCGACAGGAAATCATCTCCCAATCTCTTCATACCATGCACTGTCCTCCCACCCCCACTGCATCTAGTTCACTCTCTGACTTTGAACCAGTTACAGAAGAAGAAGTAAGCAGGCTCCTTGCATCTTCTCGCCCGACCACTTGCACCAGTGACCCCATTCCGTCACATCTCCTCCAGTCCCTTTCCCCAGCTGTTACCTCTCACCTAACAAAAATATTCAACCTTTCCCTCACTTCCGGTATTTTTCCCTCCTCATTTAAGCATGCCATCATACATCAATTACTTAAAAAACCCTCCCTCGACCAAAATTGTGCCGCTAATTATAGACCTGTCTCTAATCTTCCCTTCATCTCTAAACTCCTCGAACGCCTTGTCCATTGCCGTCTTACCCGCTATCTCTCAGATAACTCTCTTCTCGACCCTCTTCAATCTGGCTTCCGCTCTTTACACTCTACTGAAACTGCCCTCACTAAAGTCTCTAATGACCTACTAACAGCTACATCTAATGGTCACTACTCCATGCTAATTCTCTTGGATCTCTCTGCAGCATTCGATACTGTGGATCATCAGCTCCTCCTCACTATGCTCCGCTCCATCGGCCTCAAGGACACCATTCTCTCTTGGTTCTCCTCCTATCTCTCTGACCGATCCTTCACTGTATGTTTTGCTGGTTCCTCCTCCTCTCACCTTCCCCTTACTGTTGGGGTTCCTCAAGGATCAGTCCTAGGCCCCCTCCTCTTCTCTTTGTATACCACCCCTATTGGTCAAACAATCAGAATATTTGGTTTCCAGTACCATCTCTATGCTGACAACACCCAATTATACACTTCTGCTCCTGTTATCACGCCGACCTTTTTAGAAAACACCAGTGATTGTCTTACCGCTTTCTCTAACATAATGTCCTCCCTCTATCTGAAACTGAACCTGTCAAAAACTGAACTCCTCGTGTTCTCTCCCTCTACTAACCTACCTTTGCCTAACATTGCCATCTCCGTGTGTGGTTCCACCATTACTCCAAAGCAACATGCCCGCTGCCTTGGGGTCATCCTTGATTCCGAGCTTTCATTCACCCCCCACATCCGATCACTGGCTCGCTCTTCTTATCTGCATCTCAAAAATATTTCTAGAAGTCACCCTTTTCTTACTTTCAACTCTGCAAAAACTCTTACTGTCTCACTTATTCATTCTCGTCTGGACTATTGTAACTCTCTACTAATCGGCCTCCCTCTTACCAAACTCTCCCCGCTCCAATCTGTCCTGAATGCTGCTGCCAGGGTCATATTCCTCACCAACCATTACACCGATGCCTCTACCTTGTGCCAGTCATTACACTGGCTACCCATCCACTCCAGAATCCAGTACAAAACTACTACCCTCATCCACAAAGCACTCCATGGCTCAGCACCACCCTACATCTCCTCTCTGGTCTCAGTCTACCACCCTACCCGTGCCCTCCGCTCTGCTAATGACCTCAGGTTAGCATCCTCAATAATCAGAACCTCCCACTCCCGTCTCCAAGATTTTACACGTGCTGCGCCGATTCTTTGGAATGCACTACCTAGGTTAATACGATTAATCCCCAATCCCCACAGTTTTAAGCGTGGCCTAAAAACTCCTTTGTTCAGACTGGCCTACCGCCTCAATGCATTAACCTAACTATCCCTGTGTGGCCGATTAAAAAAAAAAAAAACATAATCAGGTTCCTCGCATCATGTTCTCATACACTTTATGCAGTTAATAGCACTCTGTGTCTGTACTGCTATATACTTAGGCAGTTAACTGGTTCATGCAGCTTTACATGAACACCCGAGCCTTACACTATGGCTGGTCCAAATAACTAAAGCAATTGTTACCATCCACCTCTCGTGTCTCCCCTTTTCCTCATAGTTTGCAAGCTTGCGAGCAGGGCCCTCATTCCTCCTGGTATCTGTTTTGAACTGTGATTTCTGTTATGCTGTAATGTCTATTGTCTGTACAAGTCCCCTCTATAAGTTGTAAAGCGCTGCGGAATATGTTGGCGCTATATAAATAAAAATTATTATTACTATTATAGCTCAGCCACGTAGTATATAGCACAGCCACATAGTTTATAGCACAGCCACATAGTATATAACACAGCCACATAGTGTATAGCACAGCCACGTAGTATGTTGCAAAGCCACATAGTGTATTGCACAGCCACATAGCATATAGCACAGCCACATAGTATATAGCACAGCCCTCATAGTATTTAACACAGCCCACGTAGTATATAACAGCCCACGTAGTATATAGCACAGCCCACGCAGAATATAACACAGCCCACATAGTATATAACACAGCCCACGCAGTATATAACACAGCCTACGCAGTATATAACACAGCCCACGTAGTATATAACACAGTTCACGTAGTATATAGCACAGCCCACCTAGGATATAGCACAGCCACATAGTATATAACACAGCCATGTACTATATAGCAGTGTGGACACCATATCCCTGTTAAAAAAAGAATTAAAATAAAAATAGTTATATACTCACCTTACCGCGGCCCCAGGATCCAGTCAAAGCCTTTAGCGATGCTCTCGCCAGGTCTTTTCCCAGTGATGCTTTGCTGCAATAACCCGTGATGATGTAGTGGTCTCGCGAGACAGCTACATCATCTGGGATCATTACCGCAAAGCATTACTGGACCGGAGCATCGCGAGGAGCGGGAAAAGCTGCCGGGGACGGCGGAAGGTGAGAATATCATTATTTTTTTAATTATTATAATTTTTAACATTATATATTTTTACTGTTGATGCTGCAAAGGCAGCATCAATAGTAAAAAGTGAAGCGGTGTTTAAATCCAGCTCCAATTCGCGGCTGGACTGCGCCTGTCGCTGATTGGTCGTGACAGACAAACAGACGGAAGTGGACCTTAGACGATTATATATAGACTTTTGGCGCTTTTACACAATAAAAACTATTTTATAGAAAAGAATAATTATTTTTGCATCACTTCACTCAGAGAGCTATAAATTTTTTATTTTTTGGCTATTGGAGCTTTATGGTGGCTTGTTTTTTGTGGGACAAGATGACGTTTTTAGCTGTATCATATTTATTTACATTCTTTTTTTATTGCTTTTTCTTCCACTTTTTCTTTGGCAGTATGATGAAAAACATAGTTTTTTTGCCTAGTTTTTTAATTATTTTCATACTGTGTTCACTGAAGGAGGTAATTAGTGGGACAGTTTTATAGGCTGGTTGCTTCCAGATGCTGGACTTTTTTTGTTTATTTATTTTGTTACATAAAGAAAATGTATTTATTGGATTAAGATTTTCTCTTTCTTTGTTTTTTTATTTGGGGATTTAAAAAAAATATTTTTACAAATTTTAATAATTCTTTTTTCAATTTTTTGCATTGTCCACTATGTGACATCTTTCATCTGTATACTGATATATTGCTGATATAATACTCTGCAATGCTTCTGCACTACAGGGCATCAGAGCAGAATCTGACAGGAAGGGAATAGGCATGTCAACTCCTCCTCTGAGCAGGAGCTCACAGACCATCTTCTCAGAAGGGATTTGAAGAACCCTGCCGCCCAGGGTTGCAATGAACTATTGCATCACATTGTGTGAATGTAACAGACAGGGAACTCACTCCCTTTGCAATGCTCCTCGATGTCACTGACTATTGACAGCGGCATCACTGGGGTTAAACATCCGCCATCGTTGCTAGCACTGATCGTTGTCATTGATGCAGGTTATCAGCTCTCATATAAAGATGACACTTGCACTTGATCTCGGCGGCTCACAGCGTGAGCCCGCATAATTGAGAGTTTATGTACAGCGATTTGCGGAAACGCTGCTCCTGCCACACCGTACATATGCAAAACATCTCGGGAAGGGGATAATTATAGGGGGCACTCCACGTTGTATTTTTTTATTTTCATTTATTTAATATCAAGTTCAATAAAATACACAAGAAAGGCACTGCTCCACTCCTGCGTTTAGATTTCTGCTTCATGGTTTAATTATTATAATTTTTTTATTCTACGTTATTTTAAGTCATTTCTCTATCCACATATGTTTGCAGGGTAATTTTGCTGCTCTTACCCCATTTTGCTTCTTTTTTCAGCCCCCTAGCCTTTTCTATGACAATTTTACAGCAATTTTACAACACCAAAGCTTGCGTACCCATTGGCTTATATGAGGTTCGGGTCCAGAGTCAAGTTCTTGTATATACTGAACTGTAGACTAAAGTTCGGCAGAACCCAACTAACCCATACTTCCACGGGTTCTCTCATCCCTAGTCTTGTTCTATTCCAAAATGGCTCTGATATATGAACAAAGATTGTATTACTCTAAATTAACCGCAGTCAATCCACATGTATATTGTTACTCCAATACGCCCCTAGTCTCTAAATGTATGGGTTAATGAAAAATAACCATAATTGCTAGAATTAACAATAGTCATCTGTTTGTCCCCAAAATTACTGTAATTACTGTAATTAGATGACATGTCTGGTTCTTCTCCATAATATCTATAACTATCAAGCATGTACGGCCACTAAACACTATTGACCTAAGGGTTGCGAATAGCAAGCATGAATTATTTTATTCCAAAATAGCGTCAGTTGCATGTTTTGAACTAAAATATCCATAATTAACAAATATGTGATGCTCTTACACAGAGATGGGAATAATTAGATATACACAGTTTAAAAAGCAATACCTTGCTCTAAAATGGCTCCAAATAATAAATGGCCACATCTGAGATAAATTTTGAGGATGGTGATAAACATCAAAGCCATACACAGTTTACCCCAAACAGTGGCCAGAAGAATCGTAATAGTGATGAGCGAATATACTCGTTGCTCGGGTTTTCTCGAGCATGCTCGGGGGTCCTCTGAGTATTTGTTAGTGTTCATAGATTAAGTTTTCATCGCCGCAGCTGAAATTTTTACATCTACTTGTCAGCCTGAGTACATGTGATAATAGCAATAAAGTTGCAAGTATGGCATTTTAATTTTGGAAATTTTTAGACTATTCTTCATGTAAACCCTTAAGGTTTATTGTTGGTTCAGCATTAGGTAATGAAATGTTCAATCAGAAAATAAACTTTTTCAAGTATATTTTTTCAGTTTTTCTGAATTAACTGGATTTTAGTCATAGAGGAATGCCACGACAGCTATAGACCCCACTCATAGCACTTTGACTGATAGCTGGCTTTGCTCTGATGCACTGTTGAGGCGGCTGTCAGTCAAAGTGCCAGGGCGTGCTTGCAGCCAACTCTCACACTGGGTCAGTGATTGTAGCCATGCTGGCATGCATTTATGACTCTAAGGAGAGGAGCACATAACTGCAGATTTTTTCATCTGAGAGGATCAGGCTGATTATGCAAATAACAGTCAGATCAAACTCTTATCAGAGTTTAATTAGAGTGTCAGCATAGTGTGATATGATTTCCTCAGATGAAATAATTGGAGTACACTATGAGGAGAAAATGTCGAACAAAATTTCTATATCTTCCACAATGTGTCAGTGCGTGGAAATAGGACTACACTCAGATGTCATCCGAGTGCAGTCCGATGATTTGCATGCACTCATTGACTTACATGGCTGAGTGTAATGCGAACATTGGATCAAACTCGGTCATGCTGTGACTTTTTCCTCCAATCGACTAGTTCCTAGGAAAGAATTAGACATGTCTGCTGCCCCATAGAATAACATTGGTCCAAGCACAATCCGGTGTCTTCTTCGATCACAATTGAATCGCACTAAGTCAGTAACTCCCAGAAGGAATAAAATTAATTTTCTTCCTGGTTCCACAAATTTGGTACAAAGGATGGGGACCTTCACAGCACTAGTAATTGGCAGATTAAAGCCATAATTGCAGGATAAGCAGCGCTACCAGACTTAAAGGGACTTGAAGTTGAAATCATTCAAACACATATATCAAAGTATTGTATTGTAGTGACATTAATGTTTTCCTATGAAACTCAGCCTGTAGCTTCAGAAGAACTAAGATGGCTGGTAGAGGGGTCTTCAGCAGATTCCTTGGCTGCTTTGGTATCCCATCAGCTCCCCATAAATTAGTTGCAAATTGGCCACCAGGGGTAGCGCATGTTCAGATTCAGATCTCGGCGACGATCTCGTCTCCAGAGATCTCGTTGCCGAGATCTGAATCTGAGCATGCGCTGCCCACGGTGGCCATTTTGCCAGAGACCACCACACCGCATTGCAGCAACAGAACTGGGGGGCTTCTGGGCTTTGAAGAAATGCCAGCAGAGCCCCACCACCACCACAGAGCCCTGCCACCACCACCACACCACAGAGCGCTGCCGCCCCACAGAGTGAGGTCAGCCTGCCACCCCACAGATGCCCACTGCCCTACAGAGCCCAGCCACCCCACAGAGCCCTGCCACCCCATAGCCCCGTCACCCCACAGAGCTCAGCCACCCCATAAAGCCCAACCACCATGCAGAGCCCCGCCACCCCACAGAGCCCTGCCACCCCACAGAGCCCAGCCACCCCACAGAGCACCACCACCCCAAAGAGCCCAGCCACCCAACACAGCCCAACCACCCACCCCTCAGAGCACCACCTCCCCACAGAATCCTGCCACCCCTCAGAGCACGGCCACCACACAGAGCACTGCCGCAACACAGAGCACAGCCATTGCACCAGCCTGGGATGGGATTTCCCTTAGGCCACCGCACCAGCCTGGACCACAGAACGACCCCTATGACCACTCCTCCACCTATGCCGATCCCTTCGTTGGTAAGCTGAATTCGGACTGTAAGACGGACCCCCGTTTGACACTTTTTCCCCTATTTTCCTTCTGAAAATTTGGGGTGCGTCTTATGGTCTGGAGTGTCTTATAGTCCAAAAAATACGGTAACTATCTTTTTGTTTGATCTCCTACACTATGAAAATTAGTTTTTATCATACCATTTAGTCAACTCATATCACACCTAATCTATTAGTCTTATTATAACCGCAACATGAGAACTTATATCTCCTCTGTCTCTATGGTTTTCAAATTATTATTATTGACATATTCATATTTTATTTATGATTTTGAATAAGTTTTAGGGATACATTTTTATTTTATGAACAATAAGGATGCTTTGTTTTGTTTTCTACATTAGTCTACTATACCTTTAACCTATGAAGTCATTGCAATTTCCATTTCGTTCTCAATAACCTTTGATTAATAATGTAATTGCAAAGTTATTTCCAATAACCTATGACCAATGATGTCATTCCCATATTTCCACCATTTTTATGTCTATTATTTTTTGGGACCAAGTGGTTGTGCATAGGACTGAGGAAGGCATCAGACCAATGCTGAAATGTGTTTTGCCCTGTACATACTTTTTATTTCCTAGTAATAGTATTTAAAGGTTTTTTTTGCACTCATGCCTTACTTCAGCAGCAGTATTATTTTTCCTTTGGTGTTTTTTTTTATTTTGCAGCTTCAGACCAGACATTTCCAGATAAAAAAAAGTGTGAAATTACTTTTAAGCAAAGATGATACAAACAGCAGAATACATTACAGGGTCTTACATTTTTTTTATTTCTAGCTCTTATTTTTGTAAAAATCATGCATATGTAACATCTATGAAATTCATATTGAGCTGGCAACAGATATAGATGAGGTATAGAAATTGTATGTTTAATATCCCATAACCTATGGGACGTTTGGTGACAATGTATGTAATCAAGCAAATGTTGTGTTTGTCTTCACATGAGTGCGGCTGATATAATTGTACTTCTCTCCATCTAAAATGGTTTCTGCCTTTATATCATTGTTTTCAGTAATATAGCAGGTGTTTTTAAGAAATTCTGCATTATCATTGCTATAAACAACAACTGTATAATGCAATTTCCAGATCGGAGCAGTGATATTTCTTGTTTGGAAAGTGCAAATTAAGTTACTTCAATTCATCGACTGTACCCACATATATATTTTCTTTCCATTTATAGATTATTGCATATCATAAGGTTTGCAAAAAAAAGTGTTGCACGAAATACAACAACTAATTTAGAGAGACAGAGAAGATTTATTACTATATTTAAATATATATTAAAATGCTTATTTTAGTTTAAAGACATTATTTGCCTAGCAATTCTTTTGCTAACTAAAATCAATTTTACCATATTATGCTAAACACACATTATATATTTTACCCTACCATACATGTATACAGTGCTGAAAATAAGTATTTGGTACACTGCCAATTTCGCAAGTTTTCCAACCTGCAAAGAATGGAGAGGTTTGTAATTTTTATCTTAAGTACACTTCAAATATAAGAGACAGTGTCTTAAAAAACCCATAAAATCATAGTGTAAGATTTTTACATCATTGATTTTCATTTTATTGCATATAATAAGTATTTAATACAATAGAAAAACAGAACTTACTATTTGGTACAGAAACATTTGTTTGGAACGACAGAGGTCAGACGTTTTCTGTAATTCTTGAGCAAGTTTGCAAACACTGCAGCAGGGATTTTGGCACTCTCACCCATACAGATCTTCTCCCGATCTTTCAAGTTTCTGGCTTGTCACTGGTCAACATTGATTTTCAGCTCACTCCAAAGATTTTCTATTGGGTTCTGGTTTGGAGACTGGCTAACCCATTCCAGGATCTTGGAATGATTCTTACGAGGCTACTCCTTAGTTTCCCTGGCTGTGCTTTGGGTCATAGTCATGCTGGAACACCCAGCCACAACCCATCTTTAATGCTCTTACTGAGGGAAGAGTTTGTTGGCCAAAATCTTGTGATACATGACCCCATCCATCCTTCCTTAAATACGATGTAGTCATCCTGTCCCTTTTGCAGAAAAGGACCCCAAAAAATGATGTTTCCTCAACCATGCTTTATGGTTGAGATGGTGTTTTGGGGGTTGTACTCATCCTTCTTCTTCCACCAAACATGGCGAGTGGAGCTGATACCAAAAAGTTCTATTTTGGTCTCATCTGATCACATGACCTTCTCCAATGCCTCCTCTGGATCATCCAGATGGTCATTGGCAAACTACATATTGGCCTGGACACGTGCTGGCGTAAGCAGATGAACCTTATCTGCCCTGTTGGATTTTAATCCACAACAGCTTATTGTGCTACTAATGGTAATGTTTTAGACTATGGTTCCAGCTCTCTTCAAGTCATAGACTAGGTCCTCCCATGGGCTAATTCCTGACCTTTCTCAGAATCATCCTTACCCCACGAGGATAGATCTTGCATGGAGCCCCAGACCGAGGAAGATTGACAGTCATCTTGTGTTTCTTCCATTTCCTAACAATTGCACCAATAGTTGTTGCCTACTCACCAGGCTGCATGCCTATTGTCCTGTAAGCCATCCCAGCCTTGTGCATGTGTACAATTTTCTCTTTGTTGTCCTTAGACAGCTCTTTGGTCTTGGCCATGGTAGAGAGGTTGGAATGTGATTGAATTGATTGAGTGTGTGGACAGGTGTCTTTTGTACCGGTAACAATTTCAAATAGTTGCAATTAATACAGGTAATGAGAACAGAATAGAAGTGCTTCTTGAATAAAAACTAACAGGCCTGTGACAGCCATAATTCTTTCTGCTTGGTAGGTGATCAAATACTTATTTCATGCAACGAAATGCAATTTAATTATTTAAAAATCATGCAATGTGATTTTCTGATTTTTATTTTTGGATTCTGTCTCTCACAGTAGAAATGAACCTATGATAAAAATTACAGACCTCTCCATTCTTTGTAGGTGGGAAAACATACAAAATTGGCAGGGTATCAAATATTTATTTTCCTCCCTATACATCTAAAAATGGCGATAGTATTTTACGCCTTCTACATTTCCAAGCTTAATAATGGTATATATTAATTGAACATCCCCTTGGTTCTAGTGATGTCTAAAATTATTGCCATATATAAAAAAGTATATGCTGGTATGTTTCACACAATGTAGAATTAGAATATAGAAAATACTGCATGTCTGCAATAATACATTAGTGCCAAACCAGATACGTTCACTTAGAGGTTAGTAAAAGCCAATATTTTACTCTCACTCAGAACAGAGAACAAGTAAAGACTTAAAGGTGTTAACACTAGTCTAATAATGATCCAGTCTAATAATTATTCCAATTTTACATAGCAGAAGAGACATAACTTTAAATTCGTGGACACTTATATACAGTTCCCTATTAATATCTATGGTGCAATAAAACTGTTATTGTGTTCTAAAATTCTATGTCTAGCCCCCATTAAAAAATATTTAACGTGTCCTGTTGTGTATCCACTTTTTGGGCTCCCCTGGTGGTTGCTGGTGGTACTGGTGATTTGTTTGCACTTTGCTGCTTCTGTTCACCTGCTTCCATCAGTGTTTGGGAGTTTCCTATTTAGCCTTGCTCTCCAGTCATTTCCTTGCCGGTCATCATTGTAACCAGAGTCTTTCGGTTTCATGTTCCTGCTACTAGTCTGCTGATCAGCTAAGTGGACTTATTGTCCTTATCGTTTTTGTATTTTTGTCCAGTGTACAGTTTTGTCATTTTCTGTTGCTGGAAGCTCTTGTGGTCTGATATTGCCACTCCTGTGTGATGAGTTGACACAGGAGTCTTAAAGTAATTTCAGGATGGTTTTTTTGAAAGGGTTTTCAGTTGACCGTGAAGTCCTCTTTTGTATCCTTCTGCTATCTAGTAAGTGGACCTCTCTTTGCTAAATCTACTTTCATACTGTGTATGTCTTTTCCCCTGAAATCACCATTAATATATGTGGGGGGCTGCTATCATCTTTGGGGAATTTCACTAGAGGTAAGCCAGGTCTGTTTCTTCCTCTACCAGGCGTAGTTAGTCCTCCGGCTGGCGCGTGGCATTTAGGAAGCCGTAGGTATGCTCCCTGGCTACTATTAGTTGTGTGGTAGATTTAGCTCACGGTCAACTCGAGTTTCCATCACCCGAGAGCTCGTTCGTTATTTATATGTTTCTTACGTTCCCTTGCCATTGGGAACCATGACAGTATGACCGGCCCGTGTTAAACTTATTGGCAGAAGAAAGGAGAGAAAAAAGAAGTCTGTAAATTTTTTTTTTTCCTTTTTCCCTATGCTTGCTTCATAGTTGGATCAGTTGTATTTCAGCTCTAATTACAGCCTTTGCCTTTCTCTCCTTATAATCCTTGAATGGCTCTGAGCTCACCTGTTTAAAGATGGATCCCCAGAGTTTGGCTGCAGGTTTAAATAATCTTGCTACGAAGGTTCAAAATTTACAAGATTTTGTTATGCATACTCCTATTTCTGAACCTAAAATCCCTACACCAGAGGTGTTTTCCGGAGATAGATCTCGGTTTCTGAATTTCAAATATAATTGTAAATTATTCCTTTCTCTCAGACCTCACTCCTCAGGAGATCCTGTTCAGCAGGTTAAGATTGTAATTTCTTTGCTGCGAGGTGACCCTCAAAATTGGGCATTTTCATTGGCACCAGGGGATCCTGCGTTGAACAATGTGGATGCGTTTTTCCTGGCTTTAGGGTTGCTTTATGAGGAACCTAATTTAGAGATTCAAGCTGAAAAAGCTTTGATAGCCCTATCTCAAGGGCAAGATGAAGCTGAGATATACTGCCAAAAATTTCGTAAATGGTCTGTGCTTACTCAGTGGAATGAGTGCGCCTTAGCGGCAAATTTCAGAGAGGGCCTTTCTGATGCCGTTAAAGATGTTATGGTCGGGTTCCCTGCGCCTACGGGTCTGAATGAGTCCATGACAATGGCAATTCAGATTGATCGGCGTTTGCGGGAGCGCAAACCCGTGCACCATTTGGCGGTATCTTCTGAAGAGACGCCAGAGAAAATGCAATGTGACAGAATTATGTCCAGAAGCGAGCGGCAGAATTATAGGCGTAAAAATGGGTTATGCTTCTATTGTGGTGATTCTGCTCATGTTATATCGGCATGCTCTAAACGTACTAGGAATTTTGACAAGTCTATTTCAATTGGCACTTTACAGTCCAAATTTATTTTGTCTGTAACCTTGATTTGTTCATTATCAGTTATTACCGTGGATGCCTATGTGGACTCTGGCGCCGCTCTGAGTCTTATGGACTGGTCCTTTGCCAGGCGCTGTGGGTTTGATTTAGAGCCTCTGGAAGTCCCTATACCTCTGAAGGGTATTGATTCTACACCTTTGGCTTGTAATAAACCACAGTTCTGGACGCAAGTGACTATGCGTATGACTCCAGACCATCAGGAGGTGATTCGCTTCCTTGTGTTGTACAATTTACATGATGTTTTGGTGCTCGGATTACCATGGTTACAGTCTCATAACCCAGTCCTTGACTGGAAAGCTATGTCTGTGTTAAGCTGGGGATGTCGGGGGGCTCATGGGGACACTCCTTTGGTGTCCATTTCGTCATCTATTCCATCTGAGATTCCGGCATTTTTGTCTGATTATTGTGATATTTTTGAAGAGCCTAAAATTGGTTCACTCCCTCCTCACAGGGATTGTGATTGCGCCATAGATCTGATTCCTGGTAGTAAATTTCCAAAGGGTCGTTTGTTTAACATATCTGTACCTGAACATGCTGCTATGCGCGAGTATATTAAGGAGTCCCTGGAAAAGGGACATATTCGTCCTTCTTCATCACCTTTAGGAGCCGGTTTTTTCTTTGTCTCTAAAAAGGATGGCTCTCTGAGGCCTTGTATTGATTATCGACTCCTGAATAAAATTACAGTCAAATATCAGTATCCGTTGCCTTTGCTGACTGATTTGTTTGCTCGCATAAGGGGGGCTAAATGGTTCTCTAAGATTGATCTTCGTGGGGCGTATAATTTGGTGCGAATTAAGCAGGGGGATGAGTGGAAAACCGCATTTAATACGCCTGAGGGCCATTTTGAGTATTTGGTAATGCCTTTCGGCCTTTCTAATGCACCTTCGGTCTTTCAGTCCTTAATGCATGATATTTTCCGTGAATATTTGGATAAATTTATGATTGTGTACTTGGATGATATTTTGATTTTTTCTGATGACTGGGAGTCTCATGTTCAGCAGGTCAGGAGAGTTTTTCAGGTTTTGCGGGAGAATTCTTTGTGTGTAAAGGGTTCAAAGTGTGTTTTTGGGGTTCAAAAAATTTCCTTTTTGGGGTACATTTTTTCCCCTTCTTCTATTGAGATGGACCCTGTCAAGGTTCGGGCTATTTACGACTGGACGCAGCCTACTTCTCTGAAGAGTCTTCAGAAATTCTTGGGCTTTGCTAATTTTTATCGTCGATTTATAGCTGGTTTTTCTGGCGTTGCTAAACCTCTGACGGATTTGACTAAAAAGGGTGCTGATGTTGCCAATTGGTCCCCTGCTGCAGTGGAGGCCTTTCGGGAGCTTAAGCGCCGCTTTTTGTCTGCCCCTGTGTTGCGCCAGCCTGATGTTTCTCTTCCCTTTCAGGTTGAGGTCGATGCTTCCGAGATCGGAGCGGGGGCGGTTTTGTCGCAGAAAAGTTCCGACTGCTCAGTGATGAGACCTTGTGCGTTGTTTTCGCAAAAATTTTCGGCCGCCGAGCGAAACTATGATGTTGGTAATCGGGAGCTTTTGGCCATGAAGTGGGCATTTGAGGAGTGGCGTCATTGACTTGAGGGTGCCAGACATCAGGTGGTAGTTTTGACTGATCACAAGAATTTAATTTATTTGGAGTCTGCCAGGCGCCTGAATCCTAGACAGGCACGTTGGTCGTTGTTCTTTTCCCGGTTTGATTTTGTGGTCTCGTACTTACCGGGTTCTAGGAATGTGAAGGCAGATGCTCTTTCTAGGAGTTTTGAGCCTGACTCTCCTGGGAATTCTGAACCTGCTGGTGTCCTTAAGGATGGGGTGGTTTTGTCTGCTGTCTCTCCAGATCTGCGACGTGCTTTGCAAGAATTTCAGGCGGACAGACCTGATCGTTGTCCGTCTGGTAGACTGTTTGTTCCTGACGATTGGACCACTAGAGTCATCTCGGAAGTTCATTCTTCTACTCTGGCAGGTCATCCGGGAATTTTTGGCACCAGAGATTTGGTGGCTAGATCCTTCTGGTGGCCTTCCCTGTCTCGAGATGTGCGTGTTTTTGTGCAGTCTTGCGATGTGTGTGCTCGGGCCAAGCCTTGTTGTTCTAGGGCTAGTGGGTTGTTGTTGCCCTTGCCTATTCCTAAGAGGCCTTGGACGCACATCTCTATGGACTTTATCTCGGATCTCCCTGTTTCTCAGAAGATGTCTGTCATCTGGGTGGTGTGTGACCGTTTTTCTAAAATGGTTCATTTGGTGCCATTGCCTAAGTTGCCTTCCTCATCTGAGTTGGTCCCTCTGTTTTTTCAAAATGTGGTTCGCTTGCATGGTATTCCGGAAAACATCGTTTCTGACAGGGGTACCCAGTTCGTGTCTAGATTTTGGCGGCCAGTCTGTGCCAGGTTGGGCATTGATTTGTCCTTTTCGTCTGCATTCCATCCTCAGACCAATGGCCAGACGGAGCGAACTAATCAAACTTTGGAGACTTATTTGAGGTGTTTTGTGTCTGCGGATCAGGATGATTGGGTTGCCTTTCTGCCGTTGGCGGAGTTTGCTCTTAATAATCGGGCTAGTTCTGCCACTTTGGTTTCTCCTTTCTTTTGCAATTCAGGGTTTCATCCGCGTTTTTCATCTGGTCAGGTTGAATCTTCGGATTGTCCTGGAGTGGATGCGGTAGTGGATCGGTTGCATCGGATTTGGGGACAAGTGGTGGATAATTTGGAATTGTCCCAGGAGAGGACTCAGCAGTTTGCTAACCGTCGTCGTCGTGTTGGTCCCCACCTTCGCGTTGGGGACTTGGTGTGGTTGTCTTCCCGTTTTGTCCCTATGAGGGTTTCTTCTCCCAAATTTAAGCCTCGGTTCATTGGTCCTTATAGGATTTTGGAGATTCTTAACCCTGTTTCCTTTCGTTTGGACCTCCCGGCATCTTTCGCTATCCATAATGTGTTCCATCGGTCATTGTTGCGGAGATATGAGGTACCGGTGGTTCCTTCTGCTGAACCTCCTGCTCCTGTGCTGGTGGAGGGTGAATTGGAGTACGTCGTAGAGAAGATCTTGGACTCCCGTATTTCCAGACGGAGACTTCAATATCTGGTTAAATGGAAAGGCTATGGTCAGGAAGATAATTCTTGGGTAACTGCCTCTGATGTTCATGCCTCGGATTTGGTTCGTGCCTTTCATAGGGCTCATCCAGATCGCCCTGGCGGTTCTTGTGAGGGTTCGGTGCCCCCTCCTTAAGGGGAGGGTACTGTTGTGTATCCGCTTTTTGGCCTCCCCTGGTGGTTGCTGGTGGTACTGGTGATTTGTTTGCACTTTGCTGCTTCTGTTCACCTGCTTCCATCAGTGTTTGGGAGTTTCCTATTTAGCCTTGCTCTCCAGTCATTTCCTTGCCGGTCATCATTGTAACCAGAGTCTTTCGGTTTCATGTTCCTGCTACTAGTCTGCTGATCAGCTAAGTGGACTTATTGTCCTTATCGTTTTTGTATTTTTGTCCAGTGTACAGTTTTGTCATTTTCTGTTGCTGGAAGCTCTTGTGGTCTGATATTGCCACTCCTGTGTGATGAGTTGACACAGGAGTCTTAAAGTAATTTCAGAATGGTTTTTTTGAAAGGGTTTTCAGTTGACCGTGAAGTCCTCTTTTGTATCCTTCTGCTATCTAGTAAGTGGACCTCTCTTTGCTAAATCTACTTTCATACTGTGTATGTCTTTTCCCCTGAAATCACCGTTAATATATGTGGGGGGCTGCTATCATCTTTGGGGAATTTCACTAGAGGTAAGCCAGGTCTGTTTCTTCCTCTACCAGGCGTAGTTAGTCCTCCGGCTGGCGCGTGGCATTTAGGAAGCCGTAGGTATGCTCCCTGGCTACTATTAGTTGTGTGGTAGATTTAGCTCACGGTCAACTCGAGTTTCCATCACCCGAGAGCTCGTTCGTTATTTATATGTTTCTTACGTTCCCTTGCCATTGGGAACCATGACAGTGTCCTAATTTAATAGGTTTGTGAATCTTTGCTAGAGGTTCAAGTTGCATTACACAACACATTAATTTCTTGTAGAGCTGCAGGTGCAAACTGTAGTGGGCACCTGTCATGCACCTCCTTTTGCCATTTCTCTTTTCTCAATTCTCTAGTTTCTTACTTGCATCACAGTGTGAATGTGAATAAGATTATCTAAACTACAGCGCAGTTACATAAACATAAATTAATATGGAAGTGCATGAAATGCATTTTAGTTCATATGACTATCCTGCTCTTTGAAACAAATATTTTCTCAATATCTGAAATGAAATCAGAAATCTTTCTAGAATTTGGTACCATTGCCTTTAAACTGAATGACTTGGATCAAATATTTGGGATATCATTCCACAAGCTTCCACAATAGTTGGTAGGAATTTGGGCCCATTTCTCCTGACAAAACTGGTGCAACTGATCCAGGTTTGTAAGTCGCCTTGCTAGCACCTGACTTTTCAGCTTTGCTCTTAAATTTTCAATAGGATTGAGATCAGGGCTTTGTGATGGCCACTCCAAAACATTGACTTTGTTATCCTTAAGCCACCTTGTTACCATTTTGTCTGTATGCTTTGGTCATTGTCCATTCGGAAGACCCATTTCTGCCCAAGCTTTAACTTCCTGGCTGATTTTTTGAGATGTTGCTTCGGTATTGCCACATATTTTTCTTTTCTCGTGATACCATCTATTTTGTGAAGTGCACCAGTCCTTCCTGCAGGAAAACAACCACACAGCATGATGCTTCCACTCCCGTGTTTCACAGTTATGATGGTTTTCTCAGGCTTCCAAGCTTCTCCCTTTTTCGTCCAAACATAATGATGGTCATTATGCCCAAAAAGTAAAATTTTTGTTTCATCAGACCACAAGACCACAAATTAAGGTCTTTGTTCCTGTGTGCATTTGCAAACATTAATCTGTCTTTTTTATTTTTCTTTTGGAGTCATGGCTTCTTCCTGGTAGAGTGGCCATTCAGTCCATGTTGATACAGTATTTGTTTCACTGTGGATATTGACACAATCTTACCAGCTTCTGCCATCATCTTCACAAAGTCTTTTACTTTTGCTACCTTGGGTTGATATGAATATGTCGGACTAAAGCATGTTCATGTCTTGGACACAGAAAAGGGTCTCCTTCCTGAGTGGTATGATAGCTGGACATTCAAGTTGTGTATAATTGTTTGCACAGATGAACGAGGCACCTTCAGGTATCTTGAAATTGTACCCAAGAATGAGCCTGAATTGTGCAAGTCTACAATTTTCTTCCTGATATCTTGGATGATTTCTTTAGACATTCCCATGATGCTACACAAAGAAGCAGTGTGGTTCAGATGTGCATTAAAGTACATCCACAGATGTGTCTCTAATTAACTCAGATGTTGCCAAAAACCAGAATCTTCGAAACATGTGTCATCATCATATGGGCACTCCAGAATTGTTTAAAGGCATAGTAATCTTAGTGTAAACTTTTGACTGTGCTGCAAGTAATAAAAATGCCTTAAAACACTCTCTTTCTCTCTCTCTCTCTCTCATTGTGCTGGCATTTGGCAAATATTAATAATTATGGTAATCCAAATTGGCCTAAATTAATTTCCGATATTGAGAAAAACATGTAGAGCTCTGGCGGAAGGCATGCAAAGACTCATGCCAAGCCAAGCTTGAAAAATTTTCACATCTTTATGAATTGAAACATTACTAAGATGGGCTAATGAAAGTAGCTCCTCTTTTCATTGAAAATGGTGTGCTGCCTCCATCATTTGGATTTCTACAATAGAGGTTTGGTCTGTGCCTGGTGGGCTTTCTATCTATCTATCTATCTATCTATCTATCTATCTATCTATCTATCTATCTATCTATCTATCTGTCTGTCTGCCAGTCCGTCCATCTGTCTATCTATTATATCTATATATCTATATATGTGTTTTGAAGAATATTTCCTTAGAAAACGATGTGTAAATAACTTAGGGAATTCTCTATGTAAAATCTCATGTTAAAATCGCATTGCAATCGGATAACAATCACACTGCATTCAGATGTAAATTGGATGCTAGGTGTGAAAAATTGGATTGTACTCGCATAAAATATGCATGATACTCACAAGACACTTGCATTACATTCGTCCGACTCTCCTGCATCAAATTCGGACCAATTTTGAAATCGCTAGTGTTACTCCAGCCTAAAGGAAGCAACAGCAAACAGCATGATGAATGGCACATACAGTACAGACCAAAAGTTTAGACACACCTTCTCATTTAAAGACTTTTCTGTATTTTCATGACTATGAAAATTGTAAATTCACACTGAAGGCATCAAAACTATGAATTAACACATGTGGAATTATATAATTAACAAAAAAGTGTGAAACAACTGAAAATATGTTTCACAGTCTAGGTTCTTCAAAGTAGCCACCTTTTGCTTTGATGACTGCTTTGCACACTCTTGGCATTCTCTTGATGAGCTTCAAGAGGTAGTCACCGGGAATGGTTTTCACTTCACAAGTGTGCCCTGTCAGGTTTAATAAGTGGGATTTCTTGCCTTATAAATGGGGTTGGGACCATCAGTTGTGTTGAGCAGAAGTCTGGTGGATACACAGCTGATAGTCCTACTGAATAGACTGTTAGAATTTGTATTATGGCAAGAAAAAAGCAGCTAAGTAAAGAAAAATGAGTGGCCATCATTACTTTAAGAAATGAAGGTCAGTCAGTCCGAAAAATTGGGAAAACTTTGAAAGTGTCCCCAAGTGCAGTTGCAAAAACCATCAAGTGCTACAAAGAAACTGGCTCACATGAGTACCACCCCAGAAAAGGAAAGGAAGACCAAGAATCACCTCTGCTTCTGAGGATAAGTTTATCCGAGTCACCAACCTCAGAAATCTCAGGTTAACAGCAGCTCAGATTAGAGACCAGGTCAATGCCACACAGAGTACTAGCAGCAGACACATCTCTACAACAACTGTTAAGAGGAGACTTTGTGCAGCAGGCCTTCATGGTAAAATAGCTGCAAGTAAACCACTGCTAAGGACAGGCAACATGCAGAAGAGACTTGTTTGCGCTAAAGAACACACAAAGACACGGTGGTTGGAACCAAAGATCTCAAATTTGGACTCATTGGACCAAAGCTCAGATTTCCACTGATCTAATGTCCATTCCTTGTGTCTTTAGCCCAAACAAGTCTCTCCTACTTGTTGCCTGTCCTTAGCAGTGGTTTCCTAGCAGCTATTTCACCATGAAGGCCTGCTGCACAAAGTCTCCTCTTAACTGGTGTTGTAGAGATGTGTCTGCTGCTAGAACTCTGTGTGGCATTGACCTGGTCTCTAATCTGAGCTGCTGTTAACCTGCGATTTCTGAGACTGGTGACTCGGATAAACTTATCCTCAGAAGCAGAGGTGACACTTGGTCGTCCTTTCCTGGGACGGTCCTCATGTGAGCCAGTTTCTTTGAAGCTCTTGATGGTTTTGCCACTGCACTTGGGGACACTTTCAAAGTTTTCCCAATTTTTCATACTGACTGACCTTCATTCTTTAAAGTAATGATGGCCACTCATTTTTCTTTACTTAGAATTTGTATTATGGAAAGAGAAAAAAGCAGCTAACAGTCTATTCAGTAGGACTATCAGCTGTGTATCCACCAGACTTCTGCACAACACAACTGATGGTCCCAACCCCATTTATAAGGCAAGAAATCCCACTTATTAAACCTGACAGGGCACACTTGTGAAGTGAAAACCATTCCCGGTGACTACCTCTTGAAGCTCATCAAGAGAATGCCAAGAGTGTACAAAGCAGTCATCAAAGCAAAAGGTGGCTACATTGAAGAACCTAGAACAGAAGACATAATTTCAGTTGTTTCACACTTTTTTGTTAAGTATATAATTCCACATGTGCTAATTCATAGTTTTGATGCCTTCAGTGTGAATGTACAATTTTCATAGTCATGAAAATACAGAAAAATCTGTAAATGAGAAGGTGTGTCCAAACTTTTTTTTCTGTACTGTATATATATAAATATATGTGCATATATATATATATATATATATATATATATATATATATATATATATAATACCAGCTATACATGCAACTAGTGATGAGCGAGTATACTCGTTACTCGGGTTTCCCTGAGCATGCTTGTGCTGTCTCCGAGTATTTTGGAATGCTCAGAGATTTAGTTTTCGTCGCCGCTGCTGCATGATTTGCGACTGCTAGACAGCTTGAATACATGTGGGGATTCTTTAACAAACAGGAATCCCCCACATGTATTCAGGCTGTCTAGCAGTCTCAAATTATGCAGCTGCGTCAACGAAAACTAAATCTCCGAGTACGCCAAAATACTTAGAGACTACCCGAGCATGCCCAGGGAAACCCGAGTAACAAGTATACTCGCTCATCACTGCATGCAACCATACTACCTACTGTATTATACACATACAATCTACATTATAAAGATATACATACACAGTTGTATGCACATATACCCGATACTTCAATTTCATTTCAAATACTTGTAATACTTACATACATATGTGTATAACTATATCTAATTCTTCACTTTCATCCAAAGTACATGCAACAATAGTAACAATACTTTCCTTTACTTTGATGGAAGGTATAATGACAGTAGAAATCATCGTGAGCTAGTAAGGCTAATTAAGACAGTTGTTACAGATTTGATGTGAAACGATAAATTCAACCTTCTTTTGTGACAATTTTAATTTGCTATAATTAGAAATGTTTGACAAAACTGTACTGTTCAGTGCTGATTGCAGGCAAGAACTTTATATAGCATTCATTTAATTATAGCCTTAGTAATGCTATTGGGGAAGAATAATAGTGAAAGACTGAATTTTGAATTATTCAGAGTGAGTAGGCATTTTCTCAACCATGTTACTCTCAATAAATTACTATTGCATTATGGAGTGGCAGCAAGTATGCTGTATGGAGCAAGTTTAGGAACTGAACCTGCTCAACACATGCCAGGTGCCGCCCAAGATATGTTACACAGCACAAGAGTTCTGGAAGAATTAACTGGAGTTAATAGTCCCACATTTCTGTGCTGTGGAATATGCTATCAGTGTGTATGTGTGCTGTACATTCCAACTTACAGGACTTTTGGACTCATGTGACCCTGTTGACATCATCACAGGTTCTTCTGCACTTCTATCTTGCTGCCAGCATATGATTTCCGGTACTCAGTGTAATAAAAGAAGCAGAAGAACATTACCTCTGTGGAAACTGTCTAATAACAACCACATAGAATTAAGTTAACTCAATAGGTGCCAACTATTTCATTGCTAACATCTCTGCAACAGAGATGTGAAATAAAAAATAATACTGTAGACAAATTACATGATGCACAATATTCAACTTGAAAAATTTGATTAAAAGTCTCATTTCAATTACATTTTATTATTTTACTTTTGTCTAAAGACCTTCCCAAGAATGCAATAAAAAGCTTTCAAATTGTCATATAAAGTGGGGGAAATAAGTATTTGATCCCTTGCTGATTTTGTAAGTTTGCCCACTGACAAAGACATGAACAGTCTATAATTTAAAGGGTAGGTTCATTTTAACATTGAGAGATGGAATATCAAAATAAAATCCAGAAAATCATATTGTGTAAGTTATATAAATTTATTTGCATCTTGCAGTGAGAAATAAGAATTTGGTCTCTCTGGCAAACAAGAATTAATACTTGGTGGCAAAACCCTTGTTGGCAAGCACAGCAGTCAGACTTTTTTTGTAGTTGATGATGAGGTTTTAACACAGGTCAAGAGGAATTTTGGCCCACTCCTCTTTGCAGATCTTCTCTAAATCAATAAGATTTTGAGGCTGTCGTTTGGCAATTTGGAGCTTCAACTCCCTCCATAAGTTTTCTATGGGATTGAGGTCTGGAGACTGGCTAGGCCACTCCATGGCCTTAATGTGCTTCTTTTTGAGCCACTCCATTGTTGCCTTGGCTGTATGTTTTGGGTCATTGTCTTGCTGGAACACCCAGCCACGACCCATTTTTAATATCCTGACGGAGGGATGGAGGTTGTCACTCATGATTTTACGGTACATTACTCCATCCATTCTTTCATTGATGTGGTGAAGTAGTCCTGTGCCCTTAGCAGAGACACATCCCCAAAAGATAATGTTTTCACTTCCATGCCTGACAGTGGGGACAGTGTTCTACAGTGTTCAAACATGGTGAGTTGAGTTAATGCCAAAGAGCTAAATTTGTGTCACATCTGACCACAGCACCTTCTCCCAATCACTCACAGAATCATCCAGGTGTTCAGTTGTAAATGGGTCTGCACATATGCCTTCTTGAGCAGGGAGACCTTGCAGTCATTGCAGGATTTTAAACCTTTACGGTGTAATGTGTTAACAATAGTTTTCTTGGTGACTGTGGTCCCAGCTGCCTTTAGATCATTAACAAGTTCCCCAGGTTTAGGCTGATCTCTCACCATCCTCATGATCAAGGATAACCCATGAGGTGAGATTTTGCATGGTGCCCCAGATCGAAGTCGATTGACAGTCATTTTGTATTTCTTCCATTTTCTTACTATTGCACCAACAGTTGACTCCTTCTCACCCAGCATCTTACTTGTGGTTTTCTAGCCTTCCAGCTTTGTGCAGGTCTGTGATCTTGTCACTGACATCCTTATAAAGCTCTATGATCTTTCCCATGTTGTAGATGTTAGAGTCTGACTGATTAATTAAGTCCGTGGTGAGGAGTAGGGTTGAGCGAAATGGATCGGACATTTTCAAAAATCGCCGACTTTCGGCAAAGTCGGGTTTCGTGAAACCCGACCCGATCCCAGCGTGGGATCGGCCATGCTGTCGGCGATCTTCGCGCCAAAGTCGCGTTTCACATGACGCTTTCAGCACCATTTCTCAGCCAACGAAGGTGGATGCAGAGTGTGGGCAGCGTGATGACATAGGTCTCGGTCCCCACCATCTTAGAGAAGCGCAGGACAGTGATTGGCTTGCTTTCTGCGGCGTCACAGGGGCTATAAAGGGGCGTGCACGCCGACCGCCATCTTACTTCTGCCGAACTGAGCATAGGGAGAGGTTGTTGCAGCTTTGTCAAAAGCAGGGATATTGTTAGGGAGGAAATATTAACCCCCAAACCGCTTGTGCTGTAGCGATTTCCACTGTCCAACACCACCTTTCCTTTGCAGGGTCAGTGGAGGCTAGATTTCTGTGCATCAGCTCTGCAGCTTATAAGGCTCCCTGATAGCTGCATTGCTGTTTGTACGCCGCTGTGCAAACCAACTGCTTTTTTAAAAGCAAAAGTCCTGTTGCTCCTTTCTGCACAGTTCTATTGTTTATTTGTCCCCACTTTTGTGTGCAGCAGTCATTTATATTGCTGGCTGCCATACTTGTCCTGACTCCTGAGATCATTGTAGGGAGATTGTTATTGTAGTACAGTCCCTTTTTTTTTTATATATTTCCAGTCACTTTCTGCCACTTATACTGTGTAGTGTAATACAGTGGGCCTGAATTTTGCTGCAGTGTCCCACACATAAAAAGGGAGATTAATATTGCCACTAAGTGCATCTGCGTCAGTTCTGTTTGGCGTATATCTGCCAGCCACTTTCTGCCACTTATACCGTGTAGTGTAATACAGAGGGACTGTTTTTTTTTTGCTGCAGTGTCCCACACATAAAAAGGGAGATTAATATTGCCACTAAGTGCATCTGCGTCAGTTCTGTTTGGCGTATATCTGCCAGCCACTTTCTGCCACTTATACCGTGTAGTGTAATACAGAGGGACTGTGGTTTTTTTGCTGCAGTGTCCCACACATAAAAAGGGAGATTATTATTGCCACTAAGTACATCTGCATCAGTTCTGTTTGGCGTATATCTGCCAGCCACTTTCTCCCACTTATACCGTGTAGTGTAATACAGTGGTCCTGTTTTGTTTTTTGCTGCAGTGTCCCACATATAAAAAGGGAGATTAATATTGCCACTAAGTACATCTGCGTCAGTTCTGTTTGGCGTATATCTGCCAGCCACTTTCTGCCACTTATACCATGTAGTGTAATACAGTGGGCCTGAATTTTGCAGCAGTGTCCCACACATAAAAAGGGAGATAAATATTGCCACTAAGTGCATCTGCGTCCGTTCTGTTTGGCGTATATCTGCCAGCCACTTTCTGCCACTTATACCGTGTAGTATAATACAGAGGGACTGTTTTTTTTTGCTGCAGTGTCCCACACATAAAAAGGGAGATTATTATTGCCACTAAGTGCATCTGCGTCAGTTCTGTTTGGCGTATATCTGCCAGCTACTTTCTGCCACTTATACCGTGTAGTGTAATACAGTGGGCCTGAATTTTGCAGCAGGGTCCCACACATAAAAAGGGATATTTATATTGCCACTAAGTGCATCTGTGTCAGTTCTGTTTGGCGTATATCTGCCAGCCACTTTCTGCCACGTACACTGTGTAGTGTAATACAGTGGGCCTGATTTTTGCAGCAGTCTCCCACACATATATAAAAGGAGATTTAAATTCACAACAAGTTTACATACACCTTCTACCTTGTTTTACAGTACTATATAACGGTTGTTAGTTTGGTTACTTTTTGCCAAGAATGAGGAAGTCTGGTGGAAGAGGTCGTGGCCGTGGGCGGACATTGCCTGCTGATAATGATAGTGGTGGTGGTGGTGGTGGAGCATCTGGTGGTAGTGGGAAAAGCAAAATAGCACCTAAGGCTCGAGTTGTTGAGCCAGCGTCATCGTCTGGCTACACAAGGCCTCGAACGCTCCCTTTTCTGGGAGTAGGAAAACCGCTTTTAAAGCCGGAGCAGCAGGAAAAAGTTTTGGCTTTCCTTGCTGACTCAGCCTCTAGCTCTTTCGCCTCCTCTTCTGAAAGTTCAAAATTTAAAAGCAGAGAGTCGTCAGTGGATGCTCACGGTCAGGGACAAGTCACTTCCTTGTGTCCTTCACCCAAAGCAAAAGTGAAGGATGCGGCAGACGACACTACAATTTACTCCATGGAGCTCTTTACACATACCGTGCCTGGGTTAGAAAGGGAAATAGTGAACAGGCCATTACAAAATGAATCGGACATGGAGTGCACAGATGCACAGCCACAGCTAGATTATTATGCTGTTCCATTGACTCAGATCGAACATTGCCCTCGCAGTGTACTGAGCCAGAATCTGACCCTGATGAGACTATGGTGCCCCGTCCCGAACGCTATAGCACCTTACACACTGACACAGAGGAAGGTGCACAGGACATTGAAGAGGAGGTGATAGATGACCCAAATGGACCATTTTAGAGAACCGGTCACAAACCACCCAGATAACAGACATCCTCTGGGACACAGGAAGATCCGAAATAAAATCCATGGAAATATGCATCCAGGGCCTCTCAGGGACAGGCAAAGGCAAAAGCAACCCACTAGCGCGGGAACAGCAAGGCTTAGCCCGGGCACAAGTCCCACAGGACTGCACAAATGAACGCACATCCCGCGACAAGGAAGGCCACCAAAAGGACCTAGCCACCAAATCTCTGGTACCAAAAATCCCAGGATGACCGGCCAACACCGAACAATGGACCTCAGAAATTACCTTACTTGTCCATCTATCAGGAACAAACAGCTTCCCCGCTGGACAGCGATCAGGTTTATCAGCCTGAAACTCCTGAAGAGCCCGTCGCAAATCAGGGGAGATGGCAGAAAGAATCACCCCTCCTTAAGAATACCAACCGGCTCAAGAATCCCAGGGGAATCAGGCAAGAAACTCCTAGAGAGGGCATCAGCCTTAACATTCTTAGAACCTGGAAGATACGAGACAACAAAATCAAAACGGGAGAAAAACAGGGACCATCGGGCCTGTCTAGGATTCAGCCGTTTGGCAGACTCGAGGTAAATCAGATTCTTATGATCGGTCAAGACTAGGGTTGAGCGACTTTCATTTTTTTAAGATCGAGTTGGGTTTTGTGAAACCCGACTTTGTCCAGAGTCGAGTCGAGTGCAGTCGGCCGATTATCGCTAAAAGTCGGGGATCGACCGAAACACAAAACCCAATCCAAGTCAATGGGGAAGCATAGTCGGCAGTGAGTGGAGGCCAGGAAAACACCTACAGTGCCCATTTTAATGCCAAAAACATCCATTCTTGTTTCTGAAGCTTGTCAATCTTAATTAACTTTATAATAATAGTTGGGCATAGGAAATTGGGGGTCATTTGGCAAAAGTTGGGGGGAGTAGGGCTGGCTCAAGTTTTTCGTTGGCCCAGGAAATGCAGACTACGTCACGGCTGTGTTGCAGGGAGAGGTAAGTATTTCAACGTTGCAAGTGCTGTGATCCTGAGCAAGCAGGGAGGGCCCACTCGTTCGCATTGGCACTGGCACAGGGCCTCTCAAAGTACGGCGGTGTGTTTGCATGGTGGGGGCGCCTCCCACCAGCAGCGACACTTTTGCGTACTCTGAGGGGCCCTGTGCCAGTGACGTCGCCAACGAGTATGCCCCCCCACCTGATGAAGGAACCTGCACTTTCATCTGCACCTTCCTCTTTGTCCCTGTGTAAGGTGGTATAACATGTGGGAAGGGGAACCTTACTTTCAGCAGGGTCAGATTCTGGCTGTGTAGAGTACAAGGGGAATGTAGTGGTCTAGGTCAATGTACCAGCAGACTCATCTAGCAGTGGCTGGGCAATGGGCAGGATGAGGAGGAAACAGATATAGGGCCAAAGAATAAAGTAGGCTAAATGCAGTTCAAAATTGGTAACAGGACTAAACAGGCGGCATTGCTTTGTTCAGTGGAGTAGCAAACCCAAGAGCAGCAGACACTGTTTCAAGGGCCTAACCATACTAGTAGGCCAAATGCCGTTTAATATCTGATAGTATAGGCCGAAAGCCAGAATGTGGAAGCACAGCTTTATTCAGTTGAGGACAACACCAGGCAGGGGCAGACACTTTTAGTAGGCCGGAATAGCCAATTTTTTTAAAAAACAGCAGTTAATAAGAGGCAGAAGGTAGAAGCTCAGCTTTATTCAGTTGAGGACAACACCAGGCAGGGGCAGACACCTTTAGTAGGCCGGAACAGCCAATTTTATTTTTAAAAATCGTAATTTGGAACAGAAGGTAGAAGCTCAGCTTTATTCAGTTGAGGACAACACCAGGCAGGGGCAGACACCTTTAGTAGGCCGGAACAGCCAATTTCATTTTTAAAAATCGTAATTTGGAACAGAAGTTTGAAGCACAGCTTTATTCAGTTGCAGCTTCTTGGCAATAATATAAAGAAGACGCGACAGGACAACATTCGGTGGATGCCATATCTGTGTTTTCAATGGAAAAAAACCTTTCAGTTAACTACTTGCAGGAGAAAGTTTTTGTAGCTGGTGGCCAATTTTTGTACTGTACCATTTTTTGGTTGTATGTTTGGAACAGAAGGTTGAAGCACAGCTTTATTCAGTTGAGAACAACACCAGGCAGGGGCAGACACCTTTAGTAGGCCGGAACAGCCAATTTCCTTTTTAAAAATCATAATTTGGAACAGAAGGTTGAAGCACAGCTTTATTCAGTTGAGGACAACACCAGGCAGGGGCAGACACCTTTAGTAGGCCGGAACAGCCAATTTCATTTTTAAAAATCGTAATTTGGAACAGAAGGTTGAAGCACAGCTTTATTCAGTTGCAGCTTCTTGGCAATAATATAAAGAAGACGCGACAGGACAACACTCGGTGGATGCCATATCTGTGTTTTCAATGGAAAAAAACCTTTCAGTTAACTACTTGCAGGAGAAAGTTTTTGTAGCTGGTGGCCAATTTTTGTACTGTACCATTTTTTGGTTGTATGTTTGGAACAGAAGGTTGAAGCACAGCTTTATTCAGTTGAGGACAACACCAGGCAGGGGCAGACACCTTTAGTAGGCCGGAACAGCCAATTTTTTTAAAAAACAGCAGTTAATAAGAGGCAGAAGGTAGAAGCTCAGCTTTATTCAGTTGAGGACAACACCAGGCAGGGACAGACACCTTTAGTAGGCCGGAACAGCAAATTTCATTTTTAAAAATCGTAATTTGGAACAGAAGGTTGAAGCACAGCTTTATTCAGTTGAGGACAACACCAGGCAGGGGCAGACACCTTTAGTAGGCCGGAACAGCCAATTTCATTTTTAAAAATCGTAATTTGGAACAGAAGGTTGAAGCACAGCTTTATTCAGTTGAGGACAACACCAGGCAGGGGCAGACACCTTTAGTAGGCCGGAACAGCCAATTTCATTTTTAAAAATCGTAATTTGGAACAGAAGGTTGAAGCACAGCTTTATTCAGTTGAGGACAACACCAGGCAGGGGCAGACACCTTTAGTAGGCCGGAACAGCCAATTTCATTTTTAAAAATCGTAATTTGGAACAGAAGGTTGAAGCACAGCTTTATTCAGTTGAGGACAACACCAGGCAGGGGCAGACACCTTTAGTAGGCCGGAACAGCCAATTTCATTTTTAAAAATCGTAATTTGGAACAGAAGGTTGAAGCACAGCTTTATTCAGTTGCAGCTTCTTGGCAATAATATAAAGAAGACGCGACAGGACAACACTCGGTGGATGCCATATCTGTGTTTTCAATGGAAAAAAACCTTTCAGTTAACTACTTGCAGGAGAAAGTTTTTGTAGCTGTGGCCAATTTTTGTACTCTACCATTTTTTGGTTGTATGTTTGGAACAGAAGGTTGAAGCACAGCTTTATTCAGTTGAGAACAACACCAGGCAGGGGCAGACACCTTTAGTAGGCCGGAACAGCCAATTTCATTTTTAAAAATCGTAATTTGGAACAGAAGGTTGAAGCACAGCTTTATTCAGTTGAGGACAACACCAGGCAGGGGCAGACACCTTTAGTAGGCCGGAACAGCCAATTTTTTTAAAAAACAGCAGTTAATAAGAGGCAGAAGGTAGAAGCTCAGCTTTATTCAGTTGAGGACAACACCAGGCAGGGACAGACACCTTTAGTAGGCCGGAACAGCCAATTTCATTTTTAAAAATCGTAATTTGGAACAGAAGGTTGAAGCACAGCTTTATTCAGTTGAGGACAACACCAGGCAGGGGCAGACACCTTTAGTAGGCCGGAACAGCCAATTTCATTTTTAAAAATCGTAATTTGGAACAGAAGGTTGAAGCACAGCTTTATTCAGTTGCAGCTTCTTGGCAATAATTTAAAGAAGACACGACAGGACAACACTCGGTGGATGCCATATCTGTGTTTTCAATGGAAAAAAACCTTTCAGTTAACTACTTGCAGGAGAAAGTTTTTGTAGCTGGTGGCAAATTTTTGTACTGTACCATTTTTTGGTTGTATGTTTGGAACAGAAGGTTGAAGCACAGCTTTATTCAGTTGAGAACAACACCAGGCAGGGGCAGACACCTTTAGTAGGCCGGAACAGCCAATTTCATTTTTAAAAATCGTAATTTGGAACAGAAGGTTGAAGCACAGCTTTATTCAGTTGAGGACAACACCAGGCAGGGGCAGACACCTTTAGTAGGCCGGAACAGCCAATTTCATTTTTAAAAATCGTAATTTGGAACAGAAGGTTGAAGCACAGCTTTATTCAGTTGAGGACAACACCAGGCAGGGGCAGACACCTTTAGTAGGCCGGAACAGCCAATTTCATTTTTAAAAATCGTAATTTGGAACAGAAGGTTGAAGCACAGCTTTATTCAGTTGCAGCTTCTTGGCAATAATATAAAGAAGACGCGACAGGACAACACTCGGTGGATGCCATATCTGTGTTTTCAATGGAAAAAAACCTTTCAGTTAACTACTTGCAGGAGAAAGTTTTTGTAGCTGGTGGCCAATTTTTGTACTGTACCATTTTTTGGTTGTATGTTTGGAACAGAAGGTTGAAGCACAGCTTTATTCAGTTGAGAACAACACCAGGCAGGGGCAGACACCTTTAGTAGGCCGGAACAGCCAATTTCATTTTTAAAAATCGTAATTTGGAACAGAAGGTTGAAGCACAGCTTTATTCAGTTGAGGACAACACCAGGCAGGGGCAGACACCTTTAGTAGGCCGGAACAGCCAATTTCATTTTTAAAAATCGTAATTTGGAACAGAAGGTTGAAGCACAGCTTTATTCAGTTGCAGCTTCTTGGCAATAATATAAAGAAGACGCGACAGGACAACACTCGGTGGATGCCATATCTGTGTTTTCAATGGAAAAAAACCTTTCAGTTAACTACTTGCAGGAGAAAGTTTTTGTAGCTGTGGCCAATTTTTGTACTCTACCATTTTTTGGTTGTATGTTTGGAACAGAAGGTTGAAGCACAGCTTTATTCAGTTGAGAACAACACCAGGCAGGGGCAGACACCTTTAGTAGGCCGGAACAGCCAATTTCATTTTTAAAAATCGTAATTTGGAACAGAAGGTTGAAGCACAGCTTTATTCAGTTGAGGACAACACCAGGCAGGGGCAGACACCTTTAGTAGGCCGGAACAGCCAATTTCATTTTTAAAAATCGTAATTTGGATCAGAAGGTTGAAGCACAGCTTTATTCAGTTGAGGACAACACCAGGCAGGGGCAGACACCTTTAGTAGGCCGGAACAGCCAATTTCATTTTTAAAAATCGTAATTTGGAACAGAAGGTTGAAGCACAGCTTTATTCAGTTGCAGCTTCTTGGCAATAATATAAAGAAGACGCGACAGGACAACACTCGGTGGATGCCATATCTGTGTTTTCAATGGAAAAAACCTTTCAGTTAACTACTTGCAGGAGAAAGTTTTTGTAGCTGGTGGCCAATTTTTGTACTGTACCATTTTTTGGTTGTATGTTTGGAACAGAAGGTTGAAGCACAGCTTTATTCAGTTGAGAACAACACCAGGCAGGGGCAGACACCTTTAGTAGGCCGGAACAGCCAATTTCATTTTTAAAAATCGTAATTTGGAACAGAAGGTTGAAGCACAGCTTTATTCTGTTGAGGACAACACCAGGCAGGGGCAGACACCTTTAGTAGGCCGGAACAGCCAATTTCATTTTTAAAAATCGTAATTTGGAACAGAAGGTTGAAGCACAGCTTTATTCAGTTGAGGACAACACCAGGCAGGGGCAGACACCTTTAGTAGGCCGGAACAGCCAATTTCATTTTTAAAAATCGTAATTTGGAACAGAAGGTTGAAGCACAGCTTTTTTCAGTTGCAGCTTCTTGGCAATAATATAAAGAAGACGCGACAGGACAACACTCGGTGGATGCCATATCTGTGTTTTCAATGGAAAAAAACCTTTCAGTTAACTACTTGCAGGAGAAAGTTTTTGTAGCTGGTGGCCAATTTTTGTACTGTACCATTTTTTGGTTGTATGTTTGGAACAGAAGGTTGAAGCACAGCTTTATTCAGTTGAGAACAACACCAGGCAGGGGCAGACACCTTTAGTAGGCCGGAACAGCCAATTTCATTTTTAAAAATCGTAATTTGGAACAGAAGGTTGAAGCACAGCTTTATTCAGTTGTGGACAACACCAGGCAGGGGCAGACACCTTTAGTAGGCCGGAACAGCCAATTTCATTTTTAAAAATCGTAATTTGGAACAGAAGGTTGAAGCACAGCTTTATTCAGTTGCAGCTTCTTGGCAATAATATAAAGAAGACGCGACAGGACAACACTCGGTGGATGCCATATCTGTGTTTTCAATGGAAAAAAACCTTTCAGTTAACTACTTGCAGGAGAAAGTTTTTGTAGCTGGTGGCCAATTTTTGTACTGTACCATTTTTTGGTTGTATGTTTGGAACAGAAGGATGACGCACAGCTTTATTCAGTTGAGAACAACACCAGGCAGGGGCAGGCACCTTTAGTAGGCCGGAACAGCCAATTTCATTTTTAAAAATCGTAATTTGGAACAGAAGGTTGAAGCACAGCTTTATTCAGTTGAGGACAACACCAGGCAGGGGCAGACACCTTTAGTAGGCCGGAACAGCCAATTTCATTTTTAAAAATCGTAATTTGGAACAGAAGGTTGAAGCACAGCTTTATTCAGTTGCAGCTTCTTGGCAATAATATAAAGAAGACGCGACAGGACAACACTCGGTGGATGCCATATCTGTGTTTTCAATGGAAAAAAACCTTTCAGTTAACTACTTGCAGGAGAAAGTTTTTGTAGCTGGTGGCCAATTTTTGTACTGTACCATTTTTTGGTTGTATGTTTGGAACAGAAGGTTGAAGCACAGCTTTATTTAGTTGAGGACAACACCAGGCAGGGGCAGACACCTTTAGTAGGCCGGAACAGCCAATTTTTTAAAAAAACAGCAGTTAATAAGAGGCAGAAGGTAGAAGCTCAGCTTTATTCAGTTGAGGACAACACCAGGCAGGGGCAGACACCTTTAGTAGGCCGGAACAGCCAATTTCATTTTTAAAAATCGTAATTTGGAACAGAAGGTTGAAGCACAGCTTTATTCAGTTGAGGACAACACCAGGCAGGGGCAGACACCTTTAGTAGGCCGGAACAGCCAATTTCATTTTTAAAAATCGTAATTTGGAACAGAAGGTTGAAGCACAGCTTTATTCAGTTGCAGCTTCTTGGCAATAATATAAAGAAGACGCGACAGGACAACACTCGGTGGATGCCATATCTGTGTTTTCAATGGAAAAAAACCTTTCAGTTAACTACTTGCAGGAGAAAGTTTTTGTAGCTGGTGGCCAATTTTTGTACTGTACCATTTTTTGGTTGTATGTTTGGAACAGAAGGATGAAGCACAGCTTAATTCAGTTGAGAACAACACCAGGCAGGGGCAGACACCTTTAGTAGGCCGGAACAGCCAATTTCATTTTTAAAAATCGTAATTTGGAATAGAAGGTTGAAGCACAGCTTCATTCAGTTGAGGACAACACCAGGCAGGGGCAGACACCTTTAGTAGACCGGAACAGCCAATTTAATTTTTAAAAATCGTAATTTGGAACAGAAGGTTGAAGCACAGCTTTATTCAGTTGCAGCTTCTTGGCAATAATATAAAGAAGACGCGACAGGACAACACTCGGTGGATGCCATATCTGTGTTTTCAATGGAAAAAAACCTTTCAGTTAACTACTTGCAGGAGAAAGTTTTTGTAGCTGGTGGCCAATTTTTGTACTGTACCATTTTTTGGTTGTATGTTTGGAACAGAAGGTTGAAGCACAGCTTTATTCAGTTGAGGACAACACCAGGCAGGGGCAGACACCTTTAGTAGGCCGGAACAGCCAATTTCATTTTTAAAAATCGTAATTTGGAACAGAAGGTTGAAACACAGCTTTATTCAGTTGAGGACAACACCAGGCAGGGGCAGACACCTTTAGTAGGCCGGAACAGCCAATTTCATTTTTAAAAATCGTAATTTGGAACAGAAGGTTGAAGCACAGCTTTATTCAGTTGCAGCTTCTTGGCAATAATATAAAGAAGACGCGACAGGACAACACTCGGTGGATGCCATATCTGTGTTTTCAATGGAAAAAAACCTTTCAGTTAACTACTTGCAGGAGAAAGTTTTTGTAGCTGGTGGCCAATTTTTGTACTGTACCATTTTTTGGTTGTATGTTTGGAACAGAAGGTTGAAGCACAGCTTTATTCAGTTGAGAACAACACCAGGCAGGGGCAGACACCTTTAGTAGGCCGGAACAGCCAATTTCATTTTTAAAAATCGTAATTTGGAACAGAAGGTTGAAGCACAGCTTTATTCAGTTGAGGACAACACCAGGCAGGGGCAGACACCTTTAGTAGGCCGGAACAGCCAATTTCATTTTTAAAAATCGTAATTTGGAACAGAAGGTTGAAGCACAGCTTTATTCAGTTGAGGACAACACCAGGCAGGGGCAGACACCTTTAGTAGGCCGGAACAGCCAATTTCATTTTTAAAAATCGTAATTTGGAACAGAAGGTTGAAGCACAGCTTTATTCAGTTGCAGCTTCTTGGCAATAATATAAAGAAGACGCGACAGGACAACACTCGGTGGATGCCATATCTGTGTTTTCAATGGAAAAAAACCTTTCAGTTAACTACTTGCAGGAGAAAGTTTTTGTAGCTGGTGGCCAATTTTTGTACTCTACCATTTTTTGGTTGTATGTTTGGAACAGAAGGTTGAAGCACAGCTTTATTCAGTTGAGAACAACACCAGGCAGGGGCAGACACCTTTAGTAGGCCGGAGCAGCCAATTTCATTTTTAAAAATCGTAATTTGGAACAGAAGGTTGAAGCACAGCTTTATTCAGTTGAGGACAACACCAGGCAGGGGCAGACACCTTTAGTAGGCCGGAACAGCCAATTTCATTTTTAAAAATCGTAATTTGGAACAGAAGGTTGAAGCACAGCTTTATTCAGTTGCAGCTTCTTGGCAATAATATAAAGAAGACGCGACAGGACAACACTCGGTGGATGCCATATCTGTGTTTTCAATGGAAAAAAACCTTTCAGTTAACTACTTGCAGGAGAAAGTTTTTGTAGCTGGTGGCCAATTTTTGTACTGTACCATTTTTTGGTTGTATGTTTGGAACAGAAGGTTGAAGCACAGCTTTATTCAGTTGAGAACAACACCAGGCAGGGGCAGACACCTTTAGTAGGCCGGAACAGCCAATTTCATTTTTAAAAATCGTAATTTGGAACAGAAGGTTGAAGCACAGCTTTATTCAGTTGAGGACAACACCAGGCAGGGGCAGACACCTTTAGTAGGCAGGAACAGCCAATTTCATTTTTAAAAATCGTAATTTGGAACAGAAGGTTGAAGCACAGCTTTATTCAGTTGAGGACAACACCAGGCAGGGGCAGACACCTTTAGTAGGCCGGAACAGCCAATTTCATTTTTAAAAATCGTAATTTGGAACAGAAGGTTGAAGCACAGCTTTATTCAGTTGCAGCTTCTTGGCAATAATATAAAGAAGACGCGACAGGACAACACTCGGTGGATGCCATATCTGTGTTTTCAATGGAAAAAAACCTTTCAGTTAACTACTTGCAGGAGAAAGTTTTTGTAGCTGGTGGCCAATTTTTGTACTGTACCATTTTTTGGTTGTATGTTTGGAGCAGAAGGTTGAAGCACAGCTTTATTCAGTTGAGAACAACACCAGGCAGGGGCAGACACCTTTAGTAGGCCAGAACAGCCAATTTCATTTTTAAAAATCGTAATTTGGAACAGAAGGTTGAAGCACAGCTTTATTCAGTTGAGGACAACACCAGGCAGGGGCAGACACCTTTAGTAGGCCGGAACAGCCAATTTCATTTTTAAAAATCGTAATTTGGAACAGAAGGTTGAAGCACAGCTTTATTCAGTTGCAGCTTCTTGGCAATAATATAAAGAAGACGCAACAGGACAACACTCGGTGGATGCCATATCTGTGTTTTCAATGGAAAAAAACCTTTCAGTTAACTACTTGCAGGAGAAAGTTTTTGTAGCTGGTGGCCAATTTTTGTACTGTACCATTTTTTGGTTGTATGTTTGGAACAGAAGGTTGAAGCACAGCTTTATTCAGTTGAGAACAACACCAGGCAGGGGCAGACACCTTTAGTAGGCCGGAACAGCCAATTTCATTTTTAAAAATCGTAATTTGGAACAGAAGGTTGAAGCACAGCTTTATTCAGTTGAGGACAACACCAGGCAGGGGCAGACACCTTTAGTAGGCCAGAACAGCCAATTTCATTTTTAAAAATCGTAATTTGGAACAGAAGGTTGAAGCACAGCTTTATTCAGTTGAGGACAACACCAGGCAGGGGCAGACACCTTTAGTAGGCCGGAACAGCCAATTTCATTTTTAAAAATCGTAATTTGGAACAGAAGGTTGAAGCACAGCTTTATTCAGTTGCAGCTTCTTGGCAATAATATAAAGAAGACGCGACAGGACAACACTCGGTGGATGCCATATCTGTGTTTTCAATGGAAAAAAACCTTTCAGTTAACTACTTGCAGGAGAAAGTTTTTGTAGCTGGTGGCCAATTTTTGTACTGTACCATTTTTTGGTTGTATGTTTGGAACAGAAGGTTGAAGCACAGCTTTATTCAGTTGAGGACAACACCAGGCAGGGGCAGACACCTTTAGTAGGCCGGAACAGCCAATTTCATTTTTAAAAATTGTAATTTGGAACAGAAGGTTGAAGCACAGCTTTATTCAGTTGCAGCTTCTTGGCAATAATATAAAGAAGACGCGACAGGACAACACTCGGTGGATGCCATATCTGTGTTTTCAATGGAAAAAAACCTTTCAGTTAACTACTTGCAGGAGAAAGTTTTTGTAGCTGGTGGCCAATTTTTGTACTGTACCATTTTTTGGTTGTATGTTTGGAACAGAAGGTTGAAGCACAGCTTTATTCAGTTGAGGACAACACCAGGCAGGGGCAGACACCTTTAGTAGGCCGGAACAGCCAATTTCATTTTTAAAAATCGTAATTTGGAACAGAAGGTTGAAGCACAGCTTTATTCAGTTGCAGCTTCTTGGCAATAATATAAAGAAGACGTGACAGGACAACACTCGGTGGATGCCATATCTGTGTTTTCAATGGAAAAAAACCTTTCAGTTAACTACTTGCAGGAGAAAGTTTTTGTAGCTGGTGGCCAATTTTTGTACTGTACCATTTTTTGGTTGTATGTTTGGAACAGAAGGTTGAAGCACAGCTTTATTCAGTTGAGAACAACACCAGGCAGGGGCAGACACCTTTAGTAGGCCGGAACAGCCAATTTCATTTTTAAAAATCGTAATTTGGAACAGAAGGTTGAAGCACAGCTTTATTCAGTTGAGGACAACACCAGGCAGGGGCAGACACCTTTAGTAGGCCGGAACAGCCAATTTCATTTTTAAAAGTCGTAATTTGGAACAGAAGGTTGAAGCACAGCTTTATTCAGTTGCAGCTTCTTGGCAATAATATAAAGAAGACGCGACAGGACAACACTCGGTGGATGCCATATCTGTGTTTTCAATGGAAAAAAACCTTTCAGTTAACTACTTGCAGTAGAAAGTTTTTGTAGCTGGTGGCCAATTTTTGTACTGTACCATTTTTTGGTTGTATGTTTGGAACAGAAGGTTGAAGCACAGCTTTATTCAGTTGAGAACAACACCAGGCAGGGGCAGACACCTTTAGTAGGCCGGAACAGCCAATTTCATTTTTAAAAATCGTAATTTGGAACAGAAGGTTGAAGCACAGCTTTATTCAGTTGAGGACAACACCAGGCAGGGGCAGACACCTTTAGTAGGCCGGAACAGCCAATTTCACTTTTAAAAATCGTAATTTGGAACAGAAGGTTGAAGTACAGCTTTATTCAGTTGAGGACAACACCAGGCAGGGGCAGACACCTTTAGTAGGCCGGAACAGCCAATTTCATTTTTAAAAATCGTAATTTGGAACAGAAGGTTGAAGCACAGCTTTATTCAGTTGCAGCTTCTTGGCAATAATATAAAGAAGACGCGACAGGACAACACTCGGTGGATGCCATATCTGTGTTTTCAATGGAAAAAAACCTTTCAGTTAAGTACTTGCAGGAGAAAGTTTTTGTAGCTGGTGGCCAATTTTTGTACTGTACCATTTTTTGGTTGTATGTTTGGAACAGAAGGTTGAAGCACAGCTTTATTCAGTTGAGAACAACACCAGGCAGGGGCAGACACCTTTAGTAGGCCGGAACAGCCAATTTCATTTTTAAAAATCGTAATTTGGAACAGAAGGTTGAAGCACAGCTTTATTCAGTTGCAGCTTCTTGGCAATAATATAAAGAAGACGTGACAGGACAACACTCGGTGGATGCCATATCTGTGTTTTCAATGGAAAAAAACCTTTCAGTTAACTACTTGCAGGAGAAAGTTTTTGTAGCTGGTGGCCAATTTTTGTACTGTACCATTTTTTGGTTGTATGTTTGGAACAGAAGGTTGAAGCACAGCTTTATTCAGTTGAGAACAACACCAGGCAGGGGCAGACACCTTTAGTAGGCCGGAACAGCCAATTTCATTTTTAAAAATCGTAATTTGGAACAGAAGGTTGAAACACAGCTTTATTCAGTTGAGGACAACACCAGGCAGGGGCAGACACCTTTAGTAGGCCGGAACAGCCAATTTCATTTTTAAAAATCGTAATTTGGAACAGAAGGTTGAAGCACAGCTTTATTCAGTTGCAGCTTCTTGGCAATAATATAAAGAAGACGCGACAGGACAACACTCGGTGGATGCCATATCTGTGTTTTCAATGGAAAAAAACCTTTCAGTTAACTACTTGCAGGAGAAAGTTTTTGTAGCTGGTGGCCAATTTTTGTACTGTACCATTTTTTGGTTGTATGTTTGGAACAGAAGGTTGAAGCACAGCTTTATTCAGTTGAGAACAACACCAGGCAGGGGCAGACACCTTTAGTAGGCCGGAACAGCCAATTTCATTTTTAAAAATCGTAATTTGGAACAGAAGGTTGAAGCACAGCTTTATTCAGTTGAGGACAACACCAGGCAGGGGCAGACACCTTTAGTAGGCCGGAACAGCCAATTTCATTTTTAAAAATCGTAATTTGGAACAGAAGGTTGAAGCACAGCTTTATTCAGTTGAGGACAACACCAGGCAGGGGCAGACACCTTTAGTAGGCCGGAACAGCCAATTTCATTTTTAAAAATCGTAATTTGGAACAGAAGGTTGAAGCACAGCTTTATTCAGTTGCAGCTTCTTGGCAATAATATAAAGAAGACGCGACAGGACAACACTCGGTGGATGCCATATCTGTGTTTTCAATGGAAAAAAACCTTTCAGTTAACTACTTGCAGGAGAAAGTTTTTGTAGCTGGTGGCCAATTTTTGTACTCTACCATTTTTTGGTTGTATGTTTGGAACAGAAGGTTGAAGCACAGCTTTATTCAGTTGAGAACAACACCAGGCAGGGGCAGACACCTTTAGTAGGCCGGAGCAGCCAATTTCATTTTTAAAAATCGTAATTTGGAACAGAAGGTTGAAGCACAGCTTTATTCAGTTGAGGACAACACCAGGCAGGGGCAGACACCTTTAGTAGGCCGGAACAGCCAATTTCATTTTTAAAAATCGTAATTTGGAACAGAAGGTTGAAGCACAGCTTTATTCAGTTGCAGCTTCTTGGCAATAATATAAAGAAGACGCGACAGGACAACACTCGGTGGATGCCATATCTGTGTTTTCAATGGAAAAAAACCTTTCAGTTAACTACTTGCAGGAGAAAGTTTTTGTAGCTGGTGGCCAATTTTTGTACTGTACCATTTTTTGGTTGTATGTTTGGAACAGAAGGTTGAAGCACAGCTTTATTCAGTTGAGAACAACACCAGGCAGGGGCAGACACCTTTAGTAGGCCGGAACAGCCAATTTCATTTTTAAAAATCGTAATTTGGAACAGAAGGTTGAAGCACAGCTTTATTCAGTTGAGGACAACACCAGGCAGGGGCAGACACCTTTAGTAGGCAGGAACAGCCAATTTCATTTTTAAAAATCGTAATTTGGAACAGAAGGTTGAAGCACAGCTTTATTCAGTTGAGGACAACACCAGGCAGGGGCAGACACCTTTAGTAGGCCGGAACAGCCAATTTCATTTTTAAAAATCGTAATTTGGAACAGAAGGTTGAAGCACAGCTTTATTCAGTTGCAGCTTCTTGGCAATAATATAAAGAAGACGCGACAGGACAACACTCGGTGGATGCCATATCTGTGTTTTCAATGGAAAAAAACCTTTCAGTTAACTACTTGCAGGAGAAAGTTTTTGTAGCTGGTGGCCAATTTTTGTACTGTACCATTTTTTGGTTGTATGTTTGGAGCAGAAGGTTGAAGCACAGCTTTATTCAGTTGAGAACAACACCAGGCAGGGGCAGACACCTTTAGTAGGCCAGAACAGCCAATTTCATTTTTAAAAATCGTAATTTGGAACAGAAGGTTGAAGCACAGCTTTATTCAGTTGAGGACAACACCAGGCAGGGGCAGACACCTTTAGTAGGCCGGAACAGCCAATTTCATTTTTAAAAATCGTAATTTGGAACAGAAGGTTGAAGCACAGCTTTATTCAGTTGCAGCTTCTTGGCAATAATATAAAGAAGACGCAACAGGACAACACTCGGTGGATGCCATATCTGTGTTTTCAATGGAAAAAAACCTTTCAGTTAACTACTTGCAGGAGAAAGTTTTTGTAGCTGGTGGCCAATTTTTGTACTGTACCATTTTTTGGTTGTATGTTTGGAACAGAAGGTTGAAGCACAGCTTTATTCAGTTGAGAACAACACCAGGCAGGGGCAGACACCTTTAGTAGGCCGGAACAGCCAATTTCATTTTTAAAAATCGTAATTTGGAACAGAAGGTTGAAGCACAGCTTTATTCAGTTGAGGACAACACCAGGCAGGGGCAGACACCTTTAGTAGGCCAGAACAGCCAATTTCATTTTTAAAAATCGTAATTTGGAACAGAAGGTTGAAGCACAGCTTTATTCAGTTGAGGACAACACCAGGCAGGGGCAGACACCTTTAGTAGGCCGGAACAGCCAATTTCATTTTTAAAAATCGTAATTTGGAACAGAAGGTTGAAGCACAGCTTTATTCAGTTGCAGCTTCTTGGCAATAATATAAAGAAGACGCGACAGGACAACACTCGGTGGATGCCATATCTGTGTTTTCAATGGAAAAAAACCTTTCAGTTAACTACTTGCAGGAGAAAGTTTTTGTAGCTGGTGGCCAATTTTTGTACTGTACCATTTTTTGGTTGTATGTTTGGAACAGAAGGTTGAAGCACAGCTTTATTCAGTTGAGGACAACACCAGGCAGGGGCAGACACCTTTAGTAGGCCGGAACAGCCAATTTCATTTTTAAAAATTGTAATTTGGAACAGAAGGTTGAAGCACAGCTTTATTCAGTTGCAGCTTCTTGGCAATAATATAAAGAAGACGCGACAGGACAACACTCGGTGGATGCCATATCTGTGTTTTCAATGGAAAAAAACCTTTCAGTTAACTACTTGCAGGAGAAAGTTTTTGTAGCTGGTGGCCAATTTTTGTACTGTACCATTTTTTGGTTGTATGTTTGGAACAGAAGGTTGAAGCACAGCTTTATTCAGTTGAGGACAACACCAGGCAGGGGCAGACACCTTTAGTAGGCCGGAACAGCCAATTTCATTTTTAAAAATCGTAATTTGGAACAGAAGGTTGAAGCACAGCTTTATTCAGTTGCAGCTTCTTGGCAATAATATAAAGAAGACGTGACAGGACAACACTCGGTGGATGCCATATCTGTGTTTTCAATGGAAAAAAACCTTTCAGTTAACTACTTGCAGGAGAAAGCTTTTGTAGCTGGTGGCCAATTTTTGTACTGTACCATTTTTTGGTTGTATGTTTGGAACAGAAGGTTGAAGCACAGCTTTATTCAGTTGAGAACAACACCAGGCAGGGGCAGACACCTTTAGTAGGCCGGAACAGCCAATTTCATTTTTAAAAATCGTAATTTGGAACAGAAGGTTGAAGCACAGCTTTATTCAGTTGAGGACAACACCAGGCAGGGGCAGACACCTTTAGTAGGCCGGAACAGCCAATTTCATTTTTAAAAGTCGTAATTTGGAACAGAAGGTTGAAGCACAGCTTTATTCAGTTGCAGCTTCTTGGCAATAATATAAAGAAGACGCGACAGGACAACACTCGGTGGATGCCATATCTGTGTTTTCAATGGAAAAAAACCTTTCAGTTAACTACTTGCAGGAGAAAGTTTTTGTAGCTGGTGGCCAATTTTTGTACTGTACCATTTTTTGGTTGTATGTTTGGAACAGAAGGTTGAAGCACAGCTTTATTCAGTTGAGAACAACACCAGGCAGGGGCAGACACCTTTAGTAGGCCGGAACAGCCAATTTCATTTTTAAAAATCGTAATTTGGAACAGAAGGTTGAAGCACAGCTTTATTCAGTTGAGGACAACACCAGGCAGGGGCAGACACCTTTAGTAGGCCGGAACAGCCAATTTCACTTTTAAAAATCGTAATTTGGAACAGAAGGTTGAAGTACAGCTTTATTCAGTTGAGGACAACACCAGGCAGGGGCAGACACCTTTAGTAGGCCGGAACAGCCAATTTCATTTTTAAAAATCGTAATTTGGAACAGAAGGTTGAAGCACAGCTTTATTCAGTTGCAGCTTCTTGGCAATAATATAAAGAAGACGCGACAGGACAACACTCGGTGGATGCCATATCTGTGTTTTCAATGGAAAAAAACCTTTCAGTTAAGTACTTGCAGGAGAAAGTTTTTGTAGCTGGTGGCCAATTTTTGTACTGTACCATTTTTTGGTTGTATGTTTGGAACAGAAGGTTGAAGCACAGCTTTATTCAGTTGAGAACAACACCAGGCAGGGGCAGACACCTTTAGTAGGCCGGAACAGCCAATTTCATTTTTAAAAATCGTAATTTGGAACAGAAGGTTGAAGCACAGCTTTATTCAGTTGCAGCTTCTTGGCAATAATATAAAGAAGACGCGACAGGACAACACTCGGTGGATGCCATATCTGTGTTTTCAATGGAAAAAAACCTTTCAGTTAACTACTTGCAGGAGAAAGTTTTTGTAGCTGGTGGCCAATTTTTGTACTGTACCATTTTTTGGTTGTATGTTTGGAACAGAAGGTTGAAGCACAGCTTTATTCAGTTGAGAACAACACCAGGCAGGGGCAGACACCTTTAGTAGGTCGGAACAGCCAATTTCATTTTTAAAAATCGTAATTTGGAACAGAAGGTTGAAGCACAGCTTTATTCAGTTGAGGACAACACCAGGCAGGGGCAGACACCTTTAGTAGGCCGGAACAGCCAATTTCATTTTTAAAAATCGTAATTTGGAACAGAAGGTTGAAGCACAGCTTTATTCAGTTGCAGCTTCTTGGCAATAATATAAAGAAGACGCGACAGGACAACACTCGGTGGATGCCATATCTGTGTTTTCAATGGAAAAAAACCTTTCAGTTAACTACTTGCAGGAGAAAGTTTTTGTAGCTGGTGGCCAATTTTTGTACTGTACCATTTTTTGGTTGTATGTTTGGAACAGAAGGTTGAAGCACAGCTTTATTCAGTTGAGAACAACACCAGGCAGGGGCAGACACCTTTAGTAGGCCGGAACAGCCAATTTCATTTTTAAAAATCGTAATTTGGAACAGAAGGTTGAAGCACAGCTTTATTCAGTTGAGGACAACACCAGGCAGGGGCAGACACCTTTAGTAGGCCGGAACAGCCAATTTCATTTTTAAAAATCGTAATTTGGAACAGAAGGTTGAAGCACAGCTTTATTCAGTTGCAGCTTCTTGGCAATAATATAAAGAAGACGCGACAGGACAACACTCGGTGGATGCCATATCTGTGTTTTCAATGGAAAAAAACCTTTCAGTTAACTACTTGCAGGAGAAAGTTTTTGTAGCTGGTGGCCAATTTTTGTACTGTACCATTTTTTGGTTGTATGTTTGGAACAGAAGGTTGAAGCACAGCTTTATTCAGTTGAGGACAACACCAGGCAGGGGCAGACACCTTTAGTAGGCCGGAACAGCCAATTTCATTTTTAAAAATTGTAATTTGGAACAGAAGGTTGAAGCACAGCTTTATTCAGTTGCAGCTTCTTGGCAATAATATAAAGAAGACGCGACAGGACAACACTCGGTGGATGCCATATCTGTGTTTTCAATGGAAAAAAACCTTTCAGTTAACTACTTGCAGGAGAAAGTTTTTGTAGCTGGCGGCCAATTTTTGTACTGTACCATTTTTTGGTTGTATGTTTGGAACAGAAGGTTGAAGCACAGCTTTATTCAGTTGAGGACAACACCAGGCAGGGGCAGACACCTTTAGTAGGCCGGAACAGCCAATTTCATTTTTAAAAATCGTAATTTGGAACAGAAGGTTGAAGCACAGCTTTATTCAGTTGCAGCTTCTTGGCAATAATATAAAGAAGACGTGACAGGACAACACTCGGTGGATGCCATATCTGTGTTTTCAATGGAAAAAAACCTTTCAGTTAACTACTTGCAGGAGAAAGTTTTTGTAGCTGGTGGCCAATTTTTGTACTGTACCATTTTTTGGTTGTATGTTTGGAACAGAAGGTTGAAGCACAGCTTTATTCAGTTGAGAACAACACCAGGCAGGGGCAGACACCTTTAGTAGGCCGGAACAGCCAATTTCATTTTTAAAAATCGTAATTTGGAACAGAAGGTTGAAGCACAGCTTTATTCAGTTGCAGCTTCTTGGCAATAATATAAAGAAGACGCGACAGGACAACACTCGGTGGATGCCATATCTGTGTTTTCAATGGAAAAAAACCTTTCAGTTAACTACTTGCAGGAGAAAGTTTTTGTAGCTGGTGGCCAATTTTTGTACTCTACCATTTTTTGGTTGTATGTTTGGAACAGAAGGTTGAAGCACAGCTTTATTCAGTTGAGAACAACACCAGGCAGGGGCAGACACCTTTAGTAGGCCGGAACAGCCAATTTCATTTTTAAAAATCGTAATTTGGAACAGAAGGTTGAAGCACAGCTTTATTCAGTTGAGGACAACACCAGGCAGGGGCAGACACCTTTAGTAGGCCGGAACAGCCAATTTCATTTTTAAAAATCGTAATTTGGAACAGAAGGTTGAAGCACAGCTTTATTCAGTTGCAGCTTCTTGGCAATAATATAAAGAAGACGCGACAGGACAACACTCGGTGGATGCCATATCTGTGTTTTCAATGGAAAAAAACCTTTCAGTTAACTACTTGCAGGAGAAAGTTTTTGTAGCTGGTGGCCAATTTTTGTACTGTACCATTTTTTGGTTGTATGTTTGGAACAGAAGGTTGAAGCACAGCTTTATTCAGTTGAGGACAACACCAGGCAGGGGCAGACACCTTTAGTAGGCCGGAACAGCCAATTTCATTTTTAAAAATTGTAATTTGGAACAGAAGGTTGAAGCACAGCTTTATTCAGTTGCAGCTTCTTGGCAATAATATAAAGAAGACGCGACAGGACAACACTCGGTGGATGCCATATCTGTGTTTTCAATGGAAAAAAACCTTTCAGTTAACTACTTGCAGGAGAAAGTTTTTGTAGCTGGTGGCCAATTTTTGTACTGTACCATTTTTTGGTTGTATGTTTGGAACAGAAGGTTGAAGCACAGCTTTATTCAGTTGAGGACAACACCAGGCAGGGGCAGACACCTTTAGTAGGCCGGAACAGCCAATTTCATTTTTAAAAATCGTAATTTGGAACAGAAGGTTGAAGCACAGCTTTATTCAGTTGCAGCTTCTTGGCAATAATATAAAGAAGACGTGACAGGACAGCACTCGGTGGATGCCATATCTGTGTTTTCAATGGAAAAAAACCTTTCAGTTAACTATTTGCAGGAGAAAGTTTTTGTAGCTGGTGGCCAATTTTTGTACTGTACCATTTTTTGGTTGTATGTTTGGAACAGAAGGTTGAAGCACAGCTTTATTCAGTTGAGAACAACACCAGGCAGGGGCAGACACCTTTAGTAGGCCGGAGCAGCCAATTTCATTTTTAAAAATCGTAATTTGGAACAGAAGGTTGAAGCACAGCTTTATTCAGTTGAGGACAACACCAGGCAGGGGCAGACACCTTTAGTAGGCCGGAACAGCCAATTTCATTTTTAAAAATCGTAATTTGGAACAGAAGGTTGAAGCACAGCTTTATTCAGTTGCAGCTTCTTGGCAATAATATAAAGAAGACGCGACAGGACAACACTCGGTGGATGCCATATCTGTGTTTTCAATGGAAAAAAACCTTTCAGTTAACTACTTGCAGGAGAAAGTTTTTGTAGCTGGTGGCCAATTTTTGTACTGTACCATTTTTTGGTTGTATGTTTGGAACAGAAGTTTGAAGCACAGCTTTATTCAGTTGAGAACAACACCAGGCAGGGGCAGACACCTTTAGTAGGCCGGAACAGCCAATTTCATTTTTAAAAATCGTAATTTGGAACAGAAGGTTGAAGCACAGCTTTATTCAGTTGAGGACAACACCAGGCAGGGGCAGACACCTTTAGTAGGCCGGAACAGCCAATTTCACTTTTAAAAATCGTAATTTGGAACAGAAGGTTGAAGTACAGCTTTATTCAGTTGAGGACAACACCAGGCAGGGGCAGACACCTTTAGTAGGCCGGAACAGCCAATTTCATTTTTAAAAATCGTAATTTGGAACAGAAGGTTGAAGCACAGCTTTATTCAGTTGCAGCTTCTTGGCAATAATATAAAGAAGACGCGACAGGACAACACTCGGTGGATGCCATATCTGTGTTTTCAATGGAAAAAAACCTTTCAGTTAAGTACTTGCAGGAGAAAGTTTTTGTAGCTGGTGGCCAATTTTTGTACTGTACCATTTTTTGGTTGTATGTTTGGAACAGAAGGTTGAAGCACAGCTTTATTCAGTTGAGAACAACACCAGGCAGGGGCAGACACCTTTAGTAGGCCGGAACAGCCAATTTCATTTTTAAAAATTGTAATTTGGAACAGAAGGTTGAAGCACAGCTTTATTCAGTTGCAGCTACTTGGCAATAATATAAAGAAGACGCGACAGGACAACACTCGGTGGATGCCATATCTGTGTTTTCAATGGAAAAAAACCTTTCAGTTAACTACTTGCAGGAGAAAGTTTTTGTAGCTGGTGGCCAATTTTTGTACTGTACCATTTTTTGGTTGTATGTTTGGAACAGAAGGTTGAAGCACAGCTTTATTCAGTTGAGGACAACACCAGGCAGGGGCAGACACCTTTAGTAGGCCGGAACAGCCAATTTCATTTTTAAAAATCGTAATTTGGAACAGAAGGTTGAAGCACAGCTTTATTCAGTTGCAGCTTCTTGGCAATAATATAAAGAAGACGTGACAGGACAGCACTCGGTGGATGCCATATCTGTGTTTTCAATGGAAAAAAACCTTTCAGTTAACTACTTGCAGGAGAAAGTTTTTGTAGCTGGTGGCCAATTTTTGTACTGTACCATTTTTTGGTTGTATGTTTGGAACAGAAGGTTGAAGCACAGCTTTATTCAGTTGAGAACAACACCAGGCAGGGGCAGACACCTTTAGTAGGCCGGAGCAGCCAATTTCATTTTTAAAAATCGTAATTTGGAACAGAAGGTTGAAGCACAGCTTTATTCAGTTGAGGACAACACCAGGCAGGGGCAGACACCTTTAGTAGGCCGGAACAGCCAATTTCATTTTTAAAAATCGTAATTTGGAACAGAAGGTTGAAGCACAGCTTTATTCAGTTGCAGCTTCTTGGCAATAATATAAAGAAGACGCGACAGGACAACACTCGGTGGATGCCATATCTGTGTTTTCAATGGAAAAAAACCTTTCAGTTAACTACTTGCAGGAGAAAGTTTTTGTAGCTGGTGGCCAATTTTTGTACTGTACCATTTTTTGGTTGTATGTTTGGAACAGAAGTTTGAAGCACAGCTTTATTCAGTTGAGAACAACACCAGGCAGGGGCAGACACCTTTAGTAGGCCGGAACAGCCAATTTCATTTTTAAAAATCGTAATTTGGAACAGAAGGTTGAAGCACAGCTTTATTCAGTTGAGGACAACACCAGGCAGGGGCAGACACCTTTAGTAGGCCGGAACAGCCAATTTCACTTTTAAAAATCGTAATTTGGAACAGAAGGTTGAAGTACAGCTTTATTCAGTTGAGGACAACACCAGGCAGGGGCAGACACCTTTAGTAGGCCGGAACAGCCAATTTCATTTTTAAAAATCGTAATTTGGAACAGAAGGTTGAAGCACAGCTTTATTCAGTTGAGGACAACACCAGGCAGGGGCAGACACCTTTAGTAGGCCGGAACAGCCAATTTCATTTTTAAAAATCGTAATTTGGAACAGAAGGTTGAAGCACAGCTTTATTCAGTTGCAGCTTCTTGGCAATAATATAAAGAAGACGCGACAGGACAACACTCGGTGGATGCCATATCTGTGTTTTCAATGGAAAAAAACCTTTCAGTTAACTACTTGCAGGAGAAAGTTTTTGTAGCTGGTGGCCAATTTTTGTACTCTACCATTTTTTGGTTGTATGTTTGGAACAGAAGGTTGAAGCACAGCTTTATTCAGTTGAGAACAACACCAGGCAGGGGCAGACACCTTTAGTAGGCCGGAACAGCCAATTTCATTTTTAAAAATCGTAATTTGGAACAGAAGGTTGAAGCACAGCTTTATTCAGTTGAGGACAACACCAGGCAGGGGCAGACACCTTTAGTAGGCCGGAACAGCCAATTTCATTTTTAAAAATCGTAATTTGGAACAGAAGGTTGAAGCACAGCTTTATTCAGTTGCAGCTTCTTGGCAATAATATAAAGAAGACGCGACAGGACAACACTCGGTGGATGCCATATCTGTGTTTTCAATGGAAAAAAACCTTTCAGTTAACTACTTGCAGGAGAAAGTTTTTGTAGCTGGTGGCCAATTTTTGTACTGTACCATTTTTTGGTTGTATGTTTGGAACAGAAGGTTGAAGCACAGCTTTATTCAGTTGAGAACAACACCAGGCAGGGGCAGACACCTTTAGTAGGCCGGAACAGCCAATTTCATTTTTAAAAATCGTAATTTGGAACAGAAGGTTGAAGCACAGCTTTATTCAGTTGAGGACAACACCAGGCAGGGGCAGACACCTTTAGTAGGCCGGAACAGCCAATTTCATTTTTAAAAATCGTAATTTGGAACAGAAGGTTGAAGCACAGCTTTATTCAGTTGCAGCTTCTTGGCAATAATATAAAGAAGACGCGACAGGACAACACTCGGTGGATGCCATATCTGTGTTTTCAATGGAAAAAAACCTTTCAGTTAACTACTTGCAGGAGAAAGTTTTTGTAGCTGGTGGCCAATTTTTGTACTGTACCATTTTTTGGTTGTATGTTTGGAACAGAAGGTTGAAGCACAGCTTTATTCAGTTGAGAACAACACCAGGCAGGGGCAGACACCTTTAGTAGGCCGGAACAGCCAATTTCATTTTTAAAAATCGTAATTTGGAACAGAAGGTTGAAGCACAGCTTTATTCAGTTGCAGCTTCTTGGCAATAATATAAAGAAGACGCAACAGGACAACACTCGGTGGATGCCATATCTGTGTTTTCAATGGAAAAAAACCTTTCAGTTAACTACTTGCAGGAGAAAGTTTTTGTAGCTGGTGGACAATTTTTGTACTGTACCATTTTTTGGTTGTATGTTTGGAACAGAAGGTTGAAGCACAGCTTTATTCAGTTGAGAACAACACCAGGCAGGGGCAGACACCTTTAGTAGGCCGGAACAGCCAATTTCATTTTTAAAAATCGTAATTTGGAACAGAAGGTTGAAGCACAGCTTTATTCAGTTGAGGACAACACCAGGCAGGGGCAGACACCTTTAGTAGGCCGGAACAGCCAATTTCATTTTTAAAAATCGTAATTTGGAACAGAAGGTTGAAGCACAGCTTTATTCAGTTGCAGCTTCTTGGCAATAATATAAAGAAGACGCGACAGGACAACACTCGGTGGATGCCATATCTGTGTTTTCAATGGAAAAAAACCTTTCAGTTAACTACTTGCAGGAGAAAGTTTTTGTAGCTGGAGGCCAATTTTTGTACTGTACCATTTTTTGGTTGTATGTTTGGAACAGAAGGTTGAAGCACAGCTTTATTCAGTTGAGAACAACACCAGGCAGGGGCAGACACCTTTAGTAGGCCGGAACAGCCAATTTCATTTTTAAAAATCGTAATTTGGAACAGAAGGTTGAAGCACAGCTTTATTCAGTTGAGGACAACACCAGGCAGGGGCAGACACCTTTAGTAGGCCGGAACAGCCAATTTCATTTTTAAAAATCGTAATTTGGAACAGAAGGTTGAAGCACAGCTTTATTCAGTTGCAGCTTCTTGGCAATAATATAAAGAAGACGCGACAGGACAACACTCGGTGGATGCCATATCTGTGTTTTCAATGGAAAAAAACCTTTCAGTTAACTACTTGCAGGAGAAAGTTTTTGTAGCTGGTGGCCAATTTTTGTACTGTACCATTTTTTGGTTGTATGTTTGGAACAGAAGGATGAAGCACAGCTTTATTCAGTTGAGAACAACACCAGGCAGGGGCAGACACCTTTAGTAGGCCGGAACAGCCAATTTCATTTTTAAAAATCGTAATTTGGAATAGAAGGTTGAAGCACAGCTTCATTCAGTTGAGGACAACACCAGGCAGGGGCAGACACCTTTAGTAGGCCGGAACAGCCAATTTCATTTTTAAAAATCGTAATTTGGAACAGAAGGTTGAAGCACAGCTTTATTCAGTTGCAGCTTCTTGGCAATAATATAAAGAAGACGCGACAGGACAACACTCGGTGGATGCCATATCTGTGTTTTCAATGGAAAAAAACCTTTCAGTTAACTACTTGCAGGAGAAAGTTTTTGTAGCTGGTGGCCAATTTTTGTACTGTACCATTTTTTGGTTGTATGTTTGGAACAGAAGGATGAAGCACAGCTTTATTCAGTTGAGAACAACACAAGGCAGGGGCAGACACCTTTAGTAGGCCGGAACAGCCAATTTCATTTTTAAAAATCGTAATTTGGAATAGAAGGTTGAAGCACAGCTTCATTCAGTTGAGGACAACACCAGGCAGGGGCAGACACCTTTAGTAGGCCGGAACAGCCAATTTCATTTTTAAAAATCGTAATTTGGAACAGAAGGTTGAAGCACAGCTTTATTCAGTTGCAGCTTCTTGGCAATAATATAAAGAAGACGCGACAGGACAACACTCGGTGGATGCCATATCTGTGTTTTCAATGGAAAAAAACCTTTCAGTTAACTACTTGCAGGAGAAAGTTTTTGTAGCTGGTGGCCAATTTTTGTACTGTACCATTTTTTGGTTGTATGTTTGGAACAGAAGGATGAAGCACAGCTTTATTCAGTTGAGAACAACACCAGGCAGGGGCAGACACCTTTAGTAGGCCGGAACAGCCAATTTCATTTTTAAAAATCGTAATTTGGAATAGAAGGTTGAAGCACAGCTTCATTCAGTTGAGGACAACACCAGGCAGGGGCAGACACCTTTAGTAGGCCGGAACAGCCAATTTCATTTTTAAAAATCGTAATTTGGAACAGAAGGTTGAAGCACAGCTTTATTCAGTTGCAGCTTCTTGGCAATAATATAAAGAAGACGCGACAGGACAACACTCGGTGGATGCCATATCTGTGTTTTCAATGGAAAAAAACCTTTCAGTTAACTACTTGCAGGAGAAAGTTTTTGTAGCTGGTGGCCAATTTTTGTACTGTACCATTTTTTGGTTGTATGTTTGGAACAGAAGGTTGAAGCACAGCTTTATTCAGTTGAGGACAACACCAGGCAGGGGCAGACACCTTTAGTAGGCCGGAACAGCCAATTTCATTTTTAAAAATCGTAATTTGGAACAGAAGGTTGAAGCACAGCTTTATTCAGTTGCAGCTTCTTGGCAATAATATAAAGAAGACGTGACAGGACAACACTCGGTGGATGCCATATCTGTGTTTTCAATGGAAAAAAACCTTTCAGTTAACTACTTGCAGGAGAAAGTTTTTGTAGCTGGTGGCCAATTTTTGTACTGTACCATTTTTTGGTTGTATGTTTGGAACAGAAGGTTGAAGCACAGCTTTATTCAGTTGAGAAGAACACCAGGCAGGGGCAGACACCTTTAGTAGGCCGGAACAGCCAATTTCATTTTTAAAAATCGTAATTTGGAACAGAAGGTTGAAGCACAGCTTTATTCAGTTGAGGACAACACCAGGCAGGGGCAGACACCTTTAGTAGGCCGGAACAGCCAATTTCATTTTTAAAAATCGTAATTTGGAACAGAAGGTTGAAGCACAGCTTTATTCAGTTGCAGCTTCTTGGCAATAATATAAAGAAGACGCGACAGGACAACACTCGGTGGATGCCATATCTGTGTTTTCAATGGAAAAAAACCTTTCAGTTAACTACTTGCAGGAGAAAGTTTTTGTAGCTGGTGGCCAATTTTTGTACTGTACCATTTTTTGGTTGTATGTTTGGAACAGAAGGTTGAAGCACAGCTTTATTCAGTTGAGAACAACACCAGGCAGGGGCAGACACCTTTAGTAGGCCGGAACAGCCAATTTCATTTTTAAAAATCGTAATTTGGAACAGAAGGTTGAAGCACAGCTTTATTCAGTTGCAGCTTCTTGGCAATAATATAAAGAAGACGCAACAGGACAACACTCGGTGGATGCCATATCTGTGTTTTCAATGGAAAAAAACCTTTCAGTTAACTACTTGCAGGAGAAAGTTTTTGTAGCTGGTGGACAATTTTTGTACTGTACCATTTTTTGGTTGTATGTTTGGAACAGAAGGTTGAAGCACAGCTTTATTCAGTTGAGAACAACACCAGGCAGGGGCAGACACCTTTAGTAGGCCGGAACAGCCAATTTCATTTTTAAAAATCGTAATTTGGAACAGAAGGTTGAAGCACAGCTTTATTCAGTTGAGGACAACACCAGGCAGGGGCAGACACCTTTAGTAGGCCGGAACAGCCAATTTCATTTTTAAAAATCGTAATTTGGAACAGAAGGTTGAAGCACAGCTTTATTCAGTTGCAGCTTCTTGGCAATAATATAAAGAAGACGCGACAGGACAACACTCGGTGGATGCCATATCTGTGTTTTCAATGGAAAAAAACCTTTCAGTTAACTACTTGCAGGAGAAAGTTTTTGTAGCTGGAGGCCAATTTTTGTACTGTACCATTTTTTGGTTGTATGTTTGGAACAGAAGGTTGAAGCACAGCTTTATTCAGTTGAGAACAACACCAGGCAGGGGCAGACACCTTTAGTAGGCCGGAACAGCCAATTTCATTTTTAAAAATCGTAATTTGGAACAGAAGGTTGAAGCACAGCTTTATTCAGTTGAGGACAACACCAGGCAGGGGCAGACACCTTTAGTAGGCCGGAACAGCCAATTTCATTTTTAAAAATCGTAATTTGGAACAGAAGGTTGAAGCACAGCTTTATTCAGTTGCAGCTTCTTGGCAATAATATAAAGAAGACGCGACAGGACAACACTCGGTGGATGCCATATCTGTGTTTTCAATGGAAAAAAACCTTTCAGTTAACTACTTGCAGGAGAAAGTTTTTGTAGCTGGTGGCCAATTTTTGTACTGTACCATTTTTTGGTTGTATGTTTGGAACAGAAGGATGAAGCACAGCTTTATTCAGTTGAGAACAACACCAAGCAGGGGCAGACACCTTTAGTAGGCCGGAACAGCCAATTTCATTTTTAAAAATCGTAATTTGGAATAGAAGGTTGAAGCACAGCTTCATTCAGTTGAGGACAACACCAGGCAGGGGCAGACACCTTTAGTAGGCCGGAACAGCCAATTTCATTTTTAAAAATCGTAATTTGGAACAGAAGGTTGAAGCACAGCTTTATTCAGTTGCAGCTTCTTGGCAATAATATAAAGAAGACGCGACAGGACAACACTCGGTGGATGCCATATCTGTGTTTTCAATGGAAAAAAACCTTTCAGTTAACTACTTGCAGGAGAAAGTTTTTGTAGCTGGTGGCCAATTTTTGTACTGTACCATTTTTTGGTTGTATGTTTGGAACAGAAGGATGAAGCACAGCTTTATTCAGTTGAGAACAACACAAGGCAGGGGCAGACACCTTTAGTAGGCCGGAACAGCCAATTTCATTTTTAAAAATCGTAATTTGGAATAGAAGGTTGAAGCACAGCTTCATTCAGTTGAGGACAACACCAGGCAGGGGCAGACACCTTTAGTAGGCCGGAACAGCCAATTTCATTTTTAAAAATCGTAATTTGGAACAGAAGGTTGAAGCACAGCTTTATTCAGTTGCAGCTTCTTGGCAATAATATAAAGAAGACGCGACAGGACAACACTCGGTGGATGCCATATCTGTGTTTTCAATGGAAAAAAACCTTTCAGTTAACTACTTGCAGGAGAAAGTTTTTGTAGCTGGTGGCCAATTTTTGTACTGTACCATTTTTTGGTTGTATGTTTGGAACAGAAGGATGAAGCACAGCTTTATTCAGTTGAGAACAACACCAGGCAGGGGCAGACACCTTTAGTAGGCCGGAACAGCCAATTTCATTTTGAAAAATCGTAATTTGGAATAGAAGGTTGAAGCACAGCTTCATTCAGTTGAGGACAACACCAGGCAGGGGCAGACACCTTTAGTAGGCCGGAACAGCCAATTTCATTTTTAAAAATCGTAATTTGGAACAGAAGGTTGAAGCACAGCTTTATTCAGTTGCAGCTTCTTGGCAATAATATAAAGAAGACGCGACAGGACAACACTCGGTGGATGCCATATCTGTGTTTTCAATGGAAAAAAACCTTTCAGTTAACTACTTGCAGGAGAAAGTTTTTGTAGCTGGTGGCCAATTTTTGTACTGTACCATTTTTTGGTTGTATGTTTGGAACAGAAGGTTGAAGCACAGCTTTATTCAGTTGAGGACAACACCAGGCAGGGGCAGACACCTTTAGTAGGCCGGAATAGCCAATTTCATTTTTAAAAATCGTAATTTGGAACAGAAGGTTGAAGCACAGCTTTATTCAGTTGCAGCTTCTTGGCAATAATATAAAGAAGACGTGACAGGACAACACTCGGTGGATGCCATATCTGTGTTTTCAATGGAAAAAAACCTTTCAGTTAACTACTTGCAGGAGAAAGTTTTTGTAGCTGGTGGCCAATTTTTGTACTGTACCATTTTTTGGTTGTATGTTTGGAACAGAAGGTTGAAGCACAGCTTTATTCAGTTGAGAAGAACACCAGGCAGGGGCAGACACCTTTAGTAGGCCGGAACAGCCAATTTCATTTTTAAAAATCGTAATTTGGAACAGAAGGTTGAAGCACAGCTTTATTCAGTTGAGGACAACACCAGGCAGGGGCAGACACCTTTAGTAGGCCGGAACAGCCAATTTCATTTTTAAAAATCGTAATTTGGAACAGAAGGTTGAAGCACAACTTCATTCAGTTGCAGCTTCTTGGCAATAATATAAAGAAGACGCGACAGGACAACACTCGGTGGATGCCATATCTGTGTTTTCAATGGAAAAAAACCTTTCAGTTAACTACTTGCAGGAGAAAGTTTTTGTAGCTGGTGGCCAATTTTTGTACTGTACCATTTTTTGGTTGTATGTTTGGAACAGAAGGTTGAAGCACAGCTTTATTCAGTTGAGAACAACACCAGGCAGGGGCAGACACCTTTAGTAGGCCGGAACAGCCAATTTCAATTTTAAAAATCGTAATTTGGAACAGAAGGTTGAAGCACAGCTTTATTCAGTTGCAGCTTCTTGGCAATAATATAAAGAAGACGCAACAGGACAACACTCGGTGGATGCCATATCTGTGTTTTCAATGGAAAAAAACCTTTCAGTTAACTACTTGCAGGAGAAAGTTTTTGTAGCTGGTGGCCAATTTTTGTACTGTACCATTTTTTGGTAGTATGTTTGGAACAGAAGGTTGAAGCACAGCTTTATTCAGTTGAGAACAACACCAGGCAGGGGCAGACACCTTTAGTAGGTCGGAACAGCCAATTTCATTTTTAAAAATCGTAATTTGGAACAGAAGGTTGAAGCACAGCTTTATTCAGTTGAGGACAACACCAGGCAGGGGCAGACACCTTTAGTAGGCCGGAACAGCCAATTTCATTTTTAAAAATCGTAATTTGGAACAGAAGGTTGAAGCACAGCTTTATTCAGTTGCAGCTTCTTGGCAATAATATAAAGAAGACGCGACAGGACAACACTCGGTGGATGCCATATCTGTGTTTTCAATGGAAAAAAACCTTTCAGTTAACTACTTGCAGGAGAAAGTTTTTGTAGCTGGTGGCCAATTTTTGTACTGTACCATTTTTTGGTTGTATGTTTGGAACAGAAGGATGAAGCACAGCTTTATTCAGTTGAGAACAACACCAGGCAGGGGCAGACACCTTTAGTAGGCCGGAACAGCCAATTTCATTTTTAAAAATCGTAATTTGGAATAGAAGGTTGAAGCACAGCTTCATTCAGTTGAGGACAACACCAGGCAGGGGCAGACACCTTTAGTAGGCCGGAACAGCCAATTTCATTTTTAAAAATCGTAATTTGGAACAGAAGGTTGAAGCACAGCTTTATTCAGTTGCAGCTTCTTGGCAATAATATAAAGAAGACGCGACAGGACAACACTCGGTGGATGCCATATCTGTGTTTTCAATGGAAAAAAACCTTTCAGTTAACTACTTGCAGGAGAAAGTTTTTGTAGCTGGTGGCCAATTTTTGTACTGTACCATTTTTTGGTTGTATGTTTGGAACAGAAGGTTGAAGCACAGCTTTATTCAGTTGAGGACAACACCAGGCAGGGGCAGACACCTTTAGTAGGCCGGAACAGCCAATTTCATTTTTAAAAATCGTAATTTGGAACAGAAGGTTGAAGCACAGCTTTATTCAGTTGCAGCTTCTTGGCAATAATATAAAGAAGACGTGACAGGACAACACTCGGTGGATGCCATATCTGTGTTTTCAATGGAAAAAAACCTTTCAGTTAACTACTTGCAGGAGAAAGTTTTTGTAGCTGGTGGCCAATTTTTGTACTGTACCATTTTTTGGTTGTATGTTTGGAACAGAAGGTTGAAGCACAGCTTTATTCAGTTGAGAAGAACACCAGGCAGGGGCAGACACCTTTAGTAGGCCGGAACAGCCAATTTCATTTTTAAAAATCGTAATTTGGAACAGAAGGTTGAAGCACAGCTTTATTCAGTTGAGGACAACACCAGGCAGGGGCAGACACCTTTAGTAGGCCGGAACAGCCAATTTCATTTTTAAAAATCGTAATTTGGAACAGAAGGTTGAAGCACAACTTCATTCAGTTGCAGCTTCTTGGCAATAATATAAAGAAGACGCGACAGGACAACACTCGGTGGATGCCATATCTGTGTTTTCAATGGAAAAAAACCTTTCAGTTAACTACTTGCAGGAGAAAGTTTTTGTAGCTGGTGGCCAATTTTTGTACTGTACCATTTTTTGGTTGTATGTTTGGAACAGAAGGTTGAAGCACAGCTTTATTCAGTTGAGAACAACACCAGGCAGGGGCAGACACCTTTAGTAGGCCGGAACAGCCAATTTCAATTTTAAAAATCGTAATTTGGAACAGAAGGTTGAAGCACAGCTTTATTCAGTTGCAGCTTCTTGGCAATAATATAAAGAAGACGCAACAGGACAACACTCGGTGGATGCCATATCTGTGTTTTCAATGGAAAAAAACCTTTCAGTTAACTACTTGCAGGAGAAAGTTTTTGTAGCTGGTGGCCAATTTTTGTACTGTACCATTTTTTGGTTGTATGTTTGGAACAGAAGGTTGAAGCACAGCTTTATTCAGTTGAGAACAACACCAGGCAGGGGCAGACACCTTTAGTAGGTCGGAACAGCCAATTTCATTTTTAAAAATCGTAATTTGGAACAGAAGGTTGAAGCACAGCTTTATTCAGTTGAGGACAACACCAGGCAGGGGCAGACACCTTTAGTAGGCCGGAACAGCCAATTTCATTTTTAAAAATCGTAATTTGGAACAGAAGGTTGAAGCACAGCTTTATTCATTTGCAGCTTCTTGGCAATAATATAAAGAAGACGCGACAGGACAACACTCGGTGGATGCCATATCTGTGTTTTCAATGGAAAAAAACCTTTCAGTTAACTACTTGCAGGAGAAAGTTTTTGTAGCTGGTGGCCAATTTTTGTACTGTACCATTTTTTGGTTGTATGTTTGGAACAGAAGGTTGAAGCACAGCTTTATTCAGTTGAGAACAACACCAGGCAGGGGCAGACACCTTTAGTAGGCCGGAACAGCCAATTTCATTTTTAAAAATCGTAATTTGGAACAGAAGGTTGAAGCACAGCTTTATTCAGTTGAGGACAACACCAGGCAGGGGCAGACACCTTTAGTAGGCCGGAACAGCCAATTTCATTTTTAAAAATCGTAATTTGGAATAGAAGGTTGAAGCACAGCTTCATTCAGTTGAGGACAACACCAGGCAGGGGCAGACACCTTTAGTAGGCCGGAACAGCCAATTTCATTTTTAAAAATCGTAATTTGGAACAGAAGGTTGAAGCACAGCTTTATTCAGTTGCAGCTTCTTGGCAATAATATAAAGAAGACGCGACAGGACAACACTCGGTGGATGCCATATCTGTGTTTTCAATGGAAAAAAACCTTTCAGTTAACTACTTGCAGGAGAAAGTTTTTGTAGCTGGTGGCCAATTTTTGTACTGTACCATTTTTTGGTTGTATGTTTGGAACAGAAGGTTGAAGCACAGCTTTATTCAGTTGAGGACAACACCAGGCAGGGGCAGACACCTTTAGTAGGCCGGAACAGCCAATTTCATTTTTAAAAATCGTAATTTGGAACAGAAGGTTGAAGCACAGCTTTATTCAGTTGCAGCTTCTTGGCAATAATATAAAGAAGACGTGACAGGACAACACTCGGTGGATGCCATATCTGTGTTTTCAATGGAAAAAAACCTTTCAGTTAACTACTTGCAGGAGAAAGTTTTTGTAGCTGGTGGCCAATTTTTGTACTGTACCATTTTTTGGTTGTATGTTTGGAACAGAAGGTTGAAGCACAGCTTTATTCAGTTGAGAAGAACACCAGGCAGGGGCAGACACCTTTAGTAGGCCGGAACAGCCAATTTCATTTTTAAAAATCGTAATTTGGAACAGAAGGTTGAAGCACAGCTTTATTCAGTTGAGGACAACACCAGGCAGGGGCAGACACCTTTAGTAGGCCGGAACAGCCAATTTCATTTTTAAAAATCGTAATTTGGAACAGAAGGTTGAAGCACAACTTCATTCAGTTGCATCTTCTTGGCAATAATATAAAGAAGACGCGACAGGACAACACTCGGTGGATGCCATATCTGTGTTTTCAATGGAAAAAAACCTTTCAGTTAACTACTTGCAGGAGAAAGTTTTTGTAGCTGGTGGCCAATTTTTGTACTGTACCATTTTTTGGTTGTATGTTTGGAACAGAAGGTTGAAGCACAGCTTTATTCAGTTGAGAACAACACCAGGCAGGGGCAGACACCTTTAGTAGGCCGGAACAGCCAATTTCAATTTTAAAAATCGTAATTTGGAACAGAAGGTTGAAGCACAGCTTTATTCAGTTGCAGCTTCTTGGCAATAATATAAAGAAGACGCAACAGGACAACACTCGGTGGATGCCATATCTGTGTTTTCAATGGAAAAAAACCTTTCAGTTAACTACTTGCAGGAGAAAGTTTTTGTAGCTGGTGGCCAATTTTTGTACTGTACCATTTTTTGGTAGTATGTTTGGAACAGAAGGTTGAAGCACAGCTTTATTCAGTTGAGAACAACACCAGGCAGGGGCAGACACCTTTAGTAGGTCGGAACAGCCAATTTCATTTTTAAAAATCGTAATTTGGAACAGAAGGTTGAAGCACAGCTTTATTCAGTTGAGGACAACACCAGGCAGGGGCAGACACCTTTAGTAGGCCGGAACAGCCAATTTCATTTTTAAAAATCGTAATTTGGAACAGAAGGTTGAAGCACAGCTTTATTCATTTGCAGCTTCTTGGCAATAATATAAAGAAGACGCGACAGGACAACACTCGGTGGATGCCATATCTGTGTTTTCAATGGAAAAAAACCTTTCAGTTAACTACTTGCAGGAGAAAGTTTTTGTAGCTGGTGGCCAATTTTTGTACTGTACCATTTTTTGGTTGTATGTTTGGAACAGAAGGTTGAAGCACAGCTTTATTCAGTTGAGAAGAACACCAGGCAGGGGCAGACACCTTTAGTAGGCTGGAACAGCCAATTTCATTTTTAAAAATCGTAATTTGGAACAGAAGGTTGAAGCACAGCTTTATTCAGTTGAGGACAACACCAGGCAGGGGCAGACACCTTTAGTAGGCCGGAACAGCCAATTTCATTTTTAAAAATCGTAATTTGGAATAGAAGGTTGAAGCACAGCTTCATTCAGTTGAGGACAACACCAGGCAGGGGCAGACACCTTTAGTAGGCCGGAACAGCCAATTTCATTTTTAAAAATCGTAATTTGGAACAGAAGGTTGAAGCACAGCTTTATTCAGTTGCAGCTTCTTGGCAATAATATAAAGAAGACGCGACAGGACAACACTCGGTGGATGCCATATCTGTGTTTTCAATGGAAAAAAACCTTTCAGTTAACTACTTGCAGGAGAAAGTTTTTGTAGCTGGTGGCCAATTTTTGTACTGTACCATTTTTTGGTTGTATGTTTGGAACAGAAGGTTGAAGCACAGCTTTATTCAGTTGAGGACAACACCAGGCAGGGGCAGACACCTTTAGTAGGCCGGAACAGCCAATTTCATTTTTAAAAATCGTAATTTGGAACAGAAGGTTGAAGCACAGCTTTATTCAGTTGCAGCTTCTTGGCAATAATATAAAGAAGACGTGACAGGACAACACTCAGTGGATGCCATATCTGTGTTTTCAATGGAAAAAAACCTTTCAGTTAACTACTTGCAGGAGAAAGTTTCTGTAGCTGGTGGCCAATTTTTGTACTGTACCATTTTTTGGTTGTATGTTTGGAACAGAAGGTTGAAGCACAGCTTTATTCAGTTGAGAAGAACACCAGGCAGGGGCAGACACCTTTAGTAGGCCGGAACAGCCAATTTCATTTTTAAAAATCGTAATTTGGAACAGAAGGTTGAAGCACAGCTTTATTCAGTTGAGGACAACACCAGGCAGGGGCAGACACCTTTAGTAGGCCGGAACAGCCAATTTCATTTTTAAAAATCGTAATTTGGAACAGAAGGTTGAAGCACAGCTTTATTCAGTTGCAGCTTCTTGGCAATAATATAAAGAAGACGCGACAGGACAACACTCGGTGGATGCCATATCTGTGTTTTCAATGGAAAAAAACCTTTCAGTTAACTACTTGCAGGAGAAAGTTTTTGTAGCTGGTGGCCAATTTTTGTACTGTACCATTTTTTGGTTGTATGTTTGGAACAGAAGGTTGAAGCACAGCTTTATTCAGTTGAGAGCAACACCAGGCAGGGGCAGACACCTTTAGTAGGCCGGAACAGCCAATTTCATTTTTAAAAATCGTAATTTGGAACAGAAGGTTGAAGCACAGCTTTATTCAGTTGCAGCTTCTTGGCAATAATATAAAGAAGACGCGACAGGACAACACTCGGTGGATGCCATATCTGTGTTTTCAATGGAAAAAAACCTTTCAGTTAACTACTTGCAGGAGAAAGTTTTTGTAGCTGGTGGCCAATTTTTGTACTGTACCATTTTTTGGTTGTATGTTTGGAACAGAAGGTTGAAGCACAGCTTTATTCAGTTGAGAACAACACCAGGCAGGGGCAGACACCTTTAGTAGGCCGGAACAGCCAATTTCATTTTTAAAAATCGTAATTTGGAATAGAAGGTTGAAGCACAGCTTCCTTCAGTTGAGGACAACACCAGGCAGGGGCAGACACCTTTAGTAGGCCGGAACAGCCAATTTCATTTTTAAAAATCGTAATTTGGAACAGAAGGTTGAAGCACAGCTTTATTCAGTTGCAGCTTCTTGGCAATAATATAAAGAAGACGCGACAGGACAACACTCGGTGGATGCCATATCTGTGTTTTCAATGGAAAAAAACCTTTCAGTTAACTACTTGCAGGAGAAAGTTTTTGTAGCTGGTGGCCAATTTTTGTACTGTACCATTTTTTGGTTGTATGTTTGGAACAGAAGGTTGAAGCACAGCTTTATTCAGTTGAGGACAACACCAGGCAGGGGCAGACACCTTTAGTAGGCCGGAACAGCCAATTTCATTTTTAAAAATCGTAATTTGGAACAGAAGGTTGAAGCACAGCTTTATTCAGTTGCAGCTTCTTGGCAATAATATAAAGAAGACGTGACAGGACAACACTCGGTGGATGCCATATCTGTGTTTTCAATGGAAAAAAACCTTTCAGTTAACTACTTGCAGGAGAAAGTTTTTGTAGCTGGTGGCCAATTTTTGTACTGTACCATTTTTTGGTTGTATGTTTGGAACAGAAGGTTGAAGCACAGCTTTATTCAGTTGAGAAGAACACCAGGCAGGGGCAGACACCTTTAGTAGGCCGGAACAGCCAATTTCATTTTTAAAAATCGTAATTTGGAACAGAAGGTTGAAGCACAGCTTTATTCAGTTGAGGACAACACCAGGCAGGGGCAGACACCTTTAGTAGGCCGGAACAGCCAATTTCATTTTTAAAAATCGTAATTTGGAACAGAAGGTTGAAGCACAACTTCATTCAGTTGCAGCTTCTTGGCAATAATATAAAGAAGACGCGACAGGACAACACTCGGTGGATGCCATATCTGTGTTTTCAATGGAAAAAAACCTTTCAGTTAACTACTTGCAGGAGAAAGTTTTTGTAGCTGGTGGCCAATTTTTGTACTGTACCATTTTTTGGTTGTATGTTTGGAACAGAAGGTTGAAGCACAGCTTTATTCAGTTGAGAACAACACCAGGCAGGGGCAGACACCTTTAGTAGGCCGGAACAGCCAATTTCAATTTTAAAAATCGTAATTTGGAACATAAGGTTGAAGCACAGCTTTATTCAGTTGCAGCTTCTTGGCAATAATATAAAGAAGACGCAACAGGACAACACTCGGTGGATGCCATATCTGTGTTTTCAATGGAAAAAAACCTTTCAGTTAACTACTTGCAGGAGAAAGTTTTTGTAGCTGGTGGCCAATTTTTGTACTGTACCATTTTTTGGTAGTATGTTTGGAACAGAAGGTTGAAGCACAGCTTTATTCAGTTGAGAACAACACCAGGCAGGGGCAGACACCTTTAGTAGGTCGGAACAGCCAATTTCATTTTTAAAAATCGTAATTTGGAACAGAAGGTTGAAGCACAGCTTTATTCAGTTGAGGACAACACCAGGCAGGGGCAGACACCTTTAGTAGGCCGGAACAGCCAATTTCATTTTTAAAAATCGTAATTTGGAACAGAAGGTTGAAGCACAGCTTTATTCAGTTGCAGCTTCTTGGCAATAATATAAAGAAGACGCGACAGGACAACACTCGGTGGATGCCATATCTGTGTTTTCAATGGAAAAAAACCTTTCAGTTAACTACTTGCAGGAGAAAGTTTTTGTAGCTGGTGGCCAATTTTTGTACTGTACCATTTTTTGGTTGTATGTTTGGAACAGAAGGATGAAGCACAGCTTTATTCAGTTGAGAACAACACCAGGCAGGGGCAGACACCTTTAGTAGGCCGGAACAGCCAATTTCATTTTTAAAAATCGTAATTTGGAATAGAAGGTTGAAGCACAGCTTCATTCAGTTGAGGACAACACCAGGCAGGGGCAGACACCTTTAGTAGGCCGGAACAGCCAATTTCATTTTTAAAAATCGTAATTTGGAACAGAAGGTTGAAGCACAGCTTTATTCAGTTGCAGCTTCTTGGCAATAATATAAAGAAGACGCGACAGGACAACACTCGGTGGATGCCATATCTGTGTTTTCAATGGAAAAAAACCTTTCAGTTAACTACTTGCAGGAGAAAGTTTTTGTAGCTGGTGGCCAATTTTTGTACTGTACCATTTTTTGGTTGTATGTTTGGAACAGAAGGTTGAAGCACAGCTTTATTCAGTTGAGGACAACACCAGGCAGGGGCAGACACCTTTAGTAGGCCGGAACAGCCAATTTCATTTTTAAAAATCGTAATTTGGAACAGAAGGTTGAAGCACAGCTTTATTCAGTTGCAGCTTCTTGGCAATAATATAAAGAAGACGTGACAGGACAACACTCGGTGGATGCCATATCTGTGTTTTCAATGGAAAAAAACCTTTCAGTTAACTACTTGCAGGAGAAAGTTTTTGTAGCTGGTGGCCAATTTTTGTACTGTACCATTTTTTGGTTGTATGTTTGGAACAGAAGGTTGAAGCACAGCTTTATTCAGTTGAGAAGAACACCAGGCAGGGGCAGACACCTTTAGTAGGCCGGAACAGCCAATTTCATTTTTAAAAATCGTAATTTGGAACAGAAGGTTGAAGCACAGCTTTATTCAGTTGAGGACAACACCAGGCAGGGGCAGACACCTTTAGTAGGCCGGAACAGCCAATTTCATTTTTAAAAATCGTAATTTGGAACAGAAGGTTGAAGCACAACTTCATTCAGTTGCAGCTTCTTGGCAATAATATAAAGAAGACGCGACAGGACAACACTCGGTGGATGCCATATCTGTGTTTTCAATGGAAAAAAACCTTTCAGTTAACTACTTGCAGGAGAAAGTTTTTGTAGCTGGTGGCCAATTTTTGTACTGTACCATTTTTTGGTTGTATGTTTGGAACAGAAGGTTGAAGCACAGCTTTATTCAGTTGAGAACAACACCAGGCAGGGGCAGACACCTTTAGTAGGCCGGAACAGCCAATTTCAATTTTAAAAATCGTAATTTGGAACAGAAGGTTGAAGCACAGCTTTATTCAGTTGCAGCTTCTTGGCAATAATATAAAGAAGACGCAACAGGACAACACTCGGTGGATGCCATATCTGTGTTTTCAATGGAAAAAAACCTTTCAGTTAACTACTTGCAGGAGAAAGTTTTTGTAGCTGGTGGCCAATTTTTGTACTGTACCATTTTTTGGTTGTATGTTTGGAACAGAAGGTTGAAGCACAGCTTTATTCAGTTGAGAACAACACCAGGCAGGGGCAGACACCTTTAGTAGGTCGGAACAGCCAATTTCATTTTTAAAAATCGTAATTTGGAACAGAAGGTTGAAGCACAGCTTTATTCAGTTGAGGACAACACCAGGCAGGGGCAGACACCTTTAGTAGGCCGGAACAGCCAATTTCATTTTTAAAAATCGTAATTTGGAACAGAAGGTTGAAGCACAGCTTTATTCATTTGCAGCTTCTTGGCAATAATATAAAGAAGACGCGACAGGACAACACTCGGTGGATGCCATATCTGTGTTTTCAATGGAAAAAAACCTTTCAGTTAACTACTTGCAGGAGAAAGTTTTTGTAGCTGGTGGCCAATTTTTGTACTGTACCATTTTTTGGTTGTATGTTTGGAACAGAAGGTTGAACCACAGCTTTATTCAGTTGAGAACAACACCAGGCAGGGGCAGACACCTTTAGTAGGCCGGAACAGCCAATTTCATTTTTAAAAATCGTAATTTGGAACAGAAGGTTGAAGCACAGCTTTATTCAGTTGAGGACAACACCAGGCAGGGGCAGACACCTTTAGTAGGCCGGAACAGCCAATTTCATTTTTAAAAATCGTAATTTGGAATAGAAGGTTGAAGCACAGCTTCATTCAGTTGAGGACAACACCAGGCAGGGGCAGACACCTTTAGTAGGCCGGAACAGCCAATTTCATTTTTAAAAATCGTAATTTGGAACAGAAGGTTGAAGCACAGCTTTATTCAGTTGCAGCTTCTTGGCAATAATATAAAGAAGACGCGACAGGACAACACTCGGTGGATGCCATATCTGTGTTTTCAATGGAAAAAAACCTTTCAGTTAACTACTTGCAGGAGAAAGTTTTTGTAGCTGGTGGCCAATTTTTGTACTGTACCATTTTTTGGTTGTATGTTTGGAACAGAAGGTTGAAGCACAGCTTTATTCAGTTGAGGACAACACCAGGCAGGGGCAGACACCTTTAGTAGGCCGGAACAGCCAATTTCATTTTTAAAAATCGTAATTTGGAACAGAAGGTTGAAGCACAGCTTTATTCAGTTGCAGCTTCTTGGCAATAATATAAAGAAGACGTGACAGGACAACACTCGGTGGATGCCATATCTGTGTTTTCAATGGAAAAAAACCTTTCAGTTAACTACTTGCAGGAGAAAGTTTCTGTAGCTGGTGGCCAATTTTTGTACTGTACCATTTTTTGGTTGTATGTTTGGAACAGAAGGTTGAAGCACAGCTTTATTCAGTTGAGAAGAACACCAGGCAGGGGCAGACACCTTTAGTAGGCCGGAACAGCCAATTTCATTTTTAAAAATCGTAATTTGGAACAGAAGGTTGAAGCACAGCTTTATTCAGTTGAGGACAACACCAGGCAGGGGCAGACACCTTTAGTAGGCCGGAACAGCCAATTTCATTTTTAAAAATCGTAATTTGGAACAGAAGGTTGAAGCACAGCTTTATTCAGTTGCAGCTTCTTGGCAATAATATAAAGAAGACGCGACAGGACAACACTCGGTGGATGCCATATCTGTGTTTTCAATGGAAAAAAACCTTTCAGTTAACTACTTGCAGGAGAAAGTTTTTGTAGCTGGTGGCCAATTTTTGTACTGTACCATTTTTTGGTTGTATGTTTGGAACAGAAGGTTGAAGCACAGCTTTATTCAGTTGAGAGCAACACCAGGCAGGGGCAGACACCTTTAGTAGGCCGGAACAGCCAATTTCATTTTTAAAAATCGTAATTTGGAACAGAAGGTTGAAGCACAGCTTTATTCAGTTGCAGCTTCTTGGCAATAATATAAAGAAGACGCGACAGGACAACACTCGGTGGATGCCATATCTGTGTTTTCAATGGAAAAAAACCTTTCAGTTAACTACTTGCAGGAGAAAGTTTTTGTAGCTGGTGGCCAATTTTTGTACTGTACCATTTTTTGGTTGTATGTTTGGAACAGAAGGTTGAAGCACAGCTTTATTCAGTTGAGAACAACACCAGGCAGGGGCAGACACCTTTAGGAGGTCGGAACAGCCAATTTCATTTTTAAAAATCGTAATTTGGAACAGAAGGTTGAAGCACAGCTTTATTCAGTTGAGGACAACACCAGGCAGGGGCAGACACCTTTAGTAGGCCGGAACAGCCAATTTCATTTTTAAAAATCATAATTTGGAACAGAAGGTTGAAGCACAGCTTTATTCAGTTGCAGCTTCTTGGCAATAATATAAAGAAGACGCGACAGGACAACACTCGGTGGATGCCATATCTGTGTTTTCAATGGAAAAAAACCTTTCAGTTAACTACTTGCAGGAGAAAGTTTTTGTAGCTGGTGGCCAATTTCTGTACTCTACCATTTTTTGGTTGTATGTTTGGAACAGAAGGTTGAAGCACAGCTTTATTCAGTTGAGAACAACACCAGGCAGGGGCAGACACCTTTAGTAGGCCGGAACAGCCAATTTCATTTTTAAAAATCGTAATTTGGAACAGAAGGTTGAAGCACAGCTTTATTCAGTTGAGGACAACACCAGGCAGGGGCAGACACCTTTAGTAGGCCGGAACAGCCAATTTCATTTTTAAAAATCGTAATTTGGAACAGAAGGTTGAAGCACAGCTTTATTCAGTTGAGGACAACACCAGGCAGGGGCAGACACCTTTAGTAGGCCGGAACAGCCAATTTCATTTTTAAAAATCGTAATTTTGAACAGAAGGTTGAAGCACATCTTTGTTCGGTTGCAGCTTCTTGGCAATAATATAAAGAAGACGCGACAGGACAACACTCGGTGGATGCCATATCTGTGTTTTCAATGGAAAAAAACCTTTCAGTTAACTACTTGCAGGAGAAAGTTTTTGTAGCTGGTGGCCAATTTTTGTACTGTACCATTTTTTGGTTGTATGTTTGGAACAGAAGGTTGAAGCACAGCTTTATTCAGTTGAGAACAACACCAGGCAGGGGCAGACACCTTTAGTAGGCCGGAACAGCCAATTTCATTTTTAAAAATCGTAATTTGGAACAGAAGGTTGAAGCACAGCTTTATTCAGTTGAGGACAACACCAGGCAGGGGCAGACACCTTTAGTAGGCCGGAACAGCCAATTTCATTTTTAAAAATCGTAATTTGGAACAGAAGGTTGAAGCACAGCTTTATTCAGTTGCAGCTTCTTGGCAATAATATAAAGAAGACGCGACAGGACAACACTCGGTGGATGCCATATCTGTGTTTTCAATGGAAAAAAACCTTTCAGTTAACTACTTGCAGGAGAAAGTTTTTGTAGCTGGTGGCCAATTTTTGTACTGTACCATTTTTTGGTTGTATGTTTGGAACAGAAGGTTGAAGCACAGCTTTATTCAGTTGAGAACAACACCAGGCAGGGGCAGACACCTTTAGTAGGCCGGAACAGCCAATTTCATTTTTAAAAATCGTAATTTGGAACAGAAGGTTGAAGCACAGCTTTATTCAGTTGCAGCTTCTTGGCAATAATATAAAGAAGACGCAACAGGACAACACTCGGTGGATGCCATATCTGTGTTTTCAATGGAAAAAAACCTTTCAGTTAACTACTTGCAGGAGAAAGTTTTTGTAGCTGGTGGCCAATTTTTGTACTGTACCATTTTTTGGTTGTATGTTTGGAACAGAAGGTTGAAGCACAGCTTTATTCAGTTGAGAACAACACCAGGCAGGGGCAGACACCTTTAGTAGGCCGGAACAGCCAATTTCATTTTTAAAAATCGTAATTTGGAACAGAAGGTTGAAGCACAGCTTTATTCAGTTGAGGACAACACCAGGCAGGGGCAGACACCTTTAGTAGGCCGGAACAGCCAATTTCATTTTTAAAAATCGTAATTTGGAACAGAAGGTTGAAGCACAGCTTTATTCAGTTGCAGCTTCTTGGCAATAATATAAAGAAGACGCGACAGGACAACACTCGGTGGATGCCATATCTGTGTTTTCAATGGAAAAAAACCTTTCAGTTAACTACTTGCAGGAGAAAGTTTTTGTAGCTGGTGGCCAATTTTTGTACTGTACCATTTTTTGGTTGCATGTTTGGAACAGAAGGTTGAAGCACAGCTTTATTCAGTTGAGAACAACACCAGGCAGGGGCAGACACCTTTAGTAGGCCGGAACAGCCAATTTCATTTTTAAAAATCGTAATTTGGAACAGAAGGTTGAAGCACAGCTTTATTCAGTTGAGGACAACACCAGGCAAGGGCAGACACCTTTAGTAGGCCGGAACAGCCAATTTCATTTTTAAAAATCGTAATTTGGAACAGAAGGTTGAAGCACAGCTTTATTCAGTTGAGGACAACACCAGGCAGGGGCAGACACCTTTAGTAGGCCGGAACAGCCAATTTCATTTTTAAAAATCGTAATTTGGAACAGAAGGTTGAAGCACAGCTTTATTCAGTTGCAGCTTCTTGGCAATAATATAAAGAAGACGCGACAGGACAACACTCGGTGGATGCCATATCTGTGTTTTCAATGGAAAAAAACCTTTCAGTTAACTACTTGCAGGAGAAAGTTTTTGTAGCTGGTGGCCAATTTTTGTACTGTACCATTTTTTGGTTGTATGTTTGGAACAGAAGGTTGAAGCACAGCTTTATTCAGTTGAGGACAACACCAGGCAGGGGCAGACACCTTTAGTAGGCCGGAACAGCCAATTTCATTTTTAAAAATCGTAATTTGGAACAGAAGGTTGAAGCACAGCTTTATTCAGTTGCAGCTTCTTGGCAATAATATAAAGAAGACGTGACAGGACAACACTCGGTGGATGCCATATCTGTGTTTTCAATGGAAAAAAACCTTTCAGTTAACTACTTGCAGGAGAAAGTTTTTGTAGCTGGTGGCCAATTTTTGTACTGTACCATTTTTTGGTTGTATGTTTGGAACAGAAGGTTGAAGCACAGCTTTATTCAGTTGAGAAGAACACCAGGCAGGGGCAGACACCTTTAGTAGGCCGGAACAGCCAATTTCATTTTTAAAAATCGTAATTTGGAACAGAAGGTTGAAGCACAGCTTTATTCAGTTGAGGACAACACCAGGCAGGGGCAGACACCTTTAGTAGGCCGGAACAGCCAATTTCATTTTTAAAAATCGTAATTTGGAACAGAAGGTTGAAGCACAACTTCATTCAGTTGCAGCTTCTTGGCAATAATATAAAGAAGACGCGACAGGACAACACTCGGTGGATGCCATATCTGTGTTTTCAATGGAAAAAAACCTTTCAGTTAACTACTTGCAGGAGAAAGTTTTTGTAGCTGGTGGCCAATTTTTGTACTGTACCATTTTTTGGTTGTATGTTTGGAACAGAAGGTTGAAGCACAGCTTTATTCAGTTGAGAACAACACCAGGCAGGGGCAGACACCTTTAGTAGGCCGGAACAGCCAATTTCAATTTTAAAAATCGTAATTTGGAACAGAAGGTTGAAGCACAGCTTTATTCAGTTGCAGCTTCTTGGCAATAATATAAAGAAGACGCAACAGGACAACACTCGGTGGATGCCATATCTGTGTTTTCAATGGAAAAAAACCTTTCAGTTAACTACTTGCAGGAGAAAGTTTTTGTAGCTGGTGGCCAATTTTTGTACTGTACCATTTTTTGGTAGTATGTTTGGAACAGAAGGTTGAAGCACAGCTTTATTCAGTTGAGAACAACACCAGGCAGGGGCAGACACCTTTAGTAGGTCGGAACAGCCAATTTCATTTTTAAAAATCGTAATTTGGAACAGAAGGTTGAAGCACAGCTTTATTCAGTTGAGGACAACACCAGGCAGGGGCAGACACCTTTAGTAGGCCGGAACAGCCAATTTCATTTTTAAAAATCGTAATTTGGAACAGAAGGTTGAAGCACAGCTTTATTCAGTTGCAGCTTCTTGGCAATAATATAAAGAAGACGCGACAGGACAACACTCGGTGGATGCCATATCTGTGTTTTCAATGGAAAAAAACCTTTCAGTTAACTACTTGCAGGAGAAAGTTTTTGCAGCTGGTGGCCAATTTTTGTACTGTACCATTTTTTGGTTGTATGTTTGGAACAGAAGGATGAAGCACAGCTTTATTCAGTTGAGAACAACACCAGGCAGGGGCAGACACCTTTAGTAGGCCGGAACAGCCAATTTCATTTTTAAAAATCGTAATTTGGAATAGAAGGTTGAAGCACAGCTTCATTCAGTTGAGGACAACACCAGGCAGGGGCAGACACCTTTAGTAGGCCGGAACAGCCAATTTCATTTTTAAAAATCGTAATTTGGAACAGAAGGTTGAAGCACAGCTTTATTCAGTTGCAGCTTCTTGGCAATAATATAAAGAAGACGCGACAGGACAACACTCGGTGGATGCCATATCTGTGTTTTCAATGGAAAAAAACCTTTCAGTTAACTACTTGCAGGAGAAAGTTTTTGTAGCTGGTGGCCAATTTTTGTACTGTACCATTTTTTGGTTGTATGTTTGGAACAGAAGGTTGAAGCACAGCTGTTGTGAATTTGGATTCTGGGCTCCCCCGGTGGCCGCTTGTGGAATTGGACTTGTCATCCTCTTTCCTGTTTCACCTGGTTCCATCAGTAGTGGGTGTCGCTATTTAAGCTCATTTCTCTGGTGGTTTCTTGCCGGTCAACAATGTTATCTGATGCCTCTCAGTGCTTGTTCCTGCTTCTAGACAACTACTAGATAAGTTGGACTTTTGTCCATGTTTTGTTTTGCCTATTTGTTCCAGTTCACAGCTGAAGTTTTGTTACTGTGTCTGGAAAGCTCTCGTTGATCAGGGATTGCTACTCTGGCGTTATGAGTTAATGCCAGAGTTTAAGGTAATCTCTGGATGGTGTTTTGTTAGTGTTTTTCTGCTGACCATGAAAGTATACTATCTGTCTTCTGCTATCTAGTAAGCGGACCTCAAATTTGCTAAGACTATTTTCCTGCTGCGTTTGTTGTTTCATCTGAACTCACCGTCATTATATGTGGGGGGCTACTGTCTTCTTTGGAATATTTCTCTAGAGGTGAGCCAGGTCTTATATTTCCCTCTGCTAGCTATTTAGGTCTTAGGCCAGAGCTGGGCATCTAGCGATAAATAGGAAATGCTACCTGGCTATTTCTAGTTGCGCGGCAGGCTTAGTTCATGGTCAGTATAGTTCCATCTTCCGAGAGCTTGTCCCTCTATAGGCTTGCTATGATCTCTGCCTGCAGAGATCATGACAGTTTGACCGGCCAATAAAGTGTTAAAGACCCAGGTTGAGAAAGGAGAGTTATAAGAAGTCTGCTGGAATTTTTTTTTTTTTTTTTTTTTTTTTCCTCCAGTCTGCCTTGCTGCAGTCTTTTTTCTCTCTCTCCTCCTAATCTCTGTATGGCTCTGTGTGCACCTGACAATAATGGATCTCCAGAGTGTAACTGCGGGTTTGAATAATCTCATCATGAAAGTACAAAATTTACAAGATTTTGTGGTACATGCTCCGGTATCTGAGCCGAGAATTCCTTTGCCGGAGTTCTTCACAGGGAATAGAGCTAGCTTCCAGAATTTCCGAAATAATTGTAAGCTTTATTTGTCCCTGAAGTCTCGTTCAGCTGGAGACCCTGCTCAGCAGGTTAGGATTGTGATTTCCTTGCTCAGGGGTGACCCTCAAGATTGGGCCTTCTCATTGCCAGCAGGGGATCCTGCGTTACGCGATGTGGATGCGTTTTTTCTGGCCTTGGGCTTGCTTTATGAGGAACCTCATTTGGAACTTCAGGCAGAAAAAACTTTGATGGCACTATCTCAGGGGCAAGACGAAGCTGAAGTTTTCTGCCAAAAATTCCGTAAATGGTCTGTGCTTACTCAGTGGAATGAGTGCGCCTTGGCGGCAACTTTCAGAGAAGGTCTCTCTGATGCCGTTAAGGATGTTATGGTGGGGTTCCCTGTGCCTGCAGGTCTGAATGAGTCCATGACAATGGCTATTCAGATTGATAGGCGTCTGCGGGAGCGCAAACCGGTGCACCATCTGGCGGTGTCTATGGAAAAGACGCCAGAAAGTATGCAGTGTGATAGAATTCTGTCCAGGAGCGAGCGACAGAATTTTAGACGGAAGAATGGATTGTGTTTCTATTGTGGAGATTCTACTCATGTTATATCAGCATGCTCTAGGCGTACAAAGAAGCTTGATAAGTCTGTTTCCATTGGCACCATTCAGTCTAAGTTTATTTTGTCTGTAACCCTGATTTGCTCTTTGTCATCCATTGCCACGGACGCCTATGTTGACTCTGGCGCCGCTTTGAGTCTTATGGATTGGTCCTTTGCCAATCGTTGTGGTTTTGATTTAGAGCCTTTGGAGACTCTTATTCCTCTGAAGGGGATTGACTCCACCCCATTGGCTAATAATAAACCACAATACTGGACACAAGTAACCATGCGTATCAATCCGGATCACCAGGAGATTATTCGTTTCCTGGTGCTGTATAATTTACATGACGATTTGGTACTGGGATTGCCATGGTTGCAGTCTCACAACCCAGTCTTGGACTGGAGAGCAATGTCTGTGTTGAGCTGGGGATGTAAGGGTATTCATGGGGACTTACCTTTGGTTTCTATTTCGTCGTCCATTCCCTCTGAAGTCCCTGAGTTCCTCTCTGATTATCAAGACGTCTTTGACGAACCCAAGCTTGGGTCGTTACCTCCGCACCGTGAGTGCGATTGTGCCATAGATTTGATACCGGGTTGTAAATATCCAAAGGGTCGTTTGTTTAATCTGTCTGTGCCGGAACATGCTGCTATGCGGGAATATATAAAGGAGTCTTTGGAAAAGGGACATATTCGTCCATCTTCTTCTCCCTTGGGAGCTGGGTTTTTCTTTGTCTCAAAAAAAGACGGCTCTTTGAGACCATGTATTGATTATCGGCTTCTGAATAAGATCACTGTTAAGTATCAATACCCATTGCCATTGCTTACTGATTTGTTTGCTCGTATAGAGGGTGCTAAGTGGTTCTCTAAAATTGATCTTCGTGGGGCGTATAATTTGGTGCGGATCAGGCAGGGGGATGAGTGGAAGACCGCATTTAATACGCCCGAGGGCCACTTTGAGTATTTGGTCATGCCTTTTGGTCTTTCTAATGCCCCTTCAGTTTTCCAGTCTTTTATGCATGATATTTTCCGCGATTTTCTGGATAAATTTATGATAATATATCTGGATGATATTCTGATTTTTTCTGATGACTGGGACTCTCATGTCCAGCAGGTCAGGAGAGTTTTTCAGGTTCTGCGGTCTAATTCTTTATGTGTGAAGGGGTCTAAGTGCGTTTTTGGGGTCCAGAAAATTTCCTTTTTGGGGTATATTTTTTCTCCCTCTTCCATTGAGATGGATCCCGTCAAGGTGCAAGCTATTTGTGACTGGACTCAGCCCTCCTCTCTTAAGGGTCTTCAGAGATTTTTGGGCTTTGCCAACTTTTACCGCCGATTTATTGCTGGTTTTTCGGATGTCGTTAAACCACTGACTGATTTGACCAGACAAGGCGCTGATGTTGCTAATTGGTCCCCTCATGCTGTAGAGGCCTTTCAGGAGCTTAAGCGCCGTTTTGCCTCTGCCCCTGTGTTGCGTCAGCCTGATGTGAATCTGCCTTTTCAGGTTGAGGTTGACGCTTCGGAGATCGGAGCTGGGGCAGTGTTGTCGCAGAAAGGTTCCGACTGCTCCGTCATTAGGCCTTGTGCCTTCTTTTCTCGCAAATTTTCGCCCGCAGAGCGGAATTATGATGTTGGGAATCGGGAGCTTTTGGCCATGAAGTGGGCGTTTGAGGAGTGGCGCCATTGGCTCGAGGGGGCTAGGCATCAGGTGGTGGTATTGACTGACCACAAAAATTTGATTTATCTTGAGACTGCCAGACGCCTGAATCCTAGACAGGCGCGCTGGTCTTTATTTTTTTCTCGCTTTAATTTTGTGGTGTCATACCTACCGGGTTCTAAGAATGTTAAGGCAGATGCCCTTTCTAGGAGTTTTGACCCGGACTCTCCTGGTAATTCTGAACCCACAGGTATCCTTAGGGAGGGAGTAATTTTGTCGGCCGTTTCTCCTGATCTGCGGCGGTCCTTGCAAGAGTTTCAGGCGGATAGACCGGATCGTTGTCCGCCTGATAGACTGTTTGTTCCGGATGATTGGACCAGCAGAGTCATCTCTGAGGTACATTCTTCTGCATTGGCAGGTCATCCCGGAATTTTTGGTACCAGGGATTTGGTGGCAAGATCCTTCTGGTGGCCTTCCCTGTCACGAGATGTGCGAGTCTTTGTGCAGTCATGTGACGTTTGTGCTCGGGCCAAGTCTTGTAGTTCTCGGGCTAGCGGACTGCTGTTGCCCTTGCCTATTCCTAAGAGGCCTTGGACACACATCTCGATGGATTTTATTTCAGATCTGCCTGTTTCCCAGAAGATGTCTGTCATCTGGGTGGTCTGTGACCGTTTCTCTAAAATGGTCCATTTGGTTCCTCTGCCCAAGTTGCCTTCTTCTTCTGAGTTGGTTCCTCTGTTTTTTCAGAATGTTGTCCGATTGCACGGTATTCCTGAGAATATTGTTTCTGACAGAGGTACCCAATTTGTGTCTAGATTTTGGCGGGCATTCTGTGCTAGGATGGGCATAGATTTGTCTTTTTCATCTGCTTTTCACCCTCAGACTAATGGCCAGACCGAGCGGACTAATCAGACCCTTGAGACATATCTGAGGTGTTTTGTCTCTGCTGACCAGGATGATTGGGTTGCTTTTTTGCCATTGGCAGAGTTTGCCCTCAATAATCGGGCCAGCTCTTCCACCTTGGTGTCCCCGTTTTTCTGTAATTCGGGGTTTCACCCTCGATTTTCCTCCGGTCAGGTGGAATCCTCGGATTGTCCTGGAGTGGATGCGGTGGTGGAGAGATTGCATCACATCTGGGGGCAGGTTATGGACAATTTGAAGTTGTCCCAGGAGAGGACTCAGCGTTTTGCCAACCGTCATCGTCGTGTTGGTTCTCGGCTTTGTGTTGGAGATTTGGTTTGGTTGTCTTCTCGTTTTGTCCCTATGAGGGTCTCTTCTCCTAAGTTTAAACCTCGGTTCATCGGCCCTTATAGAATATTGGAGATTCTTAATCCTGTTTCTTTCCGTTTGGACCTCCCTGCGTCCTTTTCCATTCATAACGTTTTTCATCGGTCGTTATTGCGCAGGTATGAGGTACCTGTTGTACCTTCAGTTGAGCCTCCTGCTCCGGTGTTGGTTGAGGGTGAGTTGGAGTACGTTGTGGAGAAAATTTTGGACTCTCGTGTTTCCAGACGGAGACTCCAGTATCTGGTCAACTGGAAGGGTTACGGCCAGGAGGATAATTCTTGGGTCAATGCATCTGATGTTCATGCTTCTGATCTTGTTCGTGCCTTCCATAGGGCTCATCCTGGTCGCCCTGGTGGATCTGGTGAGGGTTCGGTGCCCCCTCCTTGAGGGGGGGGTACTGTTGTGAATTTGGATTCTGGGCTCCCCCGGTGGCCGCTTGTGGAATTGGACTTGTCATCCTCTTTCCTGTTTCACCTGGTTCCATCAGTAGTGGGTGTCGCTATTTAAGCTCATTTCTCTGGTGGTTTCTTGCCGGTCAACAATGTTATCTGATGCCTCTCAGTGCTTGTTCCTGCTTCTAGACAACTACTAGATAAGTTGGACTTTTGTCCATGTTTTGTTTTGCCTATTTGTTCCAGTTCACAGCTGAAGTTTTGTTACTGTGTCTGGAAAGCTCTCGTTGATCAGGGATTGCTACTCTGGCGTTATGAGTTAATGCCAGAGTTTAAGGTAATCTCTGGATGGTGTTTTGTTAGTGTTTTTCTGCTGACCATGAAAGTATACTATCTGTCTTCTGCTATCTAGTAAGCGGACCTCAAATTTGCTAAGACTATTTTCCTGCTGCGTTTGTTGTTTCATCTGAACTCACCGTCATTATATGTGGGGGGCTACTGTCTTCTTTGGAATATTTCTCTAGAGGTGAGCCAGGTCTTATATTTCCCTCTGCTAGCTATTTAGGTCTTAGGCCAGAGCTGGGCATCTAGCGATAAATAGGAAATGCTACCTGGCTATTTCTAGTTGCGCGGCAGGCTTAGTTCATGGTCAGTATAGTTCCATCTTCCGAGAGCTTGTCCCTCTATAGGCTTGCTATGATCTCTGCCTGCAGAGATCATGACACACAGCTTTATTCAGTTGAGGACAACACCAGGCAGGGGCAGACACCTTTAGTAGGCCGGAACAGCCAATTTCATTTTTAAAAATCGTAATTTGGAACAGAAGGTTGAAGCACAGCTTTATTCAGTTGCAGCTTCTTGGCAATAATATAAAGAAGACGTGACAGGACAACACTCGGTGGATGCCATATCTGTGTTTTCAATGGAAAAAAACCTTTCAGTTAACTACTTGCAGGAGAAAGTTTTTGTAGCTGGTGGCCAATTTTTGTACTGTACCATTTTTTGGTTGTATGTTTGGAACAGAAGGTTGAAGCACAGCTTTATTCAGTTGAGAAGAACACCAGGCAGGGGCAGACACCTTTAGTAGGCCGGAACAGCCAATTTCATTTTTAAAAATCGTAATTTGGAACAGAAGGTTGAAGCACAGCTTTATTCAGTTGAGAAGAACACCAGGCAGGGGCAGACACCTTTAGTAGGCCGGAACAGCCAATTTCATTTTTAAAAATCGTAATTTGGAACAGAAGGTTGAAGCACAACTTCATTCAGTTGCAGCTTCTTGGCAATAATATAAAGAAGACGCGACAGGACAACACTCGGTGGATGCCATATCTGTGTTTTCAATGGAAAAAAACCTTTCAGTTAACTACTTGCAGGAGAAAGTTTTTGTAGCTGGTGGCCAATTTTTGTACTGTACCATTTTTTGGTTGTATGTTTGGAACAGAAGGTTGAAGCACAGCTTTATTCAGTTGAGAACAACACCAGGCAGGGGCAGACACCTTTAGTAGGCCGGAACAGCCAATTTCAATTTTAAAAATCGTAATTTGGAACAGAAGGTTGAAGCACAGCTTTATTCAGTTGCAGCTTCTTGGCAATAATATAAAGAAGACGCAACAGGACAACACTCGGTGGATGCCATATCTGTGTTTTCAATGGAAAAAAACCTTTCAGTTAACTACTTGCAGGAGAAAGTTTTTGTAGCTGGTGGCCAATTTTTGTACTGTACCATTTTTTGGTAGTATGTTTGGAACAGAAGGTTGAAGCACAGCTTTATTCAGTTGAGAACAACACCAGGCAGGGGCAGACACCTTTAGTAGGTCGGAACAGCCAATTTCATTTTTAAAAATCATAATTTGGAACAGAAGGTTGAAGCACAGCTTTATTCAGTTGAGGACAACACCAGGCAGGGGCAGACACCTTTAGTAGGCCGGAACAGCCAATTTCATTTTTAAAAATCGTAATTTGGAACAGAAGGTTGAAGCACAGCTTTATTCAGTTGCAGCTTCTTGGCAATAATATAAAGAAGACGCGACAGGACAACACTCGGTGGATGCCATATCTGTGTTTTCAATGGAAAAAAACCTTTCAGTTAACTACTTGCAGGAGAAAGTTTTTGTAGCTGGTGGCCAATTTTTGTACTGTACCATTTTTTGGTTGTATGTTTGGAACAGAAGGATGAAGCACAGCTTTATTCAGTTGAGAACAACACCAGGCAGGGGCAGACACCTTTAGTAGGCCGGAACAGCCAATTTCATTTTTAAAAATCGTAATTTGGAATAGAAGGTTGAAGCACAGCTTCATTCAGTTGAGGACAACACCAGGCAGGGGCAGACACCTTTAGTAGGCCGGAACAGCCAATTTCATTTTTAAAAATCGTAATTTGGAACAGAAGGTTGAAGCACAGCTTTATTCAGTTGCAGCTTCTTGGCAATAATATAAAGAAGACGCGACAGGACAACACTCGGTGGATGCCATATCTGTGTTTTCAATGGAAAAAAACCTTTCAGTTAACTACTTGCAGGAGAAAGTTTTTGTAGCTGGTGGCCAATTTTTGTACTGTACCATTTTTTGATTGTATGTTTGGAACAGAAGGTTGAAGCACAGCTTTATTCAGTTGAGGACAACACCAGGCAGGGGCAGACACCTTTAGTAGGCCGGAACAGCCAATTTCATTTTTAAAAATCGTAATTTGGAACAGAAGGTTGAAGCACAGCTTTATTCAGTTGCAGCTTCTTGGCAATAATATAAAGAAGACGTGACAGGACAACACTCGGTGGATGCCATATCTGTGTTTTCAATGGAAAAAAACCTTTCAGTTAACTACTTGCAGGAGAAAGTTTTTGTAGCTGGTGGCCAATTTTTGTACTGTACCATTTTTTGGTTGTATGTTTGGAACAGAAGGTTGAAGCACAGCTTTATTCAGTTGAGAAGAACACCAGGCAGGGGCAGACACCTTTAGTAGGCCGGAACAGCCAATTTCATTTTTAAAAATCGTAATTTGGAACAGAAGGTTGAAGCACAGCTTTATTCAGTTGAGGACAACACCAGGCAGGGGCAGACACCTTTAGTAGGCCGGAACAGCCAATTTCATTTTTAAAAATCGTAATTTGGAACAGAAGGTTGAAGCACAACTTCATTCAGTTGCAGCTTCTTGGCAATAATATAAAGAAGACGCGACAGGACAACACTCGGTGGATGCCATATCTGTGTTTTCAATGGAAAAAAACCTTTCAGTTAACTACTTGCAGGAGAAAGTTTTTGTAGCTGGTGGCCAATTTTTGTACTGTACCATTTTTTGGTTGTATGTTTGGAACAGAAGGTTGAAGCACAGCTTTATTCAGTTGAGAACAACACCAGGCAGGGGCAGACACCTTTAGTAGGCCGGAACAGCCAATTTCAATTTTAAAAATCGTAATTTGGAACAGAAGGTTGAAGCACAGCTTTATTCAGTTGCAGCTTCTTGGCAATAATATAAAGAAGACGCAACAGGACAACACTCGGTGGATGCCATATCTGTGTTTTCAATGGAAAAAAACCTTTCAGTTAACTACTTGCAGGAGAAAGTTTTTGTAGCTGGTGGCCAATTTTTGTACTGTACCATTTTTTGGTTGTATGTTTGGAACAGAAGGTTGAAGCACAGCTTTATTCAGTTGAGAACAACACCAGGCAGGGGCAGACACCTTTAGTAGGTCGGAACAGCCAATTTCATTTTTAAAAATCGTAATTTGGAACAGAAGGTTGAAGCACAGCTTTATTCAGTTGAGGACAACACCAGGCAGGGGCAGACACCTTTAGTAGGCCGGAACAGCCAATTTCATTTTTAAAAATCGTAATTTGGAACAGAAGGTTGAAGCACAGCTTTATTCATTTGCAGCTTCTTGGCAATAATATAAAGAAGACGCGACAGGACAACACTCGGTGGATGCCATATCTGTGTTTTCAATGGAAAAAAACCTTTCAGTTAACTACTTGCAGGAGAAAGTTTTTGTAGCTGGTGGCCAATTTTTGTACTGTACCATTTTTTGGTTGTATGTTTGGAACAGAAGGTTGAAGCACAGCTTTATTCAGTTGAGAACAACACCAGGCAGGGGCAGACACCTTTAGTAGGCCGGAACAGCCAATTTCATTTTTAAAAATCGTAATTTGGAACAGAAGGTTGAAGCACAGCTTTATTCAGTTGAGGACAACACCAGGCAGGGGCAGACACCTTTAGTAGGCCGGAACAGCCAATTTCATTTTTAAAAATCGTAATTTGGAATAGAAGGTTGAAGCACAGCTTCATTCAGTTGAGGACAACACCAGGCAGGGGCAGACACCTTTAGTAGGCCGGAACAGCCAATTTCATTTTTAAAAATCGTAATTTGGAACAGAAGGTTGAAGCACAGCTTTATTCAGTTGCAGCTTCTTGGCAATAATATAAAGAAGACGCGACAGGACAACACTCGGTGGATGCCATATCTGTGTTTTCAATGGAAAAAAACCTTTCAGTTAACTACTTGCAGGAGAAAGTTTTTGTAGCTGGTGGCCAATTTTTGTACTGTACCATTTTTTGGTTGTATGTTTGGAACAGAAGGTTGAAGCACAGCTTTATTCAGTTGAGGACAACACCAGGCAGGGGCAGACACCTTTAGTAGGCCGGAACAGCCAATTTCATTTTTAAAAATCGTAATTTGGAACAGAAGGTTGAAGCACAGCTTTATTCAGTTGAGGACAACACCAGGCAGGGGCAGACACCTTTAGTAGGCCGGAACAGCCAATTTCATTTTTAAAAATCGTAATTTGGAACAGAAGGTTGAAGCACAACTTCATTCAGTTGCAGCTTCTTGGCAATAATATAAAGAAGACGCGACAGGACAACACTCGGTGGATGCCATATCTGTGTTTTCAATGGAAAAAAACCTTTCAGTTAACTACTTGCAGGAGAAAGTTTTTGTAGCTGGTGGCCAATTTTTGTACTGTACCATTTTTTGGTTGTATGTTTGGAACAGAAGGTTGAAGCACAGCTTTATTCAGTTGAGAACAACACCAGGCAGGGGCAGACACCTTTAGTAGGCCGGAACAGCCAATTTCAATTTTAAAAATCGTAATTTGGAACAGAAGGTTGAAGCACAGCTTTATTCAGTTGCAGCTTCTTGGCAATAATATAAAGAAGACGCAACAGGACAACACTCGGTGGATGCCATATCTGTGTTTTCAATGGAAAAAAACCTTTCAGTTAACTACTTGCAGGAGAAAGTTTTTGTAGCTGGTGGCCAATTTTTGTACTGTACCATTTTTTGGTTGTATGTTTGGAACAGAAGGTTGAAGCACAGCTTTATTCAGTTGAGAACAACACCAGGCAGGGGCAGACACCTTTAGTAGGTCGGAACAGCCAATTTCATTTTTAAAAATCGTAATTTGGAACAGAAGGTTGAAGCACAGCTTTATTCAGTTGAGGACAACACCAGGCAGGGGCAGACACCTTTAGTAGGCCGGAACAGCCAATTTCATTTTTAAAAATCGTAATTTGGAACAGAAGGTTGAAGCACAGCTTTATTCATTTGCAGCTTCTTGGCAATAATATAAAGAAGACGCGACAGGACAACACTCGGTGGATGCCATATCTGTGTTTTCAATGGAAAAAAACCTTTCAGTTAACTACTTGCAGGAGAAAGTTTTTGTAGCTGGTGGCCAATTTTTGTACTGTACCATTTTTTGGTTGTATGTTTGGAACAGAAGGTTGAAGCACAGCTTTATTCAGTTGAGAACAACACCAGGCAGGGGCAGACACCTTTAGTAGGCCGGAACAGCCAATTTCATTTTTAAAAATCGTAATTTGGAACAGAAGGTTGAAGCACAGCTTTATTCAGTTGAGGACAACACCAGGCAGGGGCAGACACCTTTAGTAGGCCGGAACAGCCAATTTCATTTTTAAAAATCGTAATTTGGAATAGAAGGTTGAAGCACAGCTTCATTCAGTTGAGGACAACACCAGGCAGGGGCAGACACCTTTAGTAGGCCGGAACAGCCAATTTCATTTTTAAAAATCGTAATTTGGAACAGAAGGTTGAAGCACAGCTTTATTCAGTTGCAGCTTCTTGGCAATAATATAAAGAAGACGCGACAGGACAACACTCGGTGGATGCCATATCTGTGTTTTCAATGGAAAAAAACCTTTCAGTTAACTACTTGCAGGAGAAAGTTTTTGTAGCTGGTGGCCAATTTTTGTACTGTACCATTTTTTGGTTGTATGTTTGGAACAGAAGGTTGAAGCACAGCTTTATTCAGTTGAGGACAACACCAGGCAGGGGCAGACACCTTTAGTAGGCCGGAACAGCCAATTTCATTTTTAAAAATCGTAATTTGGAACAGAAGGTTGAAGCACAGCTTTATTCAGTTGCAGCTTCTTGGCAATAATATAAAGAAGACGTGACAGGACAACACTCGGTGGATGCCATATCTGTGTTTTCAATGGAAAAAAACCTTTCAGTTAACTACTTGCAGGAGAAAGTTTCTGTAGCTGGTGGCCAATTTTTGTACTGTACCATTTTTTGGTTGTATGTTTGGAACAGAAGGTTGAAGCACAGCTTTATTCAGTTGAGAAGAACACCAGGCAGGGGCAGACACCTTTAGTAGGCCGGAACAGCCAATTTCATTTTTAAAAATCGTAATTTGGAACAGAAGGTTGAAGCACAGCTTTATTCAGTTGAGGACAACACCAGGCAGGGGCAGACACCTTTAGTAGGCCGGAACAGCCAATTTCATTTTTAAAAATCGTAATTTGGAACAGAAGGTTGAAGCACAGCTTTATTCAGTTGCAGCTTCTTGGCAATAATATAAAGAAGACGCGACAGGACAACACTCGGTGGATGCCATATCTGTGTTTTCAATGGAAAAAAACCTTTCAGTTAACTACTTGCAGGAGAAAGTTTTTGTAGCTGGTGGCCAATTTTTGTACTGTACCATTTTTTGGTTGTATGTTTGGAACAGAAGGTTGAAGCACAGCTTTATTCAGTTGAGAGCAACACCAGGCAGGGGCAGACACCTTTAGTAGGCCGGAACAGCCAATTTCATTTTTAAAAATCGTAATTTGGAACAGAAGGTTGAAGCACAGCTTTATTCAGTTGCAGCTTCTTGGCAATAATATAAAGAAGACGCGACAGGACAACACTCGGTGGATGCCATATCTGTGTTTTCAATGGAAAAAAACCTTTCAGTTAACTACTTGCAGGAGAAAGTTTTTGTAGCTGGTGGCCAATTTTTGTACTGTACCATTTTTTGGTTGTATGTTTGGAACAGAAGGTTGAAGCACAGCTTTATTCAGTTGAGAACAACACCAGGCAGGGGCAGACACCTTTAGGAGGTCGGAACAGCCAATTTCATTTTTAAAAATCGTAATTTGGAACAGAAGGTTGAAGCACAGCTTTATTCAGTTGAGGACAACACCAGGCAGGGGCAGACACCTTTAGTAGGCCGGAACAGCCAATTTCATTTTTAAAAATCATAATTTGGAACAGAAGGTTGAAGCACAGCTTTATTCAGTTGCAGCTTCTTGGCAATAATATAAAGAAGACGCGACAGGACAACACTCGGTGGATGCCATATCTGTGTTTTCAATGGAAAAAAACCTTTCAGTTAACTACTTGCAGGAGAAAGTTTTTGTAGCTGGTGGCCAATTTCTGTACTCTACCATTTTTTGGTTGTATGTTTGGAACAGAAGGTTGAAGCACAGCTTTATTCAGTTGAGAACAACACCAGGCAGGGGCAGACACCTTTAGTAGGCCGGAACAGCCAATTTCATTTTTAAAAATCGTAATTTGGAACAGAAGGTTGAAGCACAGCTTTATTCAGTTGAGGACAACACCAGGCAGGGGCAGACACCTTTAGTAGGCCGGAACAGCCAATTTCATTTTTAAAAATCGTAATTTGGAACAGAAGGTTGAAGCACAGCTTTATTCAGTTGAGGACAACACCAGGCAGGGGCAGACACCTTTAGTAGGCCGGAACAGCCAATTTCAATTTTAAAAATCGTAATTTGGAACAGAAGGTTGAAGCACAGCTTTATTCAGTTGCAGCTTCTTGGCAATAATATAAAGAAGACGCAACAGGACAACACTCGGTGGATGCCATATCTGTGTTTTCAATGGAAAAAAACCTTTCAGTTAACTACTTGCAGGAGAAAGTTTTTGTAGCTGGTGGCCAATTTTTGTACTGTACCATTTTTTGGTTGTATGTTTGGAACAGAAGGTTGAAGCACAGCTTTATTCAGTTGAGAACAACACCAGGCAGGGGCAGACACCTTTAGTAGGTCGGAACAGCCAATTTCATTTTTAAAAATCGTAATTTGGAACAGAAGGTTGAAGCACAGCTTTATTCAGTTGAGGACAACACCAGGCAGGGGCAGACACCTTTAGTAGGCCGGAACAGCCAATTTCATTTTTAAAAATCGTAATTTGGAACAGAAGGTTGAAGCACAGCTTTATTCATTTGCAGCTTCTTGGCAATAATATAAAGAAGACGCGACAGGACAACACTCGGTGGATGCCATATCTGTGTTTTCAATGGAAAAAAACCTTTCAGTTAACTACTTGCAGGAGAAAGTTTTTGTAGCTGGTGGCCAATTTTTGTACTGTACCATTTTTTGGTTGTATGTTTGGAACAGAAGGTTGAAGCACAGCTTTATTCAGTTGAGAACAACACCAGGCAGGGGCAGACACCTTTAGTAGGCCGGAACAGCCAATTTCATTTTTAAAAATCGTAATTTGGAACAGAAGGTTGAAGCACAGCTTTATTCAGTTGAGGACAACACCAGGCAGGGGCAGACACCTTTAGTAGGCCGGAACAGCCAATTTCATTTTTAAAAATCGTAATTTGGAATAGAAGGTTGAAGCACAGCTTCATTCAGTTGAGGACAACACCAGGCAGGGGCAGACACCTTTAGTAGGCCGGAACAGCCAATTTCATTTTTAAAAATCGTAATTTGGAACAGAAGGTTGAAGCACAGCTTTATTCAGTTGCAGCTTCTTGGCAATAATATAAAGAAGACGCGACAGGACAACACTCGGTGGATGCCATATCTGTGTTTTCAATGGAAAAAAACCTTTCAGTTAACTACTTGCAGGAGAAAGTTTTTGTAGCTGGTGGCCAATTTTTGTACTGTACCATTTTTTGGTTGTATGTTTGGAACAGAAGGTTGAAGCACAGCTTTATTCAGTTGAGGACAACACCAGGCAGGGGCAGACACCTTTAGTAGGCCGGAACAGCCAATTTCATTTTTAAAAATCGTAATTTGGAACAGAAGGTTGAAGCACAGCTTTATTCAGTTGCAGCTTCTTGGCAATAATATAAAGAAGACGTGACAGGACAACACTCGGTGGATGCCATATCTGTGTTTTCAATGGAAAAAAACCTTTCAGTTAACTACTTGCAGGAGAAAGTTTCTGTAGCTGGTGGCCAATTTTTGTACTGTACCATTTTTTGGTTGTATGTTTGGAACAGAAGGTTGAAGCACAGCTTTATTCAGTTGAGAAGAACACCAGGCAGGGGCAGACACCTTTAGTAGGCCGGAACAGCCAATTTCATTTTTAAAAATCGTAATTTGGAACAGAAGGTTGAAGCACAGCTTTATTCAGTTGAGGACAACACCAGGCAGGGGCAGACACCTTTAGTAGGCCGGAACAGCCAATTTCATTTTTAAAAATCGTAATTTGGAACAGAAGGTTGAAGCACAGCTTTATTCAGTTGCAGCTTCTTGGCAATAATATAAAGAAGACGCGACAGGACAACACTCGGTGGATGCCATATCTGTGTTTTCAATGGAAAAAAACCTTTCAGTTAACTACTTGCAGGAGAAAGTTTTTGTAGCTGGTGGCCAATTTTTGTACTGTACCATTTTTTGGTTGTATGTTTGGAACAGAAGGTTGAAGCACAGCTTTATTCAGTTGAGAGCAACACCAGGCAGGGGCAGACACCTTTAGTAGGCCGGAACAGCCAATTTCATTTTTAAAAATCGTAATTTGGAACAGAAGGTTGAAGCACAGCTTTATTCAGTTGCAGCTTCTTGGCAATAATATAAAGAAGACGCGACAGGACAACACTCGGTGGATGCCATATCTGTGTTTTCAATGGAAAAAAACCTTTCAGTTAACTACTTGCAGGAGAAAGTTTTTGTAGCTGGTGGCCAATTTTTGTACTGTACCATTTTTTGGTTGTATGTTTGGAACAGAAGGTTGAAGCACAGCTTTATTCAGTTGAGAACAACACCAGGCAGGGGCAGACACCTTTAGGAGGTCGGAACAGCCAATTTCATTTTTAAAAATCGTAATTTGGAACAGAAGGTTGAAGCACAGCTTTATTCAGTTGAGGACAACACCAGGCAGGGGCAGACACCTTTAGTAGGCCGGAACAGCCAATTTCATTTTTAAAAATCATAATTTGGAACAGAAGGTTGAAGCACAGCTTTATTCAGTTGCAGCTTCTTGGCAATAATATAAAGAAGACGCGACAGGACAACACTCGGTGGATGCCATATCTGTGTTTTCAATGGAAAAAAACCTTTCAGTTAACTACTTGCAGGAGAAAGTTTTTGTAGCTGGTGGCCAATTTCTGTACTCTACCATTTTTTGGTTGTATGTTTGGAACAGAAGGTTGAAGCACAGCTTTATTCAGTTGAGAACAACACCAGGCAGGGGCAGACACCTTTAGTAGGCCGGAACAGCCAATTTCATTTTTAAAAATCGTAATTTGGAACAGAAGGTTGAAGCACAGCTTTATTCAGTTGAGGACAACACCAGGCAGGGGCAGACACCTTTAGTAGGCCGGAACAGCCAATTTCATTTTTAAAAATCGTAATTTGGAACAGAAGGTTGAAGCACAGCTTTATTCAGTTGAGGACAACACCAGGCAGGGGCAGACACCTTTAGTAGGCCGGAACAGCCAATTTCATTTTTAAAAATCGTAATTTTGAACAGAAGGTTGAAGCACATCTTTGTTCGGTTGCAGCTTCTTGGCAATAATATAAAGAAGACGCGACAGGACAACACTCGGTGGATGCCATATCTGTGTTTTCAATGGAAAAAAACCTTTCAGTTAACTACTTGCAGGAGAAAGTTTTTGTAGCTGGTGGCCAATTTTTGTACTGTACCATTTTTTGGTTGTATGTTTGGAACAGAAGGTTGAAGCACAGCTTTATTCAGTTGAGAACAACACCAGGCAGGGGCAGACACCTTTAGTAGGCCGGAACAGCCAATTTCATTTTTAAAAATCGTAATTTCGAACAGAAGGTTGAAGCACAGCTTTATTCAGTTGAGGACAACACCAGGCAGGGGCAGACACCTTTAGTAGGCCGGAACAGCCAATTTCATTTTTAAAAATCGTAATTTGGAACAGAAGGTTGAAGCACAGCTTTATTCAGTTGCAGCTTCTTGGCAATAATATAAAGAAGACGCGACAGGACAACACTCGGTGGATGCCATATCTGTGTTTTCAATGGAAAAAAACCTTTCAGTTAACTACTTGCAGGAGAAAGTTTTTGTAGCTGGTGGCCAATTTTTGTACTGTACCATTTTTTGGTTGTATGTTTGGAACAGAAGGTTGAAGCACAGCTTTATTCAGTTGAGAACAACACCAGGCAGGGGCAGACACCTTTAGTAGGCCGGAACAGCCAATTTCATTTTTAAAAATCGTAATTTGGAACAGAAGGTTGAAGCACAGCTTTATTCAGTTGCAGCTTCTTGGCAATAATATAAAGAAGACACAACAGGACAACACTCGGTGGATGCCATATCTGTGTTTTCAATGGAAAAAAACCTTTCAGTTAACTACTTGCAGGAGAAAGTTTTTGTAGCTGGTGGCCAATTTTTGTACTGTACCATTTTTTGGTTGTATGTTTGGAACAGAAGGTTGAAGCACAGCTTTATTCAGTTGAGAACAACACCAGGCAGGGGCAGACACCTTTAGTAGGCCGGAACAGCCAATTTCATTTTTAAAAATCGTAATTTGGAACAGAAGGTTGAAGCACAGCTTTATTCAGTTGAGGACAACACCAGGCAGGGGCAGACACCTTTAGTAGGCCGGAACAGCCAATTTCATTTTTAAAAATCGTAATTTGGAACAGAAGGTTGAAGCACAGCTTTATTCAGTTGCAGCTTCTTGGCAATAATATAAAGAAGACGCGACAGGACAACACTCGGTGGATGCCATATCTGTGTTTTCAATGGAAAAAAACCTTTCAGTTAACTACTTGCAGGAGAAAGTTTTTGTAGCTGGTGGCCAATTTTTGTACTGTACCATTTTTTGGTTGCATGTTTGGAACAGAAGGTTGAAGCACAGCTTTATTCAGTTGAGAACAACACCAGGCAGGGGCAGACACCTTTAGTAGGCCGGAACAGCCAATTTCATTTTTAAAAATCGTAATTTGGAACAGAAGGTTGAAGCACAGCTTTATTCAGTTGAGGACAACACCAGGCAAGGGCAGACACCTTTAGTAGGCCGGAACAGCCAATTTCATTTTTAAAAATCGTAATTTGGAACAGAAGGTTGAAGCACAGCTTTATTCAGTTGAGGACAACACCAGGCAGGGGCAGACACCTTTAGTAGGCCGGAACAGCCAATTTCATTTTTAAAAATCGTAATTTGGAACAGAAGGTTGAAGCACAGCTTTATTCAGTTGCAGCTTCTTGGCAATAATATAAAGAAGACGCGACAGGACAACACTCGGTGGATGCCATATCTGTGTTTTCAATGGAAAAAAACCTTTCAGTTAACTACTTGCAGGAGAAAGTTTTTGTAGCTGGTGGCCAATTTTTGTACTGTACCATTTTTTGGTTGTATGTTTGGAACAGAAGGTTGAAGCACAGCTTTATTCAGTTGAGAACAACACCAGGCAGGGGCAGACACCTTTAGTAGTCCGGAACAGCCAATTTCATTTTTAAAAATCGTAATTTGGAACAGAAGGTTGAAGCACAGCTTTATTCAGTTGAGGACAACACCAGGCAGGGGCAGACACCTTTAGTAGGCCGGAACAGCCAATTTCATTTTTAAAAATCGTAATTTGGAACAGAAGGTTGAAGCACAGCTTTATTCAGTTGAGGACAACACCAGGCAGGGGCAGACACCTTTAGTAGGCCGGAACAGCCAATTTCATTTTTAAAAATCGTAATTTGGAACAGAAGGTTGAAGCACAGCTTTATTCAGTTGCAGCTTCTTGGCAATAATATAAAGAAGACGCGACAGGACAACACTCGGTGGATGCCATATCTGTGTTTTCAATGGAAAAAAACCTTTCAGTTAACTACTTGCAGGAGAAAGTTTTTGTAGCTGGTGGCCAATTTTTGTACTGTACCATTTTTTGGTTGTATGTTTGGAACAGAAGGTTGAAGCACAGCTTTATTCAGTTGAGGACAACACCAGGCAGGGGCAGACACCGTTAGTAGGCCGGAACCACCATTTTTTTTTAAAAAAACAGCAGTTAATCAGAACCAGAAGGTAGAAGCTCAGCTTTATTCAGTTGAGGACAACACGAATTAGGGACTGCAGACAGACTTAGCAGGCTGTCCCCTGTGTGGACCATGCATCCAATACATTAACCCATTGAGCCACAAAGGACATGTAACCTTCCGTGGCCATGCCTACAGGTCCATGTGTCTGTTGTCAGGTGTACCTTTGGACTCACAGATTGACAGAATGCAAGGACAATGCGGTCTTTAACATGCTGGTGGAGGGGTGGGATGGCTTTTCTCGCAAAAGAATTGTCAACTGGGTAGCTCATAGCGTGGTACATCGTAGTCCATCCTGGCTTCATTAATATTAAATAAAATAAAAAAATAGGCTCTATGCACTGTAAAATAGGTTCCAGGGGTACACGGGCAGCAGTGGTCTGGTCAGTGGAGGCCTAGTGGAAGGAGGGACCGCAGACAGGCTTCGAAGGCCTAACATAATAAAATGGGCTGGCTGTAGGCACTTTATAATTGGTTCCAGGGGTACACGGGCAGCAGTGGTCTGGTCAGTGGAGGCCTAGTGGAAGGAGGGACCGCAGACAGGCTTCGAAGGCCTAACATAATAAAATAAGCTGGCTGTAGGCACTTTATAATTGGTTCCAGGGGTACACGGGCAGCAGTGGTCTGGTCAGTGGAGGCCTAGTGGAAGGAGGGACCGCAGACAGGCTTCGAAGGCCTAACATAATAAAATGGCCTGGCTGTAGGCACTTTATAATTGGTTCCAGGGGTACACGGGCAGCAGTGGTCTGGTCAGTGGAGGCCTAGTGGAAGGAGGGACCGCAGACAGGCTTCAAAGGCCTAACATAAAAAAATAAGCTGGCTGTAGGCACTTTATAATTGGTTCCAGGGGTACACGGGCAGCAGTGGTCTGGTCAGTGGAGGCCTAGTGGAAGGAGGGACCGCAGACAGGCTTCGAAGGCCTAACATAAAAAAATAAGCTGGCTGTAGGCACTTTATAATTGGTTCCAGGGGTACACGGGCAGCAGTGGTCTGGTCAGTGGAGGCCTAGTGGAAGGAGGGACCGCAGACAGGCTTCGAAGGCCTAACATAATAAAATGGGCTGGCTGTAGGCACTTTATAATTGGTTCCAGGGGTACACGGGCAGCAGTGGTCTGGTCAGTGGAGGCCTAGTGGAAGGAGGGACCGCAGACAGGCTTCGAAGGCCTAACATAAAAAAATAAGCTGGCTGTAGGCACTTTATAATTGGTTCCAGGGGTACACGGGCAGCAGTGGTCTGGTCAGTGGAGGCCTAGTGGAAGGAGGGACCGCAGACAGGCTTCGAAGGCCTAACATAATAAATTGGGCTGGCTGTAGGCACTTTATAATTGGTTCCAGGGGTACACGGGCAGCAGTGGTCTGGTCAGTGGAGGCCTAGTGGAAGGAGGGACCGCAGACAGGCTTCGAAGGCCTAACATAAAAAAATAAGCTGGCTGTAGGCACTTTATAATTGGTTCCAGGGGTACACGGGCAGCAGTGGTCTGGTCAGTGGAGGCCTAGTGGAAGTAGGGACCGCAGACAGGCTTCGAAGGCCTAACATAAAAAAATAAGCTGGCTGTAGGCACTTTATAATTGGTTCCAGGGGTACACGGGCAGCAGTGGTCTGGTCAGTGGAGGCCTAGTGGAAGGAGGGACCGCAGACAGGCTTCGAAGGCCTAACATAATAAAATGGGCTGGCTGTAGGCACTTTATAATTGGTTCCAGGGGTACACGGGCAGCAGTGGTCTGGTCAGTGGAGGCCTAGTGGAAGGAGGGACCGCAGACAGGCTTCGAAGGCCTAACATAAAAAAATAAGCTGGCTGTAGGCACTTTATAATTGGTTCCAGGGGTACATGGGCAGCAGTGGTCTGGTCAGTGGAGGCCTAGTGGAAGGAGGGACCGCAGACAGGCTTCGAAGGCCTAACATAAAAAAATAAGCTGGCTGTAGGCACTTTATAATTGGTTCCAGGGGTACACGGGCAGCAGTGGTCTGGTCAGTGGAGGCCTAGTGGAAGGAGGGACCGCAGACAGGCTTCGAAGGCCTAACATAATAAAATGGGCTGGCTGTAGGCACTTTATAATTGGTTCCAGGGGTACACGGGCAGCAGTGGTCTGGTTAGTGGAGGCCGATTGTAATGAGTGTCTGCCAGTTAGTAGTCCAAAACAACAAATAAATGTGAATGTCTCGCATTAAAACAAAACAAAAACACTAAAGGGTGCAATCATTAGGTTCAGGGGTGGGATCCTCTGCATTGTTTCAGACCTAATAATTTAGCGCAAAGTATTTACTGTGGTAAATAGAGGACACTGCCCCTGACTATGTTAAGTACCATCAAACATGTTAACACAATGGTATTGTCAGTGGCAGGTATGGAAGGATGTCAGCGCATAGACTAAACATTGGTGGAAGTGTGAGAGATAACTGTGGAAGTGGTAGAGCAATGTTTGACCTGGGGGTGGGTGAACTCTCTTGTGGCCGGCGGTACAGGCCCAGGGCCCCTCATGTTACAACAGTGTGTCTGACGTTGGGTGCGCACCACCACCGCCAGAGACACTTTATTGTACTATGAGGGACCCAGTAGCAATGCCGTCGACCAAAAGCGAGCACACCCACCTCTTCAGACAAACAGCAGTCTCACGGGTGCTTGCGCCAAGTCGCGATACCAAGGCCCCGTGTGGGGAGTTTGGCCATTTAGTGAGGTGTAAACATGTCGTAGGCTGGACAATCAGCTGCATAAAATTAGACATTAGAAAAGTAATTCACAGTAGTCCACAGGTAAGAGCTTTTCATAGGAAAGCTAGTTGTCGGCCGGGCAAGGTGGGGCAAAAGATTTCGAAATCCAGTTGTGGTTCATTTTAATGAATGTTAGATCGTCAACATTTTGGGTAGCCAGACGAGTCCTTTTTTCGGTTAATATTGAACCTGCAGCACTGAATACTCTTTCTGATAGGACACTTGCTGCCGGGCAAGCAAGCTCCTGCAATGCATATTCTGCCAATTCTGGCCAGGTGTCTAATTTTGATGCCCAGTAATCAAATGGGAATGACGGTTGAGGGAGAACATCGATAACGGATGAAAAATAGTTAGTAACCATACTGGACAAATGTTGTCTCCTGTCACTTTCAATTGATGCAGCAGTACCTGTCCTGTCTGCGGTCAGAGCAAAATCACTCCACAACCTGGTCAGAAAACCCCTCTGTCCAACGCCACTTCTGATCTGTGCACCCCTAACACTCCTAGTCTGCTGCCCCCTGGAGCTCGTGTGAGAACGATCACGTGCGCTGTGTGCTGGGAATGCCTGAAGCAAACGGTCAACAAGAGTTGATTGTTTGGTTGCTAATATTAGTTCCAAGTTCTCATGTGGCATAATATTTTGCAATTTGCCTTTATAGCGTGGATCAAGGAGGCAGGCCAACCAGTAATCGTCATCGTTCATCATTTTCGTAATGCGTGTGTCCCTTTTTAGGATACGTAAGGCATAATCCGCCATGTGGGCCAAAGTTCCAGTTGTCAAATCTCCGGTTGTGATTGGTTGAGGGGCAGTTTCAGGCAAATCTACGTCACTTGTGTCCCTCAAAAAACCAGAACCCGGCCTTGCCACGCAACCAATTTCCAGTGCCCCCGGGAAAGCTTCCGCATTAAAAATATACTCATCCCCATCATCCTCCTCGTCCTCCACCTCCTCTTCGCCCGCTACCTCGTCCTGTACACTGCCCTGACCAGACAATGGCTGACTGTCATCAAGGCTTTCCTCTTCCTCTGGTGCAGACGCCTGCTCCTTTATGTGCGTCAAACTTTGCATCAGCAGACGCATTAGGGGGATGCCCATGCTTATTACGGCGTTGTCTGCACTAACCAGCCGTGTGCATTCCTCAAAACACTGAAGGACTTGACACATGTCTTGTATCTTGGACCACTGCACACCTGACAACTCCATGTCTGCCATCCTACTGCCTGCCCGTGTATGTGTATCCTCCCACAAAAACATAACAGCCCGCCTCTGTTGGCACAGTCTCTGAAGCATGTGCAGTGTTGATTTCCACCTTGTTGCAACGTCTATGATTAGGCGATGCTGGGGAAGGTTCAAAGACCGCTGATAGGTCTGCATACGGCTGGCGTGTACAGGCAAACGTCGGATATGTGAGCAAAGTCCACGCACTTTGAGGAGCAGGTCGGAGAACCCAGGATAAGTTTTCAATAAGCACTGCACCACCAGGTTTAAGGTGTGAGCCAGGCAAGGAATGTGTTTCAGTTGGGAAAGGGAGATGGCAGCCATGAAATTCCTTCTGTTATCACTCACTACCTTGCCTGCCTCAAGATCTACTGTGCCCAGCCACGACTGCGTTTCTTGTTGCAAGAACTCGGACAGAACTTCCGCGGTGTGTCTGTTGTCGCCCAAACACTTCATAGCCAATACAGCCTGCTGACGCTTGCCAGTAGCTGGCCCATAATGGGACAACTGGTGTGCAATAGTGTCATCTGCCGATGGAGTGGTTGGCCGACTGCGGTCTGTGGAAGAGCTGTAGCTTCTGCAGGAGGACAAGGAGGAGGAGGAGGAGGGGGTGCGAACGCCTACAGCCAACTGTTTCCTAGACCGTGGGATAGGCACAACTGTCCCAAAATTGATGTCCCCTGTGGACCCTGCATCCACCACATTCACCCAGTGTGACATGATGGACACATAACGTCCCTGGCCATGCCTACTGGTCCATGCATCTGTAGTCTGGTGCACCTTTGTACTCACAGATTGCCTGAGTGCATGGACGATGCGCTGTTTAACATGCTGGTGCAGGGCTGGGATGGCTTTTCTTGAAAAAAAGTGTTGACTGGGTAGCTCGTATCGTGGTTCAGCGTACTCCATCAGGGCTTTGAAAGCTTCGCTTTCAACTAACCGGTAGGGCATCATCTCTAATGAGATTAGTCTAGCTATGTGGGCGTTAAAACCCTGTGTACGCGGATGCGAGGATAAGTACTTCCTTTTTCTAACCAGAGTCTCATGTAGTGTGAGCTGAACTGGAGAGATGGAGATCGTGGAACTTGCGGGTGTGCCGGTGGACATGGCAGACTGAGAGACGGTTGGACACGGAATTGTTTCCACCGGTGCCCTAGATGCAATATTTCCTCCTACAAAACTGGTGATTCCCTGACCCTGACTGCTTTTGGCTGTCAAAGAAACCTGCACAGATACTGCCGGTGGAGCGGAAAATGGTGGCCTTACAGTGACGGAAGGGATGTTGCGTTGCTGACTAGCTTCATTGGCCGAGGGTGCTACAACCTTAAGGGACGTTTGGTAGTTAGTCCAGGCTTGAAAATGCATGGTGGTTAAGTGTCTATGCATGCAACTAGTATTGAGACTTTTCAGATTCTGACCTCTGCTTAAGCTAGTTGAACATTTTTGACAGATGACTTTGCGCTGATCAATTGGATGTTGTGTAAAAAAATGCCAGACTGCACTCTTCCTAGCATCGGATCCCTTTTCAGGGATTGCAGAGTGAGCTTTAACCGGATGGCCACGCTGTCCTCCAACAGGTTTTGGCTTTGACATGCGTTTTGGGCCAGATAGGGGCCCGGCAGATGGAACCTGTTGCAATGTTGATGCCTGCTGCGGCCCCTCCTCCACCTCCGCTTCTGAACTACTGCCGCCTGCACCCTGTTCCCCCAATGGCTGCCAATCGGGGTCAACAACCGGGTCATCTATTACCTCCTCTTCGAGCTCGTGTGCAACTTCGTCTGTGTCACTGTGTCGGTCGGTGGTATAGCGTTCGTGGCGGGGCAACATAGTCTCATCAGGGTCTGATTGTGGATCATTACCCTGAGAGGGCAATGTGGTGGTCTGAGTCAAAGGAGCAGCATAGTACTCTGGCTGTGGCTGTGCATCAGTGCACTCCATGTCAGAATCTACTTGTAATGGGCATGGCCTGTTAAGTGTTTCACTTTCTAAGCCAGGGACGGTACGTGTAAAGAGCTCCATGGAGTAACCCGTTGTGTCGCCTGCTGCATCCTTCTCTCTTGTTGTAGTTTTTGCTGAGTAGGACATGGAAGCGACTTGTCCCTGACCGTGAACATCCACAAGCGACGCGCTGCTTTTACATTTACCAGTTTCAGAAGAGGAGTCAAAAGAGCTAGAGGCTGAGTCTGCAATGTAAGCCAAAACTTGCTGTTGCTGCTCCGGCTTTAAAAGCGGTTTTCCTACTCCCAGAAAAGAAAGCTTTCGAGGCCTTGTGTAGCCAGACGACGAAACTGGCTCCACAGCTCCAGTATTAGGTGGAATATTTTAATCCCCACGACCACCTGATGCTCCACTACCACTACCATCATTACCAGCTGACAATGAACGCCCACGGCCACGACCTCTTGCACCAGACTTCCTCATTGTTTTAAAAACTTAACCAAAGTAACTTTATTTGTTGCTGTCAAACAACTTACACGGTGAGCAATAACTTCAGTATGATTTCTATATCCCTTAACAGGTTGGTAAGACCACAAGGAAAATCAGGCACAATGTTACACACTCTGTTTTCTGTGGCACCAAATCACAGAGATGACACACACGCAGGACTGTCACTCAAGCACAAATGTCAATATTAATCTCCCACCTATTTTTTTTTTTTTTCTCAGGGAGACTTTAGAAACCAAATAAGATAAAATGTTTTTTCAGGGACAATTTAGAAACCAAATAATAAAAAAAATAAAAAAAATAAATAGGCTTTCTATGGCCCACTGAGTGAGAGATGGCACACACAGGAGTGGCACACAAGCCCTGACTGAGGCCAATATTTTTCTCCCACTAATTGATGTAGTGTTTTTTGGTTGAGGTAGATTTTCGAACCCAAATCAAGGAAAAAAATAAATAGGCTTTCTATGGCCCACAATTTGAGAGAGAGAGGTGGCACACCCAGGAGTCAAGACTGGCACACAAGCTGAAAGGGCAATATTACTCTCCCACTGTTTTGTTTTTTTTTTTTTTGTTTTTAAGGGAGACTTTAGAAACCAAAAAAAAAAAAAAAAAAAAAAAAAGGCTTTCTATGGCCCACTGAATGAGAGATGGCACACACAGGAGTGGCACACAAGCCCTGACTGAGGCCAATATTTTTCTCCCACTGATTGATGTAGTGTTTTTTTGGTGAGGTAGATTTTAGAACCCAAATCAAGGAAAAAAATAAATAGGCTTTCTATGGCCCACTCAGTGAGAGATGGCACACACAGGGATGGCACTCTAGCAGAAATGCAAATCTTAATCTCCCACAAAAAAAAAAAAAAAAAAAACAGGGACTGTCCTACAATTACTATCTCCCTGCAGTTATCTCAGCCAGGTATGGCAGGCAGCAACAGGAGTGGACTGATGCACAAATTAAATAAAAAGTGTGGACAAACAAAAAAGATAGCTGTGCAGAAAGGAAGGAACAAGAGGATATGTGCTTTGAAAAAAGCAGTTGGTTTCCACAGTGGTGTACACACAGCAATACAGCTATCACGGAGCCTTCTAGGGCAGCCCAATGAGCTACAGCGCTGAGAGAAAAAAAAATGAAAAAATTTAGCTTCCACTGTCCCTGCACACCGAAGGTGGTGTTGGACAGTGGAAATCGCTACAGCACAAGCGGTTTGGTGGTTAGTGGACCCTGCTTAACGCTATCCCTGCTTCTGACGAAGCGGCAGCAAGTTCTCCCTAATCTCAGATCAGCAGCAGTGAGATGGCGGTTGGCGGGAACGCCCCTTTATAGCCCCTGTGACGCCGCAGACAGCAAGCCAATCACTGCAATGCCCTTCTCTAAGATGGTGGGGACCAGGACCTATGTCATCACGCTGCCCACACTCTGCGTCCACCTTCATTGGCTGAGAAATGGCGCTTTTCGCGTTATTGAAACGCGACTTTGGCGCGAAAGTCGCGTACCGCATGGCCGACAAGCACAGGGGTCGGATCGGGTTTCATGAGACGCCGACTTAGCCAAAAGTCGGCGACTTTTGAAAATGAATGACCCGTTTCGCTCAACCCTAGTCAAGACCACAATACGGTGCTTGGCCCTCTCAAGCCAATGTTGCCACTCCTCAAATGCCCACTTCATAGCCAACAACTCACGATTGCCGACATCATAATTGCGTTCCGCAGGCGAAAACTTTCGAGAAAAAAAGGCACACGGTTTCATCAAGGAACCATCAGAATTCCTCTGAGACAAAACGGCCCCTGCCCCAATCTCAGAAGCGTCAACCTCAACCTGAAAAGGAAGAGAAACATCCGGCTGACTCAACACAGGGGAAGAAGTAAATCGGCGCTTAAGCTCCTGAAAGGCAGAAATGGCCTCAGAGGACCAATTAGCTACATCAGAGCCCTTCCTCGTCAAATCGGTCAGGGGTTTAACCACACTGGAGAAGTTGGCAATGAAACGGCGATAAAAATTAGCAAAGCCCAAAAATTTCTGAAGGCTCTTCACGGATGTGGGCTGGATCCAATCATTAATGGCCTGAACCTTAGCCAGATCCATTTCTATAGATGATGGAGAAAAAATGAAGCCCAAAAAAGAAACTTTCTGTACACCAAAGAGGCACTTAGACCCCTTCACAAACAAGGCATTGTCATGAAGGACCTGAAATACCATCCTAACTTGTTTCACATGAGACTCCCAATCATCTGAAAAAATCTAAATATCATCCAAATATACAATCATGAATTTATCAAGATAATTCCGAAAAATATCATGCATGAAGGACTGAAACACAGATGGGGCATTAGAGAGTCCGAATGGCATCACAAGATACTCAAAATGGCCCTCGGGCATATTAAATGCAGTTTTCCATTCGTCACCCTGCTTAATACGAACCAGATTATATGCCCCTCGAAGGTCAATCTTAGTAAACCAACTAGCCCCCTTAATTCTGGCAAACAAATCAGAAAGCAAAGGCAAAGGATATTGGAATTTGACCGTGATCTTATTCAAGAGGCGATAATCAATACAGGGTCTCAAGGAGCCATCCTTCTTGGCAACAAAAAGAAAACCTGCTCCTAATGGAGAAGAAGATGGCCGAATATGCCCCTTTTCCAAAGACTCCCTTACATAGCTCCGCATGGCGGCATGTTCAGGCACAGACAGGTTGAAAAGTCGGCTCTTAGGAAACTTACAGCCTGGAATCAAATCAATAGCACAATCACAGTCCCTATGCGGTGGAAGGGAACTGGACTTGGGCTCATCGAAAACATCCTGGAAATCTGACAGAAACTCAGGAATTTCAGAAGAGGGGGAGGAGGAAATTGACATCAGAGGAACGTCATCGTGAACCCCCTGACAACCCCAACTAGTCACTAGCATAGATTTCCAATCCATCACCGGATTATGTACCTGTAACCATGGAAACCCCAGCACAACAGCATCATGCAAATTATGTAACACCAGGAAGCGACAATCTTCCTGATGGGCTGGTGCCATGCACATGGTTAACTGTGTCCAAAACTGAGGTTTATTTTTAGCCAATGGTGTAGCATCAATCCCCCTCAAAGGGATAGGACTCCGCAAAGGCTGTAAGGAAAAACCACAACATCTGGCAAATTCTAAGTCCATTAAATTTAAAGCGGCGCCTGAATCCACAAATGCCATGACAGAGAATGACGATAATGAGCAGATCAGGGTCACAGATAACAGAAATTTAGGTTGTACAGTACTGATAGTAACGGAATTAGCGATTCTCTTGGCACGCTTAGGGCAATCAGAAATAACATGAGCAGAATCGCCGCAGTAAAAGCACAGCCTATTCTGACATCTGAATCCTTGGCTTTCCGCTCTAGACACAATCCTACACACTGCATAGGCTCAGGACTCCGCTCGGAAGACAACGCCATAGTGTGCACAACTCTGCGCTCACGCAAACGCCGATCAATTTGAATGGCCAGAGACATAGAATCACTCAGACCTGCAGGCGTGGGGAACCCCACCATAACATTTTTAACAGATTCAGAAAGACCTTTTCTGAAAATTGCCGCCAAAGCATCCTCATTCCACTTAGTAAGCACAGACCATTTTCTGAATTTCTGGCAATATGCCTCTGCCGCTTCTTGACCCTGACACAAGGCCAAAAGTGTTTTCTCAGCATGCTCTACAGAGTTAGGTTCATCATACAATAACCCAAGCGCCTGAAAAAAGGTGTCTACATTAAGCAAGGCCGGATTCCCAGATTCCAGGGAAAATGCCCAATCCTGCGGGTCACCACGCAACAGAGAAATGACAATTTTTACCTGCTGGATGGGATCACCAGAGGAACGGGGCTTAAGAGCAAAAAACAGTTTACAGTTATTTTTAAAGCTCAAAAATTTGGACCTGTCCCCGAAGAACAGATCGGGGGTAGGAATTCTAGGCTCTAAAACAGGAGTCTGCACGATATAATCAGAAATACCCTGTACTCTAGCAGCAAGTTGATCCACCCGAGAAGCAAGTCCCTGAACATCCATGTCAATGCCTAACTCCTGAGCCACCCAGAAGTGAAGAGGGAATAAAAAACACAACAGAGTACAGAAAAAAAAATGGCTCAGCACTTTCTTTCCCTTCTTTTGAGATGCGGTTAACTCATTGTTGGCCAGTTGTACTGTTATAAACTGGTGGCCTAGGAGCAGCATGGACGAGCTCTGGAGTAGGTGGCCTCTATACTGACTGCAGACCCTGAACTTAACACATAAACTAGAAGTAGCCGTGGGATGTTCCTGTCACTCCCTAGACACCTCGTCACGGCCGGAGGACTAATTACACCTAATGGAAGAAACAGGAATACTATCTTGCCTCAGAGAAAATTCCCAAAGGAAAGGCAGCCCCCCACAAATATTGACTGTCAGAGGAGAGGGAAATTACAAACGCAGACTGAAAACAGAATTTAGCAAAGGAGGCCACGCTACCTAGAAAGAAAAGACAGGAAAGAGTACTGTGCGGTCAGTATAAAAAACACTACAAAATCCACCACAGAGAATACAAAAATCTCCACACCTAACTAAAGGCATGGAGGGAAACTCTGTGACTCCAGAGCTTCCAACTTGGCTGAGTAAATCTTAACACAGACAAAGCTGGACAAGAAAAAACATAGCAATTCACAGAACTATTAAGTCCACAGCATGTGGACTGCACAAACAGAGCCAGGACTTATCTTTGATGATTTGGACAATCCAGAAGGAGAAACCAAGCAGAGATGTGGATCCCTAGAAAACAATGGACAACTGGCACTCACTAAAGGAAGGAGCCAGACTAAATAGCCCCGTCCAAAGTGGAAGCAGCTGATGACTGTTGTGAAGGACAAACAGCAGCACTACCACTTATAACCACCGGAGGGAGCCTAAGAGCAGAACCCACAACAGAATTCACAACAGACGGCTCCGTGGCTGCTGGATGAAGGACCCCTCCAGAACCTGGGCCGACAGTCGTGCTGTGTGTGCTGTGGAAAAAGGAAACAGAAAATTAATACCAAAAAATTACCAGATGCTAAATCCTGTGGAATTTTAAAATACAGATTATGTCAATACAATACAACCAAAAGCATGTGAGAAAAACGTACGTTCTCTGAACAAGGACCAGTCTTACAAATGACAGTACGCGATGATATTTGTACAGTCTGATCCTTGCTCCTGAACCACTGGCAGCACGACTCTCTTGGCGCAGGTCCTTGTTGAAGCGGTCCTTCATGGAATGCCAATGTGTTTTGACTTTGTCCACTGTTAAAAAAAAAAAATATGGTCAGGACATGGAATTTTTGACGTTCAAAGACAACTGTGTTTGATGAGAGAAACTCCGGAGAGTTTCTTTCATTACACACAGTCAAGAGAGCACGGCAAAGGTCTCTGCTGCTTCACACTGCAGTGCAATACTTACCAAATGCACTACGGACCCGTGGCATGGCATTGTCCCATCCATCCCACAACGCTTGGGCCACCTCATTCCATAAATGGCGGAGTGTGGTGTTCATCGAATGCAGTGGATCCCGGCTGTCTCACAACGGAACTCGCTCCTGGACCAGGGTTATTAGGAGGTCGTTATCGTTAAGGTCATCGTCCTGTCGTGAAACCTAAAAATTAAAGACAATCATTACAGTTTGCTCAATCACATAAGGAAAAGAAAGAGAACAGATGATGAGAAATGGCATGAATACGAAAGTAAACATACAAATGGATTCCAGAAGAAAAATTTTAAGAAATACGAGTGTAAAGAAAGGAAGATTCAAGAATTTTACAATGTGGACAGTCAGCCTTGTATACATACCCGCTGCCGTCTTCCCACCGGACCTTGACACCGCTGCTCCTGCCCGGTATGAGCCTCAGTAGAAGTGCTCTAAAAAAAAGGAAAAATCAAATTGTCACGTGTCGATGTGACAGTGAATACTTACCAATCTGACGAGGCAATGCTCACCTCACTGACATGCTCCACTTCCGACTGACGTGGATCAAACTCCTCACCAGATGAAGACTCCGAAGAAGACATTCTGAGGCATGTAGAAAGAAAGAAATGGAAGAAATTAGGACATGTAGAGCCAAAAAATAGAAAATAAAGGCATTGTTAGGATATACTCACATTGATCTGGGTCTTGTCCTCCAAAATGCGGTCTGCCAGTGCCTTGTCTTCTTGAGAGTCTGATGAGAAGTGTCTGGAAACTTTCCCCAACCTCCCTTTTATCACCTTGTTGGCAGGGGTTGTCTTATCAGTGTCTAGACATGGTTATCTTAATTGAAACGCATGCATTCAAAAACGCATGCAAACGCATGTACGCAAAAACGCATGCGTTTCCATAGACATCAATGTATTTTTTGACGCAAATCAAACGCAAATGAACGCATGCGGTTTTTTGGAGCAAAAAAAGCCTCTAGACATTACTACATGTTGCATTTCTGCGACAGAATGCATGCAGCAGTTTTTAATGTTAAACATAGGGGAAAAAAACGCATGCGTTTTTTTCTGTACAAACGCTGCAGATCAAAACGCAAGTGTGAAACCAGTCTAATACAGTGGGCCAGATTTATTCACTAGTCTCCCAAAAACAAAAAAAGGGAGTTTATTATTGCCAAATCTGTGCATCTGCGCCAGTCCTGTCTGTGGTATCTCTGTCAGTCGTTTTCTGCCACAGAAACTATACTGTAATACAGTGGGCCTGATTTATTCACTAGTCTCCCAAAAAAAGGGAGATTAATATTGCCAAATCTGTGCATCTGTGCCAGTCCTGTCTGTGGTATCTCAGTCAGTCATTTTTTGCCACAGAAAGTATACTGTAATACAGTGGGCCAGATTTATTCAGCACTCATCCACACATAAAAAGGGAGATTTATATTCACAACAAGTTAACATACACCTTCTACCTTGTTTTTCAGTACCATATTACGGTTGTTAGTTTGGTTACATTTTTCCAAGAATGAGGAAGGCTGGTGGAAGAGGTCGTGGCCGTGGGCGGTCCTTGCCATCTGGTAATGATGATGGTGGTGTTGGTGGTGCTGGTGGAGCATCGGATGGTAGAGGGAAAATCAAAATGGCACCTAAGTCTCGAGTTGTTGAGCCAGCGTCATCGTCTGGCTACACAAGGCCTTGAACGCTACCTTTTCTGGGAGTAGGAAAACCGCTGTTAAAGCTGGAGCAGCAGGAAAAAGTTTTGGCTTTCCTTGTTAGCTCTGCCTCTACCTCTTTCGCCTCCTCTTCGGATAGTTCAAAATTGAAAAGTAGCCAGTCGTCGGTGGATGCTCCCGGTCAGGAACAAGTTGATTCCTTGTGTCCTTCCCCCAAAACAACAGTGAAGGATGCGTCAGGCGACACAACAGGTTACTCCATGGAGCTCTTTACACATACCGTGCCTAGGTTAGAAAGGGAAATAGTTAACAGCCCACTAGAAGATGATTCGGACATGGAGTGCACTGATGCACAGCCACAGCTAGATTGTCATGCTGTTCCATTGACTCACATCACTACATTGCCCTCGCAGTGTACTGAGCCAGAAACTGACCCTGATAAGACGATGGTGCCCATTCCCAAACGTTATAGCACTTTACACGGTGACACAGAGATAGCTGAACATGAGATTGAAGAGGAGGTGATAGATGACCCAGTTGTTGACCCAGATTGGCAGCCATTGGGGGAAGAGGGTGCCACTGGCAGTAGCTCAGAAGCGGAGGAGGAGGATCAGCAGCAGCTATCTACATCACATTTGCTTTCATCTGGCAGGCCCGTCTCTGGCCAAAAAAGTTTGGCAAAACCAAAACCAGTTTTAGGATAGCGTGGCCATCCGGTGAAAGTAACACAGCATGCAATGCCTGAAAAGGTATTCCATAGTAGGAAGAGTGTAGTGTGGCAATTTTTTACCCAAGATCCGAATGATGAGTGCAAAGTTATCTGAAAGAAATTCTCAAAAACAATTAGCAGAGGGAAGAATCCCCACAATTTAAATACAATGTGCATGCTCAGACATGTAACCAGCATGCACTTGCAAGCCTGGAATAACTCCCAAATGTCCCCTACTGTTGGTGCACCTGCTCAGAATCCAGGTAGTCAGCAACGCTACATCACTTCCCCCACTGTAAGCCCACCAGTTAGAACAACAGCAGCAAATGTGGAGGTGTCGTCGCTAGGGCAAAGCAGTCAGGGAATCACAAGTTTATTGGTAGGAAACACAGCATGTAGGCCTACATCGAGAATACCATCACCAACCCTCTCTCAATCTGCCATGTCCACCAACACCACCACCGCAAGTCCCACCATATGCACCTCGCCAGCCCAGCTCACTCTCCAAGAGATTCTCATTAGGAAAAGAAAGTACTCATCCTCTCATCCGCGTACACAGGGTTTGAACACCCACATTGCTAGACTTATATCGTTAGAGATGATGCCCTACTGGTTGGTTGAAAGCGAAGCTTTCAAAGCCTTGATGGCCTACGCAGTACCACGCTATGAGCTACCCAGTCAACACTTCTTTTCGAGAAAAGCCATCCCAGCCCTCCACCAGCATGTCAAAGACCGCATTCTCCATGCACTGAGGCAATCAGTCAGTAGAAAGGTGCACCTCACAACTGATGCATGGACCAGTAGGCATGGTCAGGGACGTTACGTGTCCATCACGGCACACTGGGTTAATGTGGTGGATGCAGGGTCCACAGGGGACAGCCACAGTGGGACAGTTCTGCCTAGCCCACGGTCTAGGAAACAGTTGGCTGTAGGCATTCGCCACTCCTACTCCTCCTCCTCCTCCTCTTCCAGCCGAAGCAAAAGCGTATCCACAGAGCGCAGTCGCACGACCACTCCATCCGCAGCTGCCAGTGTTGCACATGAGGTGTCCCATTATGGAACAGCTAGTGGTAAGCGTCAGCAGGCTGTGTTGGAAATGAAGTGCTTGGGCGACAACAGACACAACGCAGAAGTTCTGGCCAAGTTCTTGCAGCAAGAAACTCAGTCATGGCTGGGCAGTGTACATCTTGAGGCAGGCAAGGTAGTCAGTGATAACGGTAGGAATTTTATGGCTGCCATAGCCCTTTCAGAACTGAAACACATACCTTGCCTGGCTCACACCTTGAACCTGGTGGTGCAGTGCTTCCTGAAAAGTCATCTGGGGTTACCAGCCCTGCTCCTCAAGGTGCGACGACTTTGCTCTCACATCCGCCGTTCGCCCGTACACTCCACCCGTATGCAGAACCATCAGTGATCGTTGAAGCTTCCCCAGCACCGCCTAATAATCGACATTGCAACAAGGTGAAACTCTACACTGCACATGCTTCAGATGCTGTGCGAACAGAGGCATGCTGTCATGTATTTGTGGGAGGATACACATACATGGGCAGGTAGTTGGATGGCAGACATGGAGTTGTCTGGTGTGCAGTGGTCGAAGCTCCAAGACCTCTGTCAAGTCCTTCAGTGTTTTGAGGAATGCACACGGCTGGTCAGTGCGGACGACACCATCATAAGCATGAGCATCCCACTAATGCCTCTGCTGATGCAAAGTTTGATGCACATTAAGGAGCAGGCGTCTGCAGCCGAGGAGGAGGGAAGCCTTGATGACAGTCAGCCATTGTCTTCTCAGGGAAGTCTCGGGGACGAGGTTGCGGACGAAGAGGAGGAGGAGAAGGAGGATGGGGATGATTATTTATGGGAGGAGGAAGCTTCTCAGGGGGAATAGAAACTGTTGCTTGTGCAAGGTCAGGTACAGGTTTTTTGCGGGAGACAAGTGATGTGGATTTGGCAGAAAGTGCTCCTAAACCAAGCACAAACATTGATTTGACACCTGGAACATTGGCCCACATGGCTGATTATGCCTTGCGTATCCTAAAAAGGGACGCCCGCATTATCAAAATGATGACCGATGACGATTACTGGTTGGCCTACCTCCTGGATCCACGCTATAAAGGGAAATTGCAAAATATCATGCCACATGAGAACCTTGAGCAAATATTGGCTACAAAACAAGCAACTAGGGTTGAGCGACTTTCATTTTTTTAAGATCGAGTAGGGTTTTGGGAAACCCGATTTTGTCCAGAGTCGAGTCGAGTGCAGTCGGCCGATTATCGCTAAAAGTCGGGGATCGACCGAAACACGAAACCCAATGCAAGTCAATGGGGAAGCATAGTCGGCAGTGAGTGGAGGCCAGGAAAACACCTACAGTGCCCATTTTAATGCCAAAAACATCCATTCTTGTTTCTGAAGCTTGCCAATCTTAATTAACTGTATAATAATAGTTGGGCATAGGGAATTGGGGGAAAGTTGTGGGGGGAGTAGGGCTGGCTCAAGTTTTTCGTGGGCCCAGGAAATGCGGACTACGTCACGGCGGTGTTGCAGGGAAAGGTAAGTATTTAAAAGTTGCAAGTGCTGTGATCCTGAGCAAGCAGGGGGGGCCCACTCGTTCGCATTGCCACTGGCACAGGGCCCCTCAAAGTACGGCGGTGTGTTTGCATGGCGGGGGCGCCTCCCACCAGCAGCGACACTTTTGCGTACTCTGAGGGGCCCTGTGCCAGTGACGTCGCCAACGAGTATGCCCCCCCACCTGATGAAGGAACCTGCACTTTCATCTGCACCTTCCTCTTTGTCCCTGTGTAAGGTGGTATAACATGCGGGAAGGGGAACCTTACTTTCAGCAGGGACAGATTCTGGCTGTGTAGAGTACAAGGGGAATGTAGTGGTCTAGGTCAATGTACCAGCAGACTCATTTAGCAGTGGCTGGGCAATGGGCAGGATGAGGAGGAAACAGATATAGGGCCAAAGAATAAAGTAGGCTACATGCAGTTCAAAATTGGTAACAGGACTAAACAGGCGGCATTGCTTTGTTCAGTGGAGTAGCAAACCCAAGAGCAGCAGACACTGTTTCAAGGGCCTAACCACACTAGTAGGCCAAATGCAGTTTAATATCTGATAGTATAGGGCGAAAGCCAGAATGTGGAAGCTCAGCTTTGTTCAGTTGAGGACAACACCAGGGAGGGGCAGACACCTTTAGTAGGCCGGAAAAGCCTATTGCATTTTTTAAAATGGTAATTTGGAGCAGAAGGTTGAAGCTCAGCTTTATTTAGTTGAGGGCAACACCAGGGAGGGGCAGAAGCCGTTAGTAGGCCCTAACCACCATTTTTTTTTTTTTTAAAACCACTTAATGAGAGCCGGAAGGTTGAAGCTCAGCTTTATTTAGTTGAGGACAACACCAGGGAGGGGCAGAAGCCGTTAGTAGGCCCTAACCACCATTTTTTTTTTAAAACCACATAATGAGAGCCGGAAGGTTGAAGCTCAGCTTTATTTAGTTGAGGACAACACCAGGGAGGGGCAGAAGCCGTTAGTAGGCCCTAACCACCATTTTTTTTTTAAAACCACTTAATGAGAGCCGGAAGGTTGAAGCTCAGCTTTATTTAGTTGAGGACAACACCAGGGAGGGGCAGAAGCCGTTAGTAGGCCCTAACCACCATTTTTTTTTTTTTTTAAAACCACATAATGAGAGCCGGAAGGTTGAAGCTCAGCTTTATTTAGTTGAGGACAACACCAGGGAGGGGCAGAAGCCGTTAGTAGGCCCTAACCACCATTTTTTTTTTTAAAACCACATAATGAGAGCCGGAAGGTTGAAGCTCAGCTTTATTTAGTTGAGGACAACACCAGGGAGGGGCAGAAGCCGTTAGTAGGCCCTAACCACCATTTTTTTTTTTAAAACCACATAATGAGAGCCGGAAGGTTGAAGCTCAGCTTTATTTAGTTGAGGACAACACCAGGGAGGGGCAGAAGCCGTTAGTAGGCCCTAACCACCATTTTTTTTTTTAAAACCACATAATGAGAGCCGGAAGGTTGAAGCTCAGCTTTATTTAGTTGAGGGCAACACCAGGGAGGGGCAGAAGCCGTTAGTAGGCCCTAACCAAAGTTGAAGGCCAAATGCAGTTTAATTTCTGATACTATAGGCCGAAAGCCAGAAGGTGGAAGTTCCGATTTAGACAGTGGAGGACAATTTGAATTAGGGACTGCAGACAGACTTAGTAGGCTGTCCCCTGTGGACCATGCATCCACCACATTAACCCATTGCGCCGTAATGGACACGTAATCTTCCGTGGCCATGCCTACAGGTCCATGCGTCTGTTGTCAGGTGCACCTTTGTACTCACAGATTGCCAGAGTGCATGGACAATGCGGTCTTCTACATGCTGGTGGAGGGTTGGGATGGCTTTTCTCGCAAAAGAAGTGTCGACTGGTTAGCTTGTAGCGTGGTACAGCGTAGTCCATCATGGCCTTATTAATAGTAAATAAAATATATAACTAGGCTCTATGAACTTTTAAATAGGTTCCAGGGGTACACGGGCAGCATTGGTGTGGTCAGTGGAGGAGTATTGCAAGTAGGGGCTGCAGACAGGCTATCAAAGGCCTAAAATAACAAACAGTAGGCAGTCATGGCAGTTTTACATCGGTTACATGGATACACAGGCAGGCACTCCAGGCAGCATTGTGCTCAGTGGAGGAGTATTGCAAGTAGGGGCCGCAGACAGGCTATCAAAGGCCTAAAATAACAAACAGTAGGCAGTCATGGCAGTTTTACATCGGTTACATGGATACACAGGCAGGCACTCCAGGCAGCATTGTGGTCAGTGGAGGAGTATTGCAAGTAGGGGCCGCAGACAGGCTATCAAAGGCCTAAAATAACAAACAGTAGGCAGTCATGGCAGTTTTACATCGGTTACATGGATACACAGGCAGCTAGGTGGTGAGTGGAGGAGTATTTAAAGTAAGGACCGCAGACAGGCTATCAAAGGCCTAACATAACAAACAATAGGCTCATGGCAGTTTTACAGCGGTTACATGGATACACGGGCAGGCAGCTTGGTGGTGAGTGGAGGAGTATTTAAAGTATGGACCGCAGACAGGCTTCGAAGGCCTAACACAATAAAATGGGCTGGCTGTAGGCACTTTAAAATTGGTTCCAGGGGTACACGGGCAGCAGTGGTCTGGTCAGTGGAGGCCTAGTGGAAGTATGGACCGCAGACAGGCTTCGAAGGCCTAACACAATAAAATGGGCTGGCTGTAGGCACTTTAAAATTGGTTCCAGGGGTACACGGGCAGCAGTGGTCTGGTCAGTGGAGGCCTAGTGGAAGTATGGACCGCAGACAGGCTTCGAAGGCCTAACACAATAAAATGGGCTGGCTGTAGGCACTTTAAAATTGGTTCCAGGGGTACACGGGCAGCAGTGGTCTGGTCAGTGGAGGACTAGTGGAAGTATGGACCGCAGACAGGCTTCGAAGGCCTAACACAATAAAATGGGCTGGCTGTAGGCACTTTAAAATTGGTTCCAGGGGTACACGGGCAGCAGTGGTCTGGTCAGTGGAGGCCTAGTGGAAGTATGGACCGCAGACAGGCTTCGAAGGCCTAACACAATAAAATGGGCTGACTGTAGGCACTTTAAAATTGGTTCCAGGGGTACACGGGCAGCAGTGGTCTGGTCAGTGGAGGACTAGTGGAAGTATGGACCGCAGACAGGCTTCGAAGGCCTAACACAATAAAATGGGCTGGCTGTAGGCACTTTAAAATTGGTTCCAGGGGTACACGGGCAGCAGTGGTCTGGTCAGTGGAGGACTAGTGGAAGGAGGGAGCGCAGAAAGGCTTCAAAGGCCTAACATAACAAACAATAGGCTCATGGCAGTTTTACAGCGGTTACATGGATACACGGGCAGGCAGCTTGGTGGTGGTGAGTGGAGGAGTATTTAAAGTAGGGACCGCAGACAGGCTATCAAAGGCCTAACATAAAAAAACAATAGGCTCATGGCAGTTTCACAGCGGTTACATGGATACACGGGCAGGCAGCTTGGTGGTGGTGAGTGGAGGAGTATTTAAAGTAGGGACCGCAGACAGGCTATCAAAGGCCTAACATAACAAACAATAGGCTCATGGCAGTTTTACAGCGGTTACATGGATACACGGGCAGGCAGCTTGGTGCTGAGTGGAGGAGTATTTAAAGTATGGACCGCAGACAGGCTTCGAAGGCCTAACACAATAAAATGGGCTGGCTGTAGGCACTTTAAAATTGGTTCCAGGGGTACACGGGCAGCAGTGGTCTGGTCAGTGGAGGCCTAGTGGAAGGAGGGACCGCAGACAGGCTTCGAAGGCCTAACACAATAAAATGGGCTGGCTGTAGGCACTTTAAAATTGGTTCCAGGGGTACACGGGCAGCAGTGGTCTGGTCAGTGGAGGCCTAGTGGAAGTATGGACCGCAGACAGGCTTCGAAGGCCTAACACAATAAAATGGGCTGGCTGTAGGCACTTTAAAATTGGTTCCAGGGGTACACGGGCAGCAGTGGTCTGGTCAGTGGAGGACTAGTGGAAGTATGGACCGCAGACAGGCTTCGAAGGCCTAACACAATAAAATGGGCTGGCTGTAGGCACTTTAAAATTGGTTCCAGGGGTACACGGGCAGCAGTGGTCTGGTCAGTGGAGGCCTAGTGGAAGGAGGGACCGCAGACAGGCTTCGAAGGCCTAACACAATAAAATGGGCTGGCTGTAGGCACTTTAAAATTGGTTCCAGGGGTACACGGGCAGCAGTGGTCTGGTCAGTGGAGGACTAGTGGAAGGAGGGAGCGCAGAAAGGCTTCAAAGGCCTAAAATAACAAACAATAGGCTCATGGCAGTTTTACAGCGGTTACATGGATACACGGGCAGGCAGCTTGGTGGTCAGTGGAGGAGTAGGGACCGCAGACAGGCTATCAAAGGCCTAAAATAACAAACAATAGGCTCATGGCAGTTTTACAGCGGTTACATGGATACACGGGCAGGCAGCTTGGTGCTGAGTGGAGGAGTAGTGCAAGGAGTGTCTGTCCCAGTACTCCCAAAATATAAATAGATGTTAATGTCTCGCAAAACAACCAAAACAAAAAAAAAGATGGCATACTTAGGTACAGGGGTGGGCTCATCTGCTGTGTTTCTGACATAGTAATTTGGCAGTAACTATTTAATGGTGCCAATATAGGACACAGACACAGACTACTTTAAGTTGCATCATAGATGTCTACAAATTTGTATTGTCAGTGCCAGACATTGAATGATGTCAGCGAATAGACTAAAGATTGGTGGAGCTGTGCGACATAATTTTGCACGTAGTAGAGCCCAGTTTGAGCTGGGGTAGGGGGGAACTCTCTTGAGGCCGGCGGGACCGCCCCAGGGCCACTCATGTTACAACGGTGTGTCTGACGTTGGGTGCGCACCACCACCGCCAGAGACACTACATTGTACTATGAGGGACCCAGTAGCAATGCCGTCAACCAAAAGCGAGCACACCCACCTCTTCAGACAAACAGCAGTCTCACGGGTGCTTGCGCCAAGTCGCGATACCACGGCCCCGTGTGGGGAGTTTGGCCATTTAGGGAGGTGTAAACATGTCGTATGCTGTACAATCTGCAGCAGCAAATTAGACATTAGAAAAGTAATTCACAGGCAAGAGCTTTTCATAGGAAAGCTAGGTGTCGGCCGGGCAAGGTGGGGCAAAAGATTTTGAAATCCAGTTGTGGTTCATTTTAATGAATGTTAGATCGTCAACATTTTGGGTAGCCAGACGAGTCCTTTTTTCGGTTAATATTGACCCTGCAGCACTGAATACTCTTTCTGATAGGACACTTGCTGCCGGGCAAGCAAGCTCCTGCAATGCATATTCTGCCAATTCTGGCCAGGTGTCTAATTTGGAGGCCCAGTAATCAAATGGGAATGACGGTTGAGGGAGAACATCGATAAGGGATGAAAAATAGTTAGTAACCATACTGGACAAATGTTGTCTCCTGTCACTTTCAATTGATGCAGCAGTACCTGTCCTGTCTGCGGTCATAGCAAAATCACTCCACAACCTGGTCAGAAAACCCCTCTGTCCAACGCCACTTCTGATGTGTGCACCCCTAACACTCCTAGTCTGCTGCCCCCTGGAGCTCGTGTGAGAACGATCACGTGCGCTGTGTGCTGGGAATGCCTGAAGCAAACGGTCAACAAGAGTTGATTGTTTGGTTGCTAATATTAGTTCCAAGTTCTCATGTGGCATAATATTTTGCAATTTGCCTTTATAGCGTGGATCAAGGAGGCAGGCCAACCAGTAATCGTCATCGTTCATCATTTTCGTAATGCGTGTGTCCCTTTGTAGGATACGTAAGGCATAATCCGCCATGTGGGCCAAAGTTCCACTTGTCAAATCTCCGGTTGTGATTGGTTGAGGGGCAGTTGCAGGCAAATCTACGTCACTTGTGTCCCTCAAAAAACCAGAACCCGGCCGTGACACGCAACCAATTTCCTGTGCCCCCGTGAAAGTTTCCGCATTAAAAATATACTCATCCCCATCATCCTCCTCGTCCTCCACCTCCTCTTCGCCCGCTACCTCGTCCTGTACACTGCCCTGACCAGACAATGGCTGACTGTCATCAAGGCTTCCCTCTTCCTCTGGTGCAGACGCCTGCTCCTTTATGTGCGTCAAACTTTGCATCAGCAGACGCATTAGGGGGATGCTCATGCTTATTACGGCGTTGTCTGCACTAACCAGCCGTGTGCATTCCTCAAAACACTGAAGGACTTGACACATGTCTTGTATCTTCGACCACTGCACACCTGACAACTCCATGTCTGCCATCCTACTGCCTGCCCGTGTATCCTCCCACAAATAAATAACAGCACGCCTCTGTTCGCACAGTCTCTGAAGCATGTGCAGTGTTGAGTTCCACCTTGTTGCAACGTCTATGATTAGGCGATGCTGGGGAAGGTTCAAAGACCGCTGATAGGTCTGCATACGGCTGGCGTGTACAGGCGAACGTCGGATATGTGAGCAAAGTGCACGCACTTTGAGGAGCAGGTCGGAGAACCCAGGATAAGTTTTCAATAAGCACTGCACCACCAGGTTTAAGGTGTGAGCCAGGCAAGGAATGTGTTTCAGTTGGGAAAGGGAGATGGCAGCCATGAAATTCCTTCCGTTATCACTCACTACCTTGCCTGCCTCAAGATCTACTGTGCCCAGCCACGACTGCGTTTCTTGTTGCAAGAACTCGGACAGAACTTCCGCGGTGTGTCTGTTGTCGCCCAAACACTTCATAGCCAATACAGCCTGCTGACGCTTGGCAGTAGCTGGCCCATAATGGGACAACTGGTGTGCAACAGTGTCATCTGCCGATGGAGTGGTTGGCCGACTGCGTTCTGTGGAAGAGCTGTAGCTTCTGCAGGAGGACGAGGAGGAGGAGGAGGGGGTGCGAACGCCTACAGCCAACTGTTTCCTAGACCGTGGGCTAGGCACAACTGTCCCTAAATTGATGTCGCCTGTGGACCCTGCATCCACCACATTCACCCAGTGTGCCGTGATGGACACATAACGTCCCTGGCCATGCCTACTGGTCCATGCATCTGTAGTCAGGTGCACCTTTGTACTCACAGATTGCCTGAGTGCATGGACGATGCGCTGTTTAACATGCTGGTGCAGGGCTGGGATGGCTTTTCTGGAAAAAAAGTGTCGACTGGGTAGCTCGTATCGTGGTTCAGCGTACTCCATCAGGGCTTTGAAAGCTTCGCTTTCAACTAACCGGTAGGGCATCATCTCTAACGAGATTAGTCTAGCTATGTGGGCGTTAAAACCCTGTGTACGCGGATGCGAGGATAAGTACTTCCTTTTTCTAACCAGAGTCTCATGTAGGGTGAGCTGGACTGGAGAGCTGTAGATCGTGGAACTTTCGGGTGTGCCGGTGGACATGGCAGACTGAGAGACGGTTGGAGACGGTATTGTTTCCGCCGGTGCCCTACATGCAATATTTCCTCCTACAAAACTGGTGATTCCCTGACCCTGACTGCTTTTGGCTGGCAAAGAAACCTGCACAGATACTGCCGGTGGTGCGGAAAATGGTGGCCTTACAGTGACGGAAGGGATGTTGCGTTGCTGACTAGCTTCATTGGCCGAGGGTGCTACAACCTTGAGGGACGTTTGGTAGTTAGTCCAGGCTTGAGAATGCATGGTGGTTAAGTGTCTATGCATGCAACTAGTATTTAGACTTTTCAGATTCTGACCTCTGCTTAAGCTAGTTGAACATTTTTGACAGATGACTTTGCGCTGATCAGTTGGATGTTGTTTAAAAAAATGCCAGACTGCACTCTTCCTAGACTCTGATCCCTTTTCAGGGATTGCAGACTGAGCTTTAACCGGATGGCAACGCTGTGCTCCAACAGGTTTTGGCTTTGACACGCGTTTTGGTCCAGATACGGGCCCGGCAGATGGAACCTGTTGCGATGTTGATGCCTGCTGCGGCCCCTCCTCCACCTCCGCTTCTGAACTACTGCCGCCTGCACCCTGTTCCCCCAATGGCTGCCAATCGGGGTCAATAACTGGGTCATCTATTACCTCCTCTTCGAGCTCGTGTGCAACTTCGTCTGTGTCACTGTGTCGGTCGGTGGTATAGCGTTCGTGGCGGGGCAACATAGTCTCATCAGGGTCTGATTGTGGATCTGTACCCTGAGAGGGCAATGTGGTGGTCTGAGTCAAAGGAGCAGCATAGTACTCTGGCTGTGGCTGTGCATCAGTGCACTCCATGTCAGAATATACTTGTAATGGGCATGGCCTGTTAAATGTTTCACTTTCTAAGCCAGGGACGGTATGTGTAAAGAGCTCCATGGAGTGACCCGTTGTGTCGCCTGCTGCATCCTTCTCTCTTGTTGTAGTTTTTGCTGAGGAGGACAAGGAAGCGACTTGTCCCTGACCGTGAACATCCACAAGCGACGCGCTGCTTTTACATTTACCAGTTTCGGAAGAGGAGGCAAAAGAGCTAGAGGCTGAGTCTGCAATGTAAGCCAAAACTTGCTGTTGCTGCTCCGCCTTTAAAAGCGGTTTTCCTACTCCCAGAAAAGAGAGCGTTCGAGGCCTTGTGTAGCCTGACGACGAAACTGGCTCCACAGCTCCAGACTTAGGTGGAATATTTTTATCCCCACGACCACCTGATGCTCCACTACCACTACCATCATTACCAGCTGACAATGAACGCCCACGACGACCTCTTGCACCAGACTTCCTCATTGTTTTAAAATCTTAACCAAAGTAACTTTATTTGTTGCTATCAAACAACTTACACGGTGAGCTATAACTTCAGTATGATTTCAATATCCCTTAACAGGTTGGTGAGACCACAAGGAAAATCAGGCACAATGTTACACACTCTGTTTTCTGTGGCACAAAATCACAGAGATGACACACACGCAGGACTGTCACTCAAGCACTAATGTCAATATTAATCTCCCACCTAATTTATTTATTTTTTTTTCTCAGGGAGACTTTAGAAACCAAATAATATTAAAAAAAAAAAAAAAAAGGCTTTCTATGGCCCACAATTAGAGAGAGAGAGGTGGCACAACCAGGAGTCAAGACTGGCGCACAAGCTGAAAGGGCAATATTACTCTCCCACTGTTTTTTATGTTTTTTTTGTTTTTTTCAGGGAGACTTTAGAAACCAAATAATATTAAAAAAACCAAAAAAAAAAAAGGCTTTCTATGGCCCACTGAATGAGAGGGAGAGAGGTGGCACACCCAGGAGTCAAGACTGGCACACAAGCTGAAAGGGCAATATTACTCTCCCACTGTTTTTTTATGTATTTTTTGTTTTTTCAGGGAGACTTTAGAAACCCAATAATATTTAAAAAAAAAAATAAATAGGCTTTCTATGGCCCACTGAATGAGAGGGAGAGAGGTGACACACCCAGGAGTCAAGACTGGCACACAAGCTGAAAGGGCAATATTACTCTCCCACTGTTTTTTTAGGTTTTTTTTTTTTTTTCAGGGAGAATTAGAAACCAAATAATATTAAAAAAAAAATAGGCTTTCTATGGCCCACTGAATGAAAGGGAGAGAGGTGGCACACCCAGGAGTCAAGACTGGCACACAAGCTGAAAGGGCAATATTACTCTCCCACGGTTTTTTTATGTATTTTTTGTTTTTTCAGGGAGACTTTAGAAACCCAATAATATTTAAAAAAAAAAATAAATAGGCTTTCTATGGCCCACTGAATGAGAGGGAGAGAGGTGGCACACCCAGGAGTCAAGACTGGCACACAAGCTGAAAGGGCAATATTACTCTCCCACTGTTTTTTTAGGTTTTTTTTTTTTTTTCAGGGAGAATTAGAAACCAAATAATATTAAAAAAAAAAAAAATAGGCTTTCTATGGCCCACTGAATGAAAGGGAGAGAGGTGGCACACCCAGGAGTCAAGACTGGCACACAAGCTGAAAGGGCAATATTACTCTCCCACTGTTTTTTTATGTATTTTTTGTTTTTTCAGGGAGACTTTAGAAACCCAATAATATTTAAAAAAAAAAATAAATAGGCTTTCTATGGCCCACTGAATGAGAGGGAGAGAGGTGGCACACCCAGGAGTCAAGACTGGCACACAAGCTGAAAGGGCAATATTACTCTCCCACTGTTTTTTTAGGTTTTTTTTTTTTTTCAGGGAGACTTTAGAAACCAAATAATATTAAAAAAAAAAAAAAAAAAAAAAAAATAGGCTTGCTATAGCCCACTGAATGAGAGATAGCACACACAGCAGTGGCACACAAGCCCTGACTGAGGCCAATATTTTTCTCCCACTGATTGATGTAGTGTTTTTGTGTTGAGGTAGAATTTAGAACACAAATCACGGAAAAAATAAATAGGCTTTCTATGGCCCACTGAATGAAAGGGAGAGAGGTGGCACACCCAGGAGTCAAGACTGGCACACAAGCTGAAAGGGCAATATTACTCTCCCACTGTTTTTTTATGTATTTTTTGTTTTTTCAGGGAGACTTTAGAAACCCAATAATATTTAAAAAAAAAAAAAAGGCTTTCTATGGCCCACAATTAGAGAGAGAGAGGTGGCACAACCAGGAGTCAAGACTGGCGCACAAGCTGAAAGGGCAATATTACTCTCCCACTGTTTTTTATGTTTTTTTTGTTTTTTTCAGGGAGACTTTAGAAACCAAATAATATTAAAAAAACCAAAAAAAAAAAGGCTTTCTATGGCCCACTGAATGAGAGGGAGAGAGGTGGCACACCCAGGAGTCAAGACTGGCACACAAGCTGAAAGGGCAATATTACTCTCCCACTGTTTTTTTATGTATTTTTTGTTTTTTTCAGGGAGACTTTAGAAACCCAATAATATTTAAAAAAAAAAATAAATAGGCTTTCTATGGCCCACTGAATGAGAGGGAGAGAGGTGGCACACCCAGGAGTCAAGACTGGCACACAAGCTGAAAGGGCAATATTACTCTCCCACTGTTTTTTTATGTTTTTTTTGTTTTTTCAGGGAGACTTTAGAAACCCAATAATATTTTAAAAAAAAAATAAATAGGCTTTCTATGGCCCACTGAATGAAAGGGAGAGAGGTGGCACACCCAGGAGTCAAGACTGGCACACAAGCTGAAAGGGCAATATTACTCTCCCACTGTTTTTTTATGTATTTTTTGTTTTTTTCAGGGAGACTTTAGAAACCCAATAATATTTAAAAAAAAAAATAAATAGGCTTTCTATGGCCCACTGAATGAGAGGGAGAGAGGTGGCACACCCAGGAGTCAAGACTGGCACACAAGCTGAAAGGGCAATATTACTCTCCCACTGTTTTTTTAGGTTTTTTTTTTTTTTCAGGGAGACTTTTGAAACCAAATAATATTAAAAAAAAAAAAAAAAAAAAAATATAGGCTTGCTATAGCCCACTGAATGAGAGATAGCGCACACACAGCAGTGGCACACAAGCCCTGACTGAGGCCAATATTTTTCTCCCACTGATTGATGTAGTGTTTCTGTGTTGAGGTAGATTTTAGAACACAAATCACGGAAAAAATAAATAGGCTTTCTATGGCCCACTCAGTGAGAGATGGCACACACAGGGATGGCACTGTAGCAGAAATGCCAATCTTAATCTCCCACAAAAAAAAAAACAAAAAAAAAAAAAAAACTGTCCTACAATTACTATCTCCCTGCAGTAATGTAAGCCAGGTATGGCAGGCAGCAATAGGAGTGGACTGATGCACAAATTAAATAAAAAGTGTGGACAAACAAAAAAGATAGCTGTGCAGAAAGGAAGGAACAAGAGGATATGTGCTTTGAAAAAAGCAGTTGGTTTCCACAGTGGCGTACACACAGCAATACAGCTATCACGGAGCCTTCTAGGGCAGCCCAATGAGCTACAGCGCTGAGGGGAAAAAAAAAAAAAAATAGCTTCCACTGTTCCTGCACACCGAAGGTGGTGTTGGACAGTGGAAATCGCTGCAGCACAAGCGGTTTGGTGGTTAGTGGACCCTGCCTAACGCTCTCCCTGCTTCTGATGAAGCGGCAGCAACCTGTCCCTAAGCTCAGATCAGCAGCAGTAAGATGGCGGTCGGCGGGAACGCCCCTTTATAGCCCCTGTGACGCCGCAGACAGCAAGCCAATCACTGCAATGCCCTTCTCTAAGATGGTGGGGACCAGGATCTATGTCATCACGCTGCCCACACTCTGCGTTCACCTTCATTGGCTGAGAAATGGCGCTTTTCGCGTCATTGAAACGCGACTTTGGCGCGAAAGTCGCGTACCGCATGGCCGACAAGCACAGGGGTCGGATCGGGTTTCATGAGACGCCGACTTAGCCAAAAGTCGGCGACTTTTGAAAATGATCGACCCGTTTCGCTCAACCCTACAAGCAACTCTTGTAGACCGTTTGGTTCAGGCATTCCCAGCACACAGCGGCGGTGATGGTTCTCACATGAGCTGCAGGGGGCAACATGCAAGGTGTTAGAGGGGCACAAATCAGAAGTGGCGTTGGACAGAGGGGTTTTCTGAGCAGGTTGTGGAGTGATTTCGCAATGACCGCAGACACGACAGGTACTGCTGCATCGATTCAAAGTGACAGGAGACAACATTTGTGCAGTATGGTTACTAACTATTTTTCCTCCCTTATCGATGTTCTCCCTCACACGTCATTCCCCTTTGATTACTGGGCATCTAAAATAGACACCTGGCCTGAATTGGCAGAATATGCATTACAGGAGATCGCTTGCCCAGCTGCTAGTGTGCTATCAGAAAGAGTATTCAGTGCTGCTGGTTCAATACTGACAGAAAAAAGGACTCGTCTGGCTACCCAAAATGTTGATGATCTAACCTTCATTAAAATGAACCAATCATGGATTTCTAATTATTTTGCCCCACTTTCCCCTGCTGACACGTAGCTTTCCTCTAAAAAGGTTTTGCTTTTGGACTCCTCTTAGTGACTGATCCAATTACTCCATTTGCAGCTGCAGTATGTCCATCATAGGCCATTTTAACACCTCCCTAAATGGCCTGACTCCCCTCACGGGGCCGTGGTCACCACTTTGCGCAAGCACCCGTGCGAGTGCCGTTTGCCTGGACAGGTGGGTGTGCCCACTTTTGGGCGACGGCACTGGCACATGGTCCCTCATAGTACAATGACGTGTCTCTGGCGGTGGTGGTGCACACCCAACGTCAGACACACCGTCGTAACATGAGGGGCCCTGGGCCCGTACCGCCGCCCACGAGTGAGTGTTCCCCCCAGCTCAAACAGTGCTCTACCACTTGCAAAATTACCTCTCACTGCTCCACCACTGTTTAGTCTGTGCTGTTAAATCCTTCAATGGCACTGCCAATACCAATTTGTTGACATCATTGTTGCTAGTAAAAATATTCAGGGGCCCTGTTCTACATTTACACCAGTTAATACTTTGCGCCAACTACCACTGTCTGCAAGTCAGCAGAGGAGCCCACCCCTGTACCTAGGTATGCCACCTGTTTATTTGTGAAAAATTTTTTTGCAAGACATTAACCTCACTTTATTATTTTGGCCTACTAACTGTGTCAGACACTCCTTACAGTTGTCCTCCACTGAACAAAGCTAGGCCACCTGCGTACTCCTGTAACCTATTTTTTACTGCATTTTGCCTATTACTTTTTTGGCCCTACTAACTGTGTCTGCCCCTCGGTGCAATCGTCCTCTGCTGACCACACCAATGCTGCCTGTGTACCCCTGTAACCTATTTAAACCTGCATAGAGCCTGCTTTTTTATTTTAGGCCTAGTAAGTCTGTCTGCGGTCCCTCCTTGCAATTGTCCTCCGCTGACCACACCAATGCTGCCTGTGTACCCCTGTAACCTATTTAATACTGCATAGAGCCTACTTTTTAAATTTTAGGCCTAGTAAGTCTGCACCACTCCTTCCAATCGTCCTTCGCTGACCACATTAATGCTGCCTGTGTACCCCTGTAACCTTTTTTAAACTGCATTGAGCCAACATTTTGGTTTAAGGCCTACTACCTGTGTCTGTCTGCGCCACTCAATACAGATGTCCTCCTCAGAAAAAAGCTGAGCTTCAACTGTCAGGTTTTCAGCCTATAGGAATTTGAAAACTGCATTGGGGCTACTACTTGGGTTGGGCCTACTAACGGTGTCTGCCGCTCCTTGGTGTTCTCCAGGTTTTTTTTCTTGAGCTTCAATCTTCGGGCTTTTGGCCTATATTTTTCATTTTAAACTGCATTGGGCCTAGTAGTGTTGTTGGGCCCTTAAAACGGTGTCTGCCGCTCCTGGGTTTTCTCCTGTTTTGTTTTCCTGAGCTTCAATCTTCAGGCTTTCGGCCTACATTTTAAATATTAAACTGCATTTGGCCTACTACTTTGGTTGGGCCTAGTAACGGTGTCTGCCACACCTTGGTGTTGTCCTGTGTTATTTTCCTGAGCTTCAATCTTCAGGCTTTCGGCCTATATTTTTAATATTAAACTGCATTGGGCCTACTAGTCTGGTTGGGCCTTTAAAACGGTGTCTGCCGCTCCTGGGTTTTCTCCTGTTTTGTTTTCCTGAGCTTCAATCTTCAGGCTTTTGGCCTATATTTTTAATATTAAACTGCATTTGGCCTACTAGTGTGGTTGGGCCCTTAAAACAGTGTCTGCTGCTCCTGGGTTTTCTACTCCACTGAACAAAGCAATGCCGCCTGGTTAGTCCTGTTACCAATTTTGAACTGCATTTAGCCCACTTTATTATTTGGGCCTATATCTGTGTTTCCTCCTCATCCTGCCCATTGCCCAGACAGTGCTAGATGAGTCTTGTGGTACATTGACCCAGACCACTACATTCCCCTTGCACGCTACACAGCCACAATCTGACCCTGCTGAAAGTCAGGTTCCCCTTCCCGCATACTATACCACCTTACACGGTGACAAAGAGGAAGGTGCAGATGAAAGTGCAGGTTCCTTCATCAGCTGGGGGGGCATACTCGTTGGTGACATCACTGGCACAGGGCCCCTCAGAGTACGCAAAAGTGTCGCTGCCGGTGGGAGGCGCCCCCGCCGTGCAAACACACCGCCGTACTTTGAGGGGCCCTGTGCCAGTGCCAAAGCGAACAAGTGGGCCCCCCTGCTTGATCAGGATCACAGCACTTGCAAAGTTGAAAAACATACCTCTCCTTGCTCCACCGGCGTGACATAGTCCGCGTTTCCTGGGCCCACGAAATACTTAGCCAAATGACCCCCAATTTCCAATCCCTAACTATTGTTATAAGGTAAATTAAGATTGACAAGCTTCAGTAACAAAAATTGATGTTTTTGGCATTAAAATGGGCACTGTAGGTGTTTTCCTGTCCTCCACTCACTGCCGACTTTGTTTCCCCATTGACTTGCATTCGGTTTCGTGTTTCGGTCGGATCCCCGACTTTTCGCAATAATCGGACGATTTCATCCGACCTGACTTTTGCCAAAGTCGGGTTTCACGAAACCCAACTCGATCCTAAAAAAGCAAAAGTCGCTCAACTCTAATCATGAGAGCTATACTTGGGTACAGCCCTTGTTAGGGCTGGAGCACATGGAGAGGGCACATAAGGCAAGATTATTTGGACCAACTGCTCAAGAGCTCAAGACTACAGTGTTGTGAATTCTGTTGTGGGTTCTGCTCTTAGGCTCCCTCCAGTGGTTATAAGTGGTAGTGCTGCTGTTTGTCCTTCACAACAGTCATCAGCTGCTTCCACTTTGGACGGGGCTATTTAGTCTGGCTCCTTCCTTTATTGAGTGCCAGTTGTCCATTGTTTTCTAGGGATCCACATCTCTGCTTGGTTTCTCCTTCTGGATTGTCCAAATCATCAAAGATAAGTCCTGGCTCTGTTTTTGCAGTCCACATGCGGTGGACTTAATAGTTCTGTGAATTGCTATGTTTTTTCTTGTCCAGCTTTGTCTGTGTTAAGATTTACTCAGCCAAGTTGGAAGCTCTGGAGTCACAGAGTTACCCTCCATGCCTTTAGTTAGGTGTGGAGATTTTTGTATTCTCTGTGGTGGATTTTGTAGTATTTTTTATACTGACCGCACAGTACTCTTTCCTGTCTTTTCTTTCTAGGTAGCGTGGCCTCCTTTGCTAAATTCTGTTTTCAGTCTGCGTTTGTAATTTCCCTCTCCTCTCACAGTCAATATTTGTGGGGGGCTGCCTTTCCTTTGGGAATTTTCTCTGAGGCAAGATAGTATTCCTGTTTCTTTCTTTAGGTGTAATTAGTCCTCTGGTTGTGACGAGGTGTCTAGGGAGTGACAGGAACATCCCACGGCTACTTCTAGTTGATGTGTTAAGTTCAGGGTCTGCGGTCAGTATAGAGGCCACCTACTCCAGAGCTCGGCCACCTTTGCCTAAGCTGCCTTCCTCTTCTGAGTTGGTTCCGTTGTTTTTTCAGCATGTGGTTCGTTTGCATGGCATTCCAGAGAATATTGTGTCCGATAGAGGTTCACAGTTTGTTTCTAGGTTTTGGCGGTCCTTTTGTGCTAAGCTGGGCATTGATTTGTCTTTTTCTTCTGCATTTCATCCTCAGACAAATGGCCAAACCGAGCAAACTAACCAAACTTTGGAAACTCATTTGAGATGCTTTGTGTCCGCCGATCAGGATGATTGGGTGGCTTTCTTGCCATTGGCCGAGTTTGCCCTTAATAATCAGGCTAGTTCTGCTACCTTGGTGTCACCATTTTTTTGTAATTCTGGGTTTCATCCTCGTTTTTCTTCAGGTCAGGTTGAGTCTTCTGATTGTCCTGGGGTGGACTCTGTGGTTGACAGGTTGCAGCAGATTTGGGCTCATGTTGTGGACAATTTGGTGTTGTCTCAGGAGGAGGCTCAGCGTTTTGCCAACCGTCGTCGGCGTGTGGGTTCCCGGCTTCGGGTTGGGGATTTGGTCTGGTTGTCTTCTCGTCATGTTCCTATGAAGGTTTCTTCCCCGAAGTTCAAGCCTCGGTTTATTGGTCCTTATAGGATTTCTGAGATTATCAATCCAGTGTCTTTTCGTTTGGCCCTTCCAGCCTCTTTTTCCATCCATAATGTTTTTCATAGATCTTTGTTGCGGAAATATGTGGTGTCCGTGGTTCCCTCTGTTGATCCTCCTGCCCCGGTGTTGATTGATGGGGAGTTGGAGTATGTTGTGGAGATCTTGGATTCTCGTTTTTCTAGATGGAGGCTTCAGTATCTTGTCAAGCGGAAGGGTTATGGCCAGGAGGATAATTCTTGGGTTGTTGCCTCTGATGTTCATGCTGACGATTTGGTTTGTGCCTTCCATTTGGCTCGTCCGGATCGGCCTGGGGGCTCTGGTGAGGGTTCGGTGACCCCTCCTCAAGGGGGGGGTACTGTTGTGAATTATGTTGTGGGTTCTGCTCTTAGGCTCCCTCCGGTGGTTATAATTGGCAGTGCTGCTGTTTGTCCTTCACAACAGTCATCAGCTGCTTCCACTTTGTCTGGCTCCTTCCTTTATTGAGTGCCAGTTGTTCATTGTTTTCTAGGGATCCACATCTCTGCTTGGTTTCTCCTTCTGGATTGTCCAAATCATCAAAGATAAGTCCTGGCTCTGTTTTTGCAGTCCACATGCGGTGGACTTAATAGTTCTGTGAATTGCTATGTTTTTTCTTGTCCAGCTTTGTCTGTGTTAAGATTTACTCAGCCAAGTTGGAAGCTCTGGAGTCACAGAAATACCCTCCATGCCTTTAGTTAGGTGTGGAGATTTTTGTATTCTCTGTGGTGGATTTTGTAGTATTTTTTATACTGACCGCACAGTACTCTTTCCTGTCTTTTCTTTCTAGGTAGCGTGGTCTCCTTTGCTAAATTCTGTTTTCAGTTCAGTCTGCGTTTGTAATTTCCCTCTCCTCTCACAGTCAATATTTGTGGGGGGCTGCCTTTCCTTTGGGAATTTTCTCTGAGGCAAGATAGTATTCCTGTTTCTTTCTTTAGGTGTAATTAGTCCTCCGGTCGTGACAAGGTGTCTAGGGAGTGACAGGAACATCCCACGGCTACTTCTAGTTGATGTGTTAAGTTCAGGGTCTGCGGTCAGTATAGAGGCCACCTACTCCAGAGCTCATCCATGCTGCTCCTAGGCCACCAGTTCATAACATACAGGGAACCCCTGTTGGATGTGACATCCCTAAAAGCTCAAAATCTGTGGAGGTTGACACTTTTTTCACTTGTTATTACACTGGGACACTATATTTATTTATTGACTACTAAGTCTGGTACATAGAATTTACAGTCCATGAGTGGGCCATTTTTGTCCCTGTTTGGTAAGGGTGCTTGTGCCTTTGTTTTGTCCTCTGAGGTCCTACTAACTCCTTCATGACCAGAGGTATTTTTGTTTTTTTAATCCCTTTCTTCCCAGAACTATAACTTTTTAAATTTTTGGTCAAAATGGCCATGTGAGGGCTTGTTTTTTTGAGGGACAAGTTGTACTTTTGAACAACACCATTGGTTTACCATATCATGTACTGGAAAATGGGAAAACAATTCCAAGTGCTGTGAAATTGCAAAAAAAGTGCAATTCCACTGTGGGTTTTTTTAACCATGTTCACTAAATGCTAAAAATGACATGCCATTATGATTCATAGACATCAAACATGTCTAGGTCCTTTTTTAATTTAAGTGGTAAAATAAAAATCCAAGCTTTGGTAAGAAAAAAAAATGGCGCCATTTTCCGAGATCTGTTGCGCCTCTATTTTTTGTGATTAGCGGCTGGGTGAGGGCTTAGTTTTAGAGATGTGCCAACCCGAACAGTAAAGTTTGGCATCCATACCGAACACTTACTGTTCGGGCATGGACACCGAACTTCTCCAGGAAGTCCGTGCTACTATTCGTATTTGACTATCCAAACACTAGTTGTTTGTCACGCTGTCATGTTCATGACAGCACGGCAAACACCGCTTCTGATAAGTGGTGAGATTCTCGGTACCCATGCTGTCAAAAGACAGCATGAGTGCACAGCTCTAATCGGAGGTAAAAAGTTTATATCCAGTCACTGGTGTCAGCTGATGGAACTATTGCTCCCATCATTCGAATCCTGCTGCCGCTAATAACAGCAAGAGCAGGAGCGGCTGATAGGTATATTCATTAGCTGGCTCCTGTGCTGTAAATAAACAAAAAAACTCTCATGGTGCTAGTGGGGATCTCACTAAGTTGGAGCGTGGCAAACACTGGATGTTCGGGCCCCCCATTCAAGTGAATGGGGTCCGGGGTTCAGATACTGTTCTGGTACCCGAACCCGAATTTTTGTCACTGTTCAGCCGAAACTGCCGGACCCGAACATACAGGTGTCCGCCCATCTCTACTTATTTTTTGCGTGCCGAGATGACGTTTTTATCCATACCATTTGGTGTAGATACGATCTTTTGATCACCCGTTATTGCATTTTATTGCAATGTAGCGGCGACCAAAAAAACATAATTCTGGCATTTAGACTTTTTTTCTCTTTATGCTGCTTAGCGATCAGGTTAATTTTTTTTTATATTGATAGATCGGGCGATTCTGCAAGCAGCGATACCAAATATGCGTATATGTGATTTTTTATTGTTTTATTTTGAATGATGATTTGAACTTTTTTTAATTTTTGTAATATTTTTAAAAGCATTTTTTTTACTGTTTGCATGCTTCAATAGTCTCCATGGGAGACTAGAATCTGCAGTGGTCTGATCACCTCTGCTACACACAGGCGATGATCAGATCTCCTGAGTGTAGCAGAAATGCTGACTTGCTATGAACGCCGACCACTGGGCGACGCTCATAGCAACCCGCTATGACAACCATAGATGTCTGCTGGAGACCTATGGTCATCATGCCAACCCATTGATGACCCGCGATCACATGACGGGGTCATCGATGGCCAGGATTTGCAGCATACTTCCGGTAAGCGTGTGATAAATACTACTGTCAGAGACTAAAGGCGGCATTTAACAGCCACAGGTGGATCGCGATCACACAGTCGGCTGTTAAAGGTGCATGTCAGCTGTTCATGTGCCGGGAAAATTATGGTTTTAGCACCGGAGCCCTCACCAAAGGGAGGGATCCGACATGGGGGTTCTATTACTCCCAACGTCGGAAAGAGGTTAATTGTTATATAGGCTGGATTTAGCCTTAATGTGGGCCAAGAGTTTTTCTTGTCTGGGGTTCTTAGGGAATTTTAATTGTTATATTATGAAAAGTTGTATTTTAAAGGAATCTTTTTATGCTATATAGTGCAAAGCGAAGCCATGAGAGCGCTTCCGTCAACATTTTACAGAGGGACCTGCAATGTATCATGAAGCTGTTCAAACTTATTAAAGCTTTAAAAGGGGTTTTCCTGTAATGAAAACTGATAAAACACCCACTGGATAGGTTATATGTGTCTGACTGGTGGGGCCTGACAACTGGAACCTCCACTATTTCTAAGATAGATAGTCCATGAGTCATCTGTGTAAATGAAGTGGTAGTACACATATTCATTGTCTATGGCACTATGAATTAAATTGTGTGACTATCTCTATTTCATTGATGCATGGCCCTTGAGGCCTCCATTCCTTTGATAAGTGGAGTATCCCATAAATATATGAAAGGGTTTGATTATGGGTAGCCCCTTTAAATAATTAGATGAATGTGTCTGTAATTATAGTACAGTTGAAAATGCTCAAGAATAGAAAAACAAGATCAACACAAGTAATCAATAGCATTGCTAATTATGATTTTATGTGCCAGCAGAAAATTATAGAATAACTGTACTTTATCTTCATGAGAAAATACTTTGTTAATATTGAATTTAAAGATTGTTCTTTCTAATTAGTTTCAATTATAAAGAACTCTGTGAAAGAAACAATACTGCCTGTTTTGCAATTTGCCAATTTGCACTTTTTGGTCCTGAAAGTCTGTACAACTAATTGCATAAATATATAACCAAATTGCTGGCTGAGGCGTTGGTACCAAGGGTGCATGTTCTCATCACAGGTGGTCAAGTTAAGCAGCACAAATCTAATTTGTGCTTTCAATAAGAAAATGGAAAAGAGATTCATTACTTTGAGTATTAATCTTAGGACGCAAGTTTCTTCATTCCAAAGAGATGACGAAGCATCTTTCATTTATCTTAATTAAAGCTCATCTTAATCAAGATACTGCCTGTCAGTTATAATTGCATGTAATACAGAATATCTTGGTATATAGCATGGCACCCAGTGGGAGTACTTTCAGCAATATACAGTATTTGCTGCTGTGCAGCCTCAGTTCTTTAAAACCAGCAAGAGATAGATGTATTTAATTAAACACAGCACTACCAAGTAATTAAAGGAAATTTCAATAAAGATTGTTGCTTAATGGTATCTCATTGCATTTCTTATCTGGTTTATCAGTTGCACAGAAATGTAATATGTAAAATATTGTTCTGTTCGGTACTTTACTTTTACAGGTTCTGAGGAGGATAAAGAGAAGTTGTCAGCTCGATTTTACAAGTAAAGGTAAAGAAATGTCAGTAATTGGGCTGATATCCATATTAAATTGACACCTCTGGTAAAGAAGTTTACACTCATTTTTTAATCAGCATTTGAAGTTTTCTGGTAATAAGACTTCAGTGCACAGAAGAACTGTGCACTGTGTCTTTTTTCTTCTTCCAGAGCCTCTGCTTTTTCCTACTGTTTGAAGTTTTGCAACGTCTCAGTCATTGTCACTGGTAACAAGAGCGAAGATTAATTTCAAAGCTTGTCCTTACTAAGGCTAGTTTCACATTTGCGGTCGGGAGGGCTGTGGATGGCAGCACACTTCCTCTCTTCTTCCTCCTTGAAGCCCCACCTACGCTCTGACTACTTGTGACGCGACGCGACCAATCACAAGCCGTGACGTAATTTTCAGGTCCTGAATGCCTAATTCTAGGCATTCAGGACCTGAAAATTACGTCACGGCTTGTTGTAATTGGTCGCGTCGCGGTCACATGGGCGGCACGCGACCAATCAGAAGCCGTGACGTCACGGAAGGCAGTAAACGCGCGCATTTTAAGCAAACAAGGCTGCCGGTTTCCTTGGTAAGGTGTAGGCTGCGTCGGGGAGGTGAGTATAGCAATATTTTTTATTTTAATTCTTTATTTTACACATTAATATGGATCCCAGGGCCTGAAGGAGAGTTTCCTCTCCTTCAGACCCTGGGAACCATCAGGGATACCGTCCGATACTTGAGTCCCATTGACTTGTATTGGTATCGGGTATCGGTATCGGATTAGATCCGATACTTTGCTGGTATCGGCCGATACTTTCCGATACCGATACTTTCAAGTATCGGACGGTATCGCTCAACACTAGTAAAAGCGCCAAAACATAAAAAAAGATATAAATGAGGTATTGCAGTAATCGTACTGACCCAAAGAATAAAATTGCTTTATCCATTTTACCAAACGCAGAACGGTATAAACGCCCCCCCAAAAGAAATTCATAAATAGCTGTTTTTTGGTCATTCTGCCTCACAAAAATCGGAATAAAGAGCGATCAAAAAATGTCATGTGCCCGAAAATGTTACCAATAAAAATGTCAACTCATGCTGCAAAAAACAAGTCCTCACATGACTCTGTGGACCAAAATATGGAAAAATTATAGCTCTTAAAATGTGGTAATGCAAAAAATATTTTTTGCAATAAAAAGTGTCTTTTAGTGTGTGACGGCTGCCAATCATAAAAATCCGCTAAAAAAACGCTATAAAAGTAAATCAAACCCACCTTCATCACCCCTTTAGTTAGGGAAAAAATTAAAAAATTTAAAAAATGTATTTATTTCCATTTTCCCATTAGGGTTAGGGCTAGGGTTAGGGTTAGGGCTAGGGTTAGGGTTAGGGCTAGGGTTAGGGCTAGGGTTAGGGTTAGGGTTAGGGCTAGGGTTAGGGCTAGGGTTAGGGCTAAAGTTAGGGTTAGGGTTGGAGCCAGGGTTAGGGCTACAGTTAGGGTTGGGGCTAAAGTTAGGGATAGAGTTTGGATTACATTTACAGTTGGGAATAGGGTTGGGATTTGGATTAGGGGTGTGTCAGGGTTAGAGGTGTGGTTACCGTTGAGATTAGGGTTAGGGGTGTGTTTGGATTAGGGTTTCAGTTAAATTGGGGTGTTTCCACTGTTTAGGCACATCAGGGGCTCTCCAAACGCGACATGGTGTCCCATCTCAATTCCAGCCAATTCTGCGATGAAAAAGTTAAACAGTGCTCCTTCGCTTTCAAGCTCTCCCGTGTGCCCAAACAGGGGTTTACCCCAACATATGGGGTATCAGTGTACTCAGAACAAATTGGACAACAACTTTTGGGGTCCAATTTCTCCTGTTACCCTTGGGAAAATACAAAACTGGGGGCTAAAAAATAATTTTTGAGGGAAATTTTTATTTTTTTATTTTAACGGCTATACATTATAAACTTCTGTGAAGCACTTGGTGGGTCAAAGTGCTCACCATACATCTAGATAAGTTCCTTAGGGGGTCTACTTTCCAAAATGGTGTCACTTGTGGGGGTTTCAATGTTTAGGCACATCAGTGGCTCCCTAAATGCAACATGGCGTCCCATCTCAATTCCTGTCAATTTTGCATTAAAAAGTCAAACGGCGCTCCTTCCCTTCCGAGCTCTCCCTTGCACCCAAACAGTGGTTTTCCCCCACATATGGGGTATCAGCATACTCAGGACAAATTGTACAACAACTTTTGGGGTCCAATTTCAGTTCATTTTTTTAAACATTCCAAAAATTCCTGTGAAACACCTGAAGGGTTAATAAACTTCTTGAATGCGGTCTTGAGCACCTTGAGGGGTGAAGTTTTTAGAATGGTGTCACACTTGGTTATTTTTTGTCATATAGACCCCTAAAAATGATTTCAAATGTGATGTGGTCCCTAAAAAAAATGATGTTGTAAAAATGAGAAATTGCTTGTCAACTTTTAACCCTTATAACTCCCTAACAAAAAAAAATTTGCACAGGCAAATAGTATGGGAGTACCAAATGAGTAATAATGGGAACTTTGGTTTCACGTGGCCATCCAGGACATCTGTTCAATTGATATAGGGGTGCATCAAAATTTGGGGTAGGCCTTGCTTTCAATTCATAGGCAATATCAGTATAGGAGTGTCATGTCGGACGCTGTTCATACCAGGTCGTTCGACAGACAGCGGTAATTCCACTTTTGACCACTATGCGCTCATTGGCGTCGGCTAGATTTTATCTAGCTGGTCCAGGGTTAAATTACCTGGTGCTCGGATTGGAAGCTGGGCCATGCCCACTGCCTTTAAATAGTTCTCCTGAACATTGGGCGTCGCCGATTATAGCTTGTGTCTTGTGCATGTTATCTCGGTCTGGAGTGGTGAGCTAGTAGTTGGAGTATCGTTGCTGGTGGTGTATTTCCCTTTGTCTTATTTGCTCCTTCCTATATTTGTATTTGTTTTGCCCTTTGCATTTATAATGTATTCCTGAGTGACTGTGGCGTGGTGCTTATTTTCCGTTATCCTTGTCTGTGTTAACTGTGGGTATTGGAGTGTGGACTCTTCACTGGGTGGTGGGTTGTGGTTACAGCCTAGGGTTGAAACAGGAGATAGGGCGAGGGTGGAGGCCCAGACATGCACACCATCAGTGTAAACTCTGGGAGAGGGTCAGTCAGGGTTTCCCTAGTCTGAGGGAAATCGCAGGGGCCCAGGTTATTAGCTCTTTCCTGCCTAAGTCTCCCGTGACATTATAATCGGCCAACATTATTTCCATGGATCCCATGATTTCCATAACCCGCCAGTTGGAGGCGCTGTCCCTACAGGTCACTGAGTTAAGGGGGGCAGTGCAGCAACAGGGACTAGCAGTGTCTAGTGTGCAAGCCGGAGTTACAGATAAAGTTGCTGAGCCTAAGTTTCCTTTGCCTGAAAAATTTGCTGGGGAACGCAGTAAATTTGTTTCTTTTCGTGAAGCTTGCAAACTGTATTTCCGTATGCGCCCGTTCTCCTCCGGTAATGAGGCTCAGCGTGTGGGCCTGGTGTTGTCATTATTAAGCGGGGATCCCCAAGCATGGGCGTTTTCTTTGCCATCTGATTCTGCTGCTTTTTACTCTGTGGAGAGTTTTTTTTCCTCTCTTGGAAACCTTTAGGATGAGCCTGACAAAATGGCTCTAGCAGAATCTAAGATACGCACTATTTGCCAGGGGGAGCGTGTTGCAGAGGATTACTGTTCTGAATTTCACCGCTGGGCGGTCGACACACAGTGGAATGAGTTTGCACTGCGGAGTCACTTTATTCATGGAGTTTCTAATAGGGTTAAAAAAGCCTTCCTTATGTACGAGACTCCTGCTTCACTAGATTCCGCTATGAGTCTTGTTGTCCGCATTGATCGCCGTTTGCGTCAGGGGGATCATAAGACGCCGCCTGTGGGTGAAGGTTTAGGTTCACGTGAGGTTGCTGCAGGTGAGCCCATGGAGCCTATGCAAATCGCAGGGGTATCACAAGTTAAGAATTGAGCCCCTGTACTCAGGAAGCAGGGAGCCTGTTTTTTCTGCGGTAAAACTGGTCATTTTATTAATATCTGTCCTCTGCTGTCAAAGAAAGATGCAACGGTGGAAAAACTTTTAAGCTCAGAGGGTGAGGAGGAGTCCAATCTGAGCTTATGTATATCCTCCATGATGGTTTCTCAGTGCATTCTCCCTGCCAAAGTTGTTGTCGCTGGTAGAGAGCTGCCAATCACTGTTTTTGTGGACAGTGGTTCTGCCACAAATCTCATTGATGAGGAGTTTGCGCGCACTGCTGGTTTTAGGATCGAAAAACTGCCTCATCCTATCCGTGTGGTCACCATCAATTCTGCTCCTCTCCCACAGGGGGAGATTACTGAGTTTGTGGCTGAGGTTAAACTCCACATTGGGGTTCTTCATTTCGAGCAGGTTACATGTAAGGTGCTCAAGAGTCTTCCGGCACAACTGGTTCTGGGTTTCCCATGGTTGTCTACACACAACCCGGTTATTGACTGGAAAACTCAGGACATAATTCAGTGGAGTGATTTCTGTCAGGAGAATTGCTTGGCCACATGTGTTTCTGCCATGACTCCAAGCGTTCCTGAGTCACTTTTGGATTTTGTGGATGTGTTCTCTGAGAAGGGTTGTTCAGAGTTGCCACCACATCGCTCCTATGACTGTTCTATCAGGTTTAATCCGGGGGCCAAGTTGCCTAAAGCAAGGATGTTTAACATCTCCGGTCCAGAGAGACAAGAGCTAAAGGATTACATTGCTGAAAGTTTGAGCAAAGGGCACATCAGGCCTTCGTCCTCACCAGTGGCAGCAGGGTTCTTCTTCGTTAAGAAGAAAGATGGTGGACTACGGCTGTGTCTGGATTTCAGGGAGTTGAACCAGATTATGGTTCGTGATCCATACCCCATGCCATTGATACTGGATTTGTTCAACCAGGTGGCAGGTGCTAAGTGGTTTATCAAGCTTGACCTCAGGGGGCGTACAACCTCATAAGAGTCCGTCAAGGTGATGAGTGGAAGACGGCTTTTAATACCCCTGAGGGTCATTTTGAAAATTTGGTGATGCCATTTGGGTTGACAAACGCACCTGCAGTGTTTCAACATTTCATAAATGATGTGTTCTCGCATGTTTTAGGGAAATTCGTTATTGTGTACCTAGATGACATCCTCATATATTCTTGCGACCGTGATACTCATTTAGATCATGTCAGGCAGGTGTTACAGCTCCTCAGAGAGAATAAGCTGTATGCAAAATTGGAGAAATGTGTATTTTCAGTACAGGAGTTGCCTTTCTTGGGCTATATTGTGTCTGCTTCTGGTTTTAAAATGGACGCCGCCAAGGTGCAAGCGGTGTTGCATTGGGAACGGCCTGATAACCTAAAAGCACTTCAGCGGTTCCTTGGGTTTTCTAACTACTATAGGAAGTTTATCAAGGATTTTTCTGTCATTGCTAAACCGCTAACTGACATGACTAAAAAGGGTACCGATTTCTCCGTTTGGCCTGAGGCTGCTGTATGCGCATTTGAATCTCTTAAAAACAGGTTTGTTTTGGCTCCCATTCTGGTGCAACCAGATGTATCGATACCTTTTGTTGTAGAAGTTGATGCATCTGAGGTTGGTGTGGGGGCGGTGTTGTCACAAGGCTCCTCCTTGAGCGGTTTGCGTCCGTGCGCCTATTTTTCCAAGAAACTGTCGCCCGCCAAACGTAACTACGATATCGGCAACAGAGAGTTGTTGGCAATCAAATTGGCCTTTGAGGAATGGCGACACTTCTTGGAGGGGTCGGTTCATCAGGTTACTGTTATTACCGACCATAAGAATTTGCTTTATTTGGAGTCTGCCAAGCGTCTGTCTCCCAGGCAGGCTCGCTGGGCATTGTTTTTCACACGGTTCAACTTTGTGGTCACTTACAGACCTGGTTCTAAAAACACTAAGGCGGATGCTTTGTCCAGGTGTTTCCCAGGGGGAGAGCCTCGGGAATATACAGTACCCATCCTCCAAAAGGGTGTGGTGGTTTCGGCTCTCACTACCGAGGTTGAGGCTGAGATTGCTGAGGCCCAGGAGGAGGTACCATCTGAGCTTCCTGTTAACAAAACGTTTGTACCGCTTCATCTCCACTTAAAGGTTTTGGTGGAGCATCATGATGCTGTCCTGGCTGGCCATCCAGGGGTTAGGGGTACCTTGGAGTTGGTGTCAAGTCGGTTTTGGTGGCCCAAGATCCAACAGGACGTGGTCTCATACGTGTCAGCTTGCATCACGTGCGCTAGGACTAAGACGCCCCGCTCCCATCCTGTTGGCACACTACTTCCTCTCGAGGTACCTAGTAAGCCATGGACAGAAATCTCCATGGATTTTATCACTGACTTGCCCTCCTCAGCTGGGAACACGGTCATCTTGGTGATTGTTAATCGGTTCTCAAAAATGTCGCACTTTGTGTCTTTGCCTTCGTTGCCTAACGCTAAGACTCTGGCTCAGATATTTGTGCAGGAAGTGGTCAGACTTCATGGGGTTCTGTCTGACATCGTTTCTGATAGGGGGTCTCAGTTTGTGGCAAAATTTTGGAAAGCATTTTGTTCACGGCTGGGGATCAAGTTGTCTCATTCTTCGGCGTTTCATCCTCAGTCAAATGGTCAGACCGAGCGTATGAATCAAAATTTGGAACAATACTTACGCTGCTTTGTTTCAGATAACCAGGAGGAGTGGTCGACGTTCCTTCCTTTGGCTGAGTTTGCCAACGATAATCACCGCCAGGAGTCTTCTGGGGAGTCTCCGTTTTTTTGTGTTTACGGGCTACATCCTCAATTTTGTACTTTGTGTCAGAGGGGCTCTTCCGGCGTTCTGGAGGAAGACCAGTTAGGAGCACAATTGTCATCAGTCTGGAGGAGAGTTAAACAGCGCCTGTTGAGTGTGAGTGCTAGGTACAAACGTGTGGCTGACAGTAGGCGTGTGCCAGGTCTGGACCTGAGTGTGGATGACTGGGTGTGGTTATCCACAAAAAACATAAGACTCAAGATACCATCCCTTAAATTGGGTCCACGGTTTATTGGTCCATTTAGGGTCACCGCCGTCATTAACCCAGTAGCGTACTGGTTGGAGCTTCCTACGGTGTATAAGATACACAATGTGTTCCACAGGTCTCTTTTAAAGAAGGTGGTGGGTTCCATGGACGTGGCGCCTATGCCACCTCCAGTCTTGGTGGATGGTAATTTGGAATTTGAAGTCTCCAAGGTGGTTGACTCTCGTGTAGTGCGCCGCACTTTACTGTACTTGGTACACTGGCGTGGTTATGGGCCTGAGGAGAGGTTCTGGGTACCAGCCACGGACGTTCATGCGGATCGGCTGGTCAGGTTTTTTCACCGCCGCCATCCGGACAAGCCGGGTCCTATAAGCTGTGAGGGCCCTGGGGTCCCTCATAGAAGGCGGGGTACGGTCATGTCGGACGCTGTTCAGACCAGGTCGTTCGACAGACAGTGGTAATTCCGCTTTTGACCAATATGCGCTCATTGGCGTCGGCTAGATTTTATCTAGCTGGTCCAGGGTTAAATTACCTGGTGCTTGCATTGGAAGCTGGGCCATGCCCACTGCCTTTAAATAGTTCTCCTGAACATTGGGCATCGCCAATTATAGCTTCTGTCTTGTGCATGTTATCTCGGTCTGGAGTGGTGAGCTAGTAGTTGGAGTATTGTTGCTGGTGGTGTATTTCCCTTTGTCTTATTTGCTCCTTCCTATATTTGTATTTGTTTTGCCCTTTGCATTTATAGTGTATTCCTGAGTGACTGCGGCGTGGTGCTTATTTTTCCGTTAACCTTGTCTGTGCTAACTGTGGGTATTGGAGTGTGGACTCTTCACTGGGTGGTGGGTTGTGGTTTCAGCCTAGGGTTGAAACAGGAGATAGGGCGAGGGTGGAGGCCCAGACATGCACACCATCAGTGTAAACTCTGGGAGAGGGTCAGTCAGGGTTTCCCTAGTCTGAGGGAAATCGCAGGGGCCCGGGTTATTAGCTCTTTCCTGCCTAGGTCTCCCGTGACAAGGAGACCCACTGTTTAATAATTGGAACACCAAAGCATAGCCAGATGATGGCTCTCTAATAATAGTGAGGACCGACTGCTGGACCTTTAAGAATAGTAAAGGCCACCTGATGGCCCTATAAAAATAGGCTTTGTGACTTTCAGAGTCCCTCCTTTGTAAATGAAACAGGATGAAAAGGATGTTCCTTAACATATTTCCCAGGAAAATGCATTTTGCTTTAGTTTTTGTATGTTTTATTGTGCACTTGCAAAAGTGGTGTAAGACTCTGACAACATTGTTCACAGTAGTGACTTGGGGGTCAGAAATGCTTCCAGGGGTCTTCCCCATGATGTTCCCATGTCATTTGAGCACTGTTTTCATCGATTTCCGATGTTTTTACACCCTAAAAAGACCCCTGGGGGAGGCAGTGGCAAAAATGCTCAAGCTTCCCATAGACTTACATTGAGGTTATTGCTCGGGTCGAGCACCAGAGCATTTCAATATGCTTGACCCGAGCAACGAGAAACTGAGCATTTTAGTGCTCGCCCATCACTAATGAAAACATTAAATATATGAAATATTTTATTAATGCGTTAAATATGACACATTTACTTTGTATTTTAGGAAAAAGTTATATATAAATACATTCATTTTTTATATTTTAAAAATTCCAAAAAGGATAATGGGGCGAATCAAAATTTTGAGCAGCATGCATGGTTAATGCCTAGTAGCACCTCCTTTTGAAAATATCACAGTCCTGTTATATCTGCTTCCCCCCACTATACTACAATGACTCATAGGTTTACATATGCACTGTGCATTTTACTATTATGGAGAAAAAAATACCCTATTTGATGTAGTATTAATATTTTTTACCCTAACAGGCTAATTAACGTCTTAAAGGGAATCTGTCACCTCATATTTTGTATATAAACTGCTGCCACCGCCATCAGGGGCTTATCTACAGCATTCTGTAATGCTGTAAATAAGCCCTCGATGTAACCTGAAAGATAAGAAAAACAAGTTAGATTACACTCACCCAGGGGCGGCCCCGGTTTGATCCGGTCCGATGGGCATCTCAGTCCGGGTCCAGTGTCTCCCATCTTCATGCGATGATGACCTCTTCTTTGCTTCCTGCTGAGGCTCCTGTGCAGGCGTACTTTATCTGCCCTGTTGAGGGCAGAGCAAAGTACTGCAGTGCGCAGGTGCTGGGAAAGGTCAGAGAGGCCTGGCACCTGTGCACTGCAGTACTTTAGGCTGCCCTCAACAGAGCAGACAAAGTACGCCTGCGCAGGAGCCACAGCAGGAAGCAAAGAAGAGGACGTCATCATATGAAGATGGGAGGTGCCAGACTCGGACCGTGACACCCATAGGACCGGACCGAACTGGGTGAGTATAATCTAACTTGTTTTTCTTATCTTTCAGGTTCAGAATGTTGTAGATAAGCCCCTGATGGCAGTGTCCACAGTTTATATATGAAATATTAGGTGACAGATTCCCTTTAATGGGACTCTATCACCCCAAAAATCGCATCTCAGCTAAGCCCACCGGCATCAGGGGCTTATCTACAGCATTCTGTAATGCTGTAGATAAGCCCCCGATGTAACCTGAAAGATGAAGAATAAAGGTTAGATTATACTCACCCAGGGGCGGTCCCGATGCGGTCCGGTCCAATGGGGTCGCAATCCAGGTCCAGCGCCTCCTATCTTCATTCGATGACGTCCTCTTCTTGTCTTCTTGCAGCAGCTTTGGCGCAGGCGTACTTTGTCTGCCCTGTTGAGGGCAGAGCAAAGCACTGCAGTGCGCAGGCATCGGGAAAGGTCAGAGAGCTCCTTTGTGGTAATTTTTCTGATGAAGGGGTCAGCTAGACCTTGAAACATATGGAATAAACCACCATAGTTCTTCATGATATTTGAATTTGTATCATTGTGGCAGCGCAAATTTAATCCACAAATTATCCTTTACGCCTCTGAGAAGGTCGCGTTGGCAGCCCGTGGATCTGCAGCAGCTGATACACACATGCTTTTGCTTTATGCCATCAGGTGAGCAGCTCCTTGTTAAAAACTTCAATTAATCCGAAGGATAAGACCCTGTTTGTGCCTTTTTAACTCCTTAATTTACTAGTGCTGCAACCTCAGGAGCTACTCACAGCATGTGCTATTGAAGGTTTAAAGAAAGGCTTGGATATTTTTTTATAGGAAAATTATATAAATACTTATGTAACTGTAAACAATTTCTTGTTGTGAATGCTAATTCAGCTGATTAATACTCAATATCAGGAGTTAAAATATTGCTCTTTAGAGCAGACTGGATCATACTCTATGCATATACCTACAAATAATTTCCACTATTATTTGCCATTTTTCAGATTATCTTAAGTGCATATGTTATTTTGACACATACTAACTATGTATCTAGCAACAACTGCAGCAAAATGAGCATCTCTCTCAGGTATCCTAAGTCCTCAGTATCTGCATGATACTCTCTTGCCCTGTTAGGCTCCAATAGCAATAACTCCTCACCATTTTGCTCCATTTTATATCACAGGGCAGTTCCCGCACTTCATTTACTTCTTCCAAAACATACTTGACAGTACAGTATAGGATTATGCACATACAACATTGTATGTCTGACAGCAGCTAATCCTTCACTCAGCCCAAAGGGGTAATCACATGTTCATTCAAACACTGGTCAGCATGAAACATAGCAACTTAAAGGCAAAGACCTCTTTAACTATTTAAATGAATCACAATTATAGGAACTTATAGATAAACACTGAAGGGAAACAGGGCACACCAGACCATAGGATGGTACCTTTATAAAAAGATATACTGTAATAGATCCAGGTAAGATGCTCAACTGAACAAATTGTGCAGGCATAACTCCTGTGAAAGCTCAATAACGGTTGATGTTGCCTTGTTTCTGGGGGATGAACCCCCACCTGGAAGCTTGAAGGAAAAGACAATTCAAGAAGTGCAAGCCAGTTATCGTTATTGAAGGAAAACACAATCCATTTTTAGGCTGCGCTTACTGAAATGCAGATACTTGATTAATGATGGCGAACCTAAACAGTAAAGTTTGGGTCCATACCAAACGCCTTTTGTTCGGGCATGGAACCTGAACACAGACTTCTCTAGGAAGTCTGTGTTACTATTCGGGTTCAGCCCTCTGAACATGGGGTGTTTCCTACGCTGTCATCTGCATGTCAGCGCAAGAAACAGCGGCAGCTCTGATCATGGGTTAAGGTAATTACCGCCGGTCAGAGTGCTGTGGTTCCCATGCTGTAAAATAATAGTATGATACAGAAGCTGTGACCAATAATAAAATGTGTACCGCCAGTTACAGAGGTATCAGCCGTGATCAGTAATACTCCCATCGGCTTATGCCTATTGTTGCTTAATACAGCAAAAGCAGGCAGCGCTGATGAGAGTACTCATCAGCCAGTGCCTGCACTATAAATAAATATTTTTTTTCTTAAAATGACATGGCTTCTAGTCTATTTTTGATAACTCTCAGCTGTCAGCTTTATCATGGATGGTTATCAAGAAGAGAGAGGTCCCCATGTTGTTTCCTTAAAAATATTTAAATAAATAATTTAAAAAAACGGCGTTTTGTCCCCCCATTTTTTGACAACCAGACAAGCTAAAGTATACAGTTGGGGGCTGGTATACTCAGCCTGGCAAAAGCCCATGCATAATGCTTCCCAGCTTAAAATAGCAACCCCACAGCCATTCATGAAAAGGCGCTTCTCTGTTGGATGCACCAATTCTGGCTCTTTGCCTGGCTCTTCCCACTTGCCCTATAGGGTTGATGTCACCTTTGTATTCTCAGGTGACACCAAGTCAAGTGGTTATCAATGGACAGGCGCCAAAAAGATAACCTCGATAACATCACCACTAGTCATTGAGGCTGCACTGGCAGCACCCTATTCTCCTGTGGTTTTCAGCCTGAACGGTCAAATTATGGCATTGTGCAGGTTGTAAACCACCTATTGCAGACATGGATTATGGCATGGGACACCTTCACTCTGACAGGATTTTATTTTTGATATTCTATTTCTCAATGTTAAAGTTAACCTACCCTTAAAATTATAGACTGTTCATGTCTTTGTTAGTGGGCAAACTTACAAAATCAGCAAGGGATCAAGTACTTATTTATACTACTGTAGGTGTCTTATAGACTCGGCTCCATTGCTAATTGTTGGCTTGATGTCAGCAGCCATAAAACAGCCACACCCATTATCCCACTTGCCACAGCCACAGGTCAAGTTGGAAGAGCCGGGCTAAACACCAGAATTGGCGCATCTAATAGATGCACCTTTTTTTGAGGTGACTATGGGCTGCTATTTTTAGGCAGGGGGGCCAATATCTGTGGTATCTTACCAGTCTTTACCAGCCTGAGAATACCAGCGCTCAGCTACCTGCTTCATCTTGGCCGGTTGTCAAAAATGGGCAGGATCCCAAGCCGTTTTTTAAGTTTATTGAAATAATTTTTAAAAATGGTGTAGAGTCCCCTCTATTCTTGATACCCAGCCATGATAAAGCAGACAACTAAGGGTTGCAGCTTGCAGCTGTCAGTTTTGACAGCGCTGGTTATCAATAATAGAATAGACCCTACATCATTTTTTTTAAATGCATTTATTTATAATACAGGTGCTGGCTAATGAAAACTCTCATCAGCAGTACCTGCTTTGGCTGTTATCAGCAACAGTAGGCATAGGCTGATGGGGGTAGTACTCTCTCATCAGCTGATGCCTGTGACTGGAGGTAAACTTTTTACAGCTGGTAACTAGGGTTGAGCGAAACGGATCGGTCATTTTCATAAGTCGCCGACTTTTGGCAAAGTCGGGTTTCATGAAACCCGACCCGATCCCAGCGTGGGATCGGCCATGCGGTACACGATCTTCGCGCCAAAGTCGCGTTTCCTATGACGCTTAAAGTGCCATTTCTCAGCCAATGAAGGTGCACGCAGAGTGTGGGCAGCGTGATGACATAGCTCCTGGTCCCCACCATCTTAGAGAAGGGCATGGCAGTGATTGGCTTGCTTTCTGCAGCGTCACAGGGGCTATAAAGGGGCGTTCCCCTGCTGCTGATCTGAGCATAGGGAGAGGTTGCTGCCGCTTCATCAGAAGTAGGGATAGCGTTAGGCAGGGTAAATTAAGCCCCAAACCGCTTGTGCTGTAGCGATTTCCACTGTCCAACACCACCTTTTCTTTTTGGGACAGTGGAGGCTTGATTTCTGTGCAACAGCTCTGTAGGTTATAAGGCTCCCTGATAGCTGCGTTGCTGTGTGTACGCCGCTGTGCAAACCAACTGCTTTTTTCAAAGCACAAATCCTGTTGCTCCTTCCTTTCTGCACAGCTATCTTGTTCGTTTGTCCACACTTTTGACTTTTGTGTGCAGCAGTCCTTTTTATTGCTGCCTGACATACTTTTCTGATATAACTGTAGGGAGATAGTAATTGTAGTACAGTCCCTTTTTTTTTTTTTGTTATATCTCTTCAAGCCACTTTTTGCCACAGAAAATATACTCTAATACAGTGGCCCAGATTTCTTCACAATTCTCCCAGAAAAAAAAATAAAAGTGGGAGATTAAGATTGGCAAATCTGCATTAGTGCCAGTCCTGTGTGTGGCATCTGTCTTTGTTTTTTTCTGCCACAGAAAACCTACTGTATAACAGTGGGCCTGATTTCCTCACAATTCTCCCAGAAAAAAAAATAAAAGTGGGAGATTAAGATTGGCAAATCTGCATTAGTGCCAGTCCTGTGTGTGGCATCTGTCTTTGTTTTTCTGCCACAGAAAACCTACTGTATAACAGTGGGCCTGATTTCTTCACAATTCTCCCAGAAAAAAAAATATAATTGGGAGATTAAGATTGGCAAATCTGCATTAGTGCCAGTCCTCTGTGTGGCATCTGTCTTTGTTTTTCTTCCACAGAAAACCTACTTTTTTAACAGTGGGCCTGATTTCTTCACAATTCTCCCAGAAAAAAAAATAAAAATGGGAGATTAAGATTGGCAAATCTGCATTAGCGCCAGTCCTGTGTGTGGCATATGTCTTTGTTTTTCTGCCACAGAAAACCTACTTTTTTAACAGTGGGCCTGATTTCTTCACAATTCTCCCAGAAAAAAAAATAAAAGTGGGAGATTAAGATTGGCAAATCTGCATTAGTGCCAGTCCTGTGTGTGGCATCTTTTTTTTTTTTCTGCCACAGAAAACCTACCATGTAGCAGTGTGCCTGAATTCTTCACAATTCTCCCAGAAAAAAAAATAAAAGTGGGAGATTAAGATTGGCAAATCTGCATTAGTGCCAGTCCTGTGTGTGGCATCTGTCTTTGTTTTTCTGCCACAGAAAACCTACTGTGTAACAGTGGGCCTGATTTCTTCACAATTCTCCCAGAAAAAAAAATAAAAGTGGGAGATTAAGATTGGCAAATCTGCATTAGTGCCAGTCCTGTGTGTGGCATCTTTTTTTTTTTTTCTGCCACAGAAAACCTACCGTGTAGCAGTGGGCCTGATTTCTTCACAATTCTCCCAGAAAAAAAATAAAAGTGGGAGATTAAGATTGGCAAATCTGCATTAGTGCCAGTCCTGTGTGTGGCATCTTTTTTTTTTTTCTGCCACAGAAAACCTACCATGTAGCAGTGTGCCTGAATTCTTCACAATTCTCCCAGAAAAAAAAATAAAAGTGGGAGATTAAGATGGGCAAATCTGCATTAGTGCCAGTCCTGTGTGTGGTATCTTTTTTTTCCGCCACAGAAAACCTACTGTGTAGCAGTGTGCCTGAATTCTTCACAATTCTCCCAGAAAAAAAAATAAAAGTGGGAGATTAAGATTGGCAAATCTGCATTAGTGCCAGTCCTGTGTGTGGCATCTGTCTTTGTTTTTCTGCCACAGAAAACCTACTGTGTAACAGTGGGCCTGATTTCTTCACAATTCTCCCAGAAAAAAAAATAAAAGTGGGAGATTAAGATTGGCAAATCTGCATTAGTGCCAGTCCCGTGTGTGGCATCTTTTTTTTTCTGCCACAGAAAACCTACTGTGTAGCAGTGGGCCTGATTTCTTCACAATTCTCCCAGAAAAAAAAATAAAAGTGGGAGATTAAGATTGGCAAATCTGCATTAGTGCCTGTCCTGTGTGTGGCATCTGTCTTTGTTTTTCTGCCACAGAAAACCAACTGTGTAACAGTGGGCCTGATTTCTTCACAATTCTCACAGAAAAACAAAAAAAAGTGGGAGATTAAGATTGGCAAATCTGCATTAGTGCCAGTCCTGTGTGTGGCATTTTTTTTTTCTGCCACAGAAAACCTACTGTATAACAGTGGGCCAGATTAAATCACTTGTCTCACATATCCAAAAAAAAAATTAAAATAAAGGGAGAATAATCTTGCCAAACCTGTGCATCTGTGCGAGTGCTGTCTATGGTATCTGTCAGTCATTTTGTGCCACAGGAACTATACCGTGATATAGTGGGCCTGATTCAATCCCTTGTCTCCCATATAAAAAAAAGAGGGACATTTCTATTGCCAGTGTGTGCATCTGCGTCAGTCCGGCTAGTGCCATATCTGCCAGCCTCTTTCTGCTAATCAAACTGTGTTGTTGTGTAATACAGTGGGCCTGATTTTTCACTGCATTCTCCCACACATAAAGAGGGACATTTCTATTGCCAGTGTGTGCATCTGCGTCACTCCTGTTAGTGCCATATCTGCCAGCCTCTTTCTGCCAATCAAACTGTCTACTGTAATATAATGGGCCTGATTTTTCACTGCATTCTCCCACACACAAAGAGGGACATTTCTATTGCCAGTGTTTTTATCTGCGTCACTCCTGTTAGTGCCATATCTGCCAGCCTCTTTCTGCCAATCAAACTGTCTAGCGTAATACAGTGGGCCTCATTTTTCACTGCATTCTCCTACACATAAAAAAGGGAGATTTACATTCCCAACAAGTTCACGCACACCTTGTACCTGGTTTTACAGGACCACATAACGGTTGTTAGTTTGGTAACATTTTTCCAAGAATGAGGAAGTCTGGTGGAAGAGGTTGTGGCCGTGGGCGGTCATTGGCAGCTGGTAATGATGGTAGTGGTGGTGGTCGTGGAGCATCAGGTGGTTGTGGGAAAAGCAGTATAGCCCCTAAGTCTCGAGTTGTTGAGCCAGCGTCCTCGTCTGGCTACACAAGGCTTCGAAGGCTCCCTTTTCTGGGAGTAGGAAAACCGCTTTTGAAGCCGGAGCAGCAGGAACAACTATTGGCTTTCATTGCTGACTCTGCCTCTAGCTCTTTCGCCTCCTCCTCAGAAAGTGCCAAATGTCAGAGCAGTGCGTCGTCAGTGGATGCTCCCGGTCAGGAACAAGTCGCTTCCTTGTGTCCTTCACCCAGAACAATAGTGAAGGATGCATCAGGCGACACAACTGGTTACTCCATGGAGCTCTTTACACATACTGTGCCTGGGTTAGAAAGGGAAATTGTTAACAGGCCATGCCCATTACAAGATGAATCGGACATGGAGTGCACAGATGCACAGCCACAGCCAGATTATTATGCTGATCCTTTGACTCAGATCAGAACATTGCCCTCGCAGTGTACTGATCCAGAATCTGACCCCGATGAGACTATGGAGCCCCTTCACGAACGCTATAGCACCGGCTTACGTGGTGACCCAGAGGAAGGTGCACAGAACATAGAAGAGGAGGTCATAGATGACCCAGTTGTTGACCCCGATTGGCAGCCATTGGGGGAACAGGGAGCAGGCAGAAGTAGCTCTGAAGCGGAGGAGTAGGAGCCGCAGCAGGCATCAACATCGCAACAGGTTCCATCTGGCAGGCCCGTATCTGGCCAAAAACGTGTGGCAAAACCAAAACCAGTTGTAGGACAGCGTGGCCATCAGGTTAAAGTAGCTCAGTGTGCAATGCCTGAAAAGGTATCCGATAGGAAGAGTGCAGTCTGGAATTTTTTTAACCAAGATCCCAATGATCAGCGCAAAGTCATCTGTAAGAAATGCTCAAGGACCTTCAGCAGAGGTCAGAATGTTAAAAATTTAAATACAAGTTGCATGCATAGACATTTAACCACCATGCACTTGCAAGCCTGGACAAACTACTAAATGTCCCTTAACGTTGTAGCACCCTCTCACAATGAAGCTAGTCAGCAACGCGACATCCCTTCCCTCACTGTAAGCCCACCGTTTACCACACTACCTGCAGGTAATGTTGCGGTTTCGTCACAAGGCCAAAGCAGTCAGGGAATCACCAGGTTCGTGGTCGGAAAAACTGTATGTAGGGCACCATCAAGAATACCATCACCAACCCTCCCTCAGTCACCCATGTCCACCGGCAACCCCGCTAGTTCCACCGTATAGAACCAGAAACACATGGGCTACTTGCACACTGAACAAGTCTGTAGGAACCTGTTCAGACCACCAGAAAACTTGAAGACACAAAAAAGCACAGTGAGGTCAAAAATACTCTGTTGTAAAAAAATCACAGTAATAAGCAAGTGCTAGTCAAAAGATGTAAAGAAAACAGGGTATTTAGTTGATACGTTTTTTTGCAAAAAAATGTATACTAAGCTGCTCCACCAAATCGCCAAGGTATACCCTTATAGAGCAGTCCTAACTAATGTATGCAATCCCTATCTGATGTATTTAAAACCTGATTATCTGTATAGTACCTGTATAAGCAGGGTTCAGAGAGAAAAAAATATACATGTGGACATGCAGGATGGAACAGCTTAAATGCAAATGACCCACAGAGGAGTGGTGGACTCCCCAGTCTTGTAGAAACAAGAGAACAATTATAGAACCAGAAACACATGGGCTACTTGCACACTGAACAAGTCTGTAGGAACCTGTTCAGACCACCAGAAAACTTGAAGACACAAAAAAGCACAGTGAGGTCAAAAATACTCTGTTGTAAAAAAATCACAGTAATAAGCAAGTGCTAGTCAAAAGATGTAAAGAAAACAGGGTATTTAGTTGATACGTTTTTTTGCAAAAAAATGTATACTAAGCTGCTCCACCAAATCGCCAAGGTATACCCTTATAGAGCAGTCCTAACTAATGTATGCAATCCCTATCTGATGTATTTAAAACCTGATTATCTGTATAGTACCTGTATAAGCAGGGTTCAGAGAGAAAAAAATATACATGTGGACATGCAGGATGGAACAGCTTAAATGCAAATGACCCACAGAGGAGTGGTGGACTCCCCAGTCTTGTAGAAACAAGAGAACAATTATAGAACCAGAAACACATGGGCTACTTGCACACTGAACAAGTCTGTAGGAACCTGTTCAGACCACCAGAAAACTTGAAGACACAAAAAAGCACAGTGAGGTCAAAAATACTCTGTTGTAAAAAAAAAATCACAGTAATAAGCAAGTGCTAGTCAAAAGATGTAAAGAAAACAGGGTATTTAGTTGATACGTTTTTTTGCAAAAAAATGTATACTAAGCTGCTCCACCAAATCGCCAAGGTATACCCTTATAGAGCAGTTCTAACTAATGTATGCAATCCCTATCTGATGTATTTAAAACCTGATTATCTGTATAGTACCTGTATAAGCAGGGTTCAGAGAGAAAAAAATATACATGTGGACATGCAGGATGGAACAGCTTAAATGCAAATGACCCACAGAGGAGTGGTGGACTCCCCAGTCTTGTAGAAACAAGAGAACAATTATAGAACCAGAAACACATGGGCTACTTGCACACTGAACAAGTCTGTAGGAACCTGTTCAGACCACCAGAAAACTTGAAGACACAAAAAAGCACAGTGAGGTCAAAAATACTCTGTTGTAAAAAAATCACAGTAATAAGCAAGTGCTAGTCAAAAGATGTAAAGAAAACAGGGTATTTAGTTGATACGTTTTTTTGCAAAAAAATGTATACTAAGCTGCTCCACCAAATCGCCAAGGTATACCCTTATAGAGCAGTCCTAACTAATGTATGCAATCCCTATCTGATGTATTTAAAACCTGATTATCTGTATAGTACCTGTATAAGCAGGGTTCAGAGAGAAAAAAATATACATGTGGACATGCAGGATGGAACAGCTTAAATGCAAATGACCCACAGAGGAGTGGTGGACTCCCCAGTCTTGTAGAAACAAGAGAACAATTATAGAACCAGAAACACAGTAGCCCAGACTAAGCTGTTCCATCCTGCATGTCCACATGTATATTTTTTTCTCTCTCTGAACCCTGCTTATACAGGTACTATACAGATAATCAGGTTTTAAATACATCAGATAGGGATTGCATACATTAGTTAGGACTGCTCTATAAGGGTATACCTTGGCGATTTGGTGGAGCAGCTTAGTATACATTTTTTTGCAAAAAAACTTATCAACTAAATACCCTGTTTTCTTTACATCTTTTGACTAGCACTTGCTTATTACTGTGATTTTTTTACAACAGAGTATTTTTGACCTCACTGTGCTTTTTTGTGTCTTCAAGTTTTCTGGTGGTCTGAACAGGTTCCTACAGACTTGTTCAGTGTGCAAGTAGCCCATGTGTTTCTGGTTCTATAATTGTTCTCTTGTTTCTACAAGACTGGGGAGTCCACCACTCCTCTGTGGGTCATTTGCATTTAAGCTGTTCCATCCTGCATGTCCACATGTATATTTTTTTCTCTCTGAACCCTGCTTATACAGGTACTATACAGATAATCAGGTTTTAAATACATCAGATAGGGATTGCATACATTAGTTAGGACTGCTCTATAAGGGTATACCTTGGCGATTTGGTGGAGCAGCTTAGTATACATTTTTTTGCAAAAAAACGTATCAACTAAATACCCTGTTTTCTTTACATCTTTTGACTAGCACTTGCTTATTACTGTGATTTTTTTACAACAGAGTATTTTTGACCTCACTGTGCTTTTTTGTGTCTTCAAGTTTTCTGGTGGTCTGAACAGGTTCCTACAGACTTGTTCAGTGTGCAAGTAGCCCATGTGTTTCTGGTTCTATAATTGTTCTCTTGTTTCTACAAGACTGGGGAGTCCACCACTCCTCTGTGGGTCATTTGCATTTAAGCTGTTCCATCCTGCATGTCCACATGTATATTTTTTTCTCTCTGAACCCTGCTTATACAGGTACTATACAGATAATCAGGTTTTAAATACATCAGATAGGGATTGCATACATTAGTTAGGACTGCTCTATAAGGGTATACCTTGGCAATTTGGTGGAGCAGCTTAGTATACATTTTTTTGCAAAAAAACGTATCAACTAAATACCCTGTTTTCTTTACATCTTTTGACTAGCACTTGCTTATTACTGTGATTTTTTTTTTACAACAGAGTATTTTTGACCTCACTGTGCTTTTTTGTGTCTTCAAGTTTTCTGGTGGTCTGAACAGGTTCCTACAGACTTGTTCAGTGTGCAAGTAGCCCATGTGTTTCTGGTTCTATAATTGTTCTCTTGTTTCTACAAGACTGGGGAGTCCACCACTCCTCTGTGGGTCATTTGCATTTAAGCTGTTCCATCCTGCATGTCCACATGTATATTTTTTTCTCTCTGAACCCTGCTTATACAGGTACTATACAGATAATCAGGTTTTAAATACATCAGATAGGGATTGCATACATTAGTTAGGACTGCTCTATAAGGGTATACCTTGGCGATTTGGTGGAGCAGCTTAGTATACATTTTTTTGCAAAAAAACGTATCAACTAAATACCCTGTTTTCTTTACATCTTTTGACTAGCACTTGCTTATTACTGTGATTTTTTTACAACAGAGTATTTTTGACCTCACTGTGCTTTTTTGTGTCTTCAAGTTTTCTGGTGGTCTGAACAGGTTCCTACAGACTTGTTCAGTGTGCAAGTAGCCCATGTGTTTCTGGTTCTATAAATGTTCTCTTGTTTCTACAAGACTGGGGAGTCCACCACTCCTCTGTGGGTCATTTGCATTTAAGCTGTTCCATCCTGCATGTCCACATGTATATTTTTTTCTCTCTGAACCCTGCTTATACAGGTACTATACAGATAATCAGGTTTTAAATACATCAGATAGGGATTGCATACATTAGTTAGGACTGCTCTATAAGGGTATACCTTGGCGATTTGGTGGAGCAGCTTAGTATACATTTTTTTGCAAAAAAACGTATCAACTAAATACCCTGTTTTCTTTACATCTTTTGACTAGCACTTGCTTATTACTGTGATTTTTTTACAACAGAGTATTTTTGACCTCACTGTGCTTTTTTGTGTCTTCAAGTTTTCTGGTGGTCTGAACAGGTTCCTACAGACTTGTTCAGTGTGCAAGTAGCCCATGTGTTTCTGGTTCTATAATTGTTCTCTTGTTTCTACAAGACTGGGGAGTCCACCACTCCTCTGTGGGTCATTTGCATTTAAGCTGTTCCATCCTGCATGTCCACATGTATATTTTTTTCTCTCTGAACCCTGCTTATACAGGTACTATACAGATAATCAGGTTTTAAATACATCAGATAGGGATTGCATACATTAGTTAGAACTGCTCTATAAGGGTATACCTTGGCGATTTGGTGGAGCAGCTTAGTATACATTTTTTTGCAAAAAAACGTATCAACTAAATACCCTGTTTTCTTTACATCTTTTGACTAGCACTTGCTTATTACTGTGATTTTTTTTTTACAACAGAGTATTTTTGACCTCACTGTGCTTTTTTGTGTCTTCAAGTTTTCTGGTGGTCTGAACAGGTTCCTACAGACTTGTTCAGTGTGCAAGTAGCCCATGTGTTTCTGGTTCTATAATTGTTCTCTTGTTTCTACAAGACTGGGGAGTCCACCACTCCTCTGTGGGTCATTTGCATTTAAGCTGTTCCATCCTGCATGTCCACATGTATATTTTTTTCTCTCTGAACCCTGCTTATACAGGTACTATACAGATAATCAGGTTTTAAATACATCAGATAGGGATTGCATACATTAGTTAGGACTGCTCTATAAGGGTATACCTTGGCGATTTGGTGGAGCAGCTTATTATACATTTTTTTGCAAAAAAACGTATCAACTAAATACCCTGTTTTCTTTACATCTTTTGACTAGCACTTGCTTATTACTGTGATTTTTTTTTTACAACAGAGTATTTTTGACCTCACTGTGCTTTTTTGTGTCTTCAAGTTTTCTGGTGGTCTGAACAGGTTCCTACAGACTTGTTCAGTGTGCAAGTAGCCCATGTGTTTCTGGTTCTATAATTGTTCTCTTGTTTCTACAAGACTGGGGAGTCCACCACTCCTCTGTGGGTCATTTGCATTTAAGCTGTTCCATCCTGCATGTCCACATGTATATTTTTTTCTCTCTGAACCCTGCTTATACAGGTACTATACAGATAATCAGGTTTTAAATACATCAGATAGGGATTGCATACATTAGTTAGGACTGCTCTATAAGGGTATACCTTGGCGATTTGGTGGAGCAGCTTAGTATACATTTTTTTGCAAAAAAACGTATCAACTAAATACCCTGTTTTCTTTACATCTTTTGACTAGCACTTGCTTATTACTGTGATTTTTTTACAACAGAGTATTTTTGACCTCACTGTGCTTTTTTGTGTCTTCAAGTTTTCTGGTGGTCTGAACAGGTTCCTACAGACTTGTTCAGTGTGCAAGTAGCCCATGTGTTTCTGGTTCTATAATTGTTCTCTTGTTTCTACAAGACTGGGGAGTCCACCACTCCTCTGTGGGTCATTTGCATTTAAGCTGTTCCATCCTGCATGTCTACATGTATATTTTTTTCTCTCTGAACCCTGCTTATACAGGTACTATACAGATAATCAGGTTTTAAATACATCAGATAGGGATTGCATACATTAGTTAGGACTGCTCTATAAGGGTATACCTTGGCGATTTGGTGGAGCAGCTTAGTATACATTTTTTTGCAAAAAAACGTATCAACTAAATACCCTGTTTTCTTTACATCTTTTGACTAGCACTTGCTTATTACTGTGATTTTTTTACAACAGAGTATTTTTGACCTCACTGTGCTTTTTTGTGTCTTCAAGTTTTCTGGTGGTCTGAACAGGTTCCTACAGACTTGTTCAGTGTGCAAGTAGCCCATGTGTTTCTGGTTCTATAATTGTTCTCTTGTTTCTACAAGACTGGGGAGTCCACCACTCCTCTGTGGGTCATTTGCATTTAAGCTGTTCCATCCTGCATGTCCACATGTATATTTTTTTCTCTCTGAACCCTGCTTATACAGGTACTATACAGATAATCAGGTTTTAAATACATCAGATAGGGATTGCATACATTAGTTAGAACTGCTCTATAAGGGTATACCTTGGCGATTTGGTGGAGCAGCTTAGTATACATTTTTTTGCAAAAAAACGTATCAACTAAATACCCTGTTTTCTTTACATCTTTTGACTAGCACTTGCTTATTACTGTGATTTTTTTACAACAGAGTATTTTTGACCTCACTGTGCTTTTTTGTGTCTTCAAGTTTTCTGGTGGTCTGAACAGGTTCCTACAGACTTGTTCAGTGTGCAAGTAGCCCATGTGTTTCTGGTTCTATAATTGTTCTCTTGTTTCTACAAGACTGGGGAGTCCACCACTCCTCTGTGGGTCATTTGCATTTAAGCTGTTCCATCCTGCATGTCCACATGTATATTTTTTTCTCTCTGAACCCTGCTTATACAGGTACTATACAGATAATCAGGTTTTAAATACATCAGATAGGGATTGCATACATTAGTTAGAACTGCTCTATAAGGGTATACCTTGGCGATTTGGTGGAGCAGCTTAGTATACATTTTTTTGCAAAAAAACGTATCAACTAAATACCCTGTTTTCTTTACATCTTTTGACTAGCACTTGCTTATTACTGTGATTTTTTTTTTACAACAGAGTATTTTTGACCTCACTGTGCTTTTTTGTGTCTTCAAGTTTTCTGGTGGTCTGAACAGGTTCCTACAGACTTGTTCAGTGTGCAAGTAGCCCATGTGTTTCTGGTTCTATAATTGTTCTCTTGTTTCTACAAGACTGGGGAGTCCACCACTCCTCTGTGGGTCATTTGCATTTAAGCTGTTCCATCCTGCATGTCCACATGTATATTTTTTTCTCTCTGAACCCTGCTTATACAGGTACTATACAGATAATCAGGTTTTAAATACATCAGATAGGGATTGCATACATTAGTTAGGACTGCTCTATAAGGGTATACCTTGGCGATTTGGTGGAGCAGCTTAGTATACATTTTTTTGCAAAAAAACGTATCAACTAAATACCCTGTTTTCTTTACATCTTTTGACTAGCACTTGCTTATTACTGTGATTTTTTTACAACAGAGTATTTTTGACCTCACTGTGCTTTTTTGTGTCTTCAAGTTTTCTGGTGGTCTGAACAGGTTCCTACAGACTTGTTCAGTGTGCAAGTAGCCCATGTGTTTCTGGTTCTATAATTGTTCTCTTGTTTCTACAAGACTGGGGAGTCCACCACTCCTCTGTGGGTCATTTGCATTTAAGCTGTTCCATCCTGCATGTCCACATGTATATTTTTTTCTCTCTGAACCCTGCTTATACAGGTACTATACAGATAATCAGGTTTTAAATACATCAGATAGGGATTGCATACATTAGTTAGGACTGCTCTATAAGGGTATACCTTGGCGATTTGGTGGAGCAGCTTAGTATACATTTTTTTGCAAAAAAACGTATCAACTAAATACCCTGTTTTCTTTACATCTTTTGACTAGCACTTGCTTATTACTGTGATTTTTTTTTTACAACAGAGTATTTTTGACCTCACTGTGCTTTTTTGTGTCTTCAAGTTTTCTGGTGGTCTGAACAGGTTCCTACAGACTTGTTCAGTGTGCAAGTAGCCCATGTGTTTCTGGTTCTATAATTGTTCTCTTGTTTCTACAAGACTGGGGAGTCCACCACTCCTCTGTGGGTCATTTGCATTTAAGCTGTTCCATCCTGCATGTCCACATGTATATTTTTTTCTCTCTGAACCCTGCTTATACAGGTACTATACAGATAATCAGGTTTTAAATACATCAGATAGGGATTGCATACATTAGTTAGGACTGCTCTATAAGGGTATACCTTGGCGATTTGGTGGAGCAGCTTAGTATACATTTTTTTGCAAAAAAACGTATCAACTAAATACCCTGTTTTCTTTACATCTTTTGACTAGCACTTGCTTATTACTGTGATTTTTTTACAACAGAGTATTTTTGACCTCACTGTGCTTTTTTGTGTCTTCAAGTTTTCTGGTGGTCTGAACAGGTTCCTACAGACTTGTTCAGTGTGCAAGTAGCCCATGTGTTTCTGGTTCTATAAATGTTCTCTTGTTTCTACAAGACTGGGGAGTCCACCACTCCTCTGTGGGTCATTTGCATTTAAGCTGTTCCATCCTGCATGTCCACATGTATATTTTTTTCTCTCTGAACCCTGCTTATACAGGTACTATACAGATAATCAGGTTTTAAATACATCAGATAGGGATTGCATACATTAGTTAGGACTGCTCTATAAGGGTATACCTTGGCGATTTGGTGGAGCAGCTTAGTATACATTTTTTTGCAAAAAAACGTATCAACTAAATACCCTGTTTTCTTTACATCTTTTGACTAGCACTTGCTTATTACTGTGATTTTTTTACAACAGAGTATTTTTGACCTCACTGTGCTTTTTTGTGTCTTCAAGTTTTCTGGTGGTCTGAACAGGTTCCTACAGACTTGTTCAGTGTGCAAGTAGCCCATGTGTTTCTGGTTCTATAATTGTTCTCTTGTTTCTACAAGACTGGGGAGTCCACCACTCCTCTGTGGGTCATTTGCATTTAAGCTGTTCCATCCTGCATGTCCACATGTATATTTTTTTCTCTCTGAACCCTGCTTATACAGGTACTATACAGATAATCAGGTTTTAAATACATCAGATAGGGATTGCATACATTAGTTAGAACTGCTCTATAAGGGTATACCTTGGCGATTTGGTGGAGCAGCTTAGTATACATTTTTTTGCAAAAAAACGTATCAACTAAATACCCTGTTTTCTTTACATCTTTTGACTAGCACTTGCTTATTACTGTGATTTTTTTTTTACAACAGAGTATTTTTGACCTCACTGTGCTTTTTTGTGTCTTCAAGTTTTCTGGTGGTCTGAACAGGTTCCTACAGACTTGTTCAGTGTGCAAGTAGCCCATGTGTTTCTGGTTCTATAATTGTTCTCTTGTTTCTACAAGACTGGGGAGTCCACCACTCCTCTGTGGGTCATTTGCATTTAAGCTGTTCCATCCTGCATGTCCACATGTATATTTTTTTCTCTCTGAACCCTGCTTATACAGGTACTATACAGATAATCAGGTTTTAAATACATCAGATAGGGATTGCATACATTAGTTAGGACTGCTCTATAAGGGTATACCTTGGCGATTTGGTGGAGCAGCTTATTATACATTTTTTTGCAAAAAAACGTATCAACTAAATACCCTGTTTTCTTTACATCTTTTGACTAGCACTTGCTTATTACTGTGATTTTTTTTTTACAACAGAGTATTTTTGACCTCACTGTGCTTTTTTGTGTCTTCAAGTTTTCTGGTGGTCTGAACAGGTTCCTACAGACTTGTTCAGTGTGCAAGTAGCCCATGTGTTTCTGGTTCTATAATTGTTCTCTTGTTTCTACAAGACTGGGGAGTCCACCACTCCTCTGTGGGTCATTTGCATTTAAGCTGTTCCATCCTGCATGTCCACATGTATATTTTTTTCTCTCTGAACCCTGCTTATACAGGTACTATACAGATAATCAGGTTTTAAATACATCAGATAGGGATTGCATACATTAGTTAGGACTGCTCTATAAGGGTATACCTTGGCGATTTGGTGGAGCAGCTTAGTATACATTTTTTTGCAAAAAAACGTATCAACTAAATACCCTGTTTTCTTTACATCTTTTGACTAGCACTTGCTTATTACTGTGATTTTTTTACAACAGAGTATTTTTGACCTCACTGTGCTTTTTTGTGTCTTCAAGTTTTCTGGTGGTCTGAACAGGTTCCTACAGACTTGTTCAGTGTGCAAGTAGCCCATGTGTTTCTGGTTCTATAATTGTTCTCTTGTTTCTACAAGACTGGGGAGTCCACCACTCCTCTGTGGGTCATTTGCATTTAAGCTGTTCCATCCTGCATGTCTACATGTATATTTTTTTCTCTCTGAACCCTGCTTATACAGGTACTATACAGATAATCAGGTTTTAAATACATCAGATAGGGATTGCATACATTAGTTAGGACTGCTCTATAAGGGTATACCTTGGCGATTTGGTGGAGCAGCTTAGTATACATTTTTTTGCAAAAAAACGTATCAACTAAATACCCTGTTTTCTTTACATCTTTTGACTAGCACTTGCTTATTACTGTGATTTTTTTACAACAGAGTATTTTTGACCTCACTGTGCTTTTTTGTGTCTTCAAGTTTTCTGGTGGTCTGAACAGGTTCCTACAGACTTGTTCAGTGTGCAAGTAGCCCATGTGTTTCTGGTTCTATAATTGTTCTCTTGTTTCTACAAGACTGGGGAGTCCACCACTCCTCTGTGGGTCATTTGCATTTAAGCTGTTCCATCCTGCATGTCCACATGTATATTTTTTTCTCTCTGAACCCTGCTTATACAGGTACTATACAGATAATCAGGTTTTAAATACATCAGATAGGGATTGCATACATTAGTTAGAACTGCTCTATAAGGGTATACCTTGGCGATTTGGTGGAGCAGCTTAGTATACATTTTTTTGCAAAAAAACGTATCAACTAAATACCCTGTTTTCTTTACATCTTTTGACTAGCACTTGCTTATTACTGTGATTTTTTTACAACAGAGTATTTTTGACCTCACTGTGCTTTTTTGTGTCTTCAAGTTTTCTGGTGGTCTGAACAGGTTCCTACAGACTTGTTCAGTGTGCAAGTAGCCCATGTGTTTCTGGTTCTATAATTGTTCTCTTGTTTCTACAAGACTGGGGAGTCCACCACTCCTCTGTGGGTCATTTGCATTTAAGCTGTTCCATCCTGCATGTCCACATGTATATTTTTTTCTCTCTGAACCCTGCTTATACAGGTACTATACAGATAATCAGGTTTTAAATACATCAGATAGGGATTGCATACATTAGTTAGAACTGCTCTATAAGGGTATACCTTGGCGATTTGGTGGAGCAGCTTAGTATACATTTTTTTGCAAAAAAACGTATCAACTAAATACCCTGTTTTCTTTACATCTTTTGACTAGCACTTGCTTATTACTGTGATTTTTTTTTTACAACAGAGTATTTTTGACCTCACTGTGCTTTTTTGTGTCTTCAAGTTTTCTGGTGGTCTGAACAGGTTCCTACAGACTTGTTCAGTGTGCAAGTAGCCCATGTGTTTCTGGTTCTATAATTGTTCTCTTGTTTCTACAAGACTGGGGAGTCCACCACTCCTCTGTGGGTCATTTGCATTTAAGCTGTTCCATCCTGCATGTCCACATGTATATTTTTTTCTCTCTGAACCCTGCTTATACAGGTACTATACAGATAATCAGGTTTTAAATACATCAGATAGGGATTGCATACATTAGTTAGGACTGCTCTATAAGGGTATACCTTGGCGATTTGGTGGAGCAGCTTAGTATACATTTTTTTGCAAAAAAACGTATCAACTAAATACCCTGTTTTCTTTACATCTTTTGACTAGCACTTGCTTATTACTGTGATTTTTTTACAACAGAGTATTTTTGACCTCACTGTGCTTTTTTGTGTCTTCAAGTTTTCTGGTGGTCTGAACAGGTTCCTACAGACTTGTTCAGTGTGCAAGTAGCCCATGTGTTTCTGGTTCTATAATTGTTCTCTTGTTTCTACAAGACTGGGGAGTCCACCACTCCTCTGTGGGTCATTTGCATTTAAGCTGTTCCATCCTGCATGTCCACATGTATATTTTTTTCTCTCTGAACCCTGCTTATACAGGTACTATACAGATAATCAGGTTTTAAATACATCAGATAGGGATTGCATACATTAGTTAGAACTGCTCTATAAGGGTATACCTTGGCGATTTGGTGGAGCAGCTTAGTATACATTTTTTTGCAAAAAAACGTATCAACTAAATACCCTGTTTTCTTTACATCTTTTGACTAGCACTTGCTTATTACTGTGATTTTTTTTTTACAACAGAGTATTTTTGACCTCACTGTGCTTTTTTGTGTCTTCAAGTTTTCTGGTGGTCTGAACAGGTTCCTACAGACTTGTTCAGTGTGCAAGTAGCCCATGTGTTTCTGGTTCTATAATTGTTCTCTTGTTTCTACAAGACTGGGGAGTCCACCACTCCTCTGTGGGTCATTTGCATTTAAGCTGTTCCATCCTGCATGTCCACATGTATATTTTTTTCTCTCTGAACCCTGCTTATACAGGTACTATACAGATAATCAGGTTTTAAATACATCAGATAGGGATTGCATACATTAGTTAGGACTGCTCTATAAGGGTATACCTTGGCGATTTGGTGGAGCAGCTTATTATACATTTTTTTGCAAAAAAACGTATCAACTAAATACCCTGTTTTCTTTACATCTTTTGACTAGCACTTGCTTATTACTGTGATTTTTTTACAACAGAGTATTTTTGACCTCACTGTGCTTTTTTGTGTCTTCAAGTTTTCTGGTGGTCTGAACAGGTTCCTACAGACTTGTTCAGTGTGCAAGTAGCCCATGTGTTTCTGGTTCTATAATTGTTCTCTTGTTTCTACAAGACTGGGGAGTCCACCACTCCTCTGTGGGTCATTTGCATTTAAGCTGTTCCATCCTGCATGTCCACATGTATATTTTTTTCTCTCTGAACCCTGCTTATACAGGTACTATACAGATAATCAGGTTTTAAATACATCAGATAGGGATTGCATACATTAGTTAGGACTGCTCTATAAGGGTATACCTTGGCGATTTGGTGGAGCAGCTTAGTATACATTTTTTTGCAAAAAAACGTATCAACTAAATACCCTGTTTTCTTTACATCTTTTGACTAGCACTTGCTTATTACTGTGATTTTTTTACAACAGAGTATTTTTGACCTCACTGTGCTTTTTTGTGTCTTCAAGTTTTCTGGTGGTCTGAACAGGTTCCTACAGACTTGTTCAGTGTGCAAGTAGCCCATGTGTTTCTGGTTCTATAATTGTTCTCTTGTTTCTACAAGACTGGGGAGTCCACCACTCCTCTGTGGGTCATTTGCATTTAAGCTGTTCCATCCTGCATGTCTACATGTATATTTTTTTCTCTCTGAACCCTGCTTATACAGGTACTATACAGATAATCAGGTTTTAAATACATCAGATAGGGATTGCATACATTAGTTAGGACTGCTCTATAAGGGTATACCTTGGCGATTTGGTGGAGCAGCTTAGTATACATTTTTTTGCAAAAAAACGTATCAACTAAATACCCTGTTTTCTTTACATCTTTTGACTAGCACTTGCTTATTACTGTGATTTTTTTACAACAGAGTATTTTTGACCTCACTGTGCTTTTTTGTGTCTTCAAGTTTTCTGGTGGTCTGAACAGGTTCCTACAGACTTGTTCAGTGTGCAAGTAGCCCATGTGTTTCTGGTTCTATAATTGTTCTCTTGTTTCTACAAGACTGGGGAGTCCACCACTCCTCTGTGGGTCATTTGCATTTAAGCTTTTCCATCCTGCATGTCCACATGTATATTTTTTTCTCTCTGAACCCTGCTTATACAGGTACTATACAGATAATCAGGTTTTAAATACATCAGATAGGGATTGCATACATTAGTTAGGACTGCTCTATAAGGGTATACCTTGGCGATTTGGTGGAGCAGCTTAGTATACATTTTTTTGCAAAAAAACGTATCAACTAAATACCCTGTTTTCTTTACATCTTTTGACTAGCACTTGCTTATTACTGTGATTTTTTTTTACAACAGAGTATTTTTGACCTCACTGTGCTTTTTTGTGTCTTCAAGTTTTCTGGTGGTCTGAACAGGTTCCTACAGACTTGTTCAGTGTGCAAGTAGCCCATGTGTTTCTGGTTCTATAATTGTTCTCTTGTTTCTACAAGACTGGGGAGTCCACCACTCCTCTGTGGGTCATTTGCATTTAAGCTGTTCCATCCTGCATGTCCACATGTATATTTTTTTCTCTCTGAACCCTGCTTATACAGGTACTATACAGATAATCAGGTTTTAAATACATCAGATAGGGATTGCATACATTAGTTAGGACTGCTCTATAAGGGTATACCTTGGCGATTTGGTGGAGCAGCTTAGTATACATTTTTTTGCAAAAAAACGTATCAACTAAATACCCTGTTTTCTTTACATCTTTTGACTAGCACTTGCTTATTACTGTGATTTTTTTACAACAGAGTATTTTTGACCTCACTGTGCTTTTTTGTGTCTTCAAGTTTTCTGGTGGTCTGAACAGGTTCCTACAGACTTGTTCAGTGTGCAAGTAGCCCATGTGTTTCTGGTTCTATAATTGTTCTCTTGTTTCTACAAGACTGGGGAGTCCACCACTCCTCTGTGGGTCATTTGCATTTAAGCTGTTCCATCCTGCATGTCCACATGTATATTTTTTTCTCTCTGAACCCTGCTTATACAGGTACTATACAGATAATCAGGTTTTAAATACATCAGATAGGGATTGCATACATTAGTTAGGACTGCTCTATAAGGGTATACCTTGGCGATTTGGTGGAGCAGCTTAGTATACATTTTTTTGCAAAAAAACGTATCAACTAAATACCCTGTTTTCTTTACATCTTTTGACTAGCACTTGCTTATTACTGTGATTTTTTTACAACAGAGTATTTTTGACCTCACTGTGCTTTTTTGTGTCTTCAAGTTTTCTGGTGGTCTGAACAGGTTCCTACAGACTTGTTCAGTGTGCAAGTAGCCCATGTGTTTCTGGTTCTATAATTGTTCTCTTGTTTCTACAAGACTGGGGAGTCCACCACTCCTCTGTGGGTCATTTGCATTTAAGCTGTTCCATCCTGCATGTCCACATGTATATTTTTTTCTCTCTGAACCCTGCTTATACAGGTACTATACAGATAATCAGGTTTTAAATACATCAGATAGGGATTGCATACATTAGTTAGGACTGCTCTATAAGGGTATACCTTGGCGATTTGGTGGAGCAGCTTAGTATACATTTTTTTGCAAAAAAACGTATCAACTAAATACCCTGTTTTCTTTACATCTTTTGACTAGCACTTGCTTATTACTGTGATTTTTTTTTACAACAGAGTATTTTTGACCTCACTGTGCTTTTTTGTGTCTTCAAGTTTTCTGGTGGTCTGAACAGGTTCCTACAGACTTGTTCAGTGTGCAAGTAGCCCATGTGTTTCTGGTTCTATAATTGTTCTCTTGTTTCTACAAGACTGGGGAGTCCACCACTCCTCTGTGGGTCATTTGCATTTAAGCTGTTCCATCCTGCATGTCCACATGTATATTTTTTTCTCTCTGAACCCTGCTTATACAGGTACTATACAGATAATCAGGTTTTAAATACATCAGATAGGGATTGCATACATTAGTTAGGACTGCTCTATAAGGGTATACCTTGGCGATTTGGTGGAGCAGCTTAGTATACATTTTTTTGCAAAAAAACGTATCAACTAAATACCCTGTTTTCTTTACATCTTTTGACTAGCACTTGCTTATTACTGTGATTTTTTTACAACAGAGTATTTTTGACCTCACTGTGCTTTTTTGTGTCTTCAAGTTTTCTGGTGGTCTGAACAGGTTCCTACAGACTTGTTCAGTGTGCAAGTAGCCCATGTGTTTCTGGTTCTATAATTGTTCTCTTGTTTCTACAAGACTGGGGAGTCCACCACTCCTCTGTGGGTCATTTGCATTTAAGCTGTTCCATCCTGCATGTCCACATGTATATTTTTTTCTCTCTGAACCCTGCTTATACAGGTACTATACAGATAATCAGGTTTTAAATACATCAGATAGGGATTGCATACATTAGTTAGGACTGCTCTATAAGGGTATACCTTGGCGATTTGGTGGAGCAGCTTAGTATACATTTTTTTGCAAAAAAACGTATCAACTAAATACCCTGTTTTCTTTACATCTTTTGACTAGCACTTGCTTATTACTGTGATTTTTTTACAACAGAGTATTTTTGACCTCACTGTGCTTTTTTGTGTCTTCAAGTTTTCTGGTGGTCTGAACAGGTTCCTACAGACTTGTTCAGTGTGCAAGTAGCCCATGTGTTTCTGGTTCTATAATTGTTCTCTTGTTTCTACAAGACTGGGGAGTCCACCACTCCTCTGTGGGTCATTTGCATTTAAGCTGTTCCATCCTGCATGTCCACATGTATATTTTTTTCTCTCTGAACCCTGCTTATACAGGTACTATACAGATAATCAGGTTTTAAATACATCAGATAGGGATTGCATACATTAGTTAGGACTGCTCTATAAGGGTATACCTTGGCGATTTGGTGGAGCAGCTTAGTATACATTTTTTTGCAAAAAAACGTATCAACTAAATACCCTGTTTTCTTTACATCTTTTGACTAGCACTTGCTTATTACTGTGATTTTTTTACAACAGAGTATTTTTGACCTCACTGTGCTTTTTTGTGTCTTCAAGTTTTCTGGTGGTCTGAACAGGTTCCTACAGACTTGTTCAGTGTGCAAGTAGCCCATGTGTTTCTGGTTCTATAATTGTTCTCTTGTTTCTACAAGACTGGGGAGTCCACCACTCCTCTGTGGGTCATTTGCATTTAAGCTGTTCCATCCTGCATGTCCACATGTATATTTTTTTCTCTCTGAACCCTGCTTATACAGGTACTATACAGATAATCAGGTTTTAAATACATCAGATAGGGATTGCATACATTAGTTAGGACTGCTCTATAAGGGTATACCTTGGCGATTTGGTGGAGCAGCTTAGTATACATTTTTTTGCAAAAAAACGTATCAACTAAATACCCTGTTTTCTTTACATCTTTTGACTAGCACTTGCTTATTACTGTGATTTTTTTACAACAGAGTATTTTTGACCTCACTGTGCTTTTTTGTGTCTTCAAGTTTTCTGGTGGTCTGAACAGGTTCCTACAGACTTGTTCAGTGTGCAAGTAGCCCATGTGTTTCTGGTTCTATAATTGTTCTCTTGTTTCTACAAGACTGGGGAGTCCACCACTCCTCTGTGGGTCATTTGCATTTAAGCTGTTCCATCCTGCATGTCCACATGTATATTTTTTTCTCTCTGAACCCTGCTTATACAGGTACTATACAGATAATCAGGTTTTAAATACATCAGATAGGGATTGCATACATTAGTTAGGACTGCTCTATAAGGGTATACCTTGGCGATTTGGTGGAGCAGCTTAGTATACATTTTTTTGCAAAAAAACGTATCAACTAAATACCCTGTTTTCTTTACATCTTTTGACTAGCACTTGCTTATTACTGTGATTTTTTTACAACAGAGTATTTTTGACCTCACTGTGCTTTTTTGTGTCTTCTAGTTTCACCGTATGCAGCTCTCCAGTCCAGCTCACCCTACATGAGACTCTCGTTAGGAAAAGGAAGTACTCATCCTCGCATCCGCGTACACAGGGTTTGAACGCCCACATTGCTAGACTAATCTCGTTAGAGATGATGCCCTACCGGTTAGTTGAAACCGAAGCTTTCAAAGCCCTGATGGACTATGCTGTACCATGCTACAAGCTACCTAGTCGACACTTCTTTTCGAGAAAAGCCATCCCAGCCCTCCACCAGCATGTAAAAGACCGCATTGTCCATGCGCTCAGGCAATCTGTGAGTAGAAAGGTGCACCTGACAACAGATGCATCGACCAGTAGGCATGGCCAGGGGCGTTACATCTCCATCACGGCACACTGGGTTAATGTGGTGCATGCAGGGTCCACATGGGACAGTAATATTGGGACAGTTCTGCCTAGCCCACGGTCTAGGAAACAGTTGGCTGTAGGCGTTCATCCCTGTTATGACCCCAATGGCGAGGGTCTCAGAGAAATAGGTAAGTCTGCGAAGTACAAAAATCCAGCTCATAGGGCAGTGGTTACTGGGTTGACCATATATCTACTCCTAACGCCAACACTAGAAGTAGCCGGGGAACATGCCTACGTTGGTCGCTAGATGTCTCGCGCCAGCCGGAGAACTAACTACCCCTAGAAGAGGAAAACAAAGACCTCTCTTGCCTCCAGAGAAAGGACCCCAAAAGTAGGATACAAGCCCCCCACAAATAATAACGGTGAGGTAAGAGGAAATGACAAACATAGAAATGAACTAGGTTTAGCAAAGAGAGGCCCGCTTACTAATAGCAGAATGTAGTAAGATAACTTATATGGTCAACAAAAACCCTATCAAACATCCACGCTGGAAATTCAAGAACCCCCGAACCGTCTAACGGCCCGGGGGGAGAACACCAGCTCCCTAGAGCTTCCAGCAAGGACAGGATACAGATTAAGTACAAGCTGGACAAAAATGCAAACAAAAACAAATAGCAAAAAGCAAGAAAGCAGACTTAGCTTAATCTAGCTGGAACCAGGATCAGTAGACAAGAGCACAACAGATTAGCTCTGATTACAACGTTGCCAGGCATTGAACTGAAGGTCCAGGGAGCTTATATAGCAACACCCCTGAACTAACGGCCCAGGTGAGCATACAATGGATGACTGACATACCCAGAGTCAAATCACTAGTAACCACTAGAGGGAGCCAAAAAGCAAATTCACAACACATCCCCCCTCCTCATCCTCCAGCAGAAGCGAGAGCTCGTCCACAGACCGCAGTCGCACGACCACTCCATCCACAGCTGCCACTCTTGCACACGAGGTGTCCAATTATGGAACAGCTAGTGGCAAGCGTCAGCAGGCTGTATTGGCAATGAAGTGTTTGGGCGACAACAGACACACCGCGGAAGTTCTGTCCGAGTTCTTGCAGCAAGAAACTCAGTCATGGCTGGGCACTGTACATCTTGAGGCAGGCAAGGTAGTGAGTGAAAAAGGAAGGAATTTTATGGCTGCCATAGACCTTTCACAACTGAAACACATTCCTTGCCTGGCTCACACCTTAAACCTGGTGGTACAGTGCTTCCTGAAAAGTTATCTGGGGTTACCCGACCTGCTGCTGAAAGTGCGCAGACTTTGCTCTCACATCCGCCGTTCGCCCGTACACTCCAGCCGTGTGCAGAACCATCAGCGGTCTTTGAACCTTCCCCAGCATCGCCTATTCATCGACGTTGCAACAAGGTGGAACTCCACACTGCACATGCTTCATAGACTGTGCGAACAGAGGCGTGCTGTTATGTATTTGTGGGAGGATACACATACACGTGCAGGCAGTTGGATGGCAGACATGGAGTTGTCAGCTGTGCAGTGGTCGAAGCTCCAAGACCTGTGTCAAGTCCTTCAGTGTTTTGAGGAATGCACACGGCTGGTTAGTGCAGACAACGCCGTAATAAGCATGAGCATCCCCCTAATGCGTCTGCAGATGCAAAGTTTGACGCACATAAAGGAACAGGCATCTGCAGCCGAGGACGAGGGAAGCCTTGATGACAGTCAGCCATTGTCTGCTCAGGGAAGTCTACAGGATGAGGTGGCGGGCGAAGAGGAGGAGGACGAGGAGGATGATGGGGATGACTATTTTTTGGATGAGGAAGCTTCTCAGGGGGCAATAGAAACTGCTGGCGGTGCAAGGCTGGGTTCAGGGTTTTTGAGGGAGACAAGTGACGTTGATTTGCCAGAAAGTGCTCCTCAACCCAGCATATGCACTGACTTGACAACTGGAACATTGGCCCACATGGCGGATTATGCCTTGCGTATCCTCAAAAGGGACCCACGCATTATAAAAATGATGACAGATGACGATTACTGGTTGGCCTGCCTCCTTGATCCTCGCTATAAAGGCAAATTGCAAAATATCATGCCACATAAGAACCTTGTAAACTGTGCAGGAGGTGTGGGTTAAATCCGCGCTGCCTTAATGATGAAGTTCCAAGGATAATAAATTTAAAAGGTGGTTTATTCAACGCGTTTCAAGGTCAGTGCGACCTCTTCTTCATGGTTGTATGTGGAATAACCCACACCTCCTGCACAGTTTATATTGTCATACAGCCGTTGATCGGCTTGTGGATCTGCAGCAGCTTAAATCGCTACATGCTCTTCATTCAACAAAATCAGGTGAGCAATTCTAAGAAAGCTCTCTTGGTTATCTAAAGGACCCTATTTTGCGCTTTGTGTCTCCATCTTTTTTCCTATAGCTACATGAGAACCTTGAACAGATATTGGCAACCAAACAAGCTACTCTTGTAGACCGTTTGATTCAGGCATTCCCAGCACACAGCGCCAGTGATGGTTCTCACACGAGCTGCAGGGGGCAACATGGCAGAGGTGTTAGAGGTGCACAGATCAGAAGTGGCGTAGGACAGAGGGGTTTTCTGACCAGGTTGTGGAGTGATTTCGCAATGACAGCAGACACGACAGGTACAGCAGCATCCATTCAAAGTGACAGGAGACAACATTTGTCCAGTATGGTTACTAACTATTTTTCCTCCATTACCAAAGTTCTCTCTCAACCGTCATTCCCCTTTGATTACTGGGCATCCAAAATAGACACCTGGCCTGAATTGGCTGAATATGCATTGCAGGAGCTTGCTTGCCCAGCAGCTAGTGTGCTATCAGAAAGAGTATTCAGTGCTGCTGGTTCAATACTGACCGAAAAAAGGACTCGTCTGGCTACCCAAAATGTTGATGATCTAACCTTCATTAAAATGAACCACTCATGGATTTCAAATTATTTTGCCCCACCTTTCCTGGCTGACACCTAGCTTTCCTGTAAAAAGGTCTTGCTTTGGGACTGGTGTTACTGACTGTTCCAATCTCTTAATTTGCAGCTGCTGTTTGTCCAGCATACGACATGTTTACACCTCCCTAAATGGCCTACCTCCCCCCAAGGGGCCGTGGTCTCGCCACTTGGCGCAAGAACCCGTCAGAGTTCCATTTGTCTGAAGAGGTGGGCCGAAGTTGTGGTCCCTGCCGGTGAATGGCAGAGCTGTATGTGCAGAATGCGGTATCCACCGCTTGTTCCAATGTGATCCTGTACACAATCTATATGCACATATGATATCACTATAACCCCAGAAGAGGACTTCTCCTATTAGAGCTGCTATCCATGACCCTAGGAAATCTCTTATAATCCAGACTAGGAGCATCACGGTACTGACCCCTCTGCCTTCTACTACCTCTATGGTCTAGGATCCATATAGGACCTCATTCTGGTCTTGAGCCACACACAAAATATTTTTTCCAAAATATTAAGTACACTGAAGAAGGTCAATGTCAATGACCGAAACGTTTGTTGTACAAGTGGCTGCCAATAAAATTTGCATATCATTGAAAGTTGAGTGCCAAAGTTTACTTCATATAGCTTCTGGTTTGGGAACCTTCTTTGTGCACCTTCACAGTTGTGCCACATTATACTGCACCACAATAACAATTTGTTGACATGTATGATGCTATTTAAAATAGTCAGGGGCCCTGTCCTACATTTACACCAGTAAATACTTTGCGCCAAATTACAATGTCTGAAAGTCAGCATAGGAGCACACCCCTGTACCTAAGTATGCCACCCTTTTTTTTGGGGGGGGGTTTGTTTTTGTTTGGGATACATTAACATCAATTTAGGTTTTGGGACTCGGAGTACTTACTGTGTCAGACACTCCTTCCAATTGTCCTCCGCTGACCACACCAATGCTGCCTGTGTACCCCTGCCACCTAATGGAAGCTGCATAGAGCCTATTTTATTATTTTAGGCCTAGGAAGTCTGTGTGCGGTCCCTCCTTCCAATTGTCCTCCACTGACCAGACCAATGCTGCCTGTGTACCCCTGCCACCTAATGGAAGCTGCATAGAGCCTATTTTATTATTTTAGGCCTAGGAAGTCTGTGTGCGGTCCCTCCTTCCAATTGTCCTCCACTGACCACACCAATGCTGCCTGTGTACCCCTGCCACCTAATGGAAGCTGCATAGAGCCTATTTTATTATTTTAGGCCTAGGAAGTCTGTGTGCGGTCCCTCCTTCCAATTGTCCTCCACTGACCACACCAATGCTGCCTGTGTACCCCTGCCACCTAATGGAAGCTGCATAGAGCCTATTTTATTATTTTAGGCCTAGGAAGTCTGTGTGTGGTCCCTCCTTCCAATTGTCCTCCACTGACCACACCAATGCTGCCTGTGTACCCCTGCCACCTAATGGAAGCTGCATAGAGCCTATTTTATTATTTTAGGCCTAGGAAGTCTGTGTGTGGTCCCTCCTTCCAATTGTCCTCCACTGACCACACCAATGCTGCCTGTGTACCCCTGCCACCTAATGGAAGCTGCATAGAGCCTATTTTATTATTTTAGGCCTAGGAATTCTGTCTGCGGTCCCTCCTTCCAATTGTCCTACGTTGACCACACCAATGCTGCCTGTGTACCCCTGCCACCTAATGGAAGCTGCATAGAGCCTATTTTATTATTTTAGGCCTAGGAATTCTGCCTGCGGTCCCTCCTTACAATTGTCCTACGTTGACCACACCAATGCTGCCTGTGTACCACTGCCACCTATTGGCAGCTGCGTAGAGCCTATTTTATTATTTTAGGCCTAGGAATTCTGTCTGCGGTCCCTCCTTCCAATTGTCCTACGTTGACCACACCAATGCTGCCTGTGTACCCCTGCCACCTAATGGAAGCTGCATAGAGCCTATTTTATTATTTTAGGCCTAGGAAGTCTGTGTGCGGTCCCTCCTTCAAATTGTCCTCCACTGACCACACCAATGCTGCCTGTGTATCCCTGCCACCTAATGGAAACTGCATAGAGCGTATTTTATTATTTTAGGCCTAGGAAGTCTGTGTGCGGTCCCTCCTTCCAATTGTCCTCCACTGACCACACCAATGCTGCCTGTGTACCCCTGCCACCTAATGTAAGCTGCATAGAGCCTATTTTATTTTTTTAGGCCTAGGAATTCTGTCTGTGGTCCCTCCTTCCAATTGTCCTACGTTGACCACACCAATGCTGCCTGTGTACCCCTGCCACCTAATGGAAGCTGCATAGAGCCTATTTTATTATTTTAGGCCTAGGAAGTCTGTGTGCGGTCCCTCCTTCCAATTGTCCTCCACTGACCACACCAATGCTGCCTGTGTACCCCTGCCACCTAATGGAAGCTGCATAGAGCCTATTTTATTATTTTAGGCCTAGGAATTCTGTCTGCGGTCCCTCCTTCCAATTGTCCTACGTTGACCACACCAATGCTGCCTGTGTACCCCTGCCACCTAATGGAAGCTGCATAGAGCCTATTTTATTATTTTAGGCCTAGGAATTCTGTCTGTGGTCCCTCCTTCCAATTGTCCTACATTGACCACACCAATGCTGCCTGTGTACCCCTGCCACCTAATGGAAGCTGCATAGAGCCTATTTTATTATTTTAGGCCTAGGAAGTCTGTGTGCGGTCCCTCCTTCCAATTGTCCTCCACTGACCACACCAATGCTGCCTGTGTACCCCTGCCACCTAATGGAAGCTGCATAGAGCCTATTTTATTATTTTAGGCCTAGGAAGTCTGAGTGCAGTCCCTCCTTCCAATTGTCCTACGTTGACCACACCAATGCTGCCTGTGTACCCCTGCAACCTAATAGAAGCTGCATAGAGCCTATTTTATTATTTTAGGCCTAGGAAGTCTGTCTGCGGTCCCTCCTTCCAATTGTCCTCCACTGACCACACCAATGCTGCCTGTATACCCCTGAAACTAATTTAAAAATGCATAGAGCCAACTTTTTAAGTTAACACATACTACCTTTGTCTGTCTGCAGCGCCACTCAATCACGCTGTCCTCCACTGAAAAAGCTGAACTTCAACCTTCAGGCTCTCATTAAGTAGTTGTTCATATAAGACAGCAGTTGCCCTACTACTTTGGTTGGGTCCTAGTAACGGTGTCTGCCACTCCTTGGTGTTCTCCTCCTCCTTGGTGTTCTCCTCCAGGTTTCCTTGTCTGAGCTTCAACCTTCAGGCTCTCATTAAGTATTTTTTAATGTCACACTGCAGTTGGCCAACTACTTTGGTTGGGGCCTACTGTTATGATCCTTAGTGGTTGAGGATCACAAATTACTCCAGCTAAGTAACAAACATAGGACAAGCTCTAGGGAGGTGGCAAACTGGACTGACCGCAAATCTGAACCTATCCAAACACACTAGAAGTAGCAAGTGAACGTGCCTAAAAATCCTAGACGTCTCGAGCCAGCCTGAGGAACTAACTACCCCTAGAGAGAAAGAAAGACCTCTCTTGCCTCCAAAGAAATAATCCCTGTTATGACCCCAATGGCAGAGGGTCTCAAAAGTACATACCAAGTCTGCAAACATAAAAACCAGCTCATAGGGCAGTGGTAACTGGGCTAACCGTATATCTAATCCTAGCACCACAAATAGCAGCAGCCGGGGAACGTGCCTACGTTGGTTCTAGACGTCTCGCGCCAGCCGGAGAACTAACTAACCCTAGAAGGGAAAAGATAGACCTTTCTTGCCTCCAGAGAAAAGACCCCAAAAGTTGGATACAAGCCCCCCACAAATAATAACGGTGAGGTAAGGAGAAAAGACAAACATAAGAATGAACTAGATATTTAGCAAAGAGAGGCCCACTGACTAATAGCAGAATATAGTAAGATGACTTATACGGTCAGCAAAAACCCTATCAAAATTTCCACGCTGGATATTCAAGAACTCCCGAACCGTCTAACGGCCCGGGGGGAGAATACCAGCCCCCTAGAGCTTCCAGCAAAAACAGGAATCACATTTAGTACAAGCTGGACAGAAAATAAGAGCAATACAGATAACCAAAAAACAAGGAAGCAGGACTTAGCTTAATTTTGCAATAACCCGGACCAGCAGACAGGAGCAAACAGAAAGGATCTGATTACAACGATGCAAGGCACTGGACTGAGGATCCAGGAAGTTTATATAGCAACACCCCTGGACTAACGACCCAGGTGGGTGCCAAACTGAGGAGAGACAATCCCAGAGTCATATCACTAGTGACCACAAGAGGGAGCCAAAAAAGTCTAATTCACAACAGTACCCCCCCTTTAAGGAGGGGTCACCGAACCCTCACCAGGACCACCAGGGCGATCAGGATGAGCAGCGTGAAAGGCACGAACTAAATCGGCCGCATGCACATCAGAGGCAACCACCCAGGAATTATCCTCCTGGCCATAGCCCTTCCACTTGACCAGATACTGAAGCCTCCGTCTGGAGAGACGAGAATCCAAGATCTTCTCCACCACGTACTCCAACTCGCCCTCAACCAACACCGGAGCAGGAGGCTCAACAGAAAGAACCACAGGCACAACGTACCGCCGCAACAAAGACCTATGGAACACGTTGTGAATGGCAAACGACACCGGAAGATCCAAGCGAAAGGACACAGGATTAAGGATTTCCAATATCTTGTAAGGACCGATGAAGCGAGGCTTAAATTTAGGAGAGGAGACCTTCATAGGAACAAATCGAGAAGACAGCCATACCAAATCCCCAACACGAAGTCGGGGACCCACACCGCGGCGGCGGTTGGCAAAACGCTGAGCCTTCTCCTGTGACAACTTTAAGTTGTCCACCACATGATTCCAGATCTGCTGCAACCTATCCACCACGGAATCTACCCCAGGACAGTCAGAAGGCTCCACATGTCCCGAGGAAAAACGAGGATGGAAACCAGAGTTGCAAAAAAAAGGCGAAACCAAAGTAGCGGAACTAGCCCGATTATTAAGGGCAAACTCAGTCAATGGCAAGAAGGTCACCCAATCATCCTGATCTGCAGAAACAAAACACCTCAAATAAGCCTCCAGAGTCTGATTAGTTCGCTCCGTTTGTCCATTAGTCTGAGGATGAAAGGCAGACGAAAACGACAAATCAATGCCCATCTTAGCACAAAAAGATCACCAGAACCTGGAAACAAACTGGGATCCTCTGTCAGACACAATATTCTCAGGAATGCCGTGTAAACGAACCACATTCTGAAAGAACAAAGGAACCAGATCGGAAGAGGAAGGCAGCTTAGGCAAAGATACCAAATGGACCATCTTGGAAAAGCGATCACATACCACCCAGATGACAGACATGCCCTGAGACAACATCAGAAATGAAATCCATGGAAATGTGTGTCCAAGGCCTCTTCAGGACAGGCAAGGGCAAGAGCAACCCGCTGGCACGAGAACAGCAAGGCTTAGTTCGAGCACAAGTCCCACAGGACTGCACAAATGACCGCACATCCTGTGACAAGGAAGGCCACCAAAAGGACCTAGCCAGCAGATCTCTGGTGCCAAAAATTCCCGGATGCCCTGCCAACACCGAGGAATGAACCTCGGAAATGACTCTGCTGGTCCACTTATCAGGAACAAACAGTCTGTCAGGTGGACAAGAGTCAGGTCTACCAGCCTGAAATCTCTGCAACACACGTCGCAAATCCGGAGAAATGGCTGACAAGATAACTCCCTCTTTAAGAATACCAACTGGTTCTACGACTCCAGGAGAGTCAGGCACAAAGCTCCTTAAAAGAGCATCAGCCTTCACATTCTTTGAACCTGGTAAATACGAGACCACAAAGTCAAAACGGGAGAAAAACAATGACCAGCGGGCCTGTCTAGGATTCAGGCGTTTAGCAGACTCGAGATACATCAGATTTTTGTGATCGGTTAAGACCACCACACGATGCTTAGCACCCTCGAGCCAATGACGCCACTCCTCAAATGCCCACTTCATGGCCAACAACTCCCGATTGCCAACATCATAATTCCGCTCAGCAGGCGAAAACTTCCTAGAGAAAAAGGCACATGGTCTCATTACAGAGCAACCAGGGCCTCTCTGCGACAAAACTGCCCCTGCCGCAATCTCAGAAGCATCCACTTCAACCTGAAAGGGCAGTGAGACATCAGGCTGGCACAAAACAGGCGCCGAAGTAAACCGGCGCTTCAACTCTTGGAAAGCTTCCACGGCTGCAGGAGCCCAGTTAGCAACATCAGAACCTTTCTTGGTCATATCCGTCAAAGGTTTAACAACGCTAGAAAAATTAGCGATAAAACGACGGTAGAAGTTAGCAAAACCCAAGAACTTCTGAAGACTTTTAACTGACGTGGGCTGAGTCCAATCATGAATAGCTCGGACCTTGACTGGGTCCATCTCCACCGCAGAAGGGGAAAAAATAAAACCCAAAAAGGGAACCTTCTGTACTCCAAAGAGACACTTTGAGCCCTTAACAAACAAAGCATGCTCACGCAAAACCTGAAACACCATCCTGACCTGCTCTACATGCGAGTCCCAATCATCAGAAAAAAACAGAATATCATCCAGATAAACAATCATAAATTTATCCAGATACTTCCGGAAAATATCATGCATAAAGGACTGAAACACTGAAGGAGCATTAGAGAGCCCAAAAGGCATCACCAAGTAATCAAAATGACCTTCGGGCGTATTAAATGCAGTTTTCCATTCATCTCCTTGCTTAATGCGCACAAGGTTGTACGCACCACGAAGATCTATCTTGGTGAACCACTTGGCACCTTTAATCCAGGCAAACAAGTCCGACAACAGAGGCAAAGGATACTGAAATTTAACAGTGATTTTATTCAGAAGCCGATAGTCAATACAAGGTCTCAAAGATCCGTCCTTCTTGGCCACAAAAAAGAATCCCGCACCAAGAGGGGAAGAGGATGGACGGATATGCCCCTTCTCCAGAGACTCCTTGATATACGAACGCATTGCGGTATGCTCAGGTACAGACAGATTAAATAGTCTTCCCTTAGGAAATTTACTACCTGGAATCAAATCTATGGCGCAGTCACAGTCCCTATGAGGAGGCAGAGCACTGGACCTGGACTCGCTGAATACATCCTGATAATCAGACAAATACTCAGGAACTTCCGAAGGAGTAGAGGAAGCAATAGACACCGGCGGGGAATCACCATGAATTCCCTGATAGCCCCAACTTGACACAGACATTGCCTTCCAATCCAAGACTGGATTATGGGTCTGTAACCATGGCAGACCCAAAACGACCAAATCATGCATTTTATGCAGAACAAGAAAACGAATCACCTCCCGATGTTCAGGAGTCATGCACATGGTTACCTGTGTCCAAAACTGCGGTTTATTTTCCGCCAATGGCGTAGCATCAATACCTCTAAGAGGGATAGGATTTACCAAAGGCTCAAGAACAAAACCACAGCGCTTGGCAAATGACATATCCATAAGACTCAGGGCAGCACCTGAATCCACAAACGCCATAACAGGGTAGGAAGACAATGAGCAAATTAAAGTCACAGACAAAATAAATTTAGGTTGCAAATTACCAATGGCGACAGGGCTAACAACCCTTGTTAGGCATTTAGAGCATGCTGATATAACATGTGTAGAATCACCACAGTAAAAACACAACCCATTCTGACGTCTATGATTTTTCCGTTCATTTCTAGTCTGAATTCTATCACATTGCATTAAATCAGGTGTTTGTTCAGACAACACCACCAGAGGATTAGCAGTTTTGCGCTCCCGCAAACGCTGGTCAATTTGAATAGCCAGCGCCATGGAATCATTCAGACTTGTAGGAATGGAGAAACCCACCATCACATTCTTAATGGCTTCAGAAAGGCCATTTCTGAAATTTGCGGCCAGAGCACACTCATTCCACTGAGTAAGCACGGACCATTTCTGAAATTTTTGGCAATACACTTCAGCTTCATCCTGGCCCTGAGAAATAGCCAGCAAGGCTTTTTCTGCCTGAATTTCAAGATTGGGTTCCTCGTAAAGCAATCCGAGCGCCAGAAAAAACGCATCAATATTTGCCAATGCCGGATCTCCTGGCGCTAGCGAGAAGGCCCAATCCTGAGGGTCGCCCCGTAAGAAAGAGATAACAATTTTAACTTGCTGAGCTGAGTCTCCAGATGAACGGGGTCTCAGAGATAGAAACAATTTACAATTATTCCTGAAATTCCTAAACTTGAATCGGTCTCCAGAGAACAGTTCAGGAATAGGTATTTTAGGTTCAGACATTGGACTACTGGTAACAAAATCTTGTATGCCCTGCACACGAGCAGCAAGCTGATCCACACTTGTAATCAAGGTCTGGACATTCATGTCTGCAGCAAGCACAAGCCACTCAGAGGTAAAGGGGAGGAACAAAGAGAGGAAAAAAAAAAACCTCAGAATTTCCTTTCTTATTATCCCACTTCTGCAATGCATTAAACATTCAACTTTGGCCTTGCATACTGTTATGACCCCAATGGCAGAGGGTCTCAAAAGTACATACCAAGTCTGCAAACATAAAAAACCAGCTCATAGGGCAGTGGTAACTGGGCTAACCGTATATCTAATCCTAGCACCACAAATAGCAGCAGCCGGGGAACGTGCCTACGTTGGTTCTAGACGTCTCGCGCCAGCCGGAGAACTAACTAACCCTAGAAGGGAAAAGATAGACCTTTCTTGCCTCCAGAGAAAAGACCCCAAAAGTTGGATACAAGCCCCCCACAAATAATAACGGTGAGGTAAGGAGAAAAGACAAACGTAAGAATGAACTAGATATTTAGCAAAGAGAGGCCCACTGACTAATAGCAGAATATAGTAAGATGACTTATACGGTCAGCAAAAACCCTATCAAAATTTCCACGCTGGATATTCAAGAACCCCCGAGCCGTCTAACGGCCCGGGGGGAGAATACCAGCCCCCTAGAGCTTCCAGCAAAAACAGGAATCACATTTAGTACAAGCTGGACAGAAAATAAGAGCAATACAGATAACCAAAAAACAAGGAAGCAGGACTTAGCTTAATTTTGCAATAACCCGGACCAGCAGACAGGAGCAAACAGAAAGGATCTGATTACAACGATGCAAGGCACTGGACTGAGGATCCAGGAAGTTTATATAGCAACACCCCTGGACTAACGACCCAGGTGGGTGCCAAACTGAGGAGAGACAATCCCAGTCATATCACTAGTGACCACAAGAGGGAGCCAAAAAAGTCTAATTCACAACAAATCCCCAAAGATATAGAAGCCCCCAACAAATAATAACGGTGAGGTAAGAGGAAGGCACATACACAGGGGTGAAAGCAGATTCAGCAAATGAGGCCCACTAATACTATATAGCAGAAAATAGAAAAGGGAATCTATGCGGTCAGTAAAAAACCCTTACAAAATATCCACTCTGAGATTTCAAGAACCCCCACACCAACTAACGGTGTGGGGGGAGAAACTCAGTCCCCTAGAGCAACCAGCAAGCGAAGAAATCACATTTTAGCGAGCTGGACTAAAAACATAATGAACACTGATAATCAAAAAATGATCAAACAAAAACTTAGCTTGTCTTGGAGAGACTGGGAGCAAGGTAGCCACAAGGAATCTGAAGAGCACTGAATACATTGATAGCAGGCAAAGAACTGAGTATCCAGGTGAGCTAAATAGGAAACCAACCAAGGATAACGAACCAGCTGATGCTGCAATCTGCAGAAAGACAACACTACACAGTACCGCTTGTGACCACTAGAGGGAGCCCAAAAATAGAGTTCACAACAGTACCCCCCCCCTTGAGGAGGGGTCACCGAACCCTCATCAAGACCCCCAGGGCGATCAGGATGAGCCGCGTGGAAGGCACGAACCAAATCGGCCGCATGAACATCAGAGGCGACAACCCAGGAATTATCCTCCTGACCATAGCCCTTCCACTTAACCAAATACTGAAGCCTCCGTCTAGAGATACGAGAATCCAAAATCTTCTCCACCACGTACTCCAATTCGCCCTTGACCAGCACCGGAGCAGGAGGCTCAACAGAAGGAAAAACATGTACCACATACCTCCGCAACAAAGACCTATGGAACACATTATGAATGGCAAACGATGCTGGGAGATCCAAACGAAAAGACACCGGGTTAAGGATTTCCAAGATCTTATAAGGACCGATGAAGCGAGGCTTGAATTTAGGAGAGGAGACCTTCATAGGAACATACCGAGAAGACAGCCACACCAAATCCCCAACACGAAGTCGGGGACCCACACCGCGGCGGCGGTTGGCAAAGTGCTGAGCCTTCTCCTGTGACAACCTCAAATTGTCCACCACATGGTTCCAAATCTGCTGCAACCTATCCACCACAGAATCCACCCCAGGACAGTCAGAAGGCTCAACCTGACCCTAGGAAAAACGAGGATGGAAACCAGAATTGCAGAAAAAAGGCGAAACCAAAGTAGCAGAACTAGCCCGATTATTAAGGGCAAACTCGGCCAAAGGCAAAAAAGTCACCCATTCATCCTGATCAGCAGAAACAAAACATCTCAAATAAGTTTCCAACGTCTGATTAGTTTGCTCGGTTTGGCCATTAGTCTGAGGATGGAAGGCCGAAGAAAAAGACAAATCAATGCCCATCTTAGCACAAAAAGTCCGCCAAAACCTGGACACAAACTGGGATCCTCTATCAGACACAATATTTTCAGGAATGCCGTGCAAGCGAACCACATTCTGAAAAAATAGAGGAACCAAATCGGAGGAAGAAGGCAACTTAGGCAAGGGCACCAAATGGACCATCTTGGAAAAACGATCACACACCACCCAGATGACAGACATTTTCTGAGATACTGGAAGATCCGAAATAAAATCCATGGAAATGTGCGTCCAAGGCCTTTTCGGAACAGGCAAAGGCAAAAGCAAACCGCCGGCACGAGAACAGCAAGGCTAAGCCCGAGCACAAATCCCACAAGACTGCACAAAGGAGCGCACATCCCGCGACAAGGAAGGCCACTAGAAGGACCTAGCCACCAAATCTCTGGTACCAAAAATCCCAGGATGACCTGCCAACACCGAAGAATGAACCTCGGAAATAACTCTGCTGGTCCATCTATCCGGGACAAACAGTCTCTCTGGTGGACAACGGTCAGGTCTATCCGCCTGAAATTTCTGCAGCACTCGTCGCAAATCTGTGGAAATGGCAGACAAAATCACTCCCTCTCTGAGAATACCAGCCGGCTCAGAAACTCCCGGAGAGTCAGGCACAAAACTCCTAGAAAGTGCATCAGCTTTCACGTTCTTCGAACCAGGCAGGTATGAGACCACGAAGTTGAAACGGGAGAAAAACAACGACCAACAAGCCTGTCTAGGATTCAGGCGCTTGGCAGATTCAAGGTAAATCAGATTTTTGTGATCAGTCAAGACCACCACACGATGTTTAGCTCCTTTCGAGCCAATGTCGCCACTCCTCAAATGCCCACTTCATAGCCAACAACTCCCGATTACCAACATCATAATTCCGCTCAGCAGGCGAAAACTTTCTTGAAAAGAAAGCACATGGCTTCATCACAGAGCCATCAGAGCTTCTCTGTGACAAAACAGCCCCTGCTCCAATCTCAGAAGCATCAACCTCGACCTGGAAGGGGAGAGAGACATCTGGCTGACATAAGACTGGAGCTGAAGAAAACCGGTGCTTCAGCTCCCGAAAGGCCTCCACGGCCGCAGGAGACCAATTAGTCACATCAGAACCCTTCTTGGTCAAATCCGTCAAAGGTTTAACCACGCTAGAAAAATTAGCGATGAAACGACGGTAAAAATTAGCAAAACCCAAGAACTTCTGAAGACTCTTAACAGACGTGGGCTGAGTCCAGTCATGAATAGCCTGGACCTTGACTGGGTCCATCTCCACAGTAGAAGGAGAAAAAATAAACCCCAAAAAGGAGACCTTCTGTACTCCGAAGAGGCATTTTGAGCCCTTCACAAATAAAGCATTAGCACGCAGGACCTGAAACACCATCCTGACCTGCTTCACATGGGACTCCCAATCATCAGAAAAGACCAAAATGTCATCCAAATAAACAATCATAAATTTATCCAGATATTCTCGGAAGATGTCATGCATGAAGGACTGAAACACAGAAGGAGCATTAGAGAGTCCAAAAGGCATCACTAAGTACTCAAAATGGCCTTCGGGCGTATTAAATGCTGTTTTCCATTCATCTCCCTGCTTAATGCGCACAAGGTTATACGCACCACGGAGATCTATCTTGGTGAACCAACTGGCACCCTTAATCCGAGCAAACAAATCAGACAATAGTGGTAAAGGATACTGAAATTTGACTGTAATTTTATTCAGAAGACGATAATCTATACAAGGTCTCAAAGAACCGTCCTTCTTGGCCACAAAAAAAAATCCTGCACCAAGAGGGGAAGAGGATGGGCGAATATGTCCCTTCTCCAAAGACTCCTTTATATAACTCCGCATCGCGGCATGCTCTGGTATAGACAAATTAAAAAGTCGTCCCTTAGGGAATTTACTACCAGGAATTAAATTTATAGCACAGTCACAATCCCTATGAGGGGGCAGGGCACTGGACCTGGGCTCATCAAATACATCCTGGTAGTCAGACAAAAACTCAGGGACCTCAGAAGGAGTGGAAGAAGCAATAGACACCAACGGAGTATCGCCATGAATTCCCTGACAACCCCAACTTGACACAGACATAGCTTTCCAATCTAAAACTGGATTATGAGCTTGCAGCCATGGCAGACCCAAAACGACAACATCATGCAAATTATGCAGAACGAGAAAGCGAATCACCTCCTGATGTACGGGAGTCATGCACATGGTCATTTGCGTCCAATACTGAGGCTTATTCTCAGCCAATGGCGTAGCATCAATTCCCCTCAGAGGAATAGGAAATTCCAAAGGCTCCAGGACAAAACCACAGCGCCTGGCAAATGACAAATCCATCAGATTCAGGGCAGCACCCGAATCCACAAAAGCCATAACCGGGTAGGACGACAAAGAACAAATCAAAGTAACAGACAAAATAAATTTAGGCTGTATAGTACCAATGGTGACAGGTTTAGCGATTTTTTTTAAGCGTTTAGAGCATGCTGAGATAACATGAGTAGAATCACCACAGTAAAAGCACAACCCATTTTGACGTCTATGACTTTGTCGCTCAATTCTGGTCAGAGTTCGGTCACATTGCATAGACTCAGGTCTCTGTCCAGAAAATACCGCCAAAGGATGAGCAGATTTGCGCTCCCGCAAACGCCGATCAACCTGAATGGCTAAAGCCATAGAATCACTCAGACTTGTAGGGGTGGGAAACCCCACCATAACATTCTTAACGGCCTCAGAAAGACCTTCTCTGAAATTTGCAGCCAGGGCACACTCATTCCATTGAGTAAGCACCGACCATTTCCGAAATTTTTGACAATACACCTCTGCTTCATCCTGACCTTGAGAGATAGCCAGCAACGCTTTTTCTGCCTGATTCTCAAGATTAGGCTCCTCATAAAGCAGTCCAAGAGCCAGAAAAAATGCATCTACATTAAGCAATGCAGGATCTCCTGGCGCCAGAGAGAAAGCCCAATCTTGAGGGTCGCCACGCCACAAGGAGATAACAATTTTAACTTGCTGAGCGGAATCACCAGAGGAACGAGGTCTCAGAGATAGAAATAACTTACAATTATTCTTAAAATTTAGAAACCTAGATCTATCTCCAGAAAACAACTCAGGAATGGGTATCTTTGGTTCTGACATAGGGCTACGAATAACAAAATCCTGAATACTTTGCACCCGTGCAGTAAGATGTTCCACACTAGAAGTCAGAGTCTGAACATTCATGTCTGCAGCTGAGCTCAAAACCACCCAGAGTTCAAGGGGATGAAAGAAGCTAAACAGACTGCAGCAAAGGAAAAGCGTGAGGAAAAAAAAAAATGTACTCAGGTCTTCTTTTTATCCCACTTCTGCGATGCATTAAACACTTTTTGGCCTGCTATACTGTTATGATCCTTAGTGGTTGAGGATCACAAATTACTCCAGCTAAGTAACAAACATAGGACAAGCTCTAGGGAGGTGGCAAACTTAACTGACCGCAAATCTGAACCTATCCAAACACACTAGAAGTAGCCGGTGAACGTGCCTAAAAATCCTAGACGTCTCGAGCCAGCCTGAGGAACTAACTACCCCTAGAGAGAAAAAAAGACCTCTCTTGCCTCCAGAGAAATAATCCCCAAAGATATAGAAGCCCCCAACAAATAATAACGGTGAGGTAAGAGGAAGGCACATACACAGGGGTGAAAGCAGATTCAGCAAATGAGGCCCACTAATACTAGATAGCAGAAAATAGAAAAGGGAATCTATGCAGTCAGTAAAAAACCCTTACAAAATATCCACTCTGAGATTTCAAGAACCCCCACACCAACTAACGGTTTGGGGGGAGAAACTCAGTCCCCTAGAGCAACCAGCAAGCGAAGAAATCACATTTTAGCGAGCTGGACTAAAAACATAATGAACACTGATAATCAAAAAATGATCAAACAAAAACTTAGCTTGTCTTGGAGAGACTGGGAGCAAGGTAGCCACAAGGAATCTGAAGAGCACTGAATACATTGATAGTAGGCAAGGAACTGAGTATCCAGGTGAGCTAAATAGGAAACCAACCAAGGATAACGAACCAGCTGATGCTGCAACCTGCAGAAAGACAACACTACACAGTACCGCTTGTGACCACTAGAGGGAGCCCAAAAATAGAGTTCACAACAGCCTACTAACGGTGTGTGACGCTCCCTGGTGTTGTCCTCCACTGTATTGAGCTGAGCTTCAGTCTTTAGGCTTTCGGCCTATAGTAGCAGATTTTAAACTGCATTTGGCCTTCAACTTTGGTTGGGCCCTACTAATGGTGTGTGCCGCTCCCTGGTGTTGTCCTCCACTGTGTAAAGCTGAGCTTCTGTCTTTAGGCTTTCGACCTATAGTAGCAGATTTTAAACTGCATTTGGCCTTCAACTTTGGTTGGGCCCTACTAACGGTGTGTGCCGCTCCCTGGTGTTGTCCTCCACTGTATAAAGCTGAGCTTCAGTCTTTAGGCTTTCGGCCTATAGTAGCAGATATTAAACTGCATTTGGCCTTCAACTTTGGTTGGGCCCTACTAACGGTGTGTGCCGCTCCCTGGTGTTGTCCTCCACTGTATAAAGCTGAGCTTCAGTCTTTAGGCTTTCGGCCTATAGTAGCAGATATTAAACTGCATTTGGCCTACTAGTGTGGTTGGGCCCTTAAAACGGTGTCTGCTGCTCCTGGGTTTGCTCCACCACTGAACAAAGCAATGCCGCCTGTTTAGTCCTGTTACCAATTTTGAACTGCATTTAGCCTACTTTATTCTTTGGCCCTATATCTGTGTTTCCTCCTCATCCTGCCCATTGCCCAGCCACTGCTAGATGAGTCTGCTGGTACATTGACCCAGACCACTACATTCCCCTTGCACTCTACACAGCCAGAATCTGACCCTGCTGAAAGTAAGGTTCCCCTTCCTGCATGCTATACCACCTTACATAGGGACAAAGAGGAAGGTGCAGATGAAAGTGCAGGTTCCTTCATCAGGTGGGGGGGGCATACTCGTTGGCGACGTCACAGGCACAGGGCCCCTCAGAGTACGCAAAAGTGTCACTGCCAGTGGGAGGCACCCCCGCCGTGCAAACACACCGCTGTACTTTGAGGGGCCCTGTGCCAGTGCCAATGCCAATGAGTGGGCCCCCCCGCTTGCTCAGGATCACAGCACTTGCAAACTTGACATATTTACCTCTCACTGCTCCACCGCCGTGACGTAGTCCACATTTCCTGGGCCCACTAAAAACTTGAACCAGCCCTACCCCCCACAACTTTAGCCAAATGACCCCCAATTTCCAATGCCTATCTATTATTATAAAGTAAATTAAGATTGACAAGCTTCAGTAACAAGAATGGATGTTTTTGCCATTAAAATGGGCACTGTAGGTGTTTTCCTGGCCTCCACTTACTGCTGACTATGCTTCCCCATTGACTTGCATTAGGTTTCATGTTTCGGTCGATCCCCGACTTTTCGCGATAATCAGCCAACTTCACTCGACTCGACTTTTGACAAAGTCGGGTTTCTCAAATCCCGACTCGACCCCAAAAAAGTAAAAGTCGCTCAACCCTACTGGTAACAGCTGGTGGCTCAGATGACAGCATGAGACTACTGATATTAATGTTACCGACATTCAGAACCTGTGTTCGCTGTGCTGTCACTCATCTGAATAGGGTCCGGGTTTGGGTACCATTTGGGTACCCAAACAGAACTTTTTTTAGTTGTTCGTCCAACAGGTCATGTCACGGGGGTTATCGCAACAGTGGAGCCAGAAGACAGCAGCGTCTGATTGCTCCTACTACGGAGCTGAGAAGAAGCACTTCTTCCTTTTAAATGTGTCTATTTCTTCTGTCAAAACAGGTGTTAATCGGCCATGTTGGAAATCTCTGTTCTTACAGCTGTGCTCGGTTAGCCACTCCTTTTCTCTTTAGAATTTGGGCTCTTTTACTAATTCTCATCAGAAGTAGCATTTGCTGCATGGCTGACGGTGGGAGAGGAGTCCATATGAGAAGGAGAGTTGAAGGAGTTATTAGTGACTGTTGCTTGGTTTATATGCGTGATAATTCCTTATCCTTCTCTGTTTTTGTTTATTCCATTATCATCACACCCCAGTGCATTTCTCTACATGTGAGTGAATATTTTATATGCCTGAATATTTCAGTTAGCCCTTGTCTGGGCAGTCTTGTTTGTTGGGTTGGTGTACTACGGTGCATAGTAACATAGTAACATAGTTAGTAAGGCCGAAAAAAGACATTTGTCCATCCAATTCAGCCTATATTCCATCATAATAAATCCCCAGATCTACGTCCTTCTACAGAACCTAATAATTGTATGATACAATATTGTTCTGCTCCAGGAAGACATCCAGGCCTCTCTTGAACCCCTCGACTGAGTTCGCCATCACAAACTCCTCAGGCAAGCAATTCCAGATTCTCACTGCCCTAACAGTAAAGAATCCTCTTCTATGTTGGTGGAAAAACCTTCTTTCCTCCAGACGCAAAGAATGCCCCCTTGTGCCCGTCACCTTCCTTGGTATAAACAGATCCTCAGCGAGATATTTGTATTGTCCCCTTATATACTTATACATGGTTATTAGATCGCCCCTCAGTCATCTTTTTTCTAGACTAAATAATCCTAATTTTGCTAATCTATCTGGGTATTGTAGTTCTCCCATCCCCTTTATTAATTTTGTTGGCCTCCTTTGTACTCTCTCTAGTTCCATTATATCCTTCCTGAGCACCGGTGCCCAAAACTGGACACAGTACTCATGTTTAGTGCGGTCTAACTAGGGATTTGTACAGAGACAGTATAGTGCTCTCATCATGTGCATCCAGACCTCTTTTAATGCACCCCATGATCCTGTTTGCCTTGGCAGCTGCTGCCTGGCACTGGCTGCTCCAGGTAAGTTTATCATTAACTAGGATCCCCAAGTCCTTCTCCCTGTCAGATTTACCCAGTGGTTTCCCGTTCAGTGTGTAATGGTGATATTGATTCCTTCTTCCCATGTGTATAACCTTACATTTATCATTGTTAAACCTCATCTGCCACCTTTCAGCCCAAGTTTCCAACTTATCCAGATCCATCTGTAGCAGAATACTATCTTCTCTTGTATTAACTGCTTTACATAGTTTTGTATCATCTGCAAATATCAATATTTTACTGTGTAAACCTTCTACCAGATCATTAATGAATATGTTGAAGAGAACAGGTCCCAATACCAACCCCTGCGGTACCCCACTGATCACAGCGACCCAGTTAGAGACTATACCATTTATAACCACCCTCTGCTTTCTATCACTAAGCCAGTTACTAACCCATTTACACACATTTTCCCCCAGACCAAGCATTCTCATTTTGTGTACCAACCTCTTGTGCAGCACGGTATCAAACGCTTTGGAAAAATCGAGATATACCACGTCCAATGACTCACCGTGGTCCAGCCTATAGCTTACCTCTTCATAAAAACTGATTAGATTGGTTTGACAGGAGCGATTTCTCATAAACCCATGCTGATATGGAGTTAAACAGTTATTCTCATTGAGATAATCCAGAATAACATCCTTCAGAAACCCTTCAAATATTTTACCAACAGTAGAGGTTAGACTTACTGGCCTATAATTTCCAGGTTCACTTTTAGAGCCCTTTTTGAATATTGCACTCCCTGTTCCGTGGGTGGGGGAAGAGAACAGATGGACGGCTTTCTTAGGAGATAAGGCAAGAGTGGAGGCCCCGGCATCTTCGACATCTGTAGTATCCTGGGGAGCAGGGCAAGGTATGGCGCCCCCTAGTGTTAGGGACAGGGTAGAAGCCCATGGTCCCGGGTCACCCGACAGTTCGTGACAAGCTGGACCCGAACATCCATGGGTTCACCCATCACTATCCTTGATCCAATAATAGAAGCAGGTTTTTTTCATAATGCATTCCCACATCAGATTGGCATCTTTCTCAAGTGTAAAAACCAACTATATATGGCACAGTTGGCTTTTACACCTCAGAATGATACTAGTCAAACATGGGTTCACATTGTGGTATAAAAGACAATCCTTTTTATTATTGGGTAAATGATCTTCATTTTCTTTAGCGCCTCCCAAAACCATGAATTATGTTTTTCTTCAATGATGTTAACTTGGCTGCAAAAAACACCTTCATACCTTAAAGGGAAGGTGCCATCAAAAAACTTTTTTTTCCAGCTATTGAAAAAAATGTAAAGAATTAATGTTTAAATTTTCTTAAAAAATATTATCATTTGTTTATAATTTAGTAAAATATGAAAAATAATTTTAAAAGGTTTGGCATTTCCACTTTTAAACACGAGGGGGAGCAGCTAATGAAATTTGACAAAAACCTAGTGTACAACTAGCTCACATTACAGCACTGCAGTAATTATGGGCGGAGTCTGCTGACCTGTGTGATGTCTCCTCTCCTCCCCTTCTAGGTGTCTGCTAAGGGATAAGAGAGGATGATATTCAGGAACCCAGTGAGCAGCCATTTTGTTGGTGACTGCAGAGTAAGGCTGCCGTCACACTAGCAGTATTTGGTCAGCATTTTACATCAGTATTTGTCAGCCAGAACAAGGAGTGGAACAAATAGAGGAAAAGTATTATAGAAACATATGCACCACTTCTGCATTTATCACCCACTCCTGGTTTTGACTTACAAATACTGAGGTAAAATACTGACCAAATACTGCTAGTGTGACGGCAGCCTTATACTGACAAGTAGACAGTCACCAAGGATGGCAGGCAGCAAGGATTCTGGGAGCTATGTGGTGGAGGGAGCAGGGTGACAGCAGCACAGAGTATTTCAGGAGAGCAGTGTGCAGGTCTATGGGGGGGACCATGTTCAGTGCGCGGAGCTGCCAGGGATTGTACATAGAGCGCTGTCTTTCATACACATGAATGGACCGTCTGCTTGTCTGCTCCACAGAAATCCAGGAAACATTTCTGTGGATTGATGGCCTGTTCTGATCCAGACTTTGCATGCAAAGACCCCATTCCCCTCCTCAGATCCTGTCTTCTCCATCCTGTCCTGGTGATGTGTGAAAGCGAGGCGACAGGCGAAGTATGGTGTGAAACTGGGAAGGAAATGTAGCCATATAGTAACGATAAACATGAGACCCCTCTCTTCAGCTGCCTCACCAGCCCTCCCCTGACTGCACCTATCTGGAGGTCATGCTGCCCCCTCTATTACCCCAGACCCGTGTGCAGCTGCTCAGCCAGAACAACCCTAGATTGGGTCCCCTTTATGAAGATAATACTGCCATAGTGTTCTCACATAATACCGCCATATATATCACACATAATACTGTCCTATAGTTCTCACATAATACCATCATATAGATCGCAAATAACGACACCATAGTGTTCTCACATGATACCGCCATATAGATCACACATAATACCGCCATATAGATCACACATATCGCCATATAGATCACACATAATATCGCCATATAGATCACTCATAATACCGCCATATAGAGCACACAATACCACCATATAGAGCACACATAATACTGTCCTATAGTTCTCACATAATACCATCATATAGATCGCAAATAACGATGCCATAGTGTTCTCACATAATACCGACATATAGATCTCACATAATACCGCCATATAGATCACACATAACGGGGACAGGAGTGCATAGGAGAGGATTAGACACACAGCTCAGCAGTCAGTATCACACAGGACAGTATTAGATACACAGCTCAGTCAGTATCATACAGGATAGGATTAGATGCATGGCTCAGCCGTCAGTATCACAAAGGATAGCATTAGATACACAGCTCAGCAGTCAATATCACACAGGGGAGGATTAGATACACATCTCTGCACAGTAACACAGAATAGGATTAGATACACGGCTCAGCAGACAGTATCACACAGGATAGGATTAGATACACAGCTCAGTCAGTATCACACAGGATAGGATTAGATACATGGCTCAGCAGACAGCATCACACAGGAGAGGATTAGATACACGGCTCAGCAGTCAGTATCACAGGATAGGATTAGATACACGGCTCAGCAGTCAGTATCACACAGGATAGGATTAGATACATGGCTCAGCAGACAGCATCACACAGGAGAGGATTAGATACACAGCTCAGTCAGTATCACACAGGATAGGATTAGATACATGGCTCAGCAGACAGTATCACACAGGATAGGATTAGATACACGGCTCAGCAGACAGTATCACACAGGATAGGATTAGATACACGGCTCAGCAGACAGTATCACACAGGATAGGATTAGATACACAGCTCAGCAAAGTATCACACAGGAGAGGATTAGATACACAGCTCAGCAAAGTATCGCACAGGAGAGGATTAGATACACAGCTCAGTTAGTATCACACAGGATAAGATTAGATGCATGGCTCAGCAGACAGTATCACACAGGAGAGGATTAGATTCCCTCTCCCCCTCCCCACTGACACTAAAGGTACCTTCACACTAAACGATATCGCTAGCGATCCGTGACGTTGCAGCGTCCTGGCTAGCGATATCGTTTAGTTTGACACGCAGCAGCGATCAGGATCCTGCTGTGATATCGCTGGTCGTTGAACTTTATTTGGTCATCAGACCGGCGTGTATCGTTGTGTTTGACACCAAAAGCAACGATACCAGCGATGTTTTACACTGGTAACCAGGGTAAACATCGGGTTACTAAGCGCAGGGCCGCGCTTAGTAACCCGATGTTTACCCTGGTTACCAGTGTAAAATGTAAAAAAAACAAACAGTACATACTCACCTTCGCATCCCCCGGCGTCCGCTTCCCACACTGACTGAGCGCCGTAAAGTGAAAGTGAAAGCATAGCACAGCGGTGACGTCACCGCTCTGCTGTTAGGGCCGGCGCTCACACAGTGCAGGAAGCGGACGCCGGGGGACGCGAATGTAAGTATGTACTGTTTATTTTTTTTACATTTTACGCTGGTAACCAGGGTAAACATCGGGTTACTAAGCGCGGCCCTGCGCTTAGTAACCCGATGTTTACCCTGGTTACCTGGGGACCTCGGCATCGTTGGTCGCTGGAGAGTGGTCTGTGTGACAGCTCTCCAGCGACCAAACAGCGATGCTGCAGCGATCGGCATCATTGTCGCTATCGCTGCAGCGTCGCTTAATGTGAAGGTACCTTTACTTCACGGCTCCCTTCTGAGTCCTTTCTCCCTCCCGTCCTTGGTCTCCTCCTTCTCCTCCTCCTATAACTGCAGGGCTCCTGCGATTACACTGGGAAACTGGAGCTCACAGCACACTGTGAGCTCCAGGAAGATGGCGCTGATCTCCTGCCTCTGCTGTGGTGTGGACGGCTCAGGGGGCATGGCCAGACCAGAACAGAGAGCAGCACAATGTAAACTATATGGTCGGATGCCGACTGCAGATCTCTATGCCCAGGGCTGCCGTATTTGCAGAGTGTAAGTGTCGTGCAGCTACACTTACACTCCCGCAAAGCAAAATGGCGGCACCCAGTGGCTGAAAAAAAAATTAATAATAAAAAAATGTTAAAGTTAAAAAATGTAAATTTGTATAAACAATCATTTTTAATAAAAAAAAATAAAATGCGGCACCTTCCCTTTAAGGCTTTCTTTAGCAAAATGTCTCTAACAGTCTCATCCAGGTTAAACTCACAGTTAGCTCCCTCCAATCATGACTCTGACAATTAACGCTGCTTGTATAAAGGTACCTTCACACATAACGATTTCGTTAACGATATCATTGCAACGTCACGCTTTTTTGTGACGTAGCAACGATCCCGCTAACGATCTCGTTATGTGTGACAGCGACCAACGATGAGGCCTCTGCTGGGAGATCGTTGGTCGTAGGGAATGATCAGGACCTTTTTTTGGTCGCTGATCACCTGCTGTCATCGCTGGATCGGCGTGTGTGACGCCGATCCAGCGATGTGTTCACTTGTAACCAGGGTAAACATCGGGTTACTAAGCGCAGGGCCGCGCTTAGTAACCCAATATTTACCCTGGTTACCATTGTAAAAGTTAAAAAAAAAAAAACACTACATACTCACATTCCCATGTCTATCACATCCCCCGCCATCAGCTTCCCGCACTGACAGTCAGTGCCGGCCGTAAAGAAGAGCACGGCGGTGACGTCACCGCTGTGCTCTGCTTTACGGCCGGCGCTGACACAGTCAGTGCGGGAAGCTGACGGCGGGGGACGTGACAGACATCAGAATGTGAGTATGTAGTGTTTTGGTTTTTTTTACTTTTACAATGGTAACCAGGGTAAATATCGGGTTACTAAGCTCGGCCCTGCACTTAGTAACCCGATGTTTACCCTGGTTACCCGGGTGCTGCAGGGGGACTTCGGCATCGTTGAAAACAGTTTCAACGATGCCGAAGTCGTTCCCCTGATCGTTGGTCGCTGGAGAGAGCTGTCTGTGTGACAGCTCCCCAGCGACCACACAACGACTTACCAACGATCACGGCCAGGTCGTATCGCTGGTCGTGATCGTTGGTAAGTCGTTTAGTGTAACGGTACCTTAACTCCTCAGAGCAGTGTTTGTACAGTTTTTCTCTGCAGCCACTTTCTCCATTGCAGACCCTCCTCAGACTGCCTCCTTGGCTTCACAGTCTTCTAGCCCACACAACATGGCTAGCATCTATGTGCATGCACCTCCAACTGGGGTCCACATTACTCACAGGTACATGACCTTAATGGAGCTGTATGCCACTTTATTATATCTCTCCTTTTGCCCATTACTTTCCGCACTACATGGACTTTTTCTGTATCACCATAATTAACCTGGTGAGCTACATAAGGGACTACAATAATGTAATAATTGTGATGTTTAATATCACCTGAGAGTCCTGGTTTACAGTGTTTTCCAATTAAAAAGATATTACAATTGGTGTATTCAGAATATTCTTTCTCCTTTGCCTATTTCCTTTAGTGATTTGCTAGCAGAGAAAGAACACATGGAAAAGCTAAAGCAATGCATGAAGTTAAAGCTAGTTGGAAATAGCATCACAGAATTTAAATTCACAAATACCACAAAAAAACCCTAAAAAGGATAATGAACAAAAAGCAATACATGAGCATATGGAAGATTAAAAATTCTTTCAAATTACAGCTAACTATTCATGTCAGTTAACTAGCAGGTGTTATATCTTTATATTGTTTTATTACCTTCAGATGGTATGAACTTTTCAATGTATAACGTCAATCTCTTCCACCTGACCTATCAGTAAAACAATCTGTTACCATATGCTGACTTTGATTGCCATATGTTTTTTCATTCCTTCCGTCCTGTTCTTAGTTCCTAAAACAGTTTTTAATTGGATGACTTACTTCTTCAAGTGAAAGCTGCTATTCCTAGAAAAACACTTGCTAAGCCTCAGTTTACATGCAAATGATTGTCAAAAATGTGTTTGATATTTTATTTTTCTTTACATGCTAGCTTAAATAGAATCTTGATAAAATTGATAAATGTAAACAAAAATGATCATAGACATTCTGAAATATGAAATGAAAAGCAAAGACTTAAGTCATAGTGCAGTTTAGTCCAGTTTTGTCTTTAGTCATGGGGTAGGTTCTTTCAACATAGCGCAAAACTGCAACTAGTTTTTCCTAGGATTCTAACTCATATGCAGTCTTTTTGGCTTTGCTGGAAGTTGTCAGTTCATCACACTTTCTGCAATTTTGGATAGACCAAAACATAGGCCTTGGTAATTATGATATGATGAAACAAAAAGTTTAGACAACTTATAACATACCTTTTCAAGCTTACTCAGCGGACCAGCAGTGTATGGCTTGCAAAATCCCGGTTGCAAAACCTGAAATGATCAGCGTCGTCCAAAGTCCAGGCCAAAGTGGCAAAAATAGGTGGCACTCCGTGATGCAGTAAAATAATCCTTTCTTTATTTGATACAAATAATACATGTGTCATGTCGGACGCTGTTCAGACCAGGTCGTCCAACAGACAGCGGTAATTCTGCTTTTGTCCACTATGTGCTCAGTGGCGTCAGCTAAATTTTATCTAGCTGGTTCGGGGTTAATTTACCTGGTGCTCGGATTGGAAGCTGGGCCATGCCCACTGCCTTTAAATAGTTCTCCTGAACATTGGGCGTCGTCGATTATAGCTTCTGTCTTGTGCGTGGTTATCTTGGTCTGGAGTGGTGAGCTAAGTAGTTGGAGTATCGTTGCTGGTGGTGTATTTCCCTTTGTCTTATTTTCTCCTTCCCATATTTGTATTTGTTTTGCCTTTTGCATTTATAGTGTATTCCTGAGTGACTGCAACGTGGTGCTTATTTTTCCGTTAACCTTGTCTGTGCTAACTGTGGGTATTGGAGTGTGGTCTCTTCATTGGTGGGGGGGGGTGGTTTCAGCCTAGGGTTGAAACAGGAGAAAGGGCGAGGGTGGAGGCCCAGACATGCACACCATCAGTGTAAACTCTGGGAGAGGGTCAGTCAGGTTTTCCCTAGTCTGAGGGAAATCGCAGGGGCCCGGGTTATTAGCTCTTTCCTACCTAGGTCTCCCGTGACAACATGGATGCAGAGGAGCAAAGGTTCATTCCCTCTCTATGAGACTGTACACTTACAGAGCTTTAGTATTTAAGCAAGACTTCAAGTGTACGCCATTCTGACTCCAATATAGCTTTATAGCTTTGTGGTAGAAAGGTGTAAAGCTTATTAAGGAAAAAAAATATTATTTTCTGGAAGCTGCCATAAAGAGCTGAATATGTCAAACCTAGTGTTGAGCATTCCGATACTGCAAATATCGGGTATCGGCCGATATTTGCTGTATCGGAATTCCGATACCAAGTTCCGATATTTTTGCGATATCGGAAATCGGAATCGGAAGTGTGCGGTGCGTATGGTTCCCAGGGTCTGGAGGAGAGGAGACTCTCCTTCAGGCCCTGGGATCCATATTCATGTAAAAAATAAATAATAAAAATATAAAATATTGATATACTCACCCCTCCGGTGGACCCTGGCTCTTAGCGGTGCCTCCGTTCCTAAGAATGCAGGGAGTGAAGGACCTTCGATGATGTCGCGGCTTGTGATTTGTCGTGTGAGCGGTCACATGAGCGGTCACGCGACCAATCACAAGCCGTGACGTCATCGAAGGTCCTTCACTCTGCATTCTTAGGAACGGAGGCAGACGCTTGGACCGGTGAGAACCGGGGCCGTCGGAGGGGTGAGTATATCAATATTTTTTATTTTTATTCTTTATTTTATACATGAATATGGATCCCAGGGCCTGAAGGAGAGTTTCCTCTCCTTCAGACCCTGGGAACCATTCCGATATTTTGTGTCCCATTGATATGCATTGGTATCGGGTATCGGTGATATCCGATATTTTTTGGATATCGGCCGATCCAATCCGATACCGATACCTTTGCATATCGGAAGGTATCACTCAACACTAGTCAAACCTCCAAATTTTGCATTTTATTATCTACCTATCACTTTTAATTAATGAGTAGGGTTGAGCGACTTTCATTTTTTTAAGATCGAGTAGGGTTTTGGGAAACCCGATTTTGTCCAGAGTCGAGTCGAGTGCAGTCGGCCGATTATCGCTAAAAGTCGGGGATCGACCGAAACACGAAACCCAATGCAAGTCAATGGGGAAGCATAGTCGGCAGTGAGTGGAGGCCAGGAAAACACCTACAGTGCCCATTTTAATGCCAAAAACATCCATTCTTGTTTCTGAAGCTTGCCAATCTTAATTAACTGTATAATAATAGTTGGGCATAGGGAATTGGGGGAAAGTTGTGGGGGGAGTAGGGCTGGCTCAAGTTTTTCGTGGGCCCAGGAAATGCGGACTACGTCACGGCGGTGTTGCAGGGAAAGGTAAGTATTTAAACGTTGCAAGTGCTGTGATCCTGAGCAAGCAGGGGGGGGCCCACTCGTTCGCATTGCCACTGGCACAGGGCCCCTCAAAGTACGGCGGTGTGTTTGCATGGCGGGGGCGCCTCCCACCAGCAGCGACACTTTTGCGTACTCTGAGGGGCCCTGTGCCAGTGACGTCGCCAACGAGTATGCCCCCCCACCTGATGAAGGAACCTGCACTTTCATCTGCACCTTCCTCTTTGTCCCTGTGTAAGGTGGTATAACATGCGGGAAGGGGAACCTTACTTTCAGCAGGGTCAGATTCTGGCTGTGTAGAGTACAAGGGGAATGTAGTGGTCTAGGTCAATGTACCAGCAGACTCATTTAGCAGTGGCTGGGCAATGGGCAGGATGAGGAGGAAACAGATATAGGGCCAAAGAATAAAGTAGGCTACATGCAGTTCAAAATTGGTAACAGGACTAAACAGGCGGCATTGCTTTGTTCAGTGGAGTAGCAAACCCAAGAGCAGCAGACACTGTTTCAAGGGCCTAACCACACTAGTAGGCCAAATGCAGTTTAATATCTGATAGTATAGGGCGAAAGCCAGAATGTGGAAGCTCAGCTTTGTTCAGTTGAGGACAACACCAGGGAGGGGCAGACACCTTTAGTAGGCCGAAAAAGCCTATTGCATTTTTTAAAATGGTAATTTGGAGCAGAAGGTTGAAGCTCAGCTTTATTTAGTTGAGGGCAACACCAGGGAGGGGCAGAAGCCGTTAGTAGGCCCTAACCACCATTTTTTTTTTTTTAAACCACTTAATGAGAGCCGGAAGGTTGAAGCTCAGCTTTATTTAGTTGAGGACAACACCAGGCAGGGGCACACAGACAGACACCTTTAGTAGGCCGGAAAAGCCTATTGCATTTTTTAAAATGGTAATTTGGAGCAGAAGGTTGAAGCTCAGCTTTATTTAGTTGAGGGCAACACCAGGGAGGGGCACACAGACAGACACCTTTAGTAGGCCGGCAAAAGCCTATTGCATTTTTTAAAATGGTAATTTGGAGCAGAAGGTTGAAGCTCAGCTTTATTTAGTTGAGGGCAACACCAGGGAGGGGCACACAGACAGACACCTTTAGTAGGCCGGAAAAGCCTATTGCATTTTTTAAAATGGTAATTTGGAGCAGAAGGTTGAAGCTCAGCTTTATTTAGTTGAGGGCAACACCAGGGAGGGGCACACAGACAGACACCTTTAGTAGGCCGGAAAAGCCTATTGCATTTTTTAAAATGGTAATTTGGAGCAGAAGGTTGAAGCTCAGCTTTATTTAGTTGAGGGCAACACCAGGGAGGGGCAGAAGCCGTTAGTAGGCCCTAACCACCATTTTTTTTTTTAAAACCACTTAATGAGAGCCGGAAGGTTGAAGCTCAGCTTTATTTAGTTGAGGGCAACACCAGGGAGGGGCAGAAGCCGTTAGTAGGCCCTAACCAAAGTTGAAGGCCAAATGCAGTTTAATTTCTGATACTATAGGCCGAAAGCCAGAAGGTGGAAGCTCCGATTTAGACAGTGGAGGACAATTTGAATTAGGGACTGCAGACAGACTTAGTAGGCTGTCCCCTGTGGACCATGCATCCACCACATTAACCCATTGCGCCGTAATGGACACGTAATCTTCCGTGGCCATGCCTACAGGTCCATGCGTCTGTTGTCAGGTGCACCTTTGTACTCACAGATTGCCAGAGTGCATGGACAATGCGGTCTTCTACATGCTGGTGGAGGGTTGGGATGGCTTTTCTCGCAAAAGAAGTGTCGACTGGTTAGCTTGTAGCGTGGTACAGCGTAGTCCATCATGGCCTTATTAATAGTAAATAAAATATATAACTAGGCTCTATGAACTTTTAAATAGGTTCCAGGGGTACACGGGCAGCATTGGTGTGGTCAGTGGAGGAGTATTGCAAGTAGGGGCCGCAGACAGGCTATCAAAGGCCTAAAATAACAAACAGTAGGCAGTCATGGCAGTTTTACATCGGTTACATGGATACACAGGCAGGCACTCCAGGCAGCATTGTGGTCAGTGGAGGAGTATTGCAAGTAGGGGCCGCAGACAGGCTATCAAAGGCCTAAAATAACAAACAGTAGGCAGTCATGGCAGTTTTACATCGGTTACATGGATACACAGGCAGGCACTCCAGGCAGCATTGTGGTCAGTGGAGGAGTATTGCAAGTAGGGGCCGCAGACAGGCTATCAAAGGCCTAAAATAACAAACAGTAGGCAGTCATGGCAGTTTTACATCGGTTACATGGATACACAGGCAGGCACTCCAGGCAGCATTGTGGTCAGTGGAGGAGTATTGCAAGTAGGGGCCGCAGACAGGCTATCAAAGGCCTAAAATAACAAACAGTAGGCAGTCATGGCAGTTTTACATCGGTTACATGGATACACAGGCAGGCACTCCAGGCAGCATTGTGGTCAGTGGAGGAGTATTGCAAGTAGGGGCCGCAGACAGGCTATCAAAGGCCTAAAATAACAAACAATAGGCTCATTGCAGTTTTACAGCGGTTACATGGATACACGGGCAGGAAGCTTGGTGGTGAGTGGAGGAGTATTTAAAGTAGGGACCGCAGACAGGCTATCAAAGGCCTAACATAAGAAAATGGGCTGGCTGTAGGCACTTTATAATTGGTTCCAGGGGTACACGGGCAGCAGTGGTCTGGTCAGTGGAGGACTAGTGGAAGGAGGGACCGCAGACAGGCTTCAAAGGCCTAACATAAAAAAATGGGCTGGCTGTAGGCACTTTATAATTGGTTCCAGGGGTACACGGGCAGCAGTGGTCTGGTCAGTGGAGGACTAGTGGAAGGAGGGACCGCAGACAGGCTTCAAAGGCCTAACATAAAAAAATGGGCTGGCTGTAGGCACTTTATAATTGGTTCCAGGGGTACACGGGCAGCAGTGGTCTGGTCACTGGAGGACTAGTGGAAGGAGGGACCGCAGACAGGCTTCAAAGGCCTAACATAAAAAAATGGGCTGGCTGTAGGCACTTTATAATTGGTTCCAGGGGTACACGGGCAGCAGTGGTCTGGTCAGTGGAGGACTAGTGGAAGGAGGGACCGCAGACAGGCTTCAAAGGCCTAACATAAAAAAATGGGCTGGCTGTAGGCACTTTATAATTGGTTCCAGGGGTACACGGGCAGCAGTGGTCTGGTCAGTGGAGGACTAGTGGAAGGAGGGACCGCAGACAGGCTTCAAAGGCCTAACATAAAAAAATGGGCTGGCTGTAGGCACTTTATAATTGGTTCCAGGGGTACACGGGCAGCAGTGGTCTGGTCAGTGGAGGACTAGTGGAAGGAGGGACCGCAGACAGGCTTCAAAGGCCTAACATAAAAAAATGGGCTGGCTGTAGGCACTTTATAATTGGTTCCAGGGGTACACGGGCAGCAGTGGTCTGGTCAGTGGAGGACTAGTGGAAGGAGGGACCGCAGACAGGCTTCAAAGGCCTAACATAAAAAAATGGGCTGGCTGTAGGCACTTTATAATTGGTTCCAGGGGTACACGGGCAGCAGTGGTCTGGTCAGTGGAGGACTAGTGGAAGGAGGGACCGCAGACAGGCTTCAAAGGCCTAACATAAAAAAATGGGCTGGCTGTAGGCACTTTATAATTGGTTCCAGGGGTACACGGGCAGCAGTGGTCTGGTCAGTGGAGGACTAGTGGAAGGAGGGACCGCAGACAGGCTTCAAAGGCCTAACATAAAAAAATGGGCTGGCTGTAGGCACTTTATAATTGGTTCCAGGGGTACACGGGCAGCAGTGGTCTGGTCAGTGGAGGACTAGTGGAAGGAGGGACCGCAGACAGGCTTCAAAGGCCTAACATAAAAAAATGGGCTGGCTGTAGGCACTTTATAATTGGTTCCAGGGGTACACGGGCAGCAGTGGTCTGGTCAGTGGAGGACTAGTGGAAGGAGGGACCGCAGACAGGCTTCAAAGGCCTAACATAAAAAAATGGGCTGGCTGTAGGCACTTTATAATTGGTTCCAGGGGTACACGGGCAGCAGTGGTCTGGTCAGTGGAGGACTAGTGGAAGGAGGGACCGCAGACAGGCTTCAAAGGCCTAACATAAAAAAATGGGCTGGCTGTAGGCACTTTATAATTGGTTCCAGGGGTACACGGGCAGCAGTGGTCTGGTCAGTGGAGGACTAGTGGAAGGAGGGACCGCAGACAGGCTTCAAAGGCCTAACATAAAAAAATGGGCTGGCTGTAGGCACTTTATAATTGGTTCCAGGGGTACACGGGCAGCAGTGGTCTGGTCAGTGGAGGACTAGTGGAAGGAGGGACCGCAGACAGGCTTCAAAGGCCTAAAATAACAAACAATAGGCTCATGGCAGTTTTACAGCGGTTACATGGATACACGGGCAGGCAGCTTGGTGGTCAGTGGAGGAGTATTTAAAGTAGGGACCGCAGACAGGCTATCAAAGGCCTAAAATAACAAACAATAGGCTTATGGCAGTTTTACAGCGGTTACATGGATACACGGGCAGGCAGCTTGGTGGTGAGTGGAGGAGTATTTAAAGTAGGGACCGCAGACAGGCTATCAAAGGCCTAAAATAACAAACAATAGGCTCATGGCAGCTTTACAGCGGTTACATGGATACACAGGCAGCTTGGTGGTGAGTGGAGGAGTATTTAAAGTAGGGACCGCAGACAGGCTATCAAAGGCCTAAAATAACAAACAATAGGCTCATGGCAGCTTTACAGCGGTTACATGGATACACAGGCAGCTTGGTGGTGAGTGGAGGAGTAGTGCAAGGAGTGTCTGTCCCAGTACTCCCAAAATATAAATAGATGTTAATGTCTCGCAAAACAACCAAAACAAAAAAAAAGGTGGCATACTTAGGTACAGGGGTGGGCTCATCTACTGAGTTTCTGACATAGTAATTTGGCAGTAACTATTTAATGGTGCCAATATAGGACACAGACACAGACTACTTTAAGTTGCATCATAGATGTCTACAAATTTGTATTGTCAGTGCCAGACATTGAATGATGTCAGCGAATAGACTAAAGATTGGTGGAGCTGTGCGACATAATTTTGCACGTGGTAGAGCACATTTTGAGCTGGGGTAGGGGGGAACTCTCTTGAGGCCGGCGGGACCGCCCCAGGGCCCCTCATGTTACAACGGTGTGTCTGACGTTGGGTGCGCACCGCCACCGCCAGAGACACTACATTGTACTATGAGGGACCCAGTAGCAATGCCGTCAACCAAAAGCGAGCACACCCACCTCTTCAGACAAACAGCAGTGTCACGGGTGCTTGGCCCCGTGTGGGGAGTTTTGCCATTTAGGGAGGTGTAAACATGTCGTATGCTGTACAATCAGCTGCAGCAAATTAGACATTAGAAAAGTAATTCACAGGCAAGAGCTTTTCATAGGAAAGCTAGGTGTCGGCCGGGCAAGGTGGGGCAAAAGATTTCGAAATCCAGTTGTGGTTCATTTTAATGAATGTTAGATCGTCAACATTTTGGGTAGCCAGACGAGTCCTTTTTTCGGTTAATATTGAACCTGCAGCACTGAATACTCTTTCTGATAGGACACTTGCTGCCGGGCAAGCAAGCTCCTGCAATGCATATTCTGCCAATTCTGGCCAGGTGTCTAATTTGGAGGCCCAGTAATCAAATGGGAATGACGGTTGAGGGAGAACATCGATAAGGGATGAAAAATAGTTAGTAACCATACTGGACAAATGTTGTCTCCTGTCACTTTCAATTGATGCAGCAGTACCTGTCCTGTCTGTGGTCATAGCAAAATCACTCCACAACCTGGTCAGAAAACCCCTCTGTCCAACGCCACTTCTGATGTGTGCACCCCTAACACTCCTAGTCTGCTGCCCCCTGGAGCTCGTGTGAGAACGATCACGTGCGCTGTGTGCTGGGAATGCCTGAAGCAAACGGTCAACAAGAGTTGATTGTTTGGTTGCTAATATTAGTTCCAAGTTCTCATGTGGCATAATATTTTGCAATTTGCCTTTATAGCGTGGATCAAGGAGGCAGGCCAACCAGTAATCGTCATCGTTCATCATTTTCGTAATGCGTGTGTCCCTTTTTAGGATACGTAAGGCATAATCCGCCATGTGGGCCAAAGTTCCAGTTGTCAAATCTCCGGTTGTGATTGGTTGAGGGGCAGTTGCAGGCAAATCTACGTCACTTGTGTCCCTCAAAAAACCAGAACCCGGCCGTGACACGCAACCAAATTCCTGTGCCCCCGGGAAAGGTTCGGCATTAAAAATATACTCATCCCCATCATCCTCCTCGTCCTCCACCTCCTCTTCGCCCGCTACCTCGTCCTGTACACTGCCCTGACCAGACAATGGCTGACTGTCATCAAGGCTTTCCTCTTCCTCTGGTGCAGACGCCTGCTCCTTTATGTGCGTCAAACTTTGCATCAGCAGACGCATTAGGGGGATGCTCATGCTTATTACGGCGTTGTCTGCACTAACCAGCCGTGTGCATTCCTCAAAACACTGAAGGACTTGACACATGTCTTGTATCTTAGACCACTGCACACCTGACAACTCCATGTCTGCCATCCTACTGCCTGCCCGTGTATCCTCCCACAAATAAATAACAGCACGCCTCTGTTCGCACAGTCTCTGAAGCATGTGCAGTGTTGAGTTCCACCTTGTTGCAACGTCTATGATTAGGCGATGCTGGGGAAGGTTCAAAGACCGCTGATAGGTCTGCATACGGCTGGCGTGTACAGGCGAACGTCGGATATGTGAGCAAAGTGCACGCACTTTGAGGAGCAGGTCGGAGAACCCAGGATAAGTTTTCAATAAGCACTGCACCACCAGGTTTAAGGTGTGAGCCAGGCAAGGAATGTGTTTCAGTTGGGAAAGGGAGATGGCAGCCATGAAATTCCTTCCGTTATCACTCACTACCTTGCCTGCCTCAAGATCTACTGTGCCCAGCCACGACTGCGTTTCTTGTTGCAAGAACTCGGACAGAACTTCCGCGGTGTGTCTGTTGTCGCCCAAGCACTTCATAGCCAATACAGCCTGCTGACGCTTGGCAGTAGCTGGCCCATAATGGGACAACTGGTGTGCAACAGTGTCATCTGCCGATGGAGTGGTTGGCAGACTGCGTTCTGTGGAAGAGCTGTAGCTTCTGCAGGAGGACGAGGAGGAGGAGGAGGAGGGGGTGCGAACGCCTACAGCCAACTGTTTCCTAGACCGTGGGCTAGGCACAACTGTCCCTAAATTGATGTCGCCTGTGGACCCTGCATCCACCACATTCACCCAGTGTGCCGTGATGGACACATAACGTCCCTGGCCATGCCTACTGGTCCATGCATCTGTAGTCAGGTGCACCTTTGTACTCACAGATTGCCTGAGTGCATGGACGATGCGCTGTTTAACATGCTGGTGCAGGGCTGGGATGGCTTTTCTGGAAAAAAAGTGTCGACTGGGTAGCTCGTATCGTGGTTCAGCGTACTCCATCAGGGCTTTGAAAGCTTCGCTTTCAACTAACCGGTAGGGCATCATCTCTAACGAGATTAGTCTAGCTATGTGGGCGTTAAAACACTGTGTACGCGGATGCGAGGATAAGTACTTCCTTTTTCTAACCAGAGTCTCATGTAGGGTGAGCTGGACTGGAGAGCTGGAGATCGTGGAACTTTCGGGTGTGCCGGTGTACATGGCAGACTGAGAGACGGTTGGAGACGGTATTGTTTCCGCCGGTGCCCTAGATGCAACATTTCCTCCTACAAAACTGGTGATTCCCTGACCCTGACTGCTTTTGGCTGGCAAAGAAACCTGCACAGATACTGCCGGTGGTGCGGAAAATGGTGGCCTTACAGTGACGGAAGGGATGTTGCGTTGCTCACTAGCTTCATTGGCCGAGGGTGCTACAACCTTGAGGGACGTTTGGTAGTTAGTCCAGGCTTGAAAATGCATGGTGGTTAAGTGTCTATGCATGCAACTAGTATTTAGACTTTTCAGATTCTGACCTCTGCTTAAGCTAGTTGAACATTTTTGACAGATGACTTTGCGCTGATCAGTTGGATGTTGTTTAAAAAAATGCCAGACTGCACTCTTCCTAGACTCGGATCCCTTTTCAGGGATTGCAGACTGAGCTTTAACCGGATGGCAACGCTGTGCTCCAACAGGTTTTGGCTTTGACACGCGTTTTGGGCCAGATACGGGCCCGGCAGATGGAACCTGTTGCGATGTTGATGCCTGCTGCGGCCCCTCCTCCACCTCCGCTTCTGAACTACTGCCGCCTGCACCCTGTTCCCCCAATGGCTGCCAATCGGGGTCAATAACTGGGTCATCTATTACCTCCTCTTCGAGCTCGTGTGCAACTTCGTCTGTGTCACTGTGTCGGTCGGTGGTATAGCGTTCGTGGCGGGGCAACATAGTCTCATCAGGGTCTGATTGTGGATCTGTACCCTGAGAGGGCAATGTGGTGGTCTGAGTCAAAGGAGCAGCATAGTACTCTGGCTGTGGCTGTGCATCAGTGCACTCCATGTCAGAATATACTTGTAATGGGCATGGCCTGTTAAATGTTTCACTTTCTAAGCCAGGGACGGTATGTGTAAAGAGCTCCATGGAGTGACCCGTTGTGTCGCCTGCTGCATCCTTCTCTCTTGTTGTAGTTTTTGCTGAGGAGGACAAGGAAGCGACTTGTCCCTGACCGTGAACATCCACAAGCGACGCGCTGCTTTTACATTTACCAGTTTCGGAAGAGGAGGCAAAAGAGCTAGAGGCTGAGTCTGCAATGTAAGCCAAAACTTGCTGTTGCTGCTCCGCCTTTAAAAGCGGTTTTCCTACTCCCAGAAAAGAGAGCGTTCGAGGCCTTGTGTAGCCTGACGACGAAACTGGCTCCACAGCTCCAGACTTAGGTGGAATATTTTTATCCCCACGACCACCTGATGCTCCACTACCACTACCATCATTACCAGCTGACAATGAACGCCCACGACGACCTCTTGCACCAGACTTCCTCATTGTTTTAAAATCTTAACCAAAGTAACTTTATTTGTTGCTGTCAAACAACTTACACGGTGAGCTATAACTTCAGTATGATTTCAATATCCCTTAACAGGTTGGTGAGACCACAAGGAAAATCAGGCACAATGTTACACACTCTGTTTTCTGTGGCACAAAATCACAGAGATGACACACACGCAGGACTGTCACTCAAGCACTAATGTCAATATTAATCTCCCACCTAATTTATTTATTTTTTTTTCTCAGGGAGACTTTAGAAACCAAATAATATTAAAAAAAAAAAAAAAAAAAAAAAAGGCTTTCTATGGCCCACAATTAGAGAGAGAGAGGTGGCACACCCAGGAGTCAAGACTGGCACACAAGCTGAAAGGGCAATATTACTCTCCCACTGTTTTTTGTATGTTTTTTTTTTTTTTTTTCAGGGAGACTTTAGAAACCAAATAATATTAAAAAAACAAAAAAAAAAATAGCCTTTCTATGGCCCACTGAATGAGAGAGAGAGGTGGCACACCCAGGAGTCAAGACTGGCACACAAGCTGAAAGGGCAATATTACTCTCCCACTGTTTTTTTATGTATTTTTTGTTTTTTAAGGGAGACTTTAGAAACCCAATAATATTTAAAAAAATAAATAAATAGGCTTTCTATGGCCCACTGAATGAAAGGGAGAGAGGTGGCACACCCAGGAGTCAAGACTGGCACACAAGCTGAAAGGGCAATATTACTCTCCCACTGTTTTTTGTATGTTTTTTTTTTTTTTTTTCAGGGAGACTTTAGAAACCAAATAATATTAAAAAAACCAAAAAAAAAATAGCCTTTCTATGGCCCACTGAATGAGAGAGAGAGGTGGCACACCCAGGAGTCAAGACTGGCACACAAGCTGAAAGGGCAATATTACTCTCCCACTGTTTTTTTATGTATTTTTTGTTTTTTAAGGGAGACTTTAGAAACCCAATAATATTTAAAAAAAAAATAAATAGGCTTTCTATGGCCCACTGAATGAAAGGGAGAGAGGTGGCACACCCAGGAGTCAAGACTGGCACACAAGCTGAAAGGGCAATATTACTCTCCCACTGTTTTTTGTATGTTTTTTTTTTTTTTTTCAGGGAGACTTTAGAAACCAAATAATATTTAAAAAAAAATAATAAATAGGCTTTCTATGGCCCACTGAATGAAAGGGAGAGAGGTGGCACACCCAGGAGTCAAGACTGGCACACAAGCTGAAAGGGCAATATTACTCTCCCACTGTTTTTTGTATGTTTTTTTTTTTTTTTCAGGGAGACTTTAGAAACCAAATAATATTAAAAAAACCAAAAAAAAAATAGCCTTTCTATGGCCCACTGAATGAGAGAGAGAGGTGGCACACCCAGGAGTCAAGACTGGCACACAAGCTGAAAGGGCAATATTACTCTCCCACTGTTTTTTTATGTATTTTTTGTTTTTTAAGGGAGACTTTAGAAACCCAATAATATTTAAAAAAATAAATAAATAGGCTTTCTATGGCCCACTGAATGAAAGGGAGAGAGGTGGCACACCCAGGAGTCAAGACTGGCACACAAGCTGAAAGGGCAATATTACTCTCCCACTGTTTTTTTATGTATTTTTTGTTTTTTTAAGGGAGACTTTAGAAACCCAATAATATTTAAAAAAAAAAATAAATAGGCTTTCTATGGCCCACTGAATGAAAGGGAGAGAGGTGGCACACCCAGGAGTCAAGACTGGCACACAAGCTGAAAGGGCAATATTACTCTCCCACTGTTTTTTGTATGTTTTTTTTTTTTTTTTTCAGGGAGACTTTAGAAACCAAATAATATTAAAAAAACCAAAAAAAAAATAGCCTTTCTATGGCCCACTGAATGAGAGAGAGAGGTGGCACACCCAGGAGTCAAGACTGGCACACAAGCTGAAAGGGCAATATTACTCTCCCACTGTTTTTTTAGGTATTTTTTTTTTTTTTCAGGGAGACTTCAGAAACCAAATAATATTAAAAAAAAAAAAAAAAAAAAATAGGCTTTCTATAGCCCACTGAATGAGAGATAGCACTTAGCACACACAGCAGTGGCACACAAGCCCTGACTGAGGCCAATATTTTTCTCCCACTGATTGATGTAGTGTTTTTGTGTTGAGGTAGAATTTAGAACACAAATCACGGAAAAAATAAATAGGCTTTCTATGGCCCACTCAGTGAGAGATGGCACACACAGGGATGGCACTGTAGCAGAAATGCCAATCTTAATCTCCCACAAAAAAAAAAAAAAAAAAAAAAAACAGGGACTGTCCTACAATTACTATCTCCCTGCAGTAATCTAAGCCAGGTATGGCAGGCAGCAATAGGAGTGGACTGATGCACAAATTAAATAAAAAGTGTGGACAAACAAAAAAGATAGCTGTGCAGAAAGGAAGGAACAAGAGGATATGTGCTTCGAAAAAAGCAGTTGGTTTCCACAGTGGCGTACACACAGCAATACAGCTATCACGGAGCCTTCTAGGGCAGCCCAATGAGCTACAGCGCTGAGGGGAAAAAAAAAAAAAATAGCTTCCACAGTCCCTGCACACCGAAGGTGGTGTTGGACAGTGGAAATCGCTGCAGCACAAGCGGTTTGGTGGTTAGTGGACCCTGCCTAACGCTCTCCCTGCTTCTGACAAAGCGGCAGCAACCTGTCCCTAAGCTCAGATCAGCAGCAGTAAGATGGCGGTCGGCGGGAACGCCCCTTTATAGCCCCTGTGACGCCGCAGACAGCAAGCCAATCACTGCAATGCCCTTCTCTAAGATGGTGGGGACCAGGATCTATGTCATCACGCTGCCCACACTCTGCGTTCACCTTCATTGGCTGAGAAATGGCGCTTTTCGCGTCATTGAAACGCGACTTTGGCGCGAAAGTCGCGTACCGCATGGCCGACAAGCACAGGGGTCGGATCGGGTTTCATGAGACGCCGACTTAGCCAAAAGTCGGCGACTTTTGAAAATGATCGACCCGTTTCGCTCAACCCTATTAATGAGCCTTTGTACCCTGATGATGCCAGATTCCTCGTGAAACATTCCTGGTGAAACATGTTGGGAGGCTATAGGTTTTGCTGCCTTCAGTCAGTGTTATTGGCAACAATATTAGAGAGCAGTCGGTAGTGGCCACACAAAGCTAGTACTTAGCAATATTCAATATTCACTAGTGTGGGATGTATTGTGAGCATAGGGGAAAAGGGATTATATCCTGGTGTCCCCTTATACACACTGGCTGTCGTATATTTTAGGCTGTGTGCACATGTAGCAGACTTTTCTTGTTTTTTCTTGTTTTTTTGCTATAAAAACGCTCTAAAACCGCGAAATAAACGCTCACATTAAGCATCCTATTTAATAGAATGCAATCCGCATTTTTTGTGCACATGCTGCATTTTTTTCCTGAGTGGAATTGCATTCCAGAAAAAAACGCAGCATGTTCATTAAGTTTGCGGAATTTCGGGGATTCCGCACACCTAGGAATGCATTGATCTGCTTACTTCCTGCATGGGGCTATGCCCACCATGCGGGAAGTAAGCAGATCATGTGCGGTTGGTACCCAGGGTGGAGGAGAGGAGACTCTCCTCCACGGACTGGGCACCATATAATTGTTAAAAAAAAAATAATTAAAATAAAAAATCATGATATATTCACCCTCTGATGGCCCCGGAGTACTCCCGCCTCTCAGCAGTGCACATGGCTGCTTCCGTTCCTATAGATGGTGTGTGTGAAGGACCTGCGATGACGTCGTGGTCGGCTGTTTGCGGAAGGTGAGTATAACGATTTTTTTTATTTTTTTTAATTATTTTTATCATTCTATCTTTTACTATTGATGCGGCATAGGCAGCATCAATAGTAAATGTTTGACAAGTGTGACCAACCTGTCAATCAGTTTTCCAAGCGATGCTACAGATCGCTTGGAAAACGCTAGCATTCTGCAAGCTAATTATGCTTGCAAAATGCTAGTTTTCTGCGGGAATATGCATGCCAATTCCGCATGCGATATACCCGCGGCAGGAGTTGCAGAATTGCCGCGGAAATTTCCGTGGCAATTCTGCAACGTGTGCACTTAGCCTTAATCTTATTCTTTAAATAGTACATTAAAAGTTAATTTTTGACATTCTTTAGTAAGGGATCAGTTGCATTCATTGGCATTAATCCCGTAGAAAACTTATGGAGGGAGTTGAAGCTCTGAGTTGCCAAGCGACAGCTTCAAAATCTTAATGATTTAGAGATGATCTGCAAAGAGGAGTGGACCAAAATTCCTCCTGAGATGTGCGCAAACCTCATCATCAACTGCAAAAAATGTCTGACTGCTGTGCTTGCCAAAAAGGGTTTTGACCACCAAGTATTGAGTCGTGTTTGCCAGAGGGATCAAATACTTATTTCTCACTGCAAAATGCAAGGAAATTTATAAAATTTATACAATGTGATTTTCTGGATTTTATTTTTGATAATCTATCTCTCAATTTTAAAATTAACCTACTCTTAACCCCTTCATGACCCAGCCTATTTTGACCTTAATGACCTGGCCGTTTTTTGCAATTCTGACCAGTGTCCCTTTATGAGATAATAACTCAGGAACGCTTCAACAGATCCTAGCGGTTCTGAGTCTGTTTTTTCATGACATATTGGGCATCAATTTTTATTCTGTTAAACGAGAGAGATATGTGACACAAAATAGTTAATAAATAACATTTCCCACATGTCTACTTTACATCAGCACAATTTTGGAAACAAATTTTTTTTTGCTAGGAAGTTATAAGGGTTAAAATTTGACCAGCGATTTCTCATTTTTACAACAAAATTTACAAAACCATTTTTTTTAGGGTCCACCTCACATTTGAAGTCAGTTTGAGGGATCTATATGGCTGAAAATACCCAAAAGTTACACCATTCTTAAAACTGCACCCCTCAAGGTGCTCAAAACTACATTCAAAAAGTTTATTAACCCTTCAGGTGCTTCACAGAAGCAGAAGCAACATGGATGGAAAAAATTAACATTTAACTTTTTAGTCACAAAAATGATCTTTTAGCAACAATTTTTTTATTTTTGCAAGGGTAAAAAAGAGAAACTGGACCCCAAAAGTTATTGTACAATCTGTCTTGAGTACGCCGATACCCCATATGGGGGGGAGGGAGCCACTGTTTGGGCACACGGCAGGGCACGGAAGGGAAGGAGCGCCATTTGACTTTTTGAATGAAAAATTAGCTCCAATCGTTAGCGGACACCATGTCGCGTTTGGAGAGCCCCTGTGTGCCTAAACATTGGAGCTCCCCCACATATGACCCCATTTTGGAAACTAGACCTCCCATGGAACTAATCTAGATGTGCGGTGACCACTTTAATCCCCCAAGTGCTTCACAAAAGTTTATAACGCAGAGCCGTGAAAATAAAAAATCATTTTTCATTCCTCAAAAATTATTTTTTAGCCCTCAATTTTTTATATTCAAAAGAATAACAGGAGAAATTGGACCGCAAAAGTTGTTGTAGCGTTTGTCCTGAGTACGCTGATACCCCATATGTGGGGGTGAACCACTGTTTGGGCACACGTCGGTACTCGGAAGGGAAGTAGTGACGTTTGGGAATGCAGAATTTGATGGAATGGTCTGCAGGCGTCACGTTGCGCTTTTAGAGCCCCTGATGTGCCTAAACTGTAGAAACCCCCCACAACAGAAACTTATCTAGATGTGTGGTGAGCACTTTGAACCCCCAAGTGCTTCACAGAAGCTTATAACGCAGAGCCGTGAAAATAAAAAATCATTTTTCTTTCCTCAAAAATTATTTTTTAGCAAGCAATTCTTTATTTTCACAAGGGTAACAGGAGAAATTGGACCCCAATATTTGTTGCCCAGTTTGTCCTGAGTACGCTGGTACCCCATATGTGGGTGTAAAACACTGTTTGGGCACACGTCGGGGCTCAGAAGGGAAGTAGTGACATTTTGAAATGCAGACTTTGATGGAATGGTCTGTGGGCGTCACGTTGCATTTGCTGAGCCCATGATGTGCCTAAACAGTAGAAACCCCCCACAAGTGACCCCATTTTGGAAACTAGACCCCCCCAAAGAACTTATCTAGATATGTGGTGAGCACTTTGAATCCCCAAGTGCTTCACAGAAGTTTATAATGCAGAGCCGTGAAAATAAAAAATAATTTTTCTTTCCTCAAAAATTATGTTTTAGCAAGCAATTTGTGTTTTTTGTGCGGATTTCACCTGCGGATTCCTATTGAGGAACCGGTGTAAAGCGCTGCGGAATCCGCACAAAGAATTGACATGCTGTGGAAAATACAATGCAGCGTTGCCGCGCTGTATTTTCTGCACCATGGGCACAGCGGATTTGCTTTTCCATAGGTTTACATGGCACTGTAAACCTGATGGAAAACTGCAACGAATCCGCAGCGGCCAATCCGCCTTGGATCCGCAGCCAAATCCGCACCGTGTGCACACAGCCTAATTCTAACCCTAATTCTAACCCTAACCCTAGCCCTAACCCTAGCCCTAACACTAGCCCTAACCATAGCCCTAACCCTAACCCTATCTCTAACCCTAGTTCTAACCCAAACCCTAGTTCTAACCCTAACCCTAGTGGAAAAATAAATGTAAATATATTTTCTTTATTGTATTATTGTCCCTACCTATGGGGGTGATAAAGGGGGGTTCATTTACTATTTCTTTTATTTTGATCACTGTGATAGGTTTTATCACAGTGATCAAAATGTACCTGGAACGAATCTGCCGGCCGGCAGATTCAGCGGGCGCACTGTTGTGAATTCCGTTCTCGGGCTCCCTCCTGTGGTCGTGAGTGGTACTTTGTGAGTTCTGTTCATGGGCTCACTCTGGTGGCTTTGAGTGTTACGGCTGGTCTGTAGCTGGGCTCCAGCTGCCTCGTTTCCTGCTAGGCTTGCTGCCTATTTAACTCCACCTGGACCTTTACTTGTCGCCTGCTGTCGTTGTATTCAGTACTGGTTCAGATCTCTCTGGGACTTCCCTTGTGACCTGTCTCCCCGTGGAGAAGCTAAGTTTATGCTAGTCTATTTTTGCTCATTGCTATTTGAAAATGTTTCTCAGTATATGATGAGTTCAGTCCAGCTTGCTTATATGCTATTTGATTGCTAGCTGGAAGCTCTGGGGTGCGGAGTTGCGCCCCTCACATCGTGAGTCTGTGTGGGGGTCTTTTTGTATTCTCTGCGTGGATAATTTTTGTAGCATTTTATACTGACCGCACAGATTCCTTGCTATCCTCTGACTATTTAGTTATTAGCGGGCCTCATTTGCTAAAACCTATTTTCATTTCTATGTTTGTGTTTTCCTCTTAACTAACCGTCATTATTTGTGGGGGCTGCTCTCACTTTGGGGAAAATTTCTCTGAGGCAAGTGAGGCTTTGTTTCTCTCTAGGGGTAGCTAGTTTCTCAGGCTGTGCAGAGGCGTCTAGGCCCAGTTAGGAAAGCTTCATGGCTGCCTATAGTGTGTGTTGATAGGATCAGGATTGCGGTTAGTAAAGTTCCCACATTCCCAGAGCTTGTCCTATTTTTTGGTTTACCTATCAGGTCAGTTCATGTGTTCTTACCACCAGAACCATAACAGCGCACTGCGCATGCGCCCGCCATTTTGGAAGATGGCAGCACCCATGGAGCAGACAGATGGACACCGGGAGGCTCGGTAAGTATGAGGGGGGGATCAGAGCATGGGGGGAGCGGACAGGAGGACGGGGAAGCGGACAGGAAGACAGAGGGGAGCGGAGCACAGGACGGAGGACTGGGGAGGAGATTGGTGGTGGTGGGGGGGCAGATCAGGGTTTCCAGCCATGGCCAATGTTATTGCAGCATTGGCCATGGCTGGATTGTAATATTTCACCAGTTTTCATAGGTGAAATATTACAAATCGCTCTGATTGTCTGTTTCACTTTCAACAGCCAATCAGAGCGATCGTAGCCATGGGGGGTGAAGCAACCCCCCTGGGCTGAAGTACCACTCCCCCTGTCCCTGCAGATCGGGTGAAATTGGAGTTAACTCTTTCACCCGATCTGCAGGGACGCGATCATTCTGTGACACAGCATATGCGTCACAGGTCGGATTGGCACCGACTTTCATGACGCATATGCTGTGTCACAGGTCGGGAAGGGGTTAAAATTATAGACTGTTCATTTCTTTGTCAGTGGGCAAACTTAAATCAGCAAGGGTCAAATACTTATGTCCCCCACTGTACAAGCTTAATACTCTGAAACCCCAAGGCCTGAATGAACTTACAGACATTTTTTATTAATATACATTCTATATAATAATTTGTATGTTTTAGTTAATATATATTTTATCAATTAAGTGATAATTGTATTAATATAGTTTCTTTTAACAATTCATTTTATGCTTATTCTTACAGTTTTTTCCACGATTTTAATAATTCCAAATGAAACTTTATTTTTAATATACAGTATTATCACACCTTATGAATGATACCTAAGCACATTCAGCTTTTACCTATCAGCTTTTTATGTAAATAATAGATTAATATATAATATAATATATCATAGATTTTTATATAGATTATTTATTATATCACTAACCTCGAACTTGGGTTAATTCCGGACTACTTGGGTTCATCTTCCATCCAGTCATCAGGTCGCTGAATGCTGAACCAACATCCATCCAGCATGCACAGCTCATGCATGATAATCAGGTTCCCGAGGTGCTGAATTCCTTCAACCTGGGGATTTCCTTTCCCAACATACACTATGCTGTAAAGCATTTCAACAGTGGTCAGACACAGGAGACAGAAGCCGCTGCTGCTAAAGCCTGTGCCCGCTGCTAAAGAGAAGTGAATATTCACTGCACTGGCAGTGAATATTAATTCCTTTTATAGCGCACAGTGTCAGCCACAGACACCAGCTTCCAGCAGCTTCCGGGTTATCACGGTTGCGCGCTACTTAAGGCTATGTGCCCACATTGCAGAAATGCTGCGGAAATGTCCACAGCATTTCTGCAACTCCCTGCCGTGGGAAAAATGCATGCGGAATTCACATGCATTTTCCCACAAAACTCAAGCATTTTGCAAGCATTTTTAGCTTGCAGAATGCTTCCACTTTACAAGCGATTTGAAGCATCGCTTGGAATAGTGCTTGACAAGCGTGACCAACTTTTTACTATTGATGCTGCCTATGTTAAAAATAATAAAAAAATTAAAAATAAGGTTATCCTCACCTTCCGACTGCTCCCAATCTCCTCAGCAGCGCTCCCGGTACAATTTGTTCCCTGGGATGCTTTGTGCAAATAACCTGCTACTCACTATCATGTGAATCATCTGAATGGACTTTGTATTTTACTCTCAATAAATTTGGAAATTTTTTTGGAAACTGGATTTTTTCCCTTTTTTTGTTCATTGTTCCACGTGTTGATTATATGACATCCGTGCTTTCCCACAACACATGCCTAACAGGTGAGCTGGTTTATTCCTCTTTTTTGCTTTCTTTCCTCTTTCCTGCTCCCCTGCTTGAGCAGAGGGACTCCTGCCGGTGGGGGACATGTGGCGTCTGCTCACTGTGGTGGAGCGCAGTTCTCCCTCCCTGCTCTCCTCCCCTCTTGTCACCAGGAATGAGATTCTGAGGAGCTGGACCTGGGGCTGTGATGGCGGTGCCTGGAGATTTCCTGCCTTAACCGGTGCCATATTAAATAGCGCATTACAACACAGAGGGCTGAGGCGGCGGGATCCAGCACAGAAGGGAGTTGTGAGACAACTCCTTGGGCATTACTACTTCTCAGGACCCCTGAATTGAAGGTATCGGGCAGCTCACCTCTTCTAATAACTATTAGGGGGTAATATTAGTGCTCTGTACCAGTATATATACAATTAAAATTAACAGAAAAAGACTTTAACATCCATCAGAGCTAATATAGTGAAACTCTGCTGACACCTAGTGTATGCTTTATGAGACTGCTCATCCCAGGTGCTATTGTAAGTGCATATATATATATTACTCTTAATACAAGCTTATATCCTTGAGGCTATTATTGGGGGTGTCACATGGCATTATTATGAAGCACCCACTTTTGTTTTATTAATGAAGATTATTAAGCTTTTTTTTCCAAAAGTTACTGACCTACAACAAGCAGGGCATGGGCAGCCCTAGAGAGTTATAACTAAGACACACTTGGTCATGCACCTTGGGCACAATCATGCACTCAAAAATATAGCAAGCCTCCAAAATTAGAGGTGCAAGAGAAGCGTGGTCTTTAAATAATGCGTCCATAAAACCCAAAGCCCCAGAACCAAATACTAGATCGATTTCACATTTATAATCTTAATGCACAAAATCAATGAGCTCCGACATGTCATCGTCACAATCAACCTCATAAGGCTCCAAAGTCCTTCCCAGAGGACACAACAGGCCAATGGGACGCCATTATCAAATATGATACCAATGACGATGGAAGAACTCTTAGTAACCATCCAGAAAACATTTAAGGTCAAGTTATCAACGGCTGTGGACAACTTCACACAACAAATCCAAGATATTGTACAGAGAACCAATGATCTGCAGAAAAGAATGGATGATACTGCTGACACCATCGAATGTGACAGGCAGCAATTACAGGAAAAGGATGCCAGAATCGAATTTCTGGAACTTAAATGTGACGATCTGGAAAATTGATCACTACGAGGCAACATCAGAGTCAAGGGACTGCCAGACAGTAATACCAAGCTAATGGAGCTGATCTCGAACCTATTTGGTGCACTTTTACCCCAAGCAGACCCCAACACTTTACATATAACAAGAATCCAAAGGACGCTGGGTGGGCCCAAATCAGATGCATTTCCAAGGAACTTTGTCCTTAAACTACATCACGAAGAGATGAGAGATCTGATACTAGCAGCAGCTCGCAACAAAAGTAACCTACGAGGGGTCCCAGACACTGTCTCTCTTTACCCTGATATTTTTCTGTTGACTTTAGTAAGGAGAAAAGCTATGAAGGATACAACTATGGTGCTAATAAAAGCAAACATCAAGTATAGATGAGGGTTCCCACATGCGCTAATCTTCACTCATAACAACTCCACCCACCTCCCAAAAAAACAAGAAAAAGGCAAAAGGGCACTATAAAAAGCAGGTATCCAGATGCTTGAGACTGGATTGATGCCACAAAAGCAAAGACCATGCAGAGACTGGATAGCGGTGGGCCGTGCAAGGCCCAATAAGCCACACCCTTTCAGAAAAACGACCCCTTGAGGTCCTATCCAATGGCTCACGTAGACCACTTGATGTTGGGTTGGGTGCTGGAAGCAACTGAAATGCAAAAAAACTTAGCTAAAATGATATTTATGCATGATATCTACTATATAATTGTCTAAGGGGTACTTCCGTCTGTCCTTCTGTCTGTAACGGTTATTCTTTCGCTGATTGGTCTCGCCAGCTGCCTGTCATGGCTGCCGCGACCAATCAGCAACGCGCACAGTCCGGAAGAAAATGGTGGCTCCTTACTCCCCGCACTCACTGCCCGGCGCCCGCATGCACCCCTCCGCTCACCGCTCACACAGGGTTAATGCCGGCGGTAACGGACCTCGTTATGCCACGGGTAATGCACTCTGTTACCGCTGCTATTAACCCTGTGTGACCAAGTTTTTTACTATTGACGCAGCCTATGCAGCACCAATAGTAAAAACATCTAATGGTAAAAATAATAAAAAAAATAAAAAATGATTATATACTCACCTACGACGCCTTTCCCGCTCCTCGCGATGCAACCGGCACGTTCCGTTGGCACGGATGGTCTGGCAGAAGGACCTTCCATGACGTCACGGTCATGTGACCGTGACGTCATCACAAGTCCTGCGCGCCTGCGCGGAAAGGACGTGCCGTGATGCCACGGTCATGTGACCGCTACACGGTCACGTGACCGCGACGTCATCACACCCTGGGACCGGAAGCTGCCGCCTGCACCGCACACAGGCGACACAGCTACAACGGAAGGTGAGTATATGTTTATTTTTATTTTTTTTTACCTGTGGCTGGCCAATATACTACATAGCTGGGCAATATACTACATAGCTGGACAATATACTACGTGGCTCTGTGCTGTATACTACGTCACTGGGCAATATACTACGTCACTGGGCAATATACTATGTGGCTCTGTGCTGTATACTACATCACTGGACAATATACTACATAGCTGGGCAATATACTACGTCACTGGGCAATATACTATGTGGATCTGTGCTGTATACTATGTCACTGGGCAATATACTACATAGCTGGGCAATATACTACGTGGCTGGGCAATATACTATGTGGCTGGGCAATATGCAATGTGGCTGGGCAATATACTACGTGGCTGGGCATACTACTACTACGTGGACATACATATTCTAGAATACCTGATGCGTTAGAATCAGGCAACCATCTAGTATTATATAACTGACTGTAAATTGGACTGTTCTCTTACATCTAGAGAGTGCTGTTCCATTGGAGTAATCATGCCACTCCACTTCGGGCTACTACTGTTATTGGTCCCACTGTTAATGGACCAAGACACCATAGCCCATATTCTGGTTAATTGTTATAACCATTTTCCATGTTTTTCTGTTTCTTTCTACCCATTGTCCCCACTCCTAAGTAACCGAAGGTTGATAAGTACCAAGCATGTAAACAGGTTAGTGGTTGATGTGAGTCAGTCTTCCACACATGCATTCAGACCAGTTGACATAATTAGATCCCATATGATGGCTACAAATGTATAGAGCACTATCACATAATGTGCGGGGTTTCAATTCCCCATAAAAAAGAAAATTCGCCTTTATTGATTACTTAAAACATTCTCCTGATGTTTTATTTTTGCAAGAAACCCATTTCACCAATAATTCATCTCCCAAATACTTTCACAAATCATACTCGAGATTTTTTTCAGCCTCCCACAACAAAAAAACAACAGGTGAAGCTATTTTCCTACATAACTCCCTTCCATTCATACAAGAGGGTATGATTTCAGATAAAGAAGGCAGACACATAATACTTTGGGGAACAGTACAAGCTAAACAAATCTGCCTAATCAGTAGCTATGCGCCCCCGACGATGCAAATGAAAACCATCAAATCGATTACGAGACTATTGAATTCCGTTTCATATGACATTATCATTTGGGGGAGACTTTAACCTAACCATAGATGCAGCGTTCGATAGCTTCTATAAACATACTTCAAAACATTCTCAAATCCCACCGTCTGGTTGACACGTGGAGAGAATCACATCATCAATCGAGAGGCTACATTTTTCTAGAATTCATCATACATATTCTAGGATAGACTGGATACTTACCAATTCGGAAAATACACCATCACTCTTATTCTCTAGGCACATTCCCTCACCGTGGTCAGGACATGATAGTATCTTATCTGTATTTAAATTTGAACTAGCAACTTCTCATCTTTACAAATGGAGGCTGAATGACTCGTTGTTAACTGATCCCAAATAAAAACGATGGTAGAACAAGAAATTAAAACTTTTTTTCACTCAAATAACACATCTAATTCTTCTCTAGGATATATATGGGTGGCCCACAAAAAATATATAAATTTATTCTACCTTACAGCATTCGGCTTCAGTCATAGGGGCAGGGGCCACAAGCCCTAACTGACTGCCGTTTGTAATGTAGACCTAGTGTTAGTTGATGGGGAAATCAGGGACCACCTTGATGTATTCTTACAAATCATATACATGTCTCTGAGTCTGACAGAATATGCCCGGACAAGCCTTGTTTTGCTAAAGTAATTCTGCTGACTATTGATTATCAATTAGAATTGCTGACTTGCTGAGGTTAATCAAGATGAGACTTAGGACCTCTTACACCACATACCTGTCCACAGTTCTCTCCTTATAAGGAATAAAACTGATGAATTAAGAATGATCTCATATGTAATAAACAGTTGATTTGCGCACAAACATAATATATACGCCTACTCAAAAGTGTATATAACTGAGGGTCTGAATTATTAAACATTATGGCTTCTGAAACAGATTACGTCTGTCTCTGTCCATCATTGCTCTGGAGCATCCATATCTGGCAGCCATCCAATATCCCTGAGGGTCTGACTTGCAGACCACCCTAACATTTCTGGCGTCCCTTGGGTGGGTGGCCACAACGGAAGATCACCAATATCTGAAGCCCGGCAAGCCACAGACCTGAGACCAAGGACACACAGACAATCCACGGAAAGGTAAGAACCATTAGTTTCTTACAAAATCTCTCTGTGTCTCCATCTGTCTCATACTCTGCAGCCGAGCTCTAGGTATGTTATAGTCAGATCTTTCTACAAGGCCGCCCATATTGCTTGGCAAAGAACCATAGAATATCCAAAGTGATATTTGAAAGGCATATTGGATTGGTCTATTTTATGTGTTGCTATCTCTGTTATATGTCTTGTTATATGTGTAGCATATGACTGAAGAGTGAGTGAGTGTGTGAATTTACCCATGAGGAGATGTCCTCTTGGGAAGTGATAGAGATACGGTGTAAAAAGCCGATTGAATCGGGAAAGGGCCTCTGCAGTTCCCTTCGGTGACCCTTCGGGGCACCCTGGGTCAGAGGTCACTGTTACGTCCGTCTGTCTGTCTTGTGTACGCACAAAACTGCCCCCATATGGTGCTAGTAGATCGGGAGAGAATTTTTATCACGTTAATCTGCCTGCTGTTAGCTAGTTATGTTCTCTGGTTAGTATATAGCGCTTCTGTGTATGCCATATTAAGTCTGAAGGAGGTGCCCTTAGATAGACCAGGAGGCCAGAGAGGGATTAGTGAGTGACGCTGCGGCGGTCACAAGGGCCAAATCACTAATCATTATCCCCATAGTCGGCACACCTATTGGCTGAGTATTTAGCATAGGTTATGAAAGCAAGCGGAAAGGGGACTTTGAGGTTAGCACGCCAGCACTGTGACGTAAGTGTTGGTTAGCAAGTTGCTACGAGTTAGAGGCCGTGTGAGATGGGCACAATAGAAGGCTACACATATTAGGAGAACAGTGAAGTTGTTAGCCAGAAGACCAGAGAAGGCAGTGGTAAATGCTACAGATAACAGAAAGCACTAGAGAATGCAGATGTGATATCAGGCAGTAAGGAGGGGCAGGTCATAGTACACAGATAAGAGAGCACAGTGAGAGCTAGGTAGCTGCTGAGTGAATACATGTGTATGGCAGAAAGTGATTGATATATGAGACTCCTTGCTTGTTTTCGCATGCCACATATGTATGGTATGAGGATTTAAGAATAAAAATCCTGCTTGTATAAGGGAGTCCAATTAGATGTGATCCTTGGTCAACTGGTACCAGGATAAAAATAAAGGAACGCTAATATGTAAAACACATAGCCACACGTGTGTGAATGAGATAAGCTGAAACCAAATATTTGTTATCTTTCTAACTGATATTTAGGGAGGCTGCAAGTGCAACAACTGTGCTGAATGCTCTGCAGATTTTGTGTGGGTTCTGCATGTTTTAGGAAGAGAACAGATGAGAATCATGTTCTTTGTGACACAGGGTAACTACACAAAGTGTATTAGGCTAGTTTCACACTAGCGTTAACTGCAATACGTCGCAAATGCGTCGTTTTGCCGAAAATACGCATCCAGCAAAAGTTCTTGCTGGATGCGTTTTTTCGTCATAGACTAACATTAGCGACGCATTTGCGACGCATTTGCGACGCATTGCCAAACGTTGCGTCCATTTTGCGACGCTTGGGCGTGTGGTAGCGGACCGTCGGGAGAAAAAAACCTTACATGTAACGTTTTTTGCTCCCGACGGTCCGCTTTTTCCGACCGCGCATGCGCGGCCGGAACTCCGCCCCCACCTCCCCGCACTTCCCCGCACCTCACAATGGGGCAGCGGAGGCGTGGGAAAAATGCATCCGCTGCCCCCGTTGTGCGGCGGGGACAACGCTAGCGTCGGGGACCTCGGCCCAACGCACGGCGACGGGCCGAGCCCGACGCTAGTGTGAAAGTAGCCTTAGAGTCCAGACGGTCAGGTCTTTCACACCAAATGTATATGCGTTGGAAACAGAGCTCCTTTCTAACACATAAATACGTATATAGGTTTTGATGTTTTTGTTATATGGAAAATTGTACCAAAGATTGTGAACATCCATTGAAATACGTTAATCTTTATTGTACTGAAGGGTTTGCCTTTGCTCTTCTGGGACTTTTTGTATTTGCATGGTGTATAGGAATTAGGATTACTTGGAATATCATAAAGAGCCGACCCCCAGCCCATATTCTGTAAATGTCGTGCCCTGATTGTAAAGTTGGGTTGATGCTGGGCATATCACCAGAAGGGTGGTGGATTGTGAAAACCGTGCATCCAGGTTATAGCCAAGAGAACACTGGGTTTTGACCGCTGTCAGAAAGATTTCCTGAGTTTAAAGTGTTCTGACTTAATGTTCACGGGACCATTTTGTGGACCCCTGGAACCTTGCTGAGTCACAAAGAGGACAATAATCTCTGGTATCCCAGTAACATACCATTCAGGTGCCCCCTGAACAACGGGACACCAGAAGATTATATCCTGGTTGCAAAACACTTTGCTTTTCTCTGTGGGTTTGAAATGTAGAACTGTTTGTTTCTGTCACACGGACAGATCAATAAAGGGTAATGTCATGTCAATTTAGAATGTAAAAGCATGTTGATAAGGTGGAATCAAATGTATGGTTGTTAAAGAAATATTCACTGTAGACTGATAAAAGAAAGTGTTGAAGGAAACTGAAAGTGCTATTGAGCGTAAAAGCTCCGAGAGTAATGAAAAAGCGTCTAAGATAAGACAGCCCAGTAATGTACGAAAACTTGGCACTCTGCCAACTGTCAAAAATTTCCACATAGGGCCTATGCACAAAGTACATGCTACCCTATAAACAAAATTTTCTGTTTTTGCTTAGTTATTAAGTTGTTGAAGTTTCAAAATGTTTGCCTACGTGCCAGAAAACTTTTTTCCCTTTTCTTGGTCTTTGAATCCAGCTACTCTCCAACACTGAGGTAGTGGATTCAATAGGGGGGAGGAGTACTGGTAAACCACTGTTTTTGAAAATTGTACAGACATTATGGCTCAAGAAGAAATTGTAGATTTCTCACATGTCTCTCGTGTACCTCTCATTAATCCAGATGTTGAGCTTTTTGTAGATGGTGTAAAGAACATCGGAAAGAATGGATGGCTCTACGTTGGGTATGCAGTGATCACACAGCATGAGGTAATAAAAGCAGAATCACTCCCTCCTCACATGTCCACAAAAGAGGTGGAGTTGACGGCACTCATTGAGGCGCTTAGAGGGGCTGAAGGGAAACAATATAACATTAATGTGACTGTTATGGACCTGGTGGTTAGGTGCACCTGGAATGACCTGATGGTTACACTAGAAGACAGGACGAGCTCTGGGAAGTGGGAACTCTGCTGACCGCAAATCCTAATCCTATAGCACACACACTAGAAATAGCTGTGGAGCGTACCTAACTCTCCCTAGACGCCTCTTCACAGCCTAAGAGCTAACTACCCCTAAAGATAGGAAAATAAGCCTTACCTTGCCTCAGAGAAATTCCCCAAAAGGTAAAGACATCCCCCACATATATTAACTGTGAGTTAAGAGGAAAGTCACAAACACAGGGAAGAAACAGGTTTCAGCAAAGGAGGCCAGACTTACTAGATAGACTGAGGATAGGAAAGGGATCTATGCGGTCAGCACAAAAAGCTACAAAAAGCCACGCAGAGTGTGCAAAAAGACCCCCGCACCGACTCACGGTGCGGAGGTGCCACTCTGCAACCCAGAGCTTCCAGCTAGCAAGGCAATATCATGTTAGCAAGCTGGACTAGAACTTAGCAAGTACTAAGAAATATATTTCAGTACAAAATGAACAACAAAATGAACTAGCAGAGACTTAGCTTCGCTGGAGTAGACAGGTCATCAGAAAGATCCGAGAGAGAACCAGTGCTAATACATTGACAGCTGGCATGGAGTAACGATCTGAGTGGAGTTAAATAGAGAAGCCAGCCTAGCCGCAAACGAGGGCAGCTGAGGGAGCAACCTCAGAACCAGCAGTTCCTGTTGTGAATTTGGATTCTGGGCTCCCCCGGTGGCTACTGGTGGAATTGAACTTGTGACATCATCTTCCCTGTTCACCTGTTCTGATTAGATCTGGGTGTCGCTATATAACCTGGCTTCTCTGTTAGATGCTTGCCGGTCAACAATGTTATCAGAAGCCTCTCTGTGCTTGTTCCTGCTCCCAGACATCTACTAGATAAGTTGGACATTCGTCCATGTTTTGTTTTTGTATTTTGGTTCCAGTTCACAGCTGCAGTTTCGTTACTGTGTCTGGAAAGCTCTTGTTGATCAGGAATTGCCACTCTGGTATTATGAGTTAATGCCAGAGTCCTAAAGTAATTTCTGGATGTGTTTTGTTAGGGTTTTCTACTGACCATGAAAGTATGCTTTCTGTCTTCTGCTATCTAGAAAGCGGACCTCAAATTTGCTAAAACTATTTTCCTGCTGCGTTTGTTGTTTCATCTCATATCACCGCCAATATATGTGGGGGGCTTCTGTCTCTTTTTTTTTTGGGCATTTCTCTAGAGGTGAGTCAGGTCTTATATTTCCCTCTGCTAGCATTATTTAGTTCTCCGGCCGGCGCTGGGCATATAGGGATAAAAAGTAGGACATGCTACCTGGCTACTTCTAGATGATGCGGTAGGTTTAGTTCATGGTCAGTATAGTTACATCTTCCAAGAGCTTGTTCCTATAGAGGCTTATGCTAGTTCTCTGGCCATGGAGATCATGACAGTTTGACCGGCCCACTAAAGGGTTAAAATCCTTGGCTGAGAAAGGAGAGAAATAAGAAGTCTGCTGAGAGTTTTTTTTTTTTTTTTTTTTTTTTTTTTTTCTGTGCTCTTAATTGGATCACTTGCCAGTCTGTCTATGCTGCAGTCTTTCTTTTTTTTCTCTCTCCTTATAATCTTTGAATGGCTTTGTGTTCACCTGTTAATAATGGATCTTCAGAGTGTAACTGCAGGTTTGAATAATCTCACCACGAAAGTACAAAATTTGCAAGATTTTATTATTCATGCTCCGGTATCTGAGCCGAGAATTCCTTTGCCGGAATTCTTCTCAGGGAATAGATCTAGCTTTCAGAATTTTAGAAATAATTGTAAGCTATTTTTGTCCCTGAAATCTCGTTCTGCTGGAGACCCTGCACAGCAGGTTGGGATTGTGATTTCCTTGCTCCGCGGCGACCCTCAAGACTGGGCTTTTGCATTGGCACCAGGGGATCCTGCGTTGCGCAATGTGGATGCGTTTTTTTTGGCCTTGGGCTTGCTGTATGAGGAACCTCATTTGGAACTTCAGGCAGAAAAAACTTTGATGTCCCTATCGCAGGGGCAAGATGAAGCTGAAATTTACTGCCAAAGATTCCGTAAATGGTCTGTGCTTACTCAGTGGAATGAGTGTGCCTTGGCGGCTACTTTCAGAGAGGGTCTCTCTGATGCCATTAAGGATGTTATGGTGGGGTTCCCTGTGCCTGCGGGTCTGAATGAGTCCATGACAATGGCCATTCAGATCGATAGGCGTCTGCGGGAGCGCAAACCAGTGCACCATCTGGCGGTGTCCACTGAGAAGACGCCAGAAAGCATGCAGTGTGATAGAATTCTGTCCAGAAGCGAGCGGCAGAATTTTAGACGGAAAAATGGGTTGTGTTTCTATTGTGGGGATTCTACTCATGTTATATCAGCATGCTCTAAACGTACTAAAAAGCTTGATAAATCTGTTTCCATTGGCACTTTACAGTCTAAATTTATTTTGTCTGTGACCCTGATTTGCTCTTTGTCATCTATTACTACTGACGCCTATATCGACTCTGGCGCCGCTTTGAGTCTTATGGATTGGTCCTTTGCCAATCGTTGTGGGTATGATTTAGAGCCTTTGGAAACTCTTATTCCTCTGAAGGGGATTGACTCCACCCCATTGGCTAATAATAAACCACAATACTGGACACAAGTGACTATGTGTATTAATCCGGATCACCAGGAGACTATTCGTTTTCTAGTGCTGTATAATCTACATGAGGATTTGGTGCTGGGATTGCCATGGCTGCAGTCTCACAACCCAGTCCTTGACTGGAGAGCTATGTCTGTGTTGAGCTGGGGATGTAAGGGGACTCATGGGGACGTACCTTTGGTGTCCATTTCATCATCTATCCCCTCTGAAATCCCTGAGTTCCTGTCTGACTATCGTGACGTCTTTGAAGAACCCAAGCTTGGTTCACTACCTCCGCACCGTGAGTGCGATTGTGCTATAGATTTAATTCCGGGTAGTAAATACCCAAAGGGTCGTTTATTTAATCTGTCTGTGCCTGAACATACTGCTATGCGAGAATATATAAAGGAGTCCTTGGAAAAGGGACATATTCGTCCATCGTCATCTCCCTTAGGAGCCGGTTTTTTCTTTGTGTCAAAAAAAGACGGCTCTTTGAGACCATGTATTGATTATCGGCTTTTGAATAAAATCACGGTTAAATATCAATACCCATTGCCGTTGCTGACTGATTTGTTTGCTCGCATAAAGGGGGCCAAGTGGTTCTCTAAGATTGATCTCCGTGGGGCGTATAATTTGGTGCGGATCAGGCAGGGGGATGAGTGGAAAACCGCATTTAATACGTCCGAGGGCCACTTTGAGTATTTGGTGATGCCTTTTGGTCTTTCTAATGCCCCTTCAGTCTTCCAGTCCTTTATGCATGATATTTTCCGCGATTTTTTGGATAAATTTATGATAGTGTATCTGGATGATATTCTGATTTTTTCGGATGACTGGGACTCTCATGTCCGGCAAGTTAAGAGGGTTTTTCAGGTTTTGCGGTCTAATTCTCTGTGTGTCAAGGGTTCTAAGTGCGTTTTTGGGGTTCAGAGAATTTCCTTTTTGGGATATATTTTTTCTCCCTCTTCCATTGAGATGGATCCTGTCAAGGTTCAAGCTATTTGTGATTGGACGCAGCCCTCTTCTCTTAAAAGTCTTCAGAAATTTTTGGGCTTTGCCAACTTTTATCGTCGATTTATTTCTGGTTTTTCGGATGTCGTTAAGCCATTGACCGATTTGACTAGACAGGGTGCTGATGTTGCTAATTGGTCCCCTGATGCTGTGGAGGCCTTTCAGGAGCTTAAGCGCTGTTTTTCTTCTGCCCCTGTGTTGCGTCAGCCTGATGTGACTCTTCCTTTTCAGGTTGAGGTCGACGCTTCTGAGATCGGAGCTGGGGCAGTGTTGTCGCAGAAAAGTTCTGACTGCGCCGTGATGAGGCCTTGTGCCTTCTTTTCCCGTAAATTTTCGCCCGCTGAGCGGAATTATGATGTTGGGAATCGGGAGCTTTTGGCCATGAAGTGGGCGTTTGAGGAGTGGCGCCATTGGCTCGAGGGGGCCAGACATCAGGTGGTGGTATTGACTGACCACAAAAATTTGATTTATCTTGAGACCGCCAGGCGCCTGAATCCTAGACAGGCGCGCTGGTCATTATTTTTTTCTCGGTTTAATTTTGTGGTATCGTACCTACCAGGTTCTAAGAATGTTAAGGCGGATGCCCTTTCTAGGAGTTTTGAGCCTGATTCACCTGGCAACTCTGACCCCACAGGTATTCTTAAGGAGGGAGTTATCTTGTCAGCCGTTTCTCCAGACCTGCGGCGGGCCTTGCAGGAGTTTCAGGCGGATAGACCGGATCGTTGTCCGCCTGATAGGCTGTTTGTTCCTGATGATTGGACCAGTAAAGTCATCTCTGAGGTGCATTCTTCTGCGTTGGCAGGTCATCCTGGAATTTTTGGTACCAGGGATTTGGTGGCAAGATCCTTCTGGTGGCCTTCCCTGTCACGAGATGTGCGAGGCTTTGTGCAGTCTTGTGACGTTTGTGCTCGGGCCAAGCCTTGTTGTTCTCGGGCTAGTGGATTATTGTTGCCCTTGCCTATTCCTAAGAGGCCTTGGACACACATCTCGATGGATTTTATTTCAGATCTGCCTGTTTCTCAGAAGATGTCTGTCATCTGGGTGGTGTGTGACCGTTTTTCTAAGATGGTTCATTTGGTTCCCCTGCCCAAATTGCCTTCTTCTTCCGAGTTGGTGCCCCTGTTTTTTCAAAATGTTGTTCGTTTGCATGGTATTCCTGAGAATATCGTTTCTGACAGAGGAACCCAATTTGTGTCTAGATTTTGGCGGGCATTTTGTGCTAGGATGGGCATAGATTTGTCTTTTTCGTCTGCTTTTCACCCTCAGACTAATGGCCAGACCGAGCGGACTAATCAGACCCTGGAGACATATCTGAGGTGTTTTGTGTCTGCTGACCAGGATGATTGGGTTGCTTTTTTGCCATTGGCGGAGTTCGCCCTCAATAATCGGGCCAGCTCTGCCACCTTGGTTTCCCCGTTTTTCTGTAATTCGGGGTTCCATCCTCGATTTTCCTCCGGTCAGATGGAATCCTCGGATTGTCCTGGAGTGGATGCGGTGGTGGAGAGATTGCATCATATCTGGGGGCAGGTGATGGACAATTTAAAGTTGTCCCAGGAGAAGACTCAGCTTTTTGCCAACCGTCACCGTCGTGTTGGTCCTCGGCTTTGTGTTGGAGATTTGGTGTGGTTGTCTTCTCGTTTTGTCCCTATGAGGGTCTCATCTCCTAAGTTTAAGCCTCGGTTCATCGGTCCGTATAAAATATTGGAGATTCTTAACCCTGTTTCCTTCCGTTTGGACCTCCCTGCATCCTTTTCTATTCATAACGTTTTTCATCGGTCGTTATTGCGCAGGTATGAGGCACCGGTTGTGCCTTCCGTTGAGCCTCCTGCTCCGGTGTTGGTTGAGGGTGAGTTGGAGTACGTTGTGGAAAAAATCCTAGACTCCCGTGTTTCCAGACGGAGACTCCAGTATCTGGTCAAGTGGAAGGGATATGGCCAGGAGGATAATTCTTGGGTCACTGCATCTGATGTTCATGCCTCTGATCTGGTTCGTGCCTTTCATAGGGCCCATCCTGATCGCCCTGGTGGTTCTGGTGAGGGTTCGGTGCCCCCTCCTTGAGGGGGGGGTACTGTTGTGAATTTGGATTCTGGGCTCCCCCGGTGGCTACTGGTGGAATTGAACTTGTGACATCATCTTCCCTGTTCACCTGTTCTGATTAGATCTGGGTGTCGCTATATAACCTGGCTTCTCTGTTAGATGCTTGCCGGTCAACAATGTTATCAGAAGCCTCTCTGTGCTTGTTCCTGCTCCCAGACATCTACTAGATAAGTTGGACATTCGTCCATGTTTTGTTTTTGTATTTTGGTTCCAGTTCACAGCTGCAGTTTCGTTACTGTGTCTGGAAAGCTCTTGTTGATCAGGAATTGCCACTCTGGTATTATGAGTTAATGCCAGAGTCCTAAAGTAATTTCTGGATGTGTTTTGTTAGGGTTTTCTACTGACCATGAAAGTATGCTTTCTGTCTTCTGCTATCTAGAAAGCGGACCTCAAATTTGCTAAAACTATTTTCCTGCTGCGTTTGTTGTTTCATCTCATATCACCGCCAATATATGTGGGGGGCTTCTGTCTCCTTTTTTTTTGGGCATTTCTCTAGAGGTGAGTCAGGTCTTATATTTCCCTCTGCTAGCATTATTTAGTTCTCCGGCCGGCGCTGGGCATATAGGGATAAAAAGTAGGACATGCTACCTGGCTACTTCTAGATGATGCGGTAGGTTTAGTTCATGGTCAGTATAGTTACATCTTCCAAGAGCTTGTTCCTATAGAGGCTTATGCTAGTTCTCTGGCCATGGAGATCATGACAAGTTCCACTCACAGCCACCAGAGGGAGTCCACGGACAGAACTCGCTGAAGTATCATTCATGACCACAGGAGGGAGTTCAAGAACGGAATTCACAACTGTACCCCCCCCTTGAGGAGGGGTCACCGAACCCTCACCAGAGCCCCCAGGCCGATCAGGACGAGCCAAATGAAGGCACGAACCAACTCAGCCGCATGGACATCGGAGGCAAAAACCCAGGAATTATCCTCCTGACCATAGCCCTTCCATTTGACCAGGTACTGAAGTTTCCGTCTCGAAATACGAGAATCTAAAATCTTCTCCACCACATACTCCAACTCCCCCTCGACCAACACCGGAGCAGGAGGGTCAACGGAGGGAACCATAAGCGCCACATATCTCCGCAACAACGACCTATGGAACACATTATGGATGGCAAAAGAAGCTGGAAGGGCCAAACGAAACGACACAGGATTGAGAATTTCGGAAATCTTATAAGGACCAATGAAACGAGGCTTAAACTTAGGAGAAGAAACCTTCATAGGGACATGGCGAGACGACAACCAAACCAAATCCCCAACACGAAGTCGGGGACCAACACAGTGACGGCGGTTGGCGAAACGTTGAGCCTTCTCCTGGGACAATGTCAAATTGTCCACTACATGAGTCCAAATTTGCTGCAACCTGTCCACCACAGAATCCACATCAGGACAGTCCGAAGGCTCAACCTGCCCAGAAGAAAAACGAGGATGAAAACCAGAATTACAAAGAAAAGGCGAAACCAAAGTAGCCGAACTGGCCCGATTATTAAGGGCGAACTCAGCCAATGGCAAGAAGGTCACCCAATCATCCTGATCAGCAGAAACAAAGCATCTCAGATAGGTCTCCAAAGTCTGATTAGTTCGTTCGGTTTGGCCATTTGTCTGAGGATGGAAAGCCGAAGAGAAAGACAAATCAGTGCCCATCTTAGCACAAAAGGACCGCCAAAACCTTGAAACAAACTGGGAACCTCTGTCCGACATGATGTTCTCCGGAATGCCATGCAAACGAACCACATGCTGGAAAAATAGTGGAACCAAATCAGAGGAGGAAGGTAACTTAGGCAAGGGTACCAAATGGACCATCTTAGAGAAGCGATCACAAACCACCCAGATGACAGACATCCTTTGAGAGACAGGAAGATCTGAAATAAAATCCATGGAAACATGCGTCCAATGCCTTTTCGGGACTGGCAAGGGCAAAAGTAACCCACTGGCATGAGAACAGCAGGGCTTGGCCCAAGCACAAGTCCCACAAGACTGCACAAAAGAACGCACATCCCGTGACAAGGAAAGCCACCAAAAGGACCTAGCCACCAAATCTCTGGTACCAAAAATCCCAGGATGACCAGCCAACACCGAACAATGAACCTCAGAGATAACTCTACTAGTCCATCTATCAGGGACAAACAGTTTTTCTGCTGGACAACGGTCAGGTCTATCAGCCTGAAACTCCTGAAGCGCCCGCCGCAAATCAGGTGAGATGGCAGACAGAATTACCCCCTCTTGGAGAATACCAGCCGGCTCAGGAACTCCCGGGGAATCAGGCACAAAACTCCTTGAAAGGGCATCGGCCTTCAAATTCTTAGAACCCGGAAGGTATGAAACCACAAAATCGAAACGGGAGAAAAACAGCGACCATCGAGCCTGTCTAGGATTCAACCGCTTAGCAGACTCGAGATAAGTCAGATTTTTGTGATCCGTTAAGACCACTACGCGATGCTTGGCTCCCTCAAGCCAATGTCGCCACTCCTCGAACGCCCACTTCATAGCCAACAACTCCCGATTGCCAACATCATAATTACGCTCTGCAGGCGAAAACTTTCTAGAAAAGAAAGCACATGGCTTCATCACAGAGCCATCAGAAGATCTTTGAGACAAAACAGCCTCTGCTCCAATCTCAGAAGCATCAACCTCGACCTGAAAAGGGAGCGAAACATCTGGCTGACACAACACAGGGGCCGAAGAGAAACGACGTTTCAACTCCCGAAAAGCCTCAACGGCCGCAGAGGACCAATTCACCACATCAGCACCTTTCTTGGTCAAATCAGTCAACGGTTTAACAACACTAGAAAAATTAGCGATGAAGCGACGGTAAAAATTAGCAAAGCCCAAGAATTTCTGAAGGCTCTTCACAGATGTAGGCTGAGTCCAATCATAAATGGCCTGAACTTTAACAGGATCCATCTCGATAGTAGAAGGGGAAAAAATGAAACCCAAAAAGGAAATCTTCTGAACTCCGAAGAGACACTTAGACCCCTTCACAAACAAAGAATTAGCACGAAGAACCTGGAACACCATTCTGACCTGCTTCACATGAGACTCCCAATCATCCGAAAAGACCAAAATATCATCCAAATATACAATAATGAATCTATCCAAATACTTTCGGAAGATGTCATGCATAAAGGACTGAAACACAGATGGAGCATTAGAAAGCCCGAATGGCATCACCAGGTACTCAAAATGGCCCTCGGGCGTATTAAATGCTGTTTTCCATTCATCGCCCTGTTTAATACGCACAAGGTTATACGCCCCTCGAAGATCTATCTTGGTGAACCAACTAGCCCCCTTAATCCGAGCAAACAAATCAGACAGTAGAGGCAAAGGGTACTGAAATTTGACCGTGATTTTATTGAGAAGGCGGTAATCTATACGAGGTCTCAGAGAACCATCCTTCTTGGCCACAAAAAAGAACCCTGCTCCCAACGGTGACGACGACGGGTGAATATGCCCTTTCTCCAAGGACTCCTTTATATAACTCCGCATAGCGGCGTGTTCCGGCACAGTTAAATTGAAAAGTCGTCCCTTAGGAAATTTACTACCAGGAATCAAATTAATAGCACAATCACAATCCCTATGAGGAGGTAGGGCACTGGAGTTGGGCTCATCGAATACATCTCGGTAATCCGACAAAAACTCAGGGACTTCAGAAGGAGTAGAAGGAGAAATTGACAGCAACGGAACGTCACCATGTTCCCCCTGACAACCCCAACTGGACACAGACATTGATTTCCAATCCAATACTGGATTATGGACCTGTAGCCATGGCAAACCCAACACGACCACATCATGCAAGTTATGCAACACCAAAAAGCGAACATCTTCCTGATGTGCAGGAGCCATGCACATGGTCAACTGAGTCCAGTACTGAGGCTTATTCTTGGCCAAAGGCGTAGCATCAATTCCCCTTAATGGAATAGGATACTGCAAGGGCTCCAAGAAAAAACCACAGCGCCTGGCAAACTCCAAGTCCATCAAATTCAGGGCAGCGCCTGAGTCCACAAATGCCATAACAGAGTAGGACGACAAAGAGCAAATCAGAGTAACGGACAAAAGAAATTTAGGCTGTACAGTACCAATGGTGACAGACCTAGCAAACCGCTTAGTGCGCTTAGGACAATCAGAGATAGCATGAGTGGGGTCACCACAGTAAAAACACAGCCCATTCTGATGTCTGTGTTCTTGCCGTTCAGCTCTGGTCAAAGTCCTATCACATTGCATAGGCTCAGGCCTCTGCTCAGAGGACACCGCCAAATGGTGCACAACCTTGCGTTCATGCAGGCGCCGGTCGATCTGAATGGCCAAGGACATTGATTCATTCAGACCAGCAGGCGTGGGAAACCCCACCATAACATCCTTAAGGGCTTCAGAAAGACCTTTTCTTAAAATTGCTGCAAGGGCACACTCATTCCATTGAGTAAGCACAGACCACTTTCTAAACTTCTGGCAATATACCTCCGCTTCATCCTGACCTTGACACAGAGCTAGCAAGATTTTCTCTGCCTGATCCACAGAGTTAGGTTCATCATAAAGCAATCCAAGCGCCAGAAAAAATGCATCTACATTAAGCAATGCAGGATCTCTTGGTGCAAGGGAGAATGCCCAGTCTTGTGGGTCGCCACATAACAAAGAAATAATGATTTTTACTTGCTGAATGGGGTCACCAGAGGAGCGGGGTTTCAAAGCAAGAAACAGTTTACAATTATTTTTGAAATTCAGAAATTTAGATCTATCTCCAAAAAACAAATCAGGAATTGGAATTCTAGGCTCTAACATAGGATTCTGAACTACATAATCTTGAATGCTTTGTACCCTCATAGTGAGGTGATCAACACAAGAAGACAGACCTTGAATGTCCATATCTACACCTGAGTCCTGAACCACCCAGAGGTTAAGGGGAAAAGAAAGACAAAACACACTGCAGAGAAAAAAAAATGGTCTCAGAACTTCTCTTATCCCTCTATTGAGATGCATTAACACTTTGTGGCCCAGCTGTACTGTTATGGACCTGGTGGTTAGGTGCACCTGGAATGACCTGATGGTTAAACTAGAAGACAGGACGAGCTCTGGGAAGTGGGAACTCTGCTGACCGCAAATCCTAATCCTATAACACACACACTAGAAATAGCTGTGGAGCGTACCTAACTCTCCCTAGACGCCTCTTCACAGCCTAAGAGCTAACTACCCCTAAAGATAGGAAAATAAGCCTTACCTTGCCTCAGAGAAATTCCCCAAAAGGTAAAGACAGCCCCCCACATATATTAACTGTGAGTTAAGAGGAAAGTCACAAACACAGGGATGAAACAGGTTTCAGCAAAGGAGGCCAGACTTACGAGATAGACTGAGGATAGGAAAGGGATCTATGCGGTCAGCACAAAAAGCTACAAAAAGCCACGCAGAGTGTGCAAAAAGACCCCCGCACCGACTCACGGTGCGGAGGTGCCACTCTGCAACCCAGAGCTTCCAGCTAGCAAGGCAATATCATGTTAGCAAGCTGGACTAGAACTTAGCAAGTACTAAGAAATATATTTCAGTACAAAATGAACAACAAAATGAACTAGCAGAGACTTAGCTTCGCTGGAGTAGACAGGTCATCAGAAAGATCTGAGAGAGATCTGAACCAGTGCTAATACATTGACAGCTGGCATGGAGTAACGATCTGAGTGGAGTTAAATAGAGAAGCCAGCCTAGCCCCAAACGAGGGCAGCTGAGGGAGCAACCTCAGAACCAGCAGTTCCACTCACAGCCACCAGAGGGAGTCCACGGACAGAACTCTCCAAAGTATCATTCATGACCACAGGAGGGAGTTCAAGAACGGAATTCACAACATGTGACTTCAGGATATCTTTTGGGAGTGACCCATGGTTTTGGCCCCATATGGAGGGCAAGAGGTTTTCTTACAGAAGCAGGTATTCCTGTTAAACACTGGCACCTCATTGAGCAGGTGATGGACGCACTACTGCACCTGAAAGAGGTTGCCATAGTCGAGGTAAGGACACACAGAAAGCTCTCTACCAATGAGGCATGAGGCACAAACGAGGAGGACCAAGCAGCCAAGGAAGCTGCAAGAATGCCTAGGCGACACGAGACCCCTGGGGCACCTCAACGGACCATGGTAAGCGCGGAGTATAACCAGCTGACCCTAAGCATCTTGCAGGCTATGACTCAGGAATCCACTGTGAAGGAGTCGAAGGTCTGGTCACAGAGAGGTACCCGGGACCATGCAGGTTTGTGGAGGGTGGGACAGCGGGTGTGTCTGCCAAAATCTTTGTGCTCTGTGATGACCCAAGTGGCTCACAATCCAATGCACCGGTCCAAGGATATATATGCCAAGGTAGATGAGAGGGTCACTCACAATTTCATAATGCTCCCTTTTGGATTCTGCTCAGGCATGTACCCCATTGCACAACACAGGTAGTATAGGCAATGCACCACAGACACATGCCCAAGCCTCTCTACCAGTTCCAATGACTGCAACCTGACTTCATACAACTACCTCCAGGTAGGAATGTATGTGCTCGTGCGTGTTGATCTCTTCCCAGGGTGACCGGAAGCCTTCCAGATGCCAAAAAGCTAGGGAGGTAATATAAAATGTCAGACAACTGAGGCCACATAGGAAAAATGTCCCCCTTTCAGGCAACTTCATGGCTGTGTCCAGAGCCTCAAGGAGAGACTGTTGCTTATGCATGAATAAGTTTTTGATTCTGTTCCAGGAGGTTAGGTAGTAATCCAAAGACATGCAAGGAGACCACTGGAGCTGGAATCTCACGGTCCTCTCGCCACAGCTACACCTGTACCGCTTGAGGGAGACCCTGCTTGGAATCATGCAAGCCAGTGTATGGTCCAGGAGTGGAAGAATGTTAATCCTGCTCCTGATAATGTTTAAAGCCCATAGACTATAATTCAGCTAAACAATTAAATAAATCAAAAAACGTAAAAGGCGCGGTGGGTAGTGTTGAGCGATACCGTCCGATACTTGAAAGTATCGGTATCGGAAAGTATCGGCCGATACCGGCAAAGTATCGGATCTAATCCGATACCGATACCCGATACCAATACAAGTCAATGGGACTCAAGTATCGGACGGTATCCCTGATGGTTCCCAGGGTCTGAAGGAGAGGAAACTCTCCTTCAGGCCCTGGGATCCATATTAATGTGTAAAATAAAGAATTAAAATAAAAAATATTGCTATACTCACCTCTCCGACGCAGCCTGGACCTCACCGAGGGAACCGGCAGCATTCTTTGCTTAAAATGCGCGCGTTTACTTCCTTCCGTGATGTCACGGCTTGTGATTGGTCGCGTGCCGCCCATGTGGCCGCGACGCGACCAATCACAGCAAGCCGTGACGTAATTTTCAGGTCCTCAATGCCTAATTCTAGGCATTCAGGATTTTTAAATTACGTTCCGGCTTGTGATTGGTCGCGTCGCGGTCACATGGGCGATGCGACCAATCACAAGCCGTGACGTCACGGGAGGCAGGAAACGCGCGCATTTTAAAATTACGTCATGGCTTGTGATTAGTTGCGTGCCGCCCATGTGACCGCGACGCGACCAATCACAGCAAGCCGTGACGTAATTTTCAGGTCCTCAATGCCTAATTCTAGGCATTCAGGATTTTAAAATTACGTTCCGGCTTGTGATTGGTCGCGTCGCGGTCACATGGGCGATGCGACCAATCACAAGCCGTGACGTCACGGGAGGCAGGAAACGCGCGCATTTTAAAATTACGTCATGGCTTGTGATTAGTTGCGGGCCGCCCATGTGACCGCGACGCGACCAATCACAGCAAGCCGTGACGTAATTTTCAGGTCCTGAATGCAGAATTAGGCATTCAGGACCTGAAATTATGTCACGGCTTGCTGTGATTGGTCGCGTCGCGGTTACATGGGCGGCACGCAACCAATCACAAGCCGTGACGTAATTTTAAAATGCGCGCGTTTCCTGCCTCCCGTGACGTCACGGCTTGTGATTGGTCGCGTTGCCCATGTGACCGTGACGCGACCAATCACAAGCCGGAACGTAATTTTAAAATCCTGAATGCCTAGAATTAGGCATTGAGGACCTGAAAATTACGTCACGGCTTGCTGTGATTGGTCGCGTCGCGGCCACATGGGCGGCACGCGACCAATCACAAGCCGTGACATCATGGAAGGAAGTAAACGCGCGCATTTTAAGCAAAGAACGCTGCCGGTTCCCTCGGTGAGGTCCAGGCTGCGTCGGAGAGGTGAGTATAGCAATATTTTTTATTTTAATTCTTTATTTTACACATTAATGTTGTTTCGATACCGATACCCGATACCACAAAAGTATCGGATCTCGGTATCGGAATTCCGATACCCGCAAGTATCGGCCGATACCCGATACTTGCGGTATCGGAATGCTCAACACTAGCGGTGGGAGGAAGCACAGAAAATCAATCTGGTGTGCTAACCCGCCGCAAGAAGGGCATGATGAGATAAGCCGAAATATAGTTAATCTCTCTTCCAAGTCCTTTTTTTAGAAGAACAATTGCAAGTTTTGACCTATGGCTTAAATTTTGCACCGGACCAAGACTTTGATTTGTTTTCCACCATTTTGGATGTCAATAAATTCCTCAGGAACTTAACCATAAAAAAACATTTTTTTTTCCACTGATCAAGAAAATTGTGCTGAAAGGGAAGAAAAAGTCAAAAATGACTTTCACACACTAGATTTTCACGAGCAAATGTCACTTGTTATATTGCAGGATCTACAGGATAGTGGTACAGAAAATAAAGTTATTAACCAAGCAAATAATTTTAGTACAAAAAAACCCTATTTTTATCCTATAAACTCTCGAGTAGAGTGCATGAACAAATTCCAGGAAATAGTAGAACGAGATCTTAAATCTCTATATGAAAATAAATTATCGAGTAAAAATAATTTATCCAGAAAGGAGAAAATAGCCATTCAAGAAATTAAAGCTATGAATGACATAGTGATAAAAACAAGTGACAAGGGAGGAATTATTGTTACAATGAACTCCATTGATTATAAAAATGAGATCTCGAAATTAATCTCTGACAGTAATGTCTATAAAAAATTAAGTACTGATCCCACTATCCTCTTTAAACAACAGATTGATGTAATGATAGAGGAAGGTGTAGCTTTGGGAGTTTTAACATCTAAACAAGCTGATTATTTACACGTCTCTCATCCTGTAACGCCCATATTATATGGGCTTCCTAAAATGCATAAGCAAGCAGCTTTTCCTCCAATGAGACCTATAGTCTCTAGCATTGGTTCACTGAATGAATTTTTAGGTCAGTGGTTGGATTCGGTTTTGCAGCAGTTGGTTTCTAGAACTCCTGGACATATTAGGGACACCAAAGATGTCTTGGGTATTATAACACAAAAACAGTGGAATTCAGATTTTACATGGCTAAGCTGCGATGTGGTATCATTATATACCTGTATTCCGCATGATATAGCGATGTCAGCCCTTCAATTCCATCTCAACAAATATAGTGTTTATTCGGAGGACTTGGTTAATTTTATTTTACAGGTCACTTTCTTTTTATTAACACACAATTTTTTTTCTTTTGATGAGGAGTATTATTTGCAGTGCACAGGCGTTTCTATGGGCGCTAAATTTTCTCCATCTCTGGCAAATCTGGTGATGGCCCATTGGGAATTTTTATATTTATTTTCAGTAGTAAATCCTTTTTCTTCTTTTATCCACTGGTATGGCAGATACATCGACGATACGTTGATTATCTGGAAGGGCGATGTATCTGCCATACAAAAATTTGTGGATTACATTAATAACAACGATTTCAACATAAAATTTACGTTTGTGCATGCAGTTTCCAAAATTTCATTTCTTGATTTGGAATTGACAGGGATTCCTGATGAGTTGGTATCTACACGTACGTTTACAAAGCCAATGGTATGGAATACGGTGCTCCATGCGAAAAGCAGTCATCCTAGGCATACAATCAAAGCCATCCCCATGGGGGAATTTACCAGATTGAAGCGGAATTGCAACAACAATAGTAATTTTAATAATGATTTATTTCAAGCAGGGAATAAATTTAGAAAGTGGGGGTACCCTAACTGGATGCTCAATAGAGCATTAAATGTTGCCAAACAGAAGAATCAGTTAGATCTTTTAGATGTGGAATCTAGCCATAAGAAAAACAAAAATGACATCCATAAAAATGTGGCAACTAAGCCATATGTCTGTCTACAATTTAGCCCGCAATTTAATGAGATCAAAACAATTATTAATTGGGCTATTCCAATTCTTTTTGAAGATCCCACTCTTGCTGTATTGTTAAATAATGGTTGCAACGTTGTAGCAAGAAGGGCACCTACGCTAGGTAACATATTATCCCCTAATTGCTTTATGTCCAAACAACCTAATAGCACCTGGCTTAGTTGTACGGGTTGCTATAAATGCAATATCACTAATTGTACTACCTGTAAGCATTTAATAGTTACAAAATTGTTTGGTACTAGGGGTATGGAAAATAAATATAAATTAAAACTTTTATTAATTGTAACACACGATTTGTAGTATACAAAATAGATTGCATTTCCTGCGACAAATCATACATTGGTTGCACAATCAGAAAACTAAAAAACCGCATCTCTGAACATTTGTACGATATCAAATGTACAACTAACAGCAATCGTACCGTTTCCTCAGCAGCGAGACATTTCATTGAAATGCATTCACGCAGTACTGATTCCTTTACGGGCATTGAAAAAATAAAAAAACCTCCGCGGGGAGGAGACATGCATAGGTCTTTACTCACACGGGAAGCCTTTTGGATGTTTAATTTGGGTACTAGATTTCCGCATGGTTTAAATAAAAAAAGTGAACTTATGTTTCACTATTAGAGACGGTAAATTGCAGTGCAGGCATAGATTCATGTATTTATATATTGCATGTTTTTTAGCCCCTTTTTTGTGTTTTTTCTGTCCTTTTTTTTTTGTATATATGGGATTTATTGTATCTTACCATTGCATATGTATATATATATATTGTTTATATTTTTTAGAATATCTGGCAATGATCTATATGTGTCTGTGATTCAAAGTGCTGTTGGTCAGGTGAGCTCCTTTTTTTTTTTTTTTTTTGCTTTACCTTTCCATTGGTAGGTCAGTCCTTCTTATACCAGATCAGCTGTGACAAAGACCGTATGGTCGAAACGCGTAGCTTTCTTCACTTGTGATATGGCATTGTCCCAGGAGTGTGTCCTCTACTATTTTATATGATGGATTAAAGTTTTACATTTTATCAAAGAAGCTGGAACATTTTTCTCTTTTACTTGGATTTGCATCACGTTGAGTCAGGACGAAGTTCCGTGCTTCTTGCATATATCGGTGAGCTGGCTTTTTTTCTTTCTTTGTCCTGATAATGTTGACAGCCTCACCTCAAGAAGGACAAATACCTATGCTAACTACAGATGCCTCAGGGATACCAACAATGTGGTTTGACGCGTCTGAGAAATCTGTCACTTTTAGATTTGACTTTTGTAAGATAGTGAAATGTCAATGGAATCTTAAATTTGGGAGAAAGAGCAGTAACCCCAGTTATAAATTTTTAATGACAATCGAAGGGGCTGTGGTATATATCTGTGTAACCAGGCCAAGGAATGAGAACTGTGCTTCATGGTCTGATGCAGCTTGGAATACGGGAAACCCTTGGGGATATGAGCCAGAGGAAGCTAAGACTCGCCTTAGTGTATCAGGGAAGCCTCTTCTTCAGAGGATGTACGTTACAACTATGGGGGGCAGATGGGAATGTAAAATAGAGGATCTCTCTCCCGGATCATCTTGCAACACCCTCCTCGTGAATATAAATGAACCCTCTCGGGGAGATAAAGGCCTTTATGTACTGGGACTACATTCCCCGGGCAAAAGGGCTCAGTTGGGACAATTTTTGCTAAGGGCTTTCCTCCAACAAGAAAGTGGGAATGAGGGAAAGGAGCCCCAAGAGACAACAGCAATAGGAAGACCAAAATTTAACATGTTTAAGGAAGTGAGCTACAAGGAGAAGATAGCCATAGAAACAGGCTACATTGAAAGAAATGAGTGGCTCATGTGGATGAGATTTACCGCAGGGCAGCATAATAAGTCTAATTGTATTGCCTGTGCTACCGCCAGACCCCATTTAGGGACAATTCCTCTCAGGTCATCAGAACCAGACCAAACAGACTTGCAATGCATTTTAGCCTTATATGATGCTGCATATGACCCCTCTGACAATGCTCTGTGTTATGCTCTTTCAGCTTTGTATCCACCTGTGAAAACTGATCAGGTACCTCCTAGAGTTTTTGCATATCCAGGAAATTACACCTGTTTCCAGAGGCAAAGGACAGGAACAGAAAAATCAGTATTAGTAGGAAACCTAACATCAGAGTTCTGTGACACTGCCATCCCCATAGACCAAGATACAGGGGCTTCAAAGCTAAATGGTTTCAGGGACAGACTTCAGCAAGAAGTGATATATGGTGGTTATGTGGAGATATGCAACTTAGAGCCAGATTGCCAGCAGATTGGGTTGGCACCTGTGTCCTAACACAGATACTCATGCCATTCCAGATAATCTCATCAGAATAGATACAAAGGGGTAAACTGAATGCTGATACTCTACATAGACATAAGAGATCATCACCTGCTGGATCCTTTGATCCAAGGATTTACATAGACAGCATAGGGGTTCCTAGAGGGGTACCAGATGAATATAAAGCTAGGAACCAGATTGCAGCAGGGTTTGAGTCAGTTTTCTTTTGGTGGGTTACCCTTAATAAGAATGTGGACTGGATAAATTACATATCTATATATATAATTGTCTAAGGGTTTTTCTGTCTGTCTGTCTGTCCTGGAAATCCCACGTCTCTGATTGGTCGAGGCTGCCAGGCCTTGACCAATCAGCGACGGGCACAGCATGGCGATGATGATGTCATAAAGGTTGCCTCGACCAATCAGCGACGGGCACAGTCTGCCGCGAATTCGCATTGACCAATCAGCGACGGGCACAGTATCGACGTAGATGTCATAATGGTTGTGATGGCGACGATGATGTCATAAAGGTTGCCTCGACCAATCAGCGACGGGCACAGTCTGCCGCGAATTCTGGAATCATCATTGTCCATATACTACGGGGACATGCATATTCTAGAATACCCAATGCATTAGAATCGGGCCACAATCTAGTATATTATAATCAACAAAGGATTATAAATTATACAAGAGATGCGATAAAAGGAATAGCAGAACAATTGGGCCCTACTTCCTTGATAACATGGCAAAATAGAATGGCTTTAGATATGTTGCTAGCAGAAAAAGGAGGTGTTTGTAAAATGTTTGGCACTTGCTGTTGTACTTTTATCCCAAACAACAGAGACCCAGATGGAAGCATCACTAAAGCACTGGAGGGTCTTACATCACTGTCTGAGGAGCTGGCAGAGAATTCTGGTATCAACAATCCCTTCACAGATTGGCTCGAGTCATGGTTCGGAAAATGGAGTCACCTGGTGTCCAGTCTCCTCATCTCTCTCGCCGTCGTCACTGCAATACTTGTGGTCACCAGATGCTGCTGCATACCTTGCATTAGAGGGCTCCTCCAGAGACTGATCGATGCGTCCATTACTAAGACTATGTACATGCAAATGAAACCCCACAACGATGATTATGAACACATGATATGATTGAGAATAGGATATGATCTCCCCATCCTATGGGGGATTCGGCCAAAGAATTGACAAGAAAGTCCGACATTGGCATTAGGCCAGTGAGAGCACCTGTAGGCCAGGGGTAGAGTCATATCTAATCTCAAAAGGGGGGACTGATGGGGAAATCAGGGACCACCTTGATGCATTCTTACAAATCATATACATGTCTCTGAGTCTGACAGAATATGCCCGGACAAGCCTTGTTTTGCTAAACTAATTCTGCTGACTATTGATTATTAATTAGAATTGCTGACTTGCTGAGGCTAATCAAGATGAGATTTAAGACCTCTTACACCACATACCTGTCCACAGTTCTCTCCTTATAAGGAATAAAACTGATGAATTAAGAATGATCTCATATGTAATAAATAGTTGATTTGCGCACAAACATAATGTATACGCCTACTCAAAAGTGTATGTAACTGAGGGTCTGGAATTATTAAACTTTATGGCTTCTGAAACAGATTACGTCTGTCTCTGTCCATCATTGCTCTGGAGCATCCATATCGGGCAGCCATCCAATATCCCTGAGTGTCTGACTTGCAGACCACCCTAACATAGTCAGGGTCGGGGGTGTGGTTACAGCGATCACTCTGTATACTCAGAACAGTGACTGAACTGGCACTGCTCCATCCATGACTGATTACCGGATGCTAAAGTTGCAATGAAGGACAGCATCAAATCCGGGTGAAAAATGTCCAAAAAGTGGTTCCTTTATTATGCCATAAAAAAGATTTTTTATGGCATAATAAAGGAACCACTTTTTGGACATTTTTCACCCGGATTTGATGCTGTCCTTCATTGCAACTTTGGTATGTACATTTTCCATTTTGTCCAGTGGAATTAGGACTTGCATCACCATATCTGATCTGCTGTTGGCATTTTTCTAAGGTTTTTGATTACTGGATGCTGGCAGGGAGAATTATGATAATTAATAATTTAGTTTAAACAGCCATTCTGTGCTGGCTCTGTCTCTCTAACATACAGGTGCTTCTTACAAAATTAGAATTTCATCAAAAAGTTAATTTATTTCAGTTATTCAATACAAAAAGTTAAACTCATACTGTATTATATAGAGTCATTACAAACAGAGTGATCTAGTTCAAGCATTTATTTCTGTTAATGTTGATGATTATGGCATACAGCCAATAAAAACCCAAAAGTCATTATTTCAGTAAACTAGAATAATTAACAAAAAACACCTGCAAATGCTTCCTAAGCATTTAAAAAGGTCCCTTCATCAGTTTCAGTAGGCTCCACAATCATGGGGAAGACTGCTGACTTGACAGCAAGGCAGTCATTCACACACTCCACAAGGAGAGTGAGCCACATAAGGTCATCGCTAAAGAAGCTGGCTATTCACAGAGTGCTGTATCAAAGCATATTTAAGAAATGTTGCGTGGAAGGAAAAAGTGTGGTAGAAAAATGTGCAGAAGCATCCAGGATGACCGCAGCCTTGAAAGGATTGCTAAGAAAAGGCCATTCAAAAATTTGGGGGAGATTCACAACTAGTGTACAACTGCTGGAGTCATTGCTTCAAGAGCCACCACACACAGACATATCCAGGACATGGGCTACAAGTGTGATATTCCTTGTGTCAAGCCACTTATGACCAATAGGCCATGCCAGAAGCGTCTTACCTGGGCCAAGGAGAAAAAGATTCGGACTGTTGCTCAGTTGTCCAAGGTGTTGTTTTCATATGAAAGTAAATTTTGCATTTCATTTGGAAATCAAGGTCCCAGAGTCTGTAGGGAGAGTGGAGAGGCACACAATCCAAGCTGCTTGAGATCTAGCGTAAAGTTTCCACAATCAGTGATGGTTTGGGGAACCATGTCATTTGCTGGTGTAGGTCCACTGTGTTTTATCAAGACCAAAGTCATGACAGCCATCTACCAGGAAATGTTAGCGCACTTTATGCTTCCCTCTGCTGACATGCTTTTTAGAGATGGAAATTTCATTCTCCAGCAGGATTTGCACCTGTCCACACTGCCAAAAGTACCATGACCTGGTTTAAAAACAACAGTATCACTGTGCTTGGTTGGCCAGCAAACTCAACTGACCTTAACCCCATAGAGAATATATAGGGTATTGTCAAGAGGAAGATGACAGACACCAGAACCGACAATGCAGACAAGCTGAAGTCTACTATCAAAGCAACCTGGGCTTTCATAACATCTCAGCAGTGCCAAAGACTGATCACATCCATGCCACGCCTCATTGATGCAGTGATTGATGCAAAAGGAGCCCCGAACAAATAGTGAGTGGATTTACTGAACATACATTTCAGTAAGCCAACATTTTGGATTTTAAAATCATTTTTCAAACTGGTGCAATTAAGTATTCCAATTTACTGAGATAATAAGTTTTGGGTTTTCATTGGCTGTAAGCCATAATCAACATTAACAGAAATAAACACTTGAAATAGATCACACTGTAATGACTCTATACAATATATGAATTTCACTTTTGTATTGAAGAACTGAAATAAATTAACTTTTTGATGATATTCTAATTTTGTGAGAAGAAACTATAGATAATAAGAGACTTTGGTGGACACTGTGGTAGTATTTTTGATGAAGACACTTCTATGGCAATGATAATGAATAGGGTTGAGCGACTTTCATTTTTTAAAGATCGAGTCGGGTTTTGTGAAACCCGACTTTGTCCAGAGTCGAGTCGAGTGCAGTCGGCCGATTATCGCTTAAAGTCGGGGATCGACCGAAACACGAAACCCAATGCAAGTCAATGGGGAAGCATAGTCGGCAGTGAGTGGAGGCCAGGAAAACACCTACAGTGCCCATTTTAATGCCAAAAACATCCATTCTTGTTTCTGAAGCTTGTCAATCTTAATTAACTTTATAATAATAGTTGTTCAATGGAACTTGGGTCATTTGGCAAAAGTTGTGGGGGGTAGGGCTGGTTCAAGGTTTAAAGTGGGCCCAGGAATCGTGGACTACGTCACGGCGGTGGAGCAGGGAGAGGTAAGTATTTAAACGTTGCAAGTGCTGTGATCCTGAGCAAGCAGGGGGGCACACTTGTTCGCATTGGCACTGGCACAGGGCCCCTCAAAGTACAGCGGTGTGTTTGCACGGCGGGGGCGCCTCCCACCAGCAGCGACACTTTTGCGTACTCTGAGGGGCCCTGTGCCAGTGACGTCGCCAACGAGTATGCCCCCCCACCTGATGAAGGAACCTGCACTTTCATCTGCACCTTCCTCTTTGTCCCTGTGTAAGGTGGTATAACATGCGGGAAGGGGAACCTTACTTTCAGCAGGGTCAGATTCTGGCTGTGTAGAGTGCAAGGGGAATGTAGTGGTCTAGGTCAATGTACCAGCAGACTCATCTAGCAGTGGCTGGGCAATGGGCAGGATGAGGAGGAAACAGATATAGGGCCAAAGAATAAAGTAGGCTAAATGCAGTTCAAAATTGGTAACAGGACTAAACAGGCGGCATTGCTTTGTTCAGTGGAGTAGCAAACCCAGGAGCAGCAGACACTGTTTTAAGGGCCCAAACACACTAATAGGCCAAATGCAGTTTAATATCTGATACTTTAGGCCAAAAGCCTAAGACTGAAGCTCAGCTTTATTCAGTTGAGGGCAAACACCAGGGAGGGGCAGACACCGTTAGTAGGCCCTAACCACCAATTTTTAAAAACACAGCACTTAATGAGAGCCAGAAGGTTGAAGCTCAGCTTTATTCAGTTGAGGACAAACACCAGGCAGGGGCAGACACCGTTAGTAGGCCGTAACCAAAGTTGAAGGCCAATTGCAGTTTAATATCTGATACTATAGGCCGAAAGCCAGAAGGTGGAAGCTCAGCTTTATTCAGTTGAGGGCAAACACCAGGGAGGGGCAGACACCATTAGTAGGCCCTAACCACCAATTTTTAAAAACACAGCACTTAATGAGAGCCAGAAGGTTGAAGCTCAGCTTTATTCAGTTGAGGACAAACACCAGGCAGGGGCAGACACCGTTAGTAGGCCGTAACCAAAGTTGAAGGCCAAATGCAGTTTAATATCTGATACTATAGGCCGAAAGCCAGAAGGTGGAAGCTCAGCTTTATTCAGTTGAGGGCAAACACCAGGGAGGGGCAGACACCGTTAGTAGGCCCTAACCACCAATTTTTAAAAACACAGCACTTAATGAGAGCCAGAAGGTTGAAGCTCAGCTTTATTCAGTTGAGGACAAACACCAGGGAGGGGCAGACACCGTTAGTAGGCCGTAACCAAAGTTGAAGGCCAAATGCAGTTTAATTTCTGATACTATAGGCCGAAAGCCAGAAGGTGGAAGCTCAGCTTTATTCAGTTGAGGGCAAACACCAGGGAGGGGCAGACACCATTAGTAGGCCCTAACCACCAATTTTTAAAAACACAGCACTTAATGAGAGCCAGAAGGTTGAAGCTCAGCTTTATTCAGTTGAGGACAAACACCAGGCAGGGGCAGACACCGTTAGTAGGCCGTAACCAAAGTTGAAGGCCAAATGCAGTTTAATATCTGATACTATAGGCCGAAAGCCAGAAGGTGGAAGCTCAGCTTTATTCAGTTGAGGGCAAACACCAGGGAGGGGCAGACACCGTTAGTAGGCCCTAACCACCAATTTTTAAAAACACAGCACTTAATGAGAGCCAGAAGGTTGAAGCTCAGCTTTATTCAGTTGAGGACAAACACCAGGGAGGGGCAGACACCGTTAGTAAGCCGTAACCAAAGTTGAAGGCCAAATGCAGTTTAATATCTGATACTATAGGCCGAAAGCCAGAAGGTGGAAGCTCAGCTTTATTCAGTTGAGGGCAAACACCAGGGAGGGGCAAACACCGTTAGTAGGCCCTAACCACCAATTTTTAAAAACACAGCACTTAATGAGAGCCAGAAGGTTGAAGCTCAGCTTTATTCAGTTGAGGACAAACACCAGGCAGGGGCAGACACCGTTAGTAGGCCGTAACCAAAGTTGAAGGCCAAATGCAGTTTAATTTCTGATACTATAGGCCGAAAGCCAGAAGGTGGAAGCTCCGATTTAGACAGTGGAGGACAATTTGAATTAGGGACTGCAGACAAACTTAGTAGGCTGTCCCCTGTGGACCATGCATCCACCACATTAACCCATTGCGCCTTAATGGACATGTAATCTTCCGTGGCCATGCCTACAGGTCCATGCGTCTGTTGTCAGGTGCACCTTTGTACTCACAGATTGCCAGAGTGCATGGACAATGCAGTCTTTTACATGCTGGTGGAGGGTTGGGATGGCTTTTCTCGCAAAAGAAGTGTCGACTGGTTAGCTTGTAGTGTGGTACAGCGTAGTCCATCATGGCCTTATTAATGGTAAATAGAATATATAACTAGGCTCTATGAACTTTTAAATAGGTTCCAGGGGTACACGGGCAGCATTGGTGTGGTCAGTGGAGGAGTATTGCAAGTAGGGGCCACAGACAGGCTAACAAAGGCCTAAAATAACAAACAATAGGCAGGCATGGCAGTTTTAAATAGGTTACATGGATACACAGGCAGGCAGCATTGTGGTCAGTGGAGGAGTATTGCAAGTAGGGGCCGCAGACAGGCTGTCAAAGGCCTAAAATAACAAACAATAGGCAGGCATGGCAGTTTTAAATCGGTTACATGGATACACAGGCAGGCACTCCAGGCAGCATTGTGGTCAGTGGAGGAGTATTGCAAGTAGGGGCCGCAGACAGGCTATCAAAGGCCTAAAATAACAAACAATAGGCAGGCATGGCAGTTTTAAATCGGTTACATGGATACACAGGCAGGCAGCATTGTGGTCAGTGGAGGAGTATTGCAAGTAGGGGCCACAGACAGGCTATCAAAGGCCTAAAATAACAAAGAATAGGCAGGCATGGCAGTTTTAAATCGGTTACATGGATACACAGGCAGGCAGCATTGTGGTCAGTGGAGGAGTATTGCAAGTAGGGGCCGCAGACAGGCTATCAAAGGCCTAAAATAACAACCAATAGGCAGGCATGGCAGTTTTAAATCGGTTACATGGATACACAGGCAGGCACTCCAGGCAGCATTGTGGTCAGTGGAGGAGTATTGCAAGTAGGGGCCGCAGACAGGCTATCAAAGGCCTAAAATAACAAACAATAGGCAGGCATGGCAGTTTTAAATCGGTTACATGGATACACAGGCAGGCACTCCAGGCAGCATTGTGGTCAGTGGAGGAGTATTGCAAGTAGGGGCCGCAGACAGGCTATCAAAGGCCTAAAATAACAAACAATAGGCAGGCATGGCAGTTTTAAATCGGTTACATGGATACACAGGCAAGCAGCATTGTGGTCAGTGGAGGAGTATTGCAAGTAGGGGCCGCAGACAGGCTATCAAAGGCCTAAAATAACAAACAATAGGCAGGCATGGCAGTTTTAAATCGGTTACATGGATACACAGGCAGGCAGCATTGTGGTCAGTGGAGGAGTATTGCAAGAAGTGTCTGACACAGTTAGTACTCCCAAAAAATAAATAGATGTTAATGTCTCGCAAAACAACTATAAATAAAAAAAAGGGTGGCATGCTTAGGTACAGGGGTGGGCTCATCTGCAGAGTTTATGACAAAGTAATTTGGCAGTAAATTAGTATTTACTGGTGTCAATATAGGACACTGACCCAGACTACTGTAACTATCATCATAGATGTCAACAAATTGGTATTGATTGTCAGTGCCAGGCATTGAATGATGTCAGCGCATAGACTAAACATTGGTGGAGCTGTGCGAGATAATTTGGCAAGTGGTAGAGCACAGTTTGAGCTGGGGGGGGACTCTCTTGTGGCCGGCGGTACCGCCCCAGGGCCCCTCATGTTACAACGGTGTGTCTGACGTTGGGTGTGCACCACCACCGCCAGAGACACTACATTGTACTATGAGGGACCCAGTGGCAGTGCCGTCGACCAAAAGCGAGCACACCCACCTCTTCTGACAAACAGCACTGTAACTAATGGGTGCTTGCGGCAAGTGTCGAGAGTGAGACAACGGCCCCGTGGGGGGAGTTTTCCCATTGGGGGATGTGTAAACATGTCGTATGCTGGTCAAACAGCTGCTGCAAATTAAGAGATTTTAACACTCAGTAAGACCAGTCCACAAGCAAGACCTTTTTATAGGAAAGCTAGGTGTCAGCCGGGAAAGGTGGGGCAAAATAATTTGAAATCCAGGAGTGGTTCATTTTAATGAAGGTGAGATCATCCACATTTTGGGTAGCCAGACGAGTCCTTTTTTCAGTTAATATTGAACCAGCAGCACTGAATACTCTTTCTGATAGCACACTAGCTGCTGGGCAAGCAAGCTCCTGCAACGCATATTTTGCCAATTCAGGCCAGGTGTCTAATTTGGATGCCCAGTAATCAAATGGGAATGACGGTTGAGGGAGAACATCAATAAGGGCTGAAAAATAGTTAGTAACCATACTGGACAAATGTTGTCTCCTGTCACTTTGAATAGATGCTGCAGTACCTGTCCTGTCTGCGGTCATTGCGAAATCACTCCACAACCTGGTCAGAAAACCCCTCTGTCCAACGCCACTTCTGATCTGTGCACCTCTAACACCTCTGCCCTGTAGCCCCCTGCAGCTCGTGTGAGAACCATCACCGGCGCTGTGTGCTGGGAATGCCTGAATCAAACGGTCTACAAGAGTAGCTTGTTTGGTTGCTAATATTTGTTCGAGGTTCTCATGTGGCATAATATTTTGCAATTTGCCTTTATAGCGAGGGTCAAGGATGCAGGCCAACCAGTAATCGTCATCGCTCATCATTTTAATAATGCGTGGGTCCCTTTTGAGGATACGTAAGGCATAATCCGCCATGTGGGCCAAAGTTCCAGTTGTCAAATCTGTGGTTGTGCTGGTTTGAGGGGCAGTTACAGGCAAATCTACGTCACTTGTCTCCCTTAAAAAAACAGAACCCGGCCTTGCAACGCCACTAATTTCGGTTGGCCCAGGAGAAGCTTCCTCATTAAAAAAGTACTCATCCCCATCATCCTCCTCGTCCTCCTCCTCCTCTTCCCCCGCTACCGTGTCCTCTACACGGCCCTGACCAGACAATGGCTGACTGTCATCAAGGCTTTCCTCTTCCTCGGCTGCAGACGCCTGCTCCTTTATGTGCGTCAAACTTTGCATCAGCAGACGCATTAGGGGGATGCTCATGCTTATTATGGCGTTGTCTGCACTAACCAGCCGTGTGCATTCCTCAAAACACTGAAGGACTTGACACAGGTCTTGTAGCTTCGACCACTGCACACCTGACAACTCCATGTCTGCCATCCAACTGCCTGCCCGTGTATCCTCCCACAAATACATAACAGCACGCCTCTGTTCGCACAGTCTCTGAAGCATGTGCAGTGTGGAGTTCCACCTTGTTGCAACGTCGATGATTAGGCGATGCTGGGGAAGGTTCAAAGACCGCTGATAGTTCTGCATACGGCTGGAGTGTACGGATGAACGGCGGATATGCGAGCAAAGTCTGCGCACTTTGAGGAGCAGGTCGGGTAACCCCGGATAACTTTTCAGGAAGCACTGCACCACCAGGTTTAAGGTGTGAGCCAGGCAAGGAATGTGTTTCAGTTGGGAAAGGGCTATGGCAGCCATGAAATTCCTTCCTTTATCACTCACTACCTTGCCTGCCTCAAGATGTACAGTGCCCAGCCATGACTGAGTTTCTTTCTGCAAGAACTCGGACAGAACTTCTGCGGTGTGTCTGTTGTCGCCCAAACACTTCATTGCCAATACAGCCTGCTGACGCTTGCCACTAGTTGTCCCATAATGGCACACCTGGTGTGCAACAGTGGCAGCTGCGGATGGAGTGGATGTGCGACTGCGGTCTGTGGACAAGCTCTCGCTTCTGCAGGAGGAGGAGGAAGAGGAGGAGGGGGGGCGAATGCCTACAGCCAACTCTTTCCTTGACCGTGGGCTAGGCAGAACTGTCCCAATATTGCTGTCCCCTGTGGAGCCTGCATCCACTACATTCACCCAGTGTGCCGTGATGGACACGTAACGTCCCTGGCCATGCCTACTGGTCCAGGCATCTGTTGTCAGGTGCACCTTTGTAGTTATAGACTGCCTGAGTGCATGGACGATGCGGTCTTTAACATGCTGTTGGAGGGCTGGGATGGCTTTTCTAGAAAAGACGTGCCGACTGGGTAGCTCGTAGCGTGGTACAGCGTAGTCCATCAGCGCTTTGAAAGCTTCGCTTTCAACTAACCGGTAGGGCATCATCTCTAATGAGATTAGTCTAGCAATGTGGGCGTTCAAACCCTGTGTACGCGGATGCGAGGATGAGTACTTCCTTTTCCTAACAAGAGTCTCATGTAGGGTGAGCTGGACTGGAGAGCTGGAGATCGTGGAACTAGCGGTGGTGCCGGTGGACATGGGTGAGTGAGAGAGGGTTGGAGATGGTATTCTTGCCAGTGCCCTACATGCAGTGTTTCCTACTACTAACCTGGTGATTCCCTGACTGCTTTGGCCTGGCGACGAAAGCTGCACAGATACTGCAGGTGGTGTGGGAAATGGTCGGCTTACAGGGAGGGAAGGGATGTAGCGTTGCTGACTAGCTTCATTGGCCGAGGGTGCTGCAACCTTTAGGGACGTTTGGTAGTTAGTCCAGGCTTGCAAATGCATGGTGGATAAATGTCTATACATGCAACTTGTATTTAGACTTTTAAGATTCTGACCTCTGCTTAAGGTAGTTGAACATTTTTGACAGATGACTTTGCGCTGATCATTTGGATGTTGTTTAAAAAAATGCCAGACTGCACTCTTTCTACTATCGGATACCTTTTCAGGCATTGCAGACTGAGCTTCTTTAACCGGATGGCCACGCTGTCCTCCAACTGGTTTTGGTTTTGCCACGCGTTTTTGGCCAGATACGGGCCCGGTAGATGGAACCTGTTGTGATGTTGATGCCTGCTGCGGCTCCTCCTCCTCCGCTTCAGAACTACTGCCGCCTGCACCCTGTTCCCCCAATGGCTGCCAATCGGGGTCCACAACTGGGTCATCTATGACCTCCTCTTCTATGTTGTGTAAAACTTCGTCTGTGTCACCGTGTAAGCCGGTGGTATTGCGTTCGTGACGGAGCACCATAGTCTCCACTGGTTTTGATTCTGCCTCAGTACACTGCGAGGGCAATGTTCTGGTCTGAGTCAAAGGAACAGCATAGTAATCTGGCTGTGGCTGTGCATCTGTGCACTCCATGTCCGATTCAACTTCTAATGGGCATAGCCTGTTAACTGTTTCACTGTGTAACCCAGGAACAGTATGTGTAAAGAGCTCCATGGAGTAACCTGTTGTGTCGACTGACGCATCCTTCACTGTTGTTTTTAGTGAAGGACACAAGGAAGCGACTTGTTCCTGACCGGGAACATCCACTGACGATGCACTGCTCTGACATTTGGCACTTTCCGAGGAGGAGGCAAAAGAGTTAGAGGCAGAGTCAGCAATGAAAGCCAATACTTGTTCCTCCTGCTCCGGCTTCAAAAGTGGTTTTCCTACTCCCAGAAAAGAGAGCGTTCGAGGCCTTGTGTAGCCAGACAACGAACCTGGCTCAACAACTCGAGACTTAGGTGCTGTACTGCTTTTACCACAACCACCTGATGCTCCACCACCACTACCATCATTACCAGCTGACAATGACCGCCCACGGCCACGACCTCTTCCACTAGACTTCCTCATTGTTTGCAAAACGTAACCAAAGTAACGCTATTTGTTACTGTAAAACAACTTATCAGGTGAACTCAAACTTCTGTAGGATTTATATATACCTCTATAGGTGCCTGACACTGAAAGGAAAATCAGGCCCAATGTTACACACTAGGTTTTCTGTGCCCCAATAATTTGAGACAGATGGCACACACAGGACCAGCACTCAAGCAGAAATGCCAATCTTAATCTCCCACAATTTTTTTTTTTTTTCTGGGAGAATTTACCCCTAAAAAAAAAAAATGGCCAAGTATTACACAGTGTTTTCGGTGCCACACAATGACAGACAGATGCCACACACAGCAATGGCACGGAGGCAGACTTGCCAATATTTATCTCCCACTAATTTTTTTTTTGGAAAAGGGAGAATGTACCCCCCCCCAAAAAAAAATGGCCAAGTATTACACAGTGTTTTCGGTGCCACACAATGAGAGACAGATGCCACACACAGCAATGGCACGGAGGCAGACTTGCCAATATTTATCTCCCACTAAGTTTTTTTTTGGGAAAAGGGATAATTTAGCAAAAAAAAAATAAATGGCCAAGTATTACACAGTGTTTTCGGTGGCACACAATGAGGCACAGATACCACACACAGCAATGGCACGGAGGCAGACTTGCCAATATTTATCTCCCACTCATTTTTTTTTGGGAAAAGGGAGAATGTACCCAAAAAAAAAAAAATGGCCAAGTATTACACAGTGTTTTCGGTGCCACACAATGATAGACAGATGCCACACACAGCAATGGCACGGAGGCAGACTTGCCAATATTTATCTCCCATTAATTTTTTTTTTGGAAAAGGGAGAATGTACCCAACAAAAAAAAAAAATGGCCAAGTATTACACAGTGTTTTCGGTGGCACACAATGAGACACAGATACCACACACAGCAATGGCACGGAGGCAGACTTGCCAATATTTATCTCCCACTCATTTTTTTTTGGGAAAAGGGAGAATGTACCCAAAAAAAAAAAAATGGCCAAGTATTACACAGTGTTTTCGGTGCCACACAATGATAGACAGATGCCACACACAGCAATGGCACGGAGGCAGACTTGCCAATATTTATCTCCCATTAATTTTTTGTTTGGAAAAGGGAGAATGTACCCAACAAAAAAAAAAAATGGCCAAGTATTACACAGTGTTTTCGGTGCCACACAATGAGAGACAGATGACACACACAGCAATGGCACAGAGGCAGACTTGCCAATATTTATCTCCCACTAATTTTTTTTTTGGAAAAGGGATAATTTAGCAAAAAAAAAAAAAAATGGCCAAGTATTACACAGTGTTTTCGGTGGCACACAATGAGACACAGATACCACACACAGCAATGGCACGGAGGCAGACTTGCCAATATTTATCTCCCACTCATTTTTTTTTTGGAAAAGGGAGAATGTACCCAAAAAAAAAAAAAAATGGCCAAGTATTACACAATGTTTTCGGTGCCACACAATGATAGACAGATGCCACACACAGCAATGGCACGGAGGCAGACTTGCCAATATTTATCTCCCACTAATTTTTTTTTTGGAAAAGGGAGAATGTACCCAACAAAAAAAAAAAATGGCCAAGTATTACGCAGTGTTTTCGGTGCCACACAATGACAGACAGATGCCACACACAGCAATGGCACGGAGGCAGACTTGCCAATATTTATCTCCCACTAATTTTTTTTTTTGGAAAAGGGAGAATGTACCCCCCCCAAAAAAAAAAATGGCCAAGTATTACACAGTGTTTTCGGTGCCACACAATGACAGACAGATGCCACACACAGCAATGGCACGGAGGCAGACTTGCCAATATTTATCTCCCACTAATTTTTTTTTGGGAAAAGGGAGAATGTACCCCCCCCAAAAAAAAATGGCCAAGTATTACACAGTGTTTTCGGTGCCACACAATGAGAGACAGATGCCACACACAGCAATGGCACGGAGGCAGACTTGCCAATATTTGTCTCCCACTAATTTTTTTTTTGGAAAAGGGAGAATTTAGCAAAAAAAAAAAATGGCCAAGTATTACACAGTGTTTTCGGTGGCACACAATGAGAGACAGATACCACACACAGCAATGGCACGGAGGCAGACTTGCCAATATTTATCTCCCACTAATTTTTTTTTTGGAAAAGGGAGAATGTACCCAAAAAAAAAATGGCCAAGTATTACACAGTGTTTTCAGTGCCACACAATGACAGACAGATGCCACACACAGCAATGGCACGGAGGCAGACAGGCCAATATTTATCTCCTACTAATTTTTTTTTTGGAAAAGGGAGAATGTACCCCCCCCCCAAAAAAATGGCCAAGTATTACACAGTGTTTTCGGTGCCACACAATGACAGACAGATGCCACACACAGCAATGGCACGGAGGCAGACTTGCCAATATTTATCTCCCACTAATTTTTTTTTTGGAAAAGGGAGAATTTAGCAAAAAAAAAAAAAAATGGCCAAGTATTACACAGTGTTTTCGGTGCCACACAATGAGAGACAGATGCCACACACAGCAATGGCACGGAGGCAGACTTGCCAATATTTGTCTCCCACTAATTTTTTTTTTGGAAAAGGGAGAATTTAGCAAAAAAAAAAAAATGGCCAAGTATTACACAGTGTTTTCGGTGGCACACAATGAGAGACAGATACCACACACAGCAATGGCACGGAGGCAGACTTGCCAATATTTATCTCCCACTAATTTTTTTTTTGGAAAAGGGAGAATGTACCCAAAAAAAAAATGGCCAAGTATTACACAGTGTTTTCAGTGCCACACAATGACAGACAGATGCCACACACAGCAATGGCACGGAGGCAGACAGGCCAATATTTATCTCCTACTAATTTTTTTTTTGGAAAAGGGAGAATGTACCCCCCCCAAAAAAAATGGCCAAGTATTACACAGTGTTTTCGGTGCCACACAATGACAGACAGATGCCACACACAGCAATGGCACGGAGGCAGACTTGCCAATATTTATCTCCCACTAATTTTTTTTTTGGAAAAGGGAGAATTTAGCAAAAAAAAAAATGGCCAAGTATTACACAGTGTTTTCGGTGGCACACAATGAGAGACAGACACCACACACAGCAATGGCATGGAGGCAGACTTGCCAATATTTATCTCCCACTCATTTTTTTTTGGAAAAGGGAGAATGTACCCCCCCCCAAAAAAATGGCCAAGTATTACACAGTGTTTTCGGTGCCACACAATGAGAGACAGATGCCACACACAGCAATGGCACGGAGGCAGACTTGCCAATATTTATCTCCCACTAATTTTTTTTTTGGAAAAGGGAGAATTTAGCAAAAAAAAAAAATGGCCAAGTATTACACAGTGTTTTCGGTGGCACACAATGAGAGACAGACACCACACACAGCAATGGCATGGAGGCAGACTTGCCAATATTTATCTCCCACTCATTTTTTTTTGGAAAAGGGAGAATGTACCCCCCCCCAAAAAAATGGCCAAGTATTACACAGTGTTTTCGGTGCCACACAATGAGAGACAGATGCCACACACAGCAATGGCACGGAGGCAGACTTGCCAATATTTATCTCCCACTAATTTTTTTTGGGGAAAAGGGACAATGTACCCAACAAAAAAAAAAAAATGGCCAAGTATTAGGCCGGGGTCACACATGCGTGTTTTACGTACGTAATAGCGCAAAAACTACGTACGTAAAACTCGCATTACATACGGCACAATGCTTCTCAATGGGGCTGCTCCTATTAGCCGTATATTACGGTTCAGTATTATACGGCTTTCTACAGCCGTACAAAATCGCAGCATGCTGCGTTTGTCAGCGTATTGCGCAAATAATACGCCAATGAAAGTCTATGGGGGCGAGAAAAATACGGATTCCACACGGACCTGCAGTGTGACTTGCGAGAAATACGCAGCGGTGTTAGTGAAAAGTCGGTAATTCAATTGCCGGCTTTTTCCTTCTCCTGCACAAACCCGACAGGATATGAGACATGGTTTACATACAGTAAACCATCTCATATCCCCATTTTTTTTGCATATTCCACACTACTAATGTTAGTAGTGTGTCCACACTACTAATGTTAGTAGTGTGTATGTGCAAAATTTGTGCACTGTAGCTGCTAAAATAAAGGGTTAAATGGCGGAAAAAATTGGCGTGGGCTCCCGCGCAATTTTCTCCGCCAGAATGGTAAAGCCAGTGACTGAGGGCAGATATTAATAGCCAGGAGAGGGTCCATGGTTATTGGCCCCCCCGTGGCTAAAAACATCTGCCCCCAGCCACCCCAGAAAAGGCACATCTGGAAGATGCACCTATTCTGGCACTTGGTCACTCTCTTCCCACTCCCTGTAGCGGTGGGATATGGGGTAATGAAGGGTTAATGCCACCTTGCTATTGTAAGGTGACATTAAGCCAGATTAATAATGGAGAGGCGTCAATTATGTCACCTAGCCATTATTAATCCAATTGTAGGAAAGGGTTAAAAAACACACACACACATGATTTAAAAGGATTTTAATGAAATAAACACAGCGGTTGTTGTAATAATTTATTGTTCTCGCAATCCATTTGCAAACCCTCGCTTGGCAAAATAATAAACGCACAATATACATACCTTCTGATGTCAGATCACGTCCCACGATGTAATCCATCTGAAGGGGTTAACTAATATTACAGGCAGGAGCCCTGCTAATGCAGCTGTGTGCTCGTGTCTGTAATCCCCCGGCGAATGAATGAAATGTAGGTCATTGACCTACATTACCTTCAGTCGCGGTGATGCGCCCCCTGGTGGATGTCCTCATATGACCTGGAGCGTGGGAAAAAGTTCCCAGGCTGCAGTTCATGAGAACATCCACCAGAGGGCGCCTCACCGCGACTCAATGTAAGTACAGATCCTGCTTTCCTTTCAGCACCCGGGGATTACAGGTACGAGCGAGTGGTTTATCGCAGCTCGTGCCTGTAATATTAGTTAACCCCTTCAGATGGATTACTTCGTGGGACGTGACGGTTCACCAGAAGGTATGTATCTTGTGCGTTTATTATTTTTCCAAGCGAGGGTGTTCCTGATGGATTGAGAGAACAATAAATTATTACAACAACCGCTGTGTTTATTTCATTAAACTACTTTTAAATCATGTGTGTGTGTGTTTTTTAACCCTTTCCTACAATTGGATTAATAAGGATAGGTGTCATAATTGACGCCTCTCCATTATTAATCTGGCTTAATGTCACCTTACAATAGCAAGGTGGCATTAACCCTTCATTACCCCATATCCCACCGCTACAGGGAGTGGGAAGAGAGTGGCCAAGTGCCAGAATAGGCGTATCTTCCAGATGTGCCTTTTCTGGGGTGGCTGGGGGCAGATGTTTGTAGCCACGGGGGGGCCAATAACCATGGACCCTCTCCTGGCTATTAATATCTGCCCTCAGTCACTGGCTTTACCATTCTGGCGGAGAAAATTGCGCGGGAGCCCACGCCAATTTTTTCCGCCATTTAACCCTTTATTTCAGCAGCTACAGCGCTGAAATTTTGCACATACACACTACTAACATTAGAAGTGTGGAATATGCAAAAAAAAAGGGGATATGAGATGGTTTACTGTATGTAAACCATGTCTCATATCCTGTCGGGTTTGTGCAGGAGAAATGAAAAGCCGGCAATTGAATTACCGGCTGTTCACAGATATCGCGCTGAATGAAATCTAAATACAGAATATATATATATATGTGTCTCAATGACATATATATATATATACTGTATATATGTTTTCCCTAACATTTGAGCACATAAATCCATTAGATGTCGGTTTTGCAAGCCTGCGCGAAAATCTCGCAGTACGGATGCCATACGGATTACATACGGAGGATGCCATGCGCAAAATACGCTGACACACCCTGACTACGGATCAATATTTTGGGAACATTTCTCCGTATTACGGCCGTAGTACGGACGTATAATACGTGGCGTATTGTCTTACGCCATGTGTGACTCCAGCCTTACACAGTGTTTTCGGTGCCACACAATGAGAAACAGATGCCACACACAGCAATGGCACGGAGGCAGACTTGCCAATATTTGTCTCCCACTAATTTTTTTTTTGGAAAAGGGAGAATTTAGCAAAAAAAAAAAAGGGCCAAGTATTACACAGTGTTTTCGGTGGCACACAATGAGAGACAGATACCACACACAGCAATGGCACGGAGGCAGACTTGCCAATATTTATCTCCCACTCATTTTTTTTTTGGAAAAGGGAGAATGTACCCCCCCCCAAAAAAAATGGCCAAGTATTACACAGTGTTTTCGGTGCCACACAATGAGAGACAGATGCCACACACAGCAATGGCACGGAGGCAGACTTGCCAATATTTATCTCCCACTAATTTTTTTTGGGGAAAAGGGACAATGTAACAAAACAAAAAAAATGTCCAAGTATTACACAGTGTTTTCGGTGCCACACAATGAGAGACAGATGCCACACACAGCAATGGCACGGAGGCAGACTTGCCAATATTTGTCTCCCACTAATTTTTTTTTTGGAAAAGGGAGAATTTAGCACAAAAAAAAAAGGGCCAAGTATTACACAGTGTTTTCGGTGGCACACAATGAGAGACAGATACCACACACAGCAATGGCACGGAGGCAGACTTGACAATATTTATCTCCCACTAATTTTTTTTTTGGAAAAGGGAGAATGTACCCCCCCCAAAAAAAAATGGCCAAGTATTACACAGTGTTTTCGGTGCCACACAATGAGAGACAGATGCCACACACAGCAATGGCACGGAGGCAGACTTGCCAATATTTATCTCCCACTAATTTTTTTTTGGGAAAAGGGACAATGTACCCAACAAAAAAAAAAAAAATGGCCAAGTATTACACAGTGTTTTCGGTGCCACACAATGAGAGACAGATGACACACACAGCAATGGCACGGAGGCAGACTTGCCAATATTTGTCTCCCACTAATTTTTTTTTTGGAAAAGGGAGAATTTAGCAAAAAAAAAAAAGGGCCAAGTATTACACAGTGTTTTCGGTGGCACACAATGAGAGACAGATACCACACACAGCAATGGCACGGAGGCAGACTTGCCAATATTTATCTCCCACTCATTTTTTTTTTGGAAAAGGGAGAATGTACCCCCCCCAAAAAAAAATGGCCAAGTATTACACAGTGTTTTCGGTGCCACACAATGAGAGACAGATGCCACACACAGCAATGGCACGGAGGCAGACTTGCCAATATTTATCTCCCTGCAGTTATCTCAGAAAAGTATGGCAAGCAGCTATAAAAAGGACTGCTGCACACAAAAGTGTGGACAAACACACAAGATAGCTGTGCAGAAAGGAAGGAAAAACAGGATTTGTGCTTTGAAAAAAGCAGTTGGTTTGCACAGCGGCGTACACACAGGCACAGCAACGCAGCTATCAGGGTCAGGGAGCCTTCTAGTGCAGCCCAATGAGCTACAGCGCTGAGGAAAAAAAAATGTAGCTTCCACTGTCCCTGCAATCAAAAGGTGGTGTTGGACAGTGGAAATCGCTAGAGCACAAGCGGTTTGTAGCTTTATGTACCCTGCCTATCACTATCCCTGCTTCTGAAGAAGCTGCAGCAACCTCTCCCTACGCTCAGATCAGCAGCAGTAAGATGGCGGTCGGCGGGAACGCCCCTTTATAGCCCCTGTGACGCCGCAGAAAGCAAGCCAATCACTGCAATGCCCTTCTCTAAGATGGTGGGGACTGAGATCTATGTCATCACGCTGCCCACACTCTGCGTCCACCTTCATTGGCTGAGAAATGGCGCTTTTAGCGTCATTGAAACGCGACTTTGGCGCGAAAGTCGCGTACCGCATGGCAGACCCCACACAGGGATCGGCTCGGTTTCATGAGACGCCGACTTTGCCAAAAGTCGGCGACTTATGAAAATGAACGATCCGTTTCGCTCAACCCTAATAATGAAGGAACTCTATTGGTGAAATGTGACGCTGTTATTAAGAATAATCTGTTAGCTCTGTAAATGTAAACACTATTGATTTTTATTGTGATTTATTATTTATTGTGATTTACACTATTACACACAGAAGCAAAAATCAATTTATAAAAAAATGAATGCATGCATACATAGGCTATAGTTATAAAACATGTATAGGTGTATATAATGAGTTGCATTAATTTGACTTCTACATAATAATTTTAAAATTCTGAATATCCTTTAAAATGCACTAAGGTCAAAATGATTTATTTAATCAATGTTTTATCATTGCCTGGTATGAGTACATTTCTACATGCTCCTCCAATCCTTCCAGACAGATTTGTAAAGGTCATAATGTCAAATGAAAGCCCTTGTTTATGATTTGATTAGTTTATTTAGTCTAAATTAAAATTAATTACTATAGAAGGAATATAGTGACTAGTCAGCTGAACAACCACATTTTAATTTGCAAGGCTGTGATGTGATTTAGCATTTTAGCTGGCTAACAGAAAAATAAAGTAAAACATGTGCAATTAGTTTTCAATGCTTCATTGGTCTTCCAAGTTTTAAGAGGAATGTGTACAACATTTTAGTTTATTGTTGCCTCATTTAAATGTTTTCTACATTAGCAAACAGCTTATGCAAAGTTTCTTTACTGCATGTCAATACCAATGTGTCTTTTAAACATTTTCTATAATGATTTTTGATGTACCATAATTGCATTTTCTTTTCTGAAACTCATAGTCATTTCTTATGTATTTTCCATCTCATTGGTCACTATTTCTTTGGCATATATGAGAGTGCCAGGACATAATTATTTTATTATTATTATTATTATTATGGAGGTTTATTATTATTTAGTTAGTTCCAACAGTTTAAGGCCGCAACCACATGTGCATCTTCGGCATGGTACTTTATGGGCCCCTGCTGATCCTCATTGGAGTTTTAAGGGCATATTCACTTGACAGTATTTTGAATCTGCTATTGATTCTTGGACAGCCAACTTAAGAGCTCTTTCAGGTGTCAGCGATAATCGGTCTGATGTCAGATCGCGATGCACGAACTGGCTGTGCATTTCCTGAACCGAGCGTCTCAGCTTCATAAATTTCTTCAGACATCGGACTGATTATCACGGACCTCTAAAAGAGCCCTAAGTCTGCATTCACAGATCCATGTGGCCCATTTGTCTGATGTCTGTGTTTTTTAACAGCACATCGACTGACAAAGTTTCATTGATCCAAACATCCATTTTAAAAATGGTTTCTTCTCTCCCGTCAATGAGACTTAGAGCATGTTCTATTTTCATTAATTTTTCTGTTAGGGCTCACCCATTAAAGTCTGTGGAAATCCATATAAATTTTCACGTATTTTTCATTGATCTATTGATTGGAGTCAATGTACAAAAGTTCAGCCTACAATGCATTCATAAAAAAAAGGATGAGATAATAAAAAGGATGCAATTAGAACGGGAGAGAGCTGGACTTATTTATCTATCTTGACCAGAGATGACTGAACTTATTCAGAAAACATTCGCCAATCTCAAATTCCGCACATTCGAATTTATGTTCGGTTTCATGAGCATTTTTACTCATTTACTCAGAACCAGCAAAATTTGGTCACAGTTCGGTAAATTATCGTTTTTCCAATAATACTTTTGTTATTACTTTGACTAGGAAAGTGGTGCTGTATGCTGAGCGGTGGTGGCAGGGGGGACGTGTTTCATGATAGGAGGGGGGGTAGAGAGGTTAGAGGACCAGCGCGCTCTTCTTTTTTTTCCTCTCTTAACTTTATGTGTATTGATTCTGGCAGCCAATCAGGGTGTAGAAAACATCCACAACGTCATGACGCATGTGATTGGCTGCCAAAGTCACATTTCCCTGGCCACATTAAAATCTTGTTTTGCTGGTACCATTTTCTCAGCGTCACAATGCAGAGAAGCCACTCCTGATAGTGCTGCAAGTTAACTTGTCAATTAGCTAGATAGGCTCCTGTTCTGTGTAAAATCGATCTTTCAGCAACTAACTATATTTTACAAACACTGTGTGGCAGTGTAGGAGGCCCAATTAGCTAATCCAAATTGTTTGTGATAAAACTGTGTTTCAGAAACAAATCATAAATCAAGATATCCACTTAAAAATCATTAGGCCTAATATTAGGCTGCTGAGATGAGAGCCAATTAGCTCATCCCAATCATTTGTGATAAGACTGTGTTTCAGTGACAAATCAGAAGGCATATTTCCATTTAAATATCGTTAGGCATAATAGTGGGGTGCAGCCAGGAGGCCAAATTAGATAATCCAATCGTTTGTGATAAAACTGTATTTCAGAGATGAAATTGAAGGCCAGATTTCCACTTAAAAATCGTTTGGCCTAATATTATGGTGCAGAGAGGAGGTCTAATTAATTAATTCATATTGCTTATGATAAAACTGTGTTTCAGTGACAAATCAGAAGGCCAGATTTCCACTTAAAAATCATTAGGTATAACAGTGCTGCTCAGGCACACTATCTAAGAAAATTGATAGTGATTGTTCATTTAGTGACAGGTGACTGACAGCTGTAGGCCTAAGTTTGTGAAACAACAGGTTAGAAGAAAGACTACATACAACATGAGTGTGAAAAAGTGAGCTAGTGGTGGAAGTGGGAACAGGCATAGTGCTCCACGTGTACATGAGTTACAGTAGGTGTTAATGTTAATAAAAGCTAAACTGAACAAACACCATCTCGTTCTATCCAAAGATCACTGACAACATCTGTTACCGGCCGAGCTACTCGACTTCCTTACTTTGGCAGCCGCACAGCGGTACACCTTATAAATGAAGCACAGAAAGATCATGTGCTCCAGTGGATGGAAAGCACTCCATCAAGTGGCCTCTCCACCCATTCCTCCACCATACCATCAAACACAGTACAATCCTCAGAGGTGGCCTTTGTTTCTGCCCACATCACAAATTTCCAAGCGCCCAACTGACTGTGGGGAACTACAGATGGGCCATTCCGCAGAGATGTTCACACATTCTATTTCATGGAATTCAGAGGTTTGCTCTGTAGAATAACAGAATCCAGAGGAGGAAGGCATCTGCACCAATGCTCAATATTTTTTCATGTTAGATACGGGGTCGGACAAAGTACGGTCCAAGCAGAATCCAGATCCTCATCATCAGACATTAACCACCAGGGGTGGAGGTGAGTCTGATGAGACTCAGACACCAGAGGCATATGCAGACTGTACTGTGGTGTCAGGGCAGAAAAAGGAGGAAGGTGACTCTCAGGGTGAGAAGTATAAGTACAGAGAGGATGACGATGAGGTTGTAGATCCAACTTGGTGTGAACCCAGATGTATGCAGCTGAGTAGCTCAGCAGAGGAGGTAGAGGAGGAAGTTACTTTGCTGCTTCCCACACAGACACGATGTAATGCAACCATGACAATCACTGCCTCCTCAGCCCCAACTCTGGCTTTAACCAGCACTGGTCGTGAGTATGTAGTACTCAGGAGCAGCCAGAGTTGCCTAGCCTGGGCCTTTTTTGAGACCACAAAGGATGACCCAAATGACCTTTGGAGAAAAATAAAATCAGTAGAGGCAAAAATTGCAATAATTTGACAACTATATGCATGAACTGGCACATGCGCGATCAGCCTACCTTAGTGTGGAAATCTTACTGCGCTAAAATGCGGACTAGCTGGCCTCACCAATCATCGGCCATTTGATCATTAACATCTTCTGCTTCTTTCTCCTCCATCACCGAGCTAAGTCTTCTCACATAGGTCTCCATTTGCAGAAATGCCACTTGTTTGCCACACAGGCAGGGTGAGTGAGAGCTGTTACAGAAGTAGACATGACTGCTGTTTTTATGTCATCTAGCACAACTTTCTCAATCCACCTTAGCATGTCCACCTGCACCTCACTTACAGTCCAGCAGTTTTTCCTGTTCTCCGTACTGCATCCTCTGTCAGCACAGCAGCCACCGCTTGGTCCTGCAGTTGTGGTCACGTAAAAGAATGTTTCTTCCTACACTTGCCAAAGCTAAGAGCTTGAACTCCACCATCTCCAATCTGTTGGCCATGGAACTGCTGCCTTTCTGCCTAGGGAATACAGACAGCTTCAGAAAGTCGGTTGCCATCGCAGTCCCCCAGTACCAGTTGCCCAGTCGCCATTACTTCTCTAAGAAAGCTGTGCCTGCAATACCCCAACATGTGGCAGACAACATCACCCATAACCTGAAAAAATCTATGTCTATCAGGCTGCATTTCACCACTGACAGTTGGATGAGCAAACATAGGCAGGGATGTTACATCTCACTGACTGAACATTGGGTGACTCTGGTGGATGTGGGAGCAAGCGGTCAAGAGGCTGCCCCACAAGTCTTTGAATCTCCAATGCTTATGGGACAATAACCGTTCATTGGTGGTGAACTCCTATGACCAGACTGATGTCACCGCGAGCGTGAGAAAGTTCTCAGTTAAACTCACTGATGTCAGCGCGAATGCCATGGGAAAACTTGCAACTTCACTCGTGCAGGCATCAGTGAGTAGAACTGAGTTCATAAGAGTACATTATTTGTCATTAAAATAATAGACAACAATATACTGCTCAGAGTCTCTGCTGGATAGCAGGAAGAATAGTCGCATCATGCAGAAACGCAGCCAGTAATCTAGATATAGCAGAGCTAGACCTGTTGCAGGAAAAATGGATTATTAACTTCTAAGTGGACAGGTGGGGAAAATTGTGGTTTATTTTTTTAATTCTGTTACAGGAGACGATGGTTTCTGTGGACTGGGTGATGACGTGAGTATGGGTTAATTTTGATTAATTAAAGGAGTCTGTGACATTTTTTAATTAAAGGACTTTGTCCTGGCTGTGTGTTTATATACAACATAACTATAGGATTAGTAATCTTATAGAAGCCTCTCCATTATTAAGCAGTGGGCTTGATGTCACTGGAAAAAACAAAGGTGACATCAACCCCACAAATTTGAACTCCACTTGCCACCACTAGGGCAAGTGGGAAGAGCAGAGCAAAGATAATACATGCGCCTTTTCTGGGGTGCCTTCAGGCTGCTATTTTTAGACTGGGGCAAATTTAAATAGCCATTTACCAGCCTGAGAATACTAGCCCCAGCTGTCAGCTTTAGCTTGGCTGGTTGTCAAAAATTGGGAGTGACCCCATTCAATTTCTTTTACTGCCGTCTGTGCCCTAGAATGAGCCTGCAGACATGCTAAAGACCAAACTGCCACCATTTATACAGACAACCGCTATGCTTTTGGCATAGCTCACAACATATATGGAGAGCTTAATCTTTCCTCACAGTGGCAGTCAATCAAGAATTATAAACATGTCCAAAGCCTGATGAATGCCATTTTTACCCTAGCAAGTTGCCTTAGTGAAATTCAAAGGACAACTCAACTACAGCTACGGGCAGCTATGTGACCAACCAGGCAGCAAAATCTTCAGCTTAACAACCAAGAGACAACCCTGCCCCTGTGGCAGCTGCACAGGTGTCCTCCATCATGGACCTATGACCTTCTCCAGAAGCTACAACAAATGGCTAGTATTGAAGAAATTGCCTGATTGCAAGAGAAGGGAGCTGTGCAGTCACCATAAAGATTGTGGCACATGAGGGATAAGGTTTGTCTTCTGTGGGTTCTGTATCCCATGATGCTCAAGCCAACCATGGCAATAACCAACAATCTAATACTGCCATGACATACCTCATCCACAACAATTGGTATGCTCGTGGGTTCAGTGTCAATGCAGCCAAACACGTTCAAGCCTGTCTGACCTATGTACTCAACAACGTGGGATGCACCACCAAGACACCCATGAGACATACACCAAGGCCACTCTACCCATTCCAGTGCCTTCAGAAAGACTACATTTGACTTCCCAAGGTGCAAACTTACCAGTATGTATTTGTGTGTGTTGATATCTACTCAGGATGAACAGAAGCATACTCCTTGTGTAAAGCTACTTTCAAGGTTAAAGCAAAGAAACTAATTTCAGAAGATTTCTGCAGATAAAAAGTGCCTGAGGCTATAGACATTGACAGAGGCAGCTATTTTACTGGAGAAGTCATGCAGGAAATAATGTCCGCCCTGGACGTGGAACAGGCCTTTCATATTCTGTACCATCCACAAAGTAGCAGTAGAGTAGGGAGCTTGAATGGGACAGTAAATTTCAAAATCAAAAAAGCCATGGTTTAACCAGGCAGACCATAGACAGAATGCTTGCCCCTTGCACTCTTCTCATTCAGGTATACTTCCAACAAAAAGACAGGCCTCAGCCCATATAAGGTGTTGTTTGAGACAGCCACTAGGCTATTATTTTATTTTCAACAGCAACTCCAGATGCAGCATGATAGCCTGCCTTCTTATGTTACTGCACTCACAAAATGCTTGTCTACCATATACTCTTAAGTTTACGCTTCTCTTCCAGATCCAAATTCTATGGAAGGGAACCACCCCCTGTAGCTCGGATACTGGGTGGTGGACAAAACACACATCAGAGGAGCCCTTGAGCTTTGATTTGATGGGTTCTTCTAAGTTCTGCTCACAACTGAGACGGCCATAAAGCTTCATGGAACGTCCAGCTGGATCCACACCTCACACTGCAAGAAGATAGCTGAGTCCAAAAAAGACACCAAATAATGTGGACGCACACCTTATGGAGGCTCATCAAGGGCTATGTCACAAGGGAGAAAGGATGGGTTGCTAGTTACCACTTTCTGGTTAATACCTCGGACCCTGTAGTCAGTTATAAATTTGACCTGCATAATATGGTGTCCTGTTCTAGGGTGGAATGGCAGCATGGAGATACGTATAAACTCATGCAAAAGTATACATATGTATCAGCACCACCAATACTGGCGATGGGTCTGATTGTGAGCCCTGGAATTTGGTGGGGTTGAACACTTAGGAAGACTTGGCCTACAACTCTTCCCTAACTTGAGAAAAGACAGTCACAAGGGTAAAAGCCTCTTTACTTGAATGATTTTGTTTCAACCGGAATACATGTCCTAATGCTGTACAGTAGGTTCCTGTCTTACTTGTAAGTCTGGCAGGTGTCTTCCACTTTATTTGATGATAGAGAACCTCTCTGTTATGGACATTGAGCTATTTGTGATGGCAATAAATATACCGGGGGTACTGACAGATTACAATACTTTTATCTTAAAAGGAACCTGTCAGCAAGATTGTGCACAGTAACCTACACACAGTGTCAGGTCGGCGCTGTTATACTGATTAAAATTATACCTTGGTTGATGAAATGTAGTTGTCCTTTAACCTTTTTTTTTCAGTTTTGTGTTAATGAGATTCTCGTGCCCTAAGGCGGGGTTGGCGTATGTGGTGATCTGATTAGATTTTCATAATGCATCCTGCTGAGAGGTCACTGATCCCTCAGTGACCTGCCCCCTAGTTTGCATAATGAATATCTGTATATACTTAAAAAAAAACTTCTGAAGGAAGGTGCCAGCCGTGGCCCCTGCTCTGCAGCAAAACCACATGTTTTGTGTGACGATAATATATATTTTTCCAGGTTATTCAGCTAGAAAGAAAAAATTTAAATGGCGCCTGCTGCGCCTTCAAACCACATATCCAAGCCATGTCCACCTCCTGCCAGCTTCAACTCAAAACTATTTCCCATATTCATACATTCCTTAACCAAGAATCTGCAAAAATATTAGTGCATTCACTCATCTCCAGCTTTGAATATTACAACCTCTGTCTCTGTGCCCTCCCCCTTCTAAGGCCAGGTTCACATTGCGTTAAAGCAGCCCATTCAATGCATAGCGCTGACGGCCTAAGTTAACGCTATAGCATACACATCATTATGTTATGCTATACCACTAGCGCAGATGATTCATCTGTGCTAGCGGTGACGAAGCCTCAGATGCTGCAGCCCGTGTCCGAAGCTCCGTCACTGAATGACGGCATCGCTACGGCATGCATTGGCGATGCGCCCGATAATAGGGGTTAATGGCAGCGTTAATGGACATTTACCGCCCCCAGGGCCAGCCACCACCTTCTTTGACCACTTCACCACCTGGCTACTTCATTTCCTTTCAGCGGACATCCCCGCTATCATCATGGGTGACTTCAACATCCCCATTGACACTTCCCTCTCAGCTGCCACTAAACTTCTATCTCTCACTTCCTCCTTTGGCCTCACTCAATGGTCTTCCACAGCTACCCACAAAGATGGTCGCACACTGGACCTCATCTTCACCCACCTCTGCTCCCTACCTAACCTCTCTAACTCACCTCTTCCTCTCTCTGACCACAACCTTCTCACATTCTCTTCCCTCTCCACTCCATGTCTACAATCCCCACCCCACAAACTTTCACACCCTTGCAGAAATCTTAAACATCTTGACCTACATTCATTCTCTGAATTCCTCCTCCCTCTCACAGATATAAGTTCCTTACAAAATGCGGATGATGCTGTCGCTCTATATAACACCACAATAGCTGTAGCTTTGGAATCTGCTGCCCCACTTACACATACCAAAGCTCGCAAAATCAACAGAGAGCCCTGGCACACCAGCCTGACCAAAGAACTGAGGCGAGCTTCCAGGGCTGCTGAGCGCAGATGGAAAAGATCCCACTCCAATGAACACTTCATTGCATTCAAACAGTCCCTCACTACTTTCAAGACCACACTCGCCTCAGCTAAACAAACCTACTTCTCATCTCTCATATCCTCCCTGTCTCACAACCCTAAACAGTTATTAAACACCTTCAATTCTCTCCTCCGTCCCCGCCACCTCCTCCCTCCCCACTTATCTCAGCTGAAGACTTTGCCTCATTTTTCAAGCAGAAGATTGATAACACCAGAGACAGTATTGGTCAACAACCCCCAGAACCCTTCCTCCCGACTTCCCAGCCCTCCACCTCCAAAACCAACTTCTCCACCATTACAGAAGATCAACTCTCCACTCTACTCTCAAGATCGCATCTCACCACCTGTGCACTTGACCAGCTCCCATCCCACTTCATCCCAAACCTCACCACAGTCTTCATCCCAACCCTAACCCATCTCTTCAACCTATTACTAACAACTGGTGTGTTCCCCTCAAGCTTTAAACATGCCTCCATCACACCTATCCTCAAAAAGCCTTCTCTTGACCCATCCTCTATATCTAGCTATCGACCTATATCACTTCTCCCCTATGCCTCCAAACTACTGGAACAACACGTCTACCTTGAACTGTCCTCCCATCTCTCTTCTTGCTCCCTCTTTGACCGCTTACAATCTGGCTTCCGGTCACACCATTCCACTGAAACTGCCCTAACTAAGGTCACCAATGACCTCTTAACCACCAAGAGCAAGCGACACTACTCTGTCCTCCTCCTCCTTGACCTGTCGGCTGCCTTTGACACAGTGGACCATTCTTTATTATTACAGACCCTCTCATCCCTTAGCATCACAGACTTAGCCCTATCCTGATCTCATCATACCTAACAGACCGGACATTCAGAGTCTCCCACTTACACATCACCTCCTCACCTCGCCCCCTATCTGTCGGAGTCCCACAAGGTTCAGTCCTAGGGCCCCTGCTCTTCTCCATTTACACCTTTGGCCTGGGACAGCTCATAGAGTCTCATGGCTTTCAGTATCACCTCTATGCTGATGACACACAGATCTACATCTCTCGACCAGATATCACCTCCCTACTAACCAGAATCCCTCAATGTCTATCCGCTATTTCATCCTTCTTCTCTGCTAGATTTCTGAAACTTAACATGGACAAAACAGAATTCATCATCTCTCCCCCATCTCATGCGATCCCCCCAATGAACCTATCCATTACAGTAAATGGCTGCCCACTATCCCCAGTCCCACAAGCTCGCTGCCTCGGGGTAATCCTTGACGCTGGTCTCTCCTTCAAACCACATATCCAAGCCTTTTCCAGTTCCTGCTGACTTCAACTAAAAAATATTTCACAGATCCGTACATTCCTCAACCAAGAAAATGCAAAAACCCTAATCCATGCCCTCATCATCTACTACTGCAACCTCCTGCTCTGTGGCCTCCCTTCTAACACTCTCGCACCCCTCTAATCTATTCTAAACTCTGCTGCCTGACTAATCCACCTGTCCCCCCGCTATTCCTCAGCCTCTCCCCTCTGTCAATCCTTTCACTGGCTCACCATTGCCCAGAGACTCCAGTGCAAAACCCTAACCATGACGTACAAAGCCATCCACAACCTGTCTCCTCCTTACATCTGTGACCTCGTCTCCCGATACTTTCCTACATGCAACCTTCGATCCTCACAAGATCTCCTTCTCTACTCCCCTCTTATCTCCTCTTCCCACATTCGTATACAAGATTTCTCTCCTGTATCACCCCTACTCTGGAACCCTCTACCACACATCAGACTCTCGCCTACCATCGAAACCTTCAAAAAGAGCCTGAAGACCCACCTCTTCCGACAAGCCTACAACCTGCAGTAACCACCGATCAACCAAACTGCTGCATGACCAGCTCTATCCTCAACTACTGTATTCTCACCCATCCCTTGTAGATTGTGAGCCTTCGCGGGCAGGGTCCTCTCTCCTCCTGTATCAGTTATGACTTGTATTGTTTAAGATTATTATACTTGTTTTTATTATGTATACCCCTCCATACATGTAAAGCGCCATGGAATATATGGCGCTATAACAATAAATAATAATAATAATAATACACATCATTATGTTATGCTATACCACTAGCGCAGATGATTCATCTGTGCTAGCGGTGACGGAGCCTCAGATGCTGCAGCCCATGTCCAAAGCTCCGTCACTGAATGACGGCATTGCTACGGCCCGATAATAGGGGTTAATGGCAGCGTTAATGGACTACGTTAATACAATAATAGGGGTTAATGGCAGCGTTAATGGACTACGTTACACTGCATTATACCGCGGTGTAATGCAGTACGTCAAACGGACTACATTAACGCAATGTGAACCCAGCCTTACACTCTCTAGCTTCTCCAATCTATCCTAAACTCTGCTGCCCAACTAATCCACCCCCCTCTATTCCCCGACCTCTCCTCTCTGCCAAACCCTTCACTGGTTCCCCATTGCTCAGAGACTTCAGTTCAAAAAACACAAAGCCATCTGCAGCCTGTCTCCTGCATACATCTGTGACCTAGTCTCCCATTACTTACCTACACGCAACCTCCGACTCTCACAAGATCTCCTTCCCAACACCCCTCGTATCTTCTCTTCCCACAGTCACATAAAAGATTTCTTCCATGCATCTGCCCTACTCTGGAACTCTCTACCCAACAAATCAAACATCTAGCCTACCGTGGGAACCTTTAAAAGGAACCTGAAGACCGACCTCTTCCGACAAGCTTAAAACCTGCAGTAACCTTCAATCCACCATAATGCTGCATGACCATCTCTACCCTCATTTACTGTATTCTCACCCATCTGTGAGCCCTCGCGGGCTATGTCCTCTCTCCTCCTGTAACAGTAGTTGACATGTATTATTAATGATTATTGAACTTGTTTTTGCTATTAGGTATACCCCTTTCACATGTAAAGCTCCATGGATTAAATTGTGTTATAATAATAATTAATAATACCCATCCTTATTCTGGCTGATTTGAAATGATAACTTCTATGTGGAGCCCTCAAAACATATTTCATAATCACACATACTTGCACACCACACTTATAGTCACAGGATGTAGCTCATTTGTTTCCACTAGTTTGAACTCTGAAATACCATAGAAAAGGTGGTTTGTAAGGTGTTGGAGGTAGAAGTCATGTACTAATTCTGCTACCACAAACCGGGATGAGGGAGGTATTTCCACAACCCACATTTCAGTAGATATTTAGGTGACAATATTAGTTTCTAAAAATAACTTGGCAAGTGGGCTGTAAGTTGTCAGAGCATTCATTACGGTTCCAAAAGATACCAATCTGCCGCACATATGTCTACCCCTAGTTGTTCTCCTACTAACAGGGGCTATGGACAGTGAGTAGTCAAATCCTTGAAATGTCCCAGTACCTCCTCCTATCTGTTACAAAATACTGTATAGTTGTCGGATGTTCACCAAAAACGTATGTCCCGTTATGTGGTTTATTTGATAAATTGTCCTATACTGATATCTACTGTCCAAAGTGTAAAGGTGCAGTAGTTTTGGTCACATGAAACTTTCTCAGCCTGGTTTCTTGCGGAAGCCTTTAGAAGCTGCTGAGAGAGGAGACGGAGAGGAGTTCATGTCCTTCCTGTGAGGAGCGATGTGAGGAGAGGTCGACTTCTTAGGCTGCTCTGCCTTTAGCTTAGGTCCCGCTTCCCTTAATCTTCAATTAAGCAGGAAACTGCCACAGCCTATGCCAGGAGGGTATCTTAAATTTCAATCTTCATAGTGACAGAAGAGATAGTGCTGTACAAGGGCTCTTCTGCTACACTCCACACTGTTAATAGTTCTGCCAGCGTGAGCGCATCATGTTCTACTGCATCATCTACTGTACACCCTGCGACAGGGATCTGTAACAGGACTTAATCATGAGTAAGCAGGGAACACTATTTCCTCTGTGAACCAAACTGGGTAGGCCCATTCTTGGTAGTGATATAACTGAAGGGCTGTATAAATTAAGATAGTAACCCGGTATATAACCGGCAGTCAGCCGATCACTTTAATTAAGCCATTAATTGGAAAAAAAATCCATCTAAAACATCATGGTGACCATCTCTCTTGCTACCTAAAATTTAAAGCTGGAATGAAAGACTGTGATACATTCATCCTTGAAACTGCACACACATACTAAGAGGCTTTAAGGTCTCAGTGTGAGGGACACAGGGCTGGCATGCCACAACACCACCTGTGACATTGCTAATTTCTTTATTATTGGCCAGCCCTGGCACCTATAACATCTAGTTCCCCCCTGGGCACTGCATCATGATTCCCTGAAACTCACTTTGCTTCAGAATGATCAAGTTTTCTTTTGGCAGACTCTCTCATTTCCAATTTGGTCTAATATTATAATGCCCATTGAAAATCTTTACACCTTGTCTAAAAGAATTTGACTGGGGGATTATATATTCTGAGTCACCTAATAGGATATTAGGATATTAGGGGAAGACATGATAGTAGCCACCCCTTGGTGTTCCGATATAGATATACTAGTATCAGACGCAGGCACAGAATGGCTTTACTACTGCTGCATGGCAATCGCTTGGATTAATTTATTTTTCTATCTCCAAACTGTCACACTACCAAAGTTCACTGCATGACCCCACTGGTTCGCAGGTTTCCACATTCACACTGTTTTTAGCACAATTACATAGTATCTTAGACTTTTCATAGCCCTCTTTACATGGTGATGTGATCTTTGGGTTGGTGTTCGTCCTCCTAAAGGGCTTTAATCCTTGAATAGTTCCCCTGTCCCCAAGCTCTGAACAGTCAAGATTTTTCATTCATTAACCCTGGACACATCAGAGTGACTTTAATTCCAGTTCACAGAAGACCTACAACTAGTTGGTTACCTACAGTGAGAGGCTGCAGGTTGTCTGTAGTGTTTATGCTGAAAAAAAGAGAATGGACAGCACCTCCAAAAATCATACAATGATCTAATGCGTAGTGTTTTCCTCTGTCCTAGCCTCAAAGAGAACAGTATGGGATGATTCAGAAAATGGTACAATGATATTTAATTTCTTATCTGGGAAGTTAATGCTGATATAACTCACTTCAAGACAAATAAAACAACTTCTATCAACTATAGTTGGCAGTGGTGGGGCACTGCTGGGTGTGATATACCATGTAATTACTGATAATCAATTTTCAAGGGTAAAGAAATTTCTGCAAGACTTACCTCTCTTCCTTGCTGAAGAAGGTTTTCACTCCTCAGTATTCCAGTTGACAGTGAAGGAATCTGCAATTTTAGCTACCTGAATTGCAGTTTTCGGATTCCGGCCCTTGATCAACTAACTCCAATTTATTGGATAAAGTTTCATGAACCAGTTTTTAAAGGGACTCTGTCACCTGAATTTGGAGGGAACAATTTTCAGTCATATGGGCGGGTGTTTGATTCACCCTTTCCTTACCCGCTGGCTGCATGCTGGCTGCAGTATTGGATTGAAGTTCATTCTCTGTCCTCCATAGTACACGCCTGCATAAGGCAAGATTGCCTTGTGCAGGCATGTACTACGGAGGACAGAGAATGAACTTCAATCCAATATTGCAGCCAGCATGCAGCCAACGGGTAAGGAAAGGGTGAATCAAACACCCGAAAACCCCGACCATATGACTGAAAATTGTTCCCTCCAAATTCAGGTGACAGAGTCCCTTTAATCGTAATATCCTTCAGGTTCTTACATTTGGTTACAAATGGTCTCATAACCCACTGGCAGACATTTTTTTTTAACGTACCCCTTATATCAGGATAACTATTTGTGCATCTGCGCTGTACAGCCCTGAATCTTCGTCAATAACCCTTTAGAATGAGGTTACATTTTTGTTTAAAACACGTAATGCAAAACTGAATTATTTTCCATCTTTCAAGGCAAATCCACTTCCAAAGAATGTACGTTTCGTCTCAGTTTTTTGTCTCACCTTACTTACAGGGCAAGTTACAGTAAATTGTCTGCATGTTTTTTCAAACTCAATCAGAAAGTTGTCCAGGTCTGCATCTTTTCCAGGACTGAAAAATTTTATGGATTAAATTTGGTGAACTTTTTCCCTGGGTTTGCATCAGATGGCACCTGTACTACTCTTTATCCATGGCATCTCCAGCTAGAACTCACTCTCGACCTGCTGATGCAGGATTAATAGCAGACGCAGGTTGGGGACAAATGTGCAACACTGTTGTAAAGTCATTTGCAGAACAGTCCTTGCCCAACTAAGAATTTTGACTTCTGATGTCCTCAGGATAGCAAACTTCTGGACAAAAGTTCATCACAGGGATGTCCTGAGGAGTTCCTTGTTTATTACCATGGTACACTGCCCCATGTCTCACGCTATTAAAGCTTGGATAAGCACATTTCTTGATTTGGCAGTGGTGTCAATCTCTCTTTCCTCAGAAAGGTTGTCTTTGCTTAGTTTCCAACCTACATCTCTGAGCAGGATACCAAATAAAAGATAGACAAACAATTTTGTCGACAACTGCTTGCCTGTAACAGTAATAAGCATTGTGTTCTCTATGTAAAATTGGTTTATGCTTAACGAGGATCCAACTGGTACTTTAGTGCAAGGTTTAATTGCTAATACATTCACTAATGTCATAATTAGAAAAGCAAGCGATGATTATTCCACCATTGTCAGAAATCTGTCACGTACAGGCCATACTCGCATCTTCTGGATATAATGTCGCAGACAAAGGTTCCAAAACGTACAGATATTATGGGGGAGAATAATAAGCTAAGTCCATAACATTCACCAGGATGATGACTTGACAATTCATGTCTTGCTGTGGGATCTTAACAGGAGGATTACATATGGAATTCCAGGTGAAGTATCAGAATACAGGGTACATGATCCACATTCGAGAACAGGATTAGAATCACATTTAGGTTCAAGATCTAGTTTAGAGGTCTATATTTCACAAGTCTTTTTCTGCAAAAGCAAGCTAAAAGAGTTCTTTGGTACAGTTGTAGGAAGAATTCATGCAAAGTGCAGACAAGAGAGATCACATAACTGCGTAGTGCAACACAAGCTAATCACTATAAATATCAACTAATTTGTCCACAACTCTAATAGACCAGAGAGGTTAACTCTTTAGAGAAATGAGTTCACTAAACTGACAGCTATTTTTACTATCTCTGCAATACACTTGCATGTTCAGTTCAGAAAAGCTTGTATATTATGTGTTTTCAATGCTGGAAGTAGGTGACATAACTACCCTAAGAACAAACTATTAGGCAAATTAAAACAGTAGTATAATTAATACTTAAACCTAATGTCCTAATACCAAAATAAATTCAACACTTTCAACATTCCATGACAACAACAAATGACCTAGGTATGAGTGAACCATAGGTAACAAGAAGTGTTGCTAAGAACTACATGCAATAAAAGAATACCGTGCATACTTGAGTAAAAGCCGACCCTAGTATAAGCCGAGGCACCTACTTTTGTCATGGAAAACTGGGTAAGTTTATTGACTCGAGTATAAGCCGAGTATGCATTGTCCCCTCATTCCTGTCCTGCTATGCATGGCTCCTCCTTCCCTGTCCTGGTATGAATGCCTCCCCATCCCTGTCCCTGTCTGCATGCCTTCCCTGTCCCTGTCATTGTATGCGTGCCTCCCTCTTCCCTGTCCTGGTATGAATGCCTCTCCATCCCTCCCCCTGTCTGCATGCCTCCCCAGCATGTTTCCTATTGGAAAAAAAAAATCATACTCACCTACCTGCGCGCACTGGGTGCCGGCACTGCAGCGCCTGCCTGCAGCTCTTCCTATTCTCAGCGGTCACGTGTTACCGCTCATTAAGGTGATATACATCCTCTCCACCCCTATGGGAGTGGAGATGCATCCATATTCATCACCTTAATGAGCGGTACCACGTGACCACTGAGCACAGGAAGAGCTGCAAGCAGGCTCCGGCGGACGGAAAGAGATGCAGTGTCAGCACCGAGGGTGCACAGGTAGGTGAGAATGATGTGTGCACCGTCTCCTGGCATCTGCTGCTCCGCTGCCCCCTCCCCCTCTGGCTTTCTGTACCGTGACTCGTATATAAGCTGAGGGGGGCTTTTTTAGCCCCAAAAATGTGCTGAAAAACTTGGCTTATACACGAGTATATACGGTATTTTTATTAAATTGTATTTTAAAAATAAATTTCTATAAAAATAAATTTCTATAAAAAGAAAGGTGCATAAAATGATGAAGAAAGAGGGACCAGAATTTGTAAGATAATTTTAGCCATAAGGTAAACAATAATACATACAGTGCCTTGCGAAAGTATTCGGCCCCCTGGAACTTTTCAACCTTTTCCCACAAATCATGCTTTAAACATAAAGATACCAAACATACATTTTTGGTGAAAAAACAACAACAAGTGGAAAACAATTGTTAAGTTGAATAAAATCTATTGGTTATTTTAAATTTTTGTGGAAATTCAAAAACTGAAAAGTGGGGCGTGCAATATTATTCGTCCCCTTTACTTTCAGTGCAGCAAACTCACTCCAGAAGTTCATTGTGGATCTCTGAATGATCCAATGTTGTCTTAAATACCTAATGATGATAAATATAATCCACCTGTGTGTAATCAAGTCTCCGTATAAATGCACCTGCTCTGTGATAGTCTCAGGGTTCTGTTTGAAGCACAGAGAGCATAATGAAGACCAAGGAACACAACAGGCAGGTCCGTGATACTATTGTGGAGAAGTTTAAAGCTGGATTTGGATACAAAAGATTTCCAAAACTTTAAACATCCCAAGGAGCACTGTGCAAGCGATCATATGAAATGGAAGGAGTATCATACCACTGCAAATCTACCAATACCTGGCCATCCCTCTAAATGTTCATCTCAAACAATGAGAAGACTGATCAGAGATGCAGCCAAGAGGCCCATGATCACTCTGGATGAAATGTAGAGATCTACAGCTGAGATGGGACAGTATTTCCATAGGACAACAATCAGTCATACACTGCACAAATCTGGCCTTTACGGAAGAGTGGCAATAAGAAAGCCATTTCTCAAAAATATTCATAAAAAGTGTTGTTTAAAATTTGCAACAAGCCACCTGAGAGACACACCAAACATGTGGAAGAAGGTGCTCTGGTCAGATGAAACCAAAATCAAACTTTTTGGCGACAATGCCAAATGATATGTTTGGTGTAAAGGCAACACAGCTCATCATTCTGAACATACCATTCCCACTGTCAAACATGGTGGTGGCAGCACCAAGGTTTGGGCCTGCTTTTCTTCATCTGGGACAGGGAAGATGGTTAAAATTGATGGGAAGATGGATGGTGCCAAATACAGGACCATTTTTGAAGAAAACATGTTTGAGTCTGTAAAAGACCTGAGACTGGGATGGAGATTTGCCTTCCAACAAGACAATGACCCCAAACATAAAGCAAAATCTACAATGGAATGGTTCACAAATAAACATATCCAGGTGTTAGAATGGCCAAGTCAAAGTCCAGACCTCAATCCAATCGATAATCTTTGGAAATAGCTGAAAACTGCTGTTCACAAACGATCTCCATCAAACCTCACTGAAGAATGGTCAAGAATTTCAGTCTCTCGATGTTCAAAACTAATAGAGACATACCCCAAGTGACATACAGCTGTAATCACAGCGAAAGGTGGAACAACAAAGTATTAAGTTAAAGGGGCCGAATAATATTGCACGCCCCATTTTTCAGTTTTTGAATTTCCACAAAAATTTTAAATAATCAATAAATTTCATTCAACTTCACAATTGTGTTCCACTTGTTGTTAATTCTTCACCAAATTTTACATTTGGCATCTTTATGTTTGAAGCATGATATGTGGGAAAAGGTTGAACAATTCAAGGGAACCGAATACTTTTGCAAGGCACTGTAAATACATTTAGATGTTATAATAATTCTAATAAAGTCTGCTGTTAAACAAATAATTCCTGATCAATAGTAGCTATTGCATATAATGCTAGCAAGTATGTATCATGATAATTTTGAATAAAAATAAGATTTTGGGGGTGCTTCACTGCTAAGTGGTGCTCTGGAGAAAATTGATAATCATGATAATTTTGTCTATTGTTTCTTTTCAGTTAATACCACTAGGATTGACTTAAAGTGATTAATAAGTGCATCTAAAATAGGTAAACTGTTATTAACATGCTAAACAGATAATTAGTTGAGATGCCCAGTAAATGCATCTGAGATAGCTATAAGCTTAGAGTGTATTGCCAGCACACTCCATTGAATACTGTGTAGCCGGCTCTGTCAGACTCTGTCAGACTCAATCAGACCATGTTATGTACTATAAATGTGGGATAATACAAAGAAAACATATGTCAGAATTTTTTACCTGAGGTTATTGGCGATACCAGAAATAGTTGGACACTCCGGTCCCTCTGCGGTGAGATCTCATCTCCCAAGATCTTGATGTTGAGATCTCTATCTGCGCACGTGCCGCCCCCAGCAGCCATTTTTCCAGAGTCCACCACATAGTAAACCATGGAACTGAGAGGGATCTGGCCTTTCACAATATGTCGGCAGAGCCCCTGCAGCAGCGAACACCACCCGCAGCATCAGACGCCACACGCAGCGTCGGACACCCGCAGCGGCGTGCCACACATCCGAACACTCCCTCATCCCAGCCTGTAGCCTGCAGCAATGCTCCACACTTGCCTCCTCCAGAAGTGACCCTGGGACCACACTTCACTGCAGCCACCACCCCCGGTAAGCAATAAGATGCATGGATTATAAGAAGCATCACCATTAGTGTTGAGCATTCCGATACCGCAAGTATCGGGTATCGGCCGATACTTGCGGTATCGGAACTCCGATACCGGGATTCCGATACTTGCCGCGTATCGGATACCGGAATCGGAAGTTCCAAGATTCAAAATGCAGAAATTCAGCCAATGAGAATGATTCCAAGTGTGGGCACATCCTGTTTAGCATGGAGGGCATGAAACTACTGGCATGGCTGTGATTGGCTGCTGAAATGATGTCATGATGCAGTTTAAAAGTCGCTGGCGCCATTTTGCGATCACTCTGCTGTGAATTCAGTTAGTGACAGGACGCTGTTTGCTGACTGAGGGACAGTTTAGAGATAGCGATTTGCTTCTTTGTGCTTTCCAAAGGCTAATTTAGCAACCGCTGTGTTCACCTACTATTCACCTTGCTTTTGCCTTGTAGCGCTGTTTTCACAGCGATCTGCAAGGTCTGTGTGTGTGTGTGTGTGTGAGTGCAGCCCACTCTCTAGTCTGAGTGCAGCCACATAGGCCATCCATAGCTGGTTGTATTCAGTTCAGGGAGGGTGGTTCATTGCCTCATACTGTTCTTTTTTTTTTTTTTTTTCAAGTAGTGTAGTCTGCTGCTAATTTATTCAAAAAAATCCTATTAGTGTCTTTCCACCCGTCTCCAGCTAATTTGTGGAAAAACACTACATAGGATAACGTAGAGGAGGGTTTTTGGGCCTTGCAGCGCCGTTTACGGCTGTCTGCACGGTCTCCGTGTGACTGCAGCTCGCCCTGTAGTCTGTGAGCAGCCGTAGCCTGGTTGTCTCCAGCTCAGGGTTGTTCACTGCGTCATACCGCCAAATAAATTTTCATTTTGTTTTAAGTAGTGCAGGCTGCTGCACATTTTTTCAAAAAATTCCTATTAGTGTCTTTCCACCCGTCTCCAGCTAATTTGTGGAAAAACACTACATAGGATAACGTAGAGGAGGGTTTTTGGGCCTTGCAGCGCCGTTTACGGCTGTCTGCACGGTCTCCGTGTGACTGCAGCTCGCCCTGTAGTCTGTGAGCAGCCATAGCCTGGTTGTCTCCAGCTCAGGGTTCTTCACTGCGTCATACCGCCAAATCAATTTTCATTTTGTTTTAAGTAGTGCAGGCTGCTGCACATTTTTTCAAAAAATTCCTATTAGTGTCTTTCCACCCGTCTCCAGCTAATTTGTGGAAAAACACTACATAGGATAACGTAGAGGAGGGTTTTTGGGCCTTGCAGCGCCGTTTACGGCTGTCTGCACGGTCTCCGTGTGACTGCAGCTCGCCCTGTAGTCTGTGAGCAGCCATAGCCTGGTTGTCTCCAGCTCAGGGTTCTTCACTGCGCCATACCGCCAAATCAATTTTCATTTTGTTTTAAGTAGTGCAGGCTGCTGCACATTTTTTCAAAAAATTCCTATTAGTGTCTTTCCACCCGTCTCCAGCTAATTTGTGGAAAAACACTACATAGGATAACGTAGAGGAGGGTTTTGGGGCCTTGTAGCGCCGTTTACATCTGTCTGCACGGTCTCCGTGTGACTGCAGCTCTATCTGTTGTCAGTTCAGCCCCCCAAAAATAAATAAATAATAAAGTTCACCAAACACACCAGTGACACCACTTTACATTTGTGTAGGCCACATTAGCTCATATTAAAGTCTAGTCCACACTTTAGAAAATTAGTGTTTCTTATACCTGTTAGGAGGAGTTGTTCAGGAATAAGCACACAAAGCCGTTAGTACTTTTCTGCTTATCTTTATCAGTCAACCAAGATGAAGAAGGCAGTGAGTAAGGCACGTGGGCGTGGGCGCGGAGCAGGGAGGGGACGTGGGGATTCTGTGCCTGCTGCGGGCACCGGTGACTCATCAGCACCCACTTTCACCAGGCAACAGTCGTTCATGCGCAGCTTTGTGTCAGAGCGCCGTACACCGCTGCTGCGTGAAGAACAAATTGAAGCCGTTGTTGGATGGATGGCAGCTAATGCATCAACTTCAATTAGTGCCACATCCTCTCAGACACAGAGCACTGGAGAGCAGCCATCTGTCTCTTCACCACCTGCCAAATTGCCCAGGCAGACAGAGAGCCCAGGACAGGAGCCGTCTCTACTTCTGTTCTCTGAATCTCTTGGCTTGGAAACAGGGGGCCAGCCAAGCAGCATTGGAGAAATGGAAGAAGAGGCAGGGTGCAGTGATGCCCAACAGCTTTTTCTCTCTTCCTCTGAAGAGGCGGGTGGGCCAGTGGCTCCGGTCACCACATCGCAGGCCGCATCAGCTGATGATGACACTCAGGTGCCACTTACTGGTGCGTGCTCTGCTGCTGAGACTACCCAGGAGGAGCAGTTGGGGGCAGAGGGTAGTGTAGATGATGAGGTCCTTGACCCATCTTGGCGTGAGGGACAGGAAGGTGGTGGGAGCAGCTCTGAGGAAGAGATTCCCCGTACGGCCCAAAGAGGGAGAGGGAGGGGGAAGACTGCGGATCCTGCAGCCTCCGCTTTGGCACCCGTTAGGAGCATGTCTCTTCCAAAAGCCAAATAGGGCGCTCCCAAGACTTGCAGTGCCTGGTCCTTTTTTGACACAGTTGCAGATGACATTTGCTATGTCAGATGCAAGGTGTGTCATCAAAAAGTCAAAAGAGGTCAAAATGTCAGCAACCTCAATACCTCCAACATGTGGAAACATGTGCGCAACAGGCACCCGGCGGAGTTAGAAAAACACACTGAAGAGCTAGGCCAACCAACAGCGGCAGCTACCACCTCTTCAGCTCGTGTTGCCTCTTCCTCTAGCTCACACGCAGCTGTTTCGGCTTCCTCCCAGGATCGCCGTGGAAGAACCTCTGGCCCTGTTGTCCAGAGACCCGCTGTAATTCCACCCGCAGCACCACTTTCCCAGTCATCCACACACTCCCAGCCCAGTCTACAGCCATCGGTAGTACAGGCATGGGAGAAAAGGCGGCCTTTCTCGTCAAACCACCCACGAGCACAGGCTCTGACTGCAGGCATTGCCAAACTTCTGTCACTGGAAATGCTGTCATTCAGGCTGGTGGAGACTGACAGCTTCCGTGACTTGATGTCATTGGCAGTCCCACAGTACAATGTGCCCAGCCGCTTTTACTTCAGCAGGCAAGCCGTCCCTGCCCTGCACAAGCATGTGGAGGGACACATAAAACACGCGCTACTGAACGCCGTCAGTAGCAAGGTCCACCTCACCACCGATGCGTGGACCAGTCAACATGGACAGGGGCGATACCTTTCCCTCACTGCCCATTGGGTTAATGTCGTTGAGCCGGGTACAGACCGTGCGAGTGGCGCAGGACGCGTCCTGCCCACTCCAAGGATTGCAGGAATCCATTCTGTACGCATTGACTCCTCCTCTTACACCAGTTCCTCAGAATCATCGCTGCAGGAGCCGTCACAGTCCACCTCCACATGGACCCGTGATGAACGTGTACCTGTTACGACCGACATGAGCACAGCCGTGGCCAAACGTCAACAGGCCGTCTTGAAATTAATTTTTTGGGGGAATCGTAGCCACACAGCGCAGGAGCTCTGGAATGCCATCAAGCAGGAGAGCGATGTGTGGTTTGTGCCAGCGAATCTCCAGCCAGGCATGGTAGTGTGTGATAATGGCCGAAATCTGGTGGCAGCTCTGGGCCTCGGCAACCTCACTCACATCCCATGTCTGGCACATGTGCTCAATTTGGTCGTGCAGAGCTTTTTGAGGGACTATCCGGATCTTGATGCACTGCTGCACAAGGTCCGCCTAGAGTGTGCTCACTTGCGGCGTTCCAGCACGGCAAAAGCGCGCATTGCGGCTCTGCAGCGCCGACACCGCCTGCCGGAACATCGCATCATATGTGACCTACCTACCAGGTGGAATTCCACGTTACATATGTTGGAGCGGTTGTGTGAGCAGCAGCAAGCTGTAATGGAGTACCAGCTGCTTCAGGCGCAAAGAAGTCGCAGTCAGCGCCGTACAGACTTCACAACCACAGAGTGGGCCACTATGAATGACGTCTGCCAGGTTTTGCGTCCCTTTGATTATTCCACGCGGATGGCGAGTGCAGATGATGCACTAGTCAGCATGACTGTCCCCCTTATCTGCCTGCTTGAAAAATCACTGCAAGCGCTAAGGGATGATGTTGTGGAAGAGGTGGAGGATGAGGATTCACCATTTCCATCATCTTCTGGACAGTCAGCGCCACGTGGTTCCTCACAAACGCGTAGGCAGGGGACAGTTTGTGAGGAGGATGAGGAGGAGTCAATGGAGGAGGAAGACATCCGTCCAGAGGAGGGAGTTACACAATTGTCCAGTACTCAGTGTGTACAGCGAGGGTGGGGTGATGACGAGCGGGCAGAGATCACGCCTCCAGCAGGGGACAGCATTTCTTGGGCAGTTGGCAGTCTGCAGCACATGGTGGATTACATGCTGCAGTGCCTGAGAAATGACCGCCGCATCGCCCACATTCTCAACATGTCTGATTATTGGGTGTTCACCCTCCTCGATCCTCGCTACCGGGACAACGTAGAAAGCCTCATCACACCATTGAACCGGGAGCGAAAAATGCGGGAGTACCAAGACACACTGGTCAATTCCATCATCTTCTCCATTCCAACTGAGAGAAGTGCTGCTAGTGCATTCCAAAGCAGCTCAGTGCGTCCAGGCAGTGGTGGAGGCTCTGCACAAAGAGGGAGCAGAAGCAGTGCCTCTGCCCAAGGCAAGACCAGTATGGCCCAACTGTGGCACAGTTTTCTGTGCCCCCCACAAAAGTCTACACCATCACAGACGGCTCCAGTCAGCAGGAGGCAACGGTTCCGTCAGATGGTGACAGACTACATGTCTTGCCCTCTTGCTGTACTCCCAGACGGCTCTTCCCCTTTCAAGTTTTGGGTCTCAAAGCTGGATACATGGCCAGAGCTAAGCCAGTATGCATTGGAGGTGCTGTCTTGCCCTGCGGCCAGTGTATTATCGGAACGTGTCTTTAGTGCTGCAGGTGGTGTACTAACTGACCGTCGCATGCGACTATCCTCCGATAACGTTGACCGGCTTACTTTCCTGAAAATGAACAAGGCCTGGATCTCGCAGGAATTTGCCACTCCTCCTCCTGATTAAATAATTAGGTCACTGTATACGTTATCCAGGTCTCCTGTTGTGTTCATCTTTCTACCACCTGAACTTAAATTCCTGGGCTCCAACACCGCCAGTTGAGGCTCAGAAGTGCCGTCTGCACAGTCAAAACATACGACCCAGTGTTATTGGGTTTCAGTAACGTCAGCTGGTCCCCAGCTGTGTAGCCAGCAATGTGTCATGCGACCGCCACGCTGACACAACAACTGAAATGTAAGGGAATCTGTCCCCCCCCCCAAGGCGTTTGTTACTGAAAGAGCCACCTTGTGCAGCAGTAATGCTGCACAAGGAAAAGGTAGCTATTTTGGTTTAGCTCCTTGCACACGCAGAACTTAACACTTATAAAATGTGTCCACTGATACCGTAAAACCGTCCCGGAGGTGGGACTTTCCTTCGTAATATGACACAGTACAGCCGTCATTCCTCCCCCCCCCGGCGCCGCGCCCCGGCTCCTCAGCGTTGTTTGATTCCGTCCCGGAGCCTGCGCTGTTATGTTATCCCGTGGCCAGGCACACTTAGCGCTGCCCGTCTTCTGGCATCATTTGGTGTCAGGATGGCTGCGCCTGTGCGGCCGCGCTGGCCGAGAGCCCGCCTCGCAGTGTCTTCTGATTTAATCCCACTGGGGGCCTGGGATCCATGGACATGCGCAGTGCATATCTGAACCTCCACCTCTCACTCATCTCCCTATGGCTTCTTCAGACTGTTCGGTGTCAGCTGGTCCCTAATAGCATGCCACGGCCGTGACACCGCACAGTCTTAAGAAGCCGTAGGGAGGGGAGTGAGAGGCGAGGATATGCACTGCGCATGGCCATGGATCCCAGGCCCCCAGTGGGATAAAATCAGAAGACACTGCGAGGCGGGCTCTCGGCCAGCGCGGCCGCACAGGCGCAGCCAGCCTGACACCAAATGATGTCAGAAGATGGGCAGCGCTAAGTGTGCCTGGCCAAGGGATAACATAACAGCGCAGGCTCCGGGACGGAATCAAACTACGCTGAGGAGCCGGGGCGCGGCGCCGGGGGGGTAGGAATGACGGCTGTGCTGCGTCATATTACGAAGGAAAGTCCCACCTCCGGGACGGTTTCACGGTTTCAGGGGACACATTTTATAAGTGTTTAGTTCTGTGTTTGCAAGGAGCATGATGAAAAGAGCCACCTTTTCCTTTTGCATCTTTTGTGCTGCACAAGCTGGCTCTTTCAGCTACAAACGCCTTGGGGGGGGTTAAAGGTTTCCTTTCGACTTTCTCAGGCTTCGGCCTACATTGTGTTCCTCTGCTTTTCCACCTGTCCCTGGGCTCCAACACCGCCAGTTGCCGTCCAGAAGTGCTGTACGCACAGTCAACAGTCCCTCCTCTGTTATTGGGGTTCAGTAACGTCAGCTGTTCCCCAGCTGTGTGTGTGGCAATCCCTCCTACCTCCTCCTACCTCCTCCTCCTCCACCTGTCCCTGGGCTCCAACACCGCCAGTTGCCGTCCAGAAGTGCTGTACGCACAGTCAACAGTCCCTCCTCTGTTATTGGGGTTCAGTAACGTCAGCTGTTCCCCAGCTGTGTGTGTGGCAATCCCTCCTACCTCCTCCTACCTCCTCCTCCTCCACCTGTCCCTGGGCTCCAACACCGCCAGTTGCCGTCCAGAAGTGCTGTACGCACAGTCAACAGTCCCTCCTCTGTTATTGGGGTTCAGTAACGTCAGCTGTTCCCCAGCTGTGTGTGTGGCAATCCCTCCTACCTCTTCCTACCTCCTCCTCCTCCACCTGTCCCTGGGCTCCAACACCGCCAGTTGCCGTCCAGAAGTGCTGTACGCACAGTCAACAGTCCCTCCTCAGTTATTGGGGTTCAGTAACGTCAGCTGTTCCCCAGCTGTGTGTGTGGCAATCCCTCCTACCTCCTCCACCTCCTCCTCCTCCACCTGTCTCTGGGCTCCAACACCGCCAGTTGCCGTCCAGAAGTGCTGTACGCACAGTCAACAGTCCCTCCTCTGTTATTGGGGTTCAGTAGCGTCAGCTGTTCCCCAGCTGTGTGTGTGGCAATCCCTCCTACCTCCTCCTACCTCCTCCTCCTCCACCTGTCCCTGGGCTCCAACACCGCCAGTTGCCGTCCAGAAGTGCTGTATGCACAGTCAACAGTCCCTCCTCTGTTATTGGGGTTCAGTAACGTCAGCTGTTCCCCTGCTGTGTGTGTGGCAATCCCTCCTACCTCCTCCTACCTCCTCCTCCTCCACCTGTCCCTGGGCTCCAAAACCGCCAGTTGCCGTCCAGAAGTGCTGTACGCACAGTCAACAGTCCCTCCTCTGTTATTGGGGTTCAGTAACGTCAGCTGTTCCCCAGCTGTGTGTGTGGCAATCCCTCCTACCTCCTCCTACCTCCTCCTCCTCCACCTGTCCCTGGGCTCCAACACCGCCAGTTGCCGTCCAGAAGTGCTGTACGCACAGTCAACAGTCCCTCCTCTGTTATTGGGGTTCAGTAACGTCAGCTGTTCCCCAGCTGTGTGTGTGGCAATCCCTCCTACCTCCTCCACCTCCTCCTCCTCCACCTGTCCCTGGGCTCCAACACCGCCAGTTGCCGTCCAGAAGTGCTGTACGCAAAGTCAACAGTCCCTCCTCTGTTATTGGGGTTCAGTAACGTCAGCTGTTCCCCAGCTGTGTGTGTGGCAATCCCTCCTACCTCCTCCACCTCCTCCTCCTCCACCTGTCCCTGGGCTCCAACACCGCTAGTTGCCGTCCAGAAGTGCTGTCCGCACAGAGCCAAACACCTCGCCAATGTGTTAGTGGGGTTCAGCACCGCCAGCTGTTCTCCTGCTGTGCAGCCGGCAACGTGTACTGCGACCGCCACGCAGGCACAACAAGTTAAATTTAAGGGAACCTGTCCCCCCCCCAGGCGTTTGTTACTGAAGGAGCCACCTTGTGCAGCAGTAATGATGCAAAGGGAAAAAGTGCCTCTTTTCGTGGTGCTCCTTGCACATGCTGATCCTAACACTTATGAAAAGTGTCCCTTCCTACCGTGATACCGTCTGGTTGGTGGAACTTTCCTTTGTGATGTGACGCAGCACAGCCGTCATTCTTACCCCCTTGGCGCCGTGCACCGCCTCCTCAGCGTTGTTTGAATCAGTCCCGGAGCCTGCGCTCTTAGGTTAGCCCTTGGCCATGCACACATTTTGCGCTGCCCGTCTTCTGACATCATTTGGTGTCAGGCTGGCTGCGCCTGTGCGGCCGCGCTGGCCGAGAGCCCGCCTCGTACTGTCTTCTGATTTAATCCCACTGGGGGCCTGAGATCCATGGACATGCGCAGTGCATATCTGAACCTCCACCTCTCACTCATCTCCCTACGGCTTCTTCAAACTGTGCGGTGTCAGCTGGTCCCTAATAGCATGCCACGGCCGTGACACCGCACAGTCAGAAGAAGCCGTAGGGAGATGAGTGAGAGGTGGAGGTTCAGATATGCACTGCGCATGTCCACGGATCTCAGGCCCCCAGTGGGATTAAATCAGAAGACAGTACGAGGCGGGCTCTCGGCCAGCGCGGCCGCACAGGCGCAGCCAGCCTGACACCAAATGATGTCAGAAGATGGGCAGCGCAAAATGTGTGCATGGCCAAGGGCTAACCTAAGAGCGCAGGCTCCGGGACTGATTCAAACAACGCTGAGGAGGCGGCGCACGGCGCCAAGGGGGTAAGAATGACGGCTGTGCTGCGTCACATCACAAAGGAAAGTTCCACCTACCGGACGGTATCACGGTAGGAGGGGACACTTTTTATAAGTGTTAGGTTCAGCATGTGCAAGGACCATAATTAAAAGAGCTAAGTTTACCTTTTCCAGCATTAGTGCTGTACACGATGGCTCTTTCAGCTACAAACGCCTGGGGGGGGGTTAAAGTTTCCCTTTCAACTTGCTCCAGTGCAGGCTTCGGCCTACACTCTGCTCCCTCTCCTCCTCCTGCTGACCCTGGGATCTAACACCGCCAGTTGGGGCCCAGATGTGCTAGCTGCACAGAGCCAAACACCAGCCAATGTGTCAGTGGGGTTCAGCACCGCCAGCTGTTCCCCTGCTGTGCAGCCGGCAACGTGTCCTGCAACTGCCACGCAGGCACAACAGACCCAAAGCTGCCGCCAGTGCAGGCTTCGGCCTACACTCTGCTCCATCTCCTCCTCCTGCTGACCCTGGGCTCTAACACCGCCAGTTGGGGCCCAGATGTGCTAGCTGCACAGAGCCAAACACCAGCCAATGTGTCAGTGGGGTTCAGCACCGCCAGCTGTTCCCCTGCTTTGTAGCCGGCAACGTGTCCTGCAACAGCCACGCAGACACAAGAACTGAAATTGAAGGAAACCTGTCCCCCCTCCCCCAGGCATTTTTATGTTTTACAGCCACCTTGTACGACAGTAATGCTGCATGTGTGCAAGGTGGCTCAGAAACTTAATCTCCTTGCCCATGTTGAAGTGAACACGTCTAAAAATGAGTCCTCTGCGACCATTAAAACGTCCCTCAGGTGTGATTTTCCTTTGTATTGACACGCAACAAGCTCCTTGGTAGCGCTGCCCGTCTTCTGATATCATTGTTTGGCTGCCTGCGCCTCTGCGGCCGCCTTGCCCCACACAACGCCCCTCGGTGTCTTATTTATTTGGACTGCGAGGGTGTGATTGATGGGCATGAACGGTGCATTTCTTCGCCTGTCCCTCATCTCCTTCCGCCTTCCTCAGACTGTGCGGCTTCATGGCCGCGGCATGCGATAAGGGATCAGCTGACGCCGCACAGTCTGAAGCGGGTGTAAGGACCCGAGTGTGAGAGGCGAACATATGTACTGCGCCAGGCCATGAATCCCAGCCCCGCAGTGTTTTAACTATGTCAAGACACTGCGGGGCTGGGATTCATGGGCATCGCGAACCGCACCGGCCGACATCAAATGATGTCAGAGGACGGGCAGCACTAACAGCGCAAGGCCAAGGGATAACACGACAGCGCAGACTCCTGTGCAACAAATAACGATGCTCAGGAGGCCGCGCAAAGCACCAAGGTGGCATTTTTGCCAGCTGTACTGCGTCTCTTTACGAAGGGAACTCACGCCTCAAAATCAGTTTGACTGTATAAAGGGCTAAATGTTATACGTGTTTCATTCAGCATGTGCAAGGAGCAAAATTAAAAGAGCAACCTTTGACTTGTGCAGCACTACTGCTGCATAAGCTGTGGCTCTTCTACTTTGTAACCCCTGAGGGGGGGTTAAAGGTTACCTTTGAAATTGGTTCAAGTAGGCTTCGGCCTACACTCTGCTAACCCTGCAGAGCCCGGGCTCCAACAACGCCAGTTGGGGCCCGGTACTGCTAGCTGCACAGAGCCAAACACCAGCCAATGTGTCAGTGGGGTTCAGCACCGCCAGCTGTTCCCCTGCTGTGCAGCTGGCAACGTGTCCTGCAACTGCCACGCAGGCACAACAGACCCAAAGCTGCCGCCAGTGCAGGCTTCGGCCTACACTCTGCTCCATCTCCTCCTCCTGCTGACCCCGGGCTCTAACAACGCCAGTTGGGGCCCGGTACTGCTAGCTGCACAGAGCCAAACACCAGCCAATGTGTCAGTGGGGTTCAGCACCGCCAGCTGTTCCCCTGTTGTGCAGCCGGCAACGTGTCCTGCAACTGCCACGCAGGCACAACAGACCCAAAGCTGCCGCCAGTGCAGGCTTCGGCCTACACTCTGCTCCATCTCCTCCTCCTGCTGACCCTGGGCTCTAACACCGCCAGTTGGGGCCCAGATGTGCTAGCTGCACAGAGCCAAACACCAGCCAATGTGTCAGTGGGGTTCAGCACCGCCAGCTGTTCCCCTGCTGTGTAGCCGGCAACGTGTCCTGCAACAGCCACGCAGACACAAGAACTGAAATTGAAGGAAACCTGTCCCCCCTCCCCCAGGCATTTTTACGTTTTACAGCCACCTTGTACGACAGTAATGCTGCATGTGTGCAAGGTGGCTCAGAAACTTAATCTCCTTGCCCATGTTGAAGTTGAACACGTCTAAAAATGAGTCCTCTGCGACCATTAAAACGTCCCTCAGGTGTGATTTTCCTTTGTATTGACACGCAACAAGCTCCTTGGTAGCGCTGCCCGTCTTCTGATATCATTGTTTGGCTGCCTGCGCCTCTGCGGCCGCCTTGCCCCACACAACGCCCCTCGGTGTCTTATTTATTTGGACTGCGAGGGTGTGATTGATGGGCATGAACGGTGCATTTCTTCGCCTTTCCCTCATCTCCTTCCGCCTTCCTCAGACTGTGCGGCTTCATGGCCGCGGCATGCGATAAGGGATCAGCTGACGCCGCACAGTCTGAAGCGGGTGTAAGGACCCGAGTGTGAGAGGCGAACATATGTACTGCGCCAGGCCATGAATCCCAGCCCCGCAGTGTTTTAACTATGTCAAGACAAGACGATGCTCAGGAGGCCGCGCAAAGCACCAAGGTGGCATTTTTGCTAGCTGTACTGCGTCTCTTTACGAAGGGAACTCGCCTCAAAATCAGTTTGACTGTATAAAGGGCTAAATGTTATACGTGTTTCATTCAGCGTGTGCAAGGAGCAAAATTAAAAGAGCAACCTTTGACTTGTGCAGCACTACTGCTGCATAAGCTGTGGCTCTTCTACTTTGTAACCCCTGAGGGGGGGTTAAAGGTTACCTTTGAAATTGGTTCAAGTAGGCTTCGGCCTACACTCTGCTCCCCCTGCAGAGCCCGGGCTCCAACACCGCCAGTTGGGGCCCGGTACTGCTAGCTGCACAGAGCCAAACACCAGCCAATGTGTCAGTGGGGTTCAGCACCGCCAGCTGTTCCCCTGCTGTGCAGCCGGCAACGTGTCCTGTAACTGCCACGCAGGCACAACAGACCCAAAGCTGCCGCCAGTGCAGGCTTCGGCCTACACTCTGCTCCATCTCCTCCTCCTGCTGACCCCGGGCTCTAACACCGCCAGTTGGGGCCCGGTACTGCTAGCTGCACAGAGAAAAACACCAGCCAATGTGTCAGTGGGGTTCAGCACTGCCAGCTGTTCCCCTGCTGTGCAGCCGGCATCGTGTCCTGCAAAAGCCACGCAGACACAAGAACTGAAATTGAAGGGAACCTGTCCCCCCTCCCCCAGGCGTTTGCACGTTTTTAAGGCCACCTTGTACAGCGGTAATGCTGCATGTGTGCAAGGTGGCTCATAAACGTATTCTCCTCGCACATGTGGAACTGAAAACACGTCTGAAATGTGTCCTCTGTGTGACCATTTAACCGTCCCGGGGGTGTGACTTTCCTTTGTAATGACACGCTGCAACCCCCTTGGTAGCGCTGCCCGTCTTCTGGCATCATTGTTTGGCTGCCTGCGCCTCTGCGGCCGCCCTGACCCACACAACGCCCCTCGGTGTCTTATTTCTTGGGACTGCGAGGGTGTGATTGATGGGCATGAGCAGTGCATCACTTCGCCTGTCCCTCATCTCCTTCCGCCTTCTTCAGACTGTGCGGCTTCATGGCCGTGGCATGCGATAAGGGATCAGCTGACGCCGCACAGTCTGCAGCGGGTGTAAGGACCCGAGTGCGAGAGGTGAACATATGTGCTGCGCCAGGCCATGAATCACAGCCCCGCAGTGTTTTAACAATGTTAAGACACCGCGGGGCTGGGATTCATGGTCATCGTGAACCGCAGCGGCCGACATTAAATGAGGTCAGAAGATGGGCAGCGCTAACAGCGCTAGGCCAGGGGATAACACGACAGCGCAGACTCCTGTACAGCAAATAACAACGCTCAGGAGGCTGCACCCAGCACCAAGGTGGGATTCTTGACATCTGTGCTGCGTCTCATTACAAAGGGAACTCGCGCCTCCAACACAGTTTGACTGTATAAAGGGCTAAATGTTATACGTGTTTCATTCAGCGTGTGCAAGGAGCAAAATTAAAAGAGCAACCTTTGACTTGTGCAGCACTACTGCTGCATAAGCTGTGGCTCTTCTACTTTGTAACCCCTGAGGGGGGGTTAAAGGTTACCTTTGAAATTGGTTCAAGTAGGCTTCGGCCTACACTCTGCTCCCCCTGCAGAGCCCGGGCTCCAACGCCGCCAGTTGGGGCCCGGTACTGCTAGCTGCACAGAGCCAAACACCAGCCAATGTGTCAGTGGGGTTCAGCACCGCCAGCTGTTCCCCTGCTGTGCATCCGGCATCGTGTCCTGCAAAAGCCACGCAGACACTTGCTCTTGTACCTTCTGCTCCCCATCCTGGTTCCAGTACCGTCAGCTGGTTCCGGGCAGAGCCTTTGGCTTAGGTGCCTCCCTCTGGGTATCCGAGTTCCACCAACGTCAGGTGGTCCTTGGTAGTGCTTTCAGGCACGGGTACCTCCTGCTTAGTAACCGGGTTCCAGTAACGTCAGCTGGTCCTCGGTAGTTCCATTGGCTCTTGGACCTTCGGCTACCCATCCGGGTTCCAGCACCGTCAGCTGGTTCTCGGCACTGTCTTTTGCTCTTGTACCTTCTGCTCCCCATCCTGGTTCCAGTACCGTCAGCTGGTTCCGGGCAGAGCCTTTGGCTTAGGTGCCTCCCTCTGGGTATCCGAGTTCCACCAACGTCAGGTGGTCCTTGGTAGTGCTTTCAAGCACGGGTACCTCCTGCTTAGTAACCGGGTTCCAGTAACGTCAGCTGGTCCTCGGTAGTTCCATTGGCTCTTGGACCTTCGGGTAGCCATCCGAGTTCCAGTTCCATCAGCTGGTTCTCGGCATTTTCTCAGCCTTCTTGTACCTTCTGCTACATTTCCAAGTTCAAGAGACTAAACACGATGACCCGGAAGACCACCCCTAAGATGACGACGACACCAGAGACGACAACCACCGTGATGATGACGACCCTGGAGACGATGACCCTGAAGACCACCCCGATGACGACGACCCCGGAGACGACGACCCTGAAGACCACCCCGATGACGACGACCCCGGAGACGACGACCCTGGAGACGACGACGACCTGGAAGACCGAGAAGCAGAAGAACAAGAGGCTGCAGAACAAAGAGCAGAAGAACATTAAGCATAACACTAAATATCAGAGCAAAAAATATTATCTAAATTATAAGCAGAAGAAGACTAAGCAGTGTATGGGGGTGAGTCCGTTCCTCCTCGTGGTGCCCCTGGATAAAGCCTGATGCTGCAGGCCAAACTGAACGCGGACAAATGTAACTGTTATGTGACAGGCAGAACGGAAGGTGTAATCTTCAAACTTTTATAGATAACAACTACGGGAATGCCTGTCACAAATAAGAATATGATGAAGAAGTAGAATATGATGAAGATAATAGTAAAATAAAAAGAATATGAACAATGTAACCAAAAAAATAATAGGTAGAAGATGAAGAAGAAGATGAATAAGGTGAAGAAGTTGATGTCAAAGAAGCTGATGATGAGGATAATGAAGAAGAAAGTGTGGGAGAAGTAAAAAAGAAGGTGAAGGGCGTGGAAGTAGTGAAACATCAATATCTGACAAAATAAAAAAAAAATTAACATAGTCAAAATCTTTCTACCGCCGAACGTCATAAAAAAAACAAAATCCTGCTATTCTATTACATTGGGCTACACCTCTGTGCCTTTAATGTCTCCGCCACGTCCCCCAATACATCCTACATTATTCTTAGTTGTTTTCCTTCATGTAGAATGAACCTACAAGTTTATAAAGGGTTTATTTTAATTCCGATATTTTCGTCCCATTGACTTGCATTGGGATCGGGTATCGGTATCGGATTAGATCCGATATTTTGACGGTATCGGCCGATACTTTCCGATACCGATACTTTCCGATATCGGAAAGTATCGCTCAACACTAATCACCATTTTATGAAAAAAAGTTTTTTTCCTATTTTTCTCCTCAAAATTTGGGCTCGTCTTATAATCTGGAGCATCTAATAATCTGAAAAATACAGTAGTTTGCAAATACCCAAATTGTGTGTTTGTTAGATGTCAAGAATTGTACAATGCCCAATGCTTTAAAGGTGTATTCCCATCTCAGAGGTCCTATACCAATATGTAGTAGGTATAATAATAATAATAATAATAATAATAATAGTAATAATATAAGCAAATATTTCCAATTAGAAATGTAGTATAGTTCTTCTGATATGCTGGCAGCCCAGGAAAACAAACTTGCTGGCATAGAGTCCCAGTATGGATGAGCTTTTCAGGACATAAGCATGCAAATAGCTGCACAAGCAACTTTACCCTCTGGGCAACCGCCACCTGCTTCCCCACCTAAGTTGCCCCCATTCAGATTTAATGGTGATCGCGACAAAATTCGTGGCTTTGTGAATCAATGTATGCTATATCTTGATGTGCATGCTAACCATTTTCCTACTGATAGATCCAAAGTATTGTGTGTAATAATGCTGCTGACCTCACGAGCACTCGCCTGGGCGAATCCAATGATTGAGTCTCTTGACCCACGGTTAAATAACTTGGATGATTTCTTGGCCTCTATGGCATTAATGTTTGATGATCCTAATCACCATGCAACCACTGAATCTGCTCTATTGTCTTTACGCCAGGCTAAATATTCTGTTATTGAGTCTGCTACTGAATTCAGGAGATTAGCGGTAGATACCAATTGGGACAGTTATGCACAATTGCCTATTTTTAAAAGGGGTCTGTCTAGTATTGTAAAAGATGAATTCGCTCGCTCTGAATCACCACAAGAGCTAGAAACGTTTATACAGCATTGTGTGCGCATAGACATATGCCTTACTGAGCGTAGGCAGGAGAAGTTTGCTGCATATAACCGTATTTCTACCTTTTCCCTTCCTTCCAAAGAGCCTGCAGGTAAAACCTCTCGGGAGGTGGAGGAGGTGCCCATGCAAATTGGTTCCGTTCAGAGGTGCGAGATTAATGAGCGCCGGGAGCATCGCCTTCGTGAAAGTCTATGTTTCTACTGTGGTCAGTCTGACCACTTTTTAATCAACTGTCCCAAGTGTCCCAAGTGGCCTAACAAGGTGCTAGCAGAGGTAGCAGAATATGACAACTGTGATGATGAATCTGACATCTCTGAATGTAGCCTGCCTTTAAATGCTGTATTCCATTCACTTTCTATGACTTCACCCCCCAAGGAGCTTAAGGAAAAGAACTCTCACTGTTCTCTCCCTATTAAGATCCTGTGTTCAGGACAGTGGATTTCCAGTGCAACTATGATTGACTCTGGTGCAGGTGGCAATTTCATGGATATCACATTTGCCAAGGAACATGGTATTGAAATTCAGCAAAGAGCCTCTCCAATTACCATGGAAACAGTGGATGGGTCACCTTTAATCTCTGGGCCTGTGGATCAGGAGACCGTACCCCTTGAAATTTTGTTGGAGCCTAATCATCAGGAGCAACTTTCTTTCTTGCTAATTTCTTATCCTCATTTTCCTGTGATTATAGGCATTCCTTGGTTGCGTTCTCAGAACCCAATTATCAACTGGGAGACCAAGGAGATTATCTTTCCAACAAGGAGCAACTCACCGTTAACTGAAGCTGTCCCCGAGTCCACAGCTACGGAACCATCTGTACAGGTATTTACTTTACCTTCAGCATATAAAGAGTTCTCTGACATCTGTGACAAGAAGAATGCAGATCAGCTTCCTCCACACAGGCATTATGACTGTCCCATTGAGCTGCTTCCTGGGGCAGCTATTCCTTTTGGTAATGTATACCCTTTGGCGGCACCTGAGCTTCAAGCCTTAAAGGAGTATATTGATGAAAATCTGGGCAAAGGCTTCATATGTCCTTCTTCCTCACCAGCGGGGGCACCTATATTTTTTGTAAAAAAGAAAGATGGGACCCTGAGACCCTGTGTTGACTATCGGGAACTCAATAAGGTAACCATGCAAAACCATTACCCTTTGCCTCTGATTCCCGAATGACTGGAAAGAGTCCGCCATGCTAAGGTGTTCTCTAAACTGGATCTTCGTGGGACTTATAATTTGGTGCGTATTTGTCCAGGGGATGTGTGGAAGACAACATTCAGATGCCGGTATGGACACTTTGAATATCTTGTGATGCCCTTCGGGCTTTTTAATGCCCCTGCAATGTTTCAACACCTTGCTAATGACATTTTCAGAGATTCGTTGGACCAGTTTGTGGTGATCTATTTGGACGATATACTAATCTTTTCTGACTCTCTACAGGAACATGAAGAACATGTCAAAACTTTTTTAAGACGTGTGAAAGAGAACCATCTGTAAATTAAGCCGGAGAAATGCGAGTTCCATCATTCTGAGATACAGTTCTTAGGTTATAACATCTCTCCCCAGGGGCTGAACATGGAATCTGGTAAGATTCAGGCTATCCTTGACTGGCCAGTACCCAAGAATGTTAAGGAGGTCCAACGTTTTATTGGTTTTGCAAATTTCTACAGACGCTTCATTCAAAATGTTTCTGATATTGTCCATCCCATTACTTCCTTGACAAAGAAGGAAAAGCTCTTTAAGTGGTCATCACAGGCTCAAGAGGCTTTTGATCAGCTTAAGATCTGTTTCACCTCAGCACCGCTGTTGATACACCCAGATCCAACACTTTCTTTCATTGTGGAGGTGGACACTTCTGATTTGGGGGCTATTCTCTCCCAAAGAACTGGAGAGAAGGGTCTGCTACATCCTTGTGCTTTATTTTCCCATAGACTTACCTCAGCAGAGAAGAATTACGACGTGGGAGACAAGGAATTACTGGCTATTATTGCGGCTTTCAAAGAATGGAGGCATCATCTGCAAGGAGCTGCACAACAGATTATAGTGCTAACTGACCATTGCAATTTAGAGTTCCTTAGATCCGCTAGATGTCTTTCTCCTCGTCAGGCTCGTTGGAACTTATTTTTAAATCAATTTAACTTTGTTATCTCGTACCATCCAGGTTCTCGCAATGGGAAGGCTGATGCTTTATCCCGAATCCATGCTGTGGATTCCGTACCTGGAGCCCCGTCCAAGACCATTCTATCTGATGCCAATTTCATCAGAGTTATCCACGATCAGGACTTGTGGAAGGAGTGCAGGGAGGCTTATGACAGAGATGTATTTCTGGCCAACCCACCTGTGGATATTAATCTTGTCTTTAAGGGTGGCATGTGGTTCAGAGATCGACGTATCTATGTCCCTGAGGTCGTCCGTCTGCAGATCCTCAAGTTGGCACATGACTCCAAGTTGGCTGGTCACAGGGGGGTACATAAGACACAAGAGTTCCTGAGCCGATTCTTCTGGTGGCCAACTTGCCTGAAGGATACCAAGGACTATGTTCTCTCTTGCGAGGTATGTGTTCATTACAAGACTCCTTATGTGGCACCTACAGGTCTTCTACAACCATTACCTGTTCCATCCCGCCCTTGGGGGTCTATATCAATGGACTTTATTGTGGAGTTGCCTACATTGGGGGGCATGAATACAATCATGGTGGTAGTTGATCGCCTGACTAAAGCTGCTCATTTTGTTCTGTGCACCGACCTCCCTTCAGCTAAAGATACAGTGAACTTGGTTATACAGAATGTCTTTCGGTTGCATGGGGTCCCGGATGAGATCATCTCTGAGTGGAGTACAGTTCACTTCAAGATTCTGGAAGGGGTTTTGCTCTGCACTCAATAATAATGTCTGTCTCTCTTCCGCTTACCATCCCAGACAAATGGTCAGACTGAGCGGACCAACCAGATGCTGGAACAATATCTAAGATGCTATGTCAGCCATCTCCAGGATGATTGGTTGGAGTTGCTGCTGTTAGCCGAATTTTCATATAACAATTCTCATAGCGCCTCCACTAAATCTACACCTTTCTTTGCCAATCTGGGTTATCATCCGTGTATCTTACCTAGGTCTCCAATTAATTCTCCAGTTCCGGCAGTGGAGGAAAGGCTGACTGTGATGAGGCAAAATCTGGAGGTTCTGAAGGAATCCCTGACCACAGCTCAAGAACGTTATAAGAGATCGGCTGATAGATTCCGTAAACCTGCACCCATGTTCAAGGTAGGAGATTCCGTGTGGTTAGCAACTAAGAATCTGAAGTTAAATGTTCCTTCAGGAAAAACTTGGACAGAAATTCATTGGCCCTTTCAAGATCAACGGTATTGTGAGCTCTGTGGCCTGCCGGCTGAAGCTGCTTAGGACTATGAAGGTACACCCAGTTTTTCATGTATCTTTACTAAAGCCTGTATCTCCTAATACCTTCCAGGGACGTGTTGTGCCACCTCCGCAGCCTGTGGTGATTGATGGGCAAGAACAATTTGTGGTGGAGGAAATTATTGATTCCAGGATTCGCAGGAATCGGCTCCAATATCTGATAAGATGGCAGGGATACCCCCTATAGTTATTACACTTGTATGCGATTGTGGGAGATAACAGTGGAGTAGGGAAGGAGATCTTGTGAGGATCGGAGGTTGCATGTAGGCAAGTACCGGGAGACAAGGTCAGAGATGTATGGAGGCAGCAGGCTGTGCATGGCTTTGTATGCCATGGTTAGGGTTTTGAACTGGAGTCTTTGTGTAATGGGAGCCAGTGCAGGGATTGACAGAAGAGAGAGGCCCGGGAATAGCCGGGGACAGGTGAATTAGTTGTTCAGCAGAGTTTAGAATAGATTGGAGGGGTGCAAGAGTGTTAGAAAGGAGGCCACAAAGCAGGAGGTTGCAGTAATCAAGTCGGGAGATGATGAGGGCATGGACTAGGGTTTTTGCAGATTCTTGTTTGAGGAATGTACGTATCTGTGACACATTTTTGAGTTGAAGCTGGCAGGAAATGGAAATGGTTTGGATTTTTGGTTTGAAAGAGAGATCAGTGTCAAGGATTACCCTGAGTCAGCGAGCTTGCGGGACTGGGGAGAGTGGGCAGTCATTTACTTTAATGGATATGTCCTTTGGGGAGTCGAGTGAGTTGGGGGAAAGATTATGAATTCTGTTTTGTTCATATTAAGTTTTAGAAATCTAGGGGAGAAGAAGGATGAAATAGCAGAGAGACATTGTGGGATTCTGGTTAGCAGGGAGGTGATATCTCGTCCAGAGATGTAGATCTGTGTGGCATCAGCATAGAGGTAATACTGAAAGCTGTGAGATTCTATGAGCTGTCCGAGGCCGAAGGTGTAAATGGAGAAGAGCAGGGGCCCTAGGACTGAACCTTACTTGACTCCGACAGATAGGGGGCAAGATGAGGAGGTGGTGTGCAAGTGGGAAACACTGAATGTCCGGTCTGTTAGGTATGGTGAGATCCAAGATAGGGCCAAGTCTGCGATGCCAAGAGATGAAAGAGTCTACTAGATATTGAGATATTATCTTGGAGATGGGAATAACCCTTTAACTTTATTAGATCTTTTTTCAAACTATAAAAAAAGAGTGTGAAGGCTTTTTCTTGGTCTGAAAATTACCTCATAGCTGCATGTGATAGTATAAGGGAAAAAAACACTATACTCGCCAAGTAAATCAACCAAGACAACAAAAATGGTCTTGTAAGTCTGGTGACATATGGCATGTAATCACTTCACAGAGTGAGTTTGGTGTAGCTGCTGGTTATATTTGTAGCTCACAGTCATACTGTGCTTTAGTCTAGCTTCACTCAGACATATGAAGATTTTTCATTGTCCCAATCGAAACCACTCAGACATAAAAAATGGTGGTATACTACTTCAAACATCACATTAGAAAATTATTCTTCCTCAAGAATTAACATCTCTGCAATATGGTGCCATAGAGAGGCTTCATATGACAAAGTGCTTTTAGTTCCTTCATGCAGAATAGCAGGGACTAATATTGCCTCTGCCTCATACAGTTTTAGAGAACTAATGCTATGTTATATGGGAAAATGTACTTATTTTCAATTAAGTATACGGTATGAAGTTTTTTCAAGTTTTTTTCAATTTGCTTCAATTATGTTTTTTATTTAGCATTTTTATAGGTCATAGGATGTACTAATTAGTTTCCATTCTTCTTCAAACACCTTCTAAAATAATTTTTTTTGTACTTTAAGCATAACGTTGCTTAGCAACATTTTACATATTATTGACTTTTAGAACACTTTTGTTGAACAATGAAATTAGTGACTGAATTTATGTGCAACGCATAAAAATCAATTATTATATCACAATTCCAGTAATAAGGATAGACAGAATACCAACCAAGTAAGATTGATTACCCCTTTAGCAATTAGTGGAACCAACTGACTAAAATCATCCAAAAACTTTGGAATGTTTAACAGATGGACCTAAATTTTGCAGAAAACAATACCAACAAAACTAAGCATTACTGCAAAAAGGTTTAAAAGTCTAATAGACCTCCTTGTACAAAGCCAATATTAACCTCCGAAGATTTCATTTGCTGACCACATGTGTAAGAGTGCATGAGTATAGTAAAAAGTAAAGATTGTACAACTTAGACAGCAAAAAGAGGTTCACAATTATGCAGCTTATGACATGCTCCTCAAAAGGAGCGATTTAACTGGCTGAATATTCATGAAACAAAACCTACGTTGGTATGACCACACAGGAATTCAGGATCCGTGTAAGAGAGCATATAAGGTAATAAAGAAAAATCTAAAAATGCTGAAGATGGTGAACAATGCAAATCCCTACCAATGCATTTCAAACGATGTCACAACTCCAATGCAAGAATGCTAAGGATTAAAGCTATTAATTCAAGGTGTTCAAGGGGTGGTGATCTGTTAGAGGGCTCGTACTCACATGTGAGAAACTCGGATGAGTCTCTCATGTTAATACCCGGCACTGCACACAGCACTCAGATTGGAGAGTGTGGCCGCATAGCAATGCATGCGCTGAACGCTCCGCTCCGAGTACCGGGTGCAGTACCAGGTATTGACGTGCGAGACTCATCCGAGTTTCTCGCATGTAAGAATGAGCCCTAAAGTGTTATCTCATGTCAAAAGACGGTGGATATACAGGCTTAACATAATAGTACCTCATGGTCTGAATGAAAACTTCGGTTTCGGCTTATTCTTAGAAGTTTATTTGTTGTATATGAACTTCCCTTGGGTATTTTTTAATCTTGATTTTAATTTTTGGTTTGTTTCATAATTAGATCTGTACTTGAAGATATCTGTCATACCAAATTGAACCAAGTTGTGTTGCCCTCAAGTTGTGATCAATGAACATGGATATGATGCCAGTAACCTCAGCAAATCTGGTTGATGAAGTCTGTACAGCCTGATGCCAGTATGAAAGTTGCATCACATATGGAGTTTGTTGACTATAGCCTTGCTTTATGTATTTAATGTGTTGTTTATAGTCGTTCTGTTTGTATTCAACCTAGCATTTGACTGAATATGTGTATTTGCTATTGCCAGATATTCTAAATAGTCATGTAGGAATGAGCTTGCTTTGGGACATTTTCTAAGTAATAGTAATGCAAGTCCACATAATCTAACGAACGACATCTACCTGTAGCCGGAGATGATTATGTGCAATATGCCCCTATTATATACTGTTACATGATATATGGCTAAGTTAGACATATATTTATACGTCCTAGGCCTGACTCTTTGCACATTGTTGCTATAGATATATGATAATCAGCGACCTCTCTGTGGGTGTGCAAATATGTATTACATAATCTTTAAGTTTACATGTATTTGTTACTTCTGTCTGTTTTTTAACTATGCTCCATTGCACTTTATGTTTCATGGTATTTGACTAATCAAACTTAGACTGGTTAAGAGCACTATGTCACAGTTTTTTCAATCACTCTGTACTGTGATGCAATACATTACATCACTTAATCTTGCAATATACGCCATTACATTTATTTTTTATAATTGCGTTCATACTTTCACTTGTTACTTGACCGTGTTCACATTCTCACATTATGCAGATTTCCACACACATTGTATTACAGTTACTTCACACACACTCATACATGCAATTGTCCACACTGTGGTTAATTTCACAAAATTTTAACCTTTATTAGTAATTAGAGATGGGCTAACCCGATCAGTAAAGTTCGGTGTCTGTACCGAACACCAACTGTTCGGGCACAGACACCAAACATGGACTTCACCAGGAAGTCCGTGTTACTGTTTGAGTTTGGCTGCCCAAACACCGGGTGTTTGTCATGCTGTCACATGCCTGACAGCATGGCAAACACCGCTTCTGATCAGCGGTGAACTCATCCAAGCCGGTCAGAGAGCCACGGTTCCCACGCTGTCAAAAGACAGAGTGAGCGTTAAGCTGTGATCAGAGGTAAAAAGGTTGCCCCAGGTCACTGGTGTCAGCTGATGGGACTACAGCTCCCATCATCTGATGCCTGCTGCCGATAATAACTGGGAGAGCAGGAGTGGCTGATGGGAGTATTCATTAGCTGGCTCCAGCACTGTAAATAAATAATAAAAAAATGTTATTGGTCCCTGTATTTTTGATAACCATCCAGACAAAACTCACAGCTGGGGGCTGCAACCCTCAGCTCTCAGCTTCAGCAAGGCTGGTTATCAAGAATAGAAGGGGTCCCCACACCGTATTTTTTAATTATTTAAATAAACAATTTTAAAAAAGGGACATGGTGTCCCACAATTTTGACAACCAGCTTTGCTAAAGCAGACAGCTGGGGGCTGGTATTCTCAGCCTGAAAATGGGAATGTGGAAAACCACATAGAAAACGACCAAACTGGGTGCTAGTACAACAACATCTTTATTGAAAAACAACACAGACAAGTAAAAAACTTTCCAAGATTCAAGACAGAAGAAAGAACAGGGTGCAATAATGGTGGCTATACACCCATCAAATGGCCACCATGTCTAAAAACCGTGCGGACCGGTGTCCGATGGCTACCCTCTCCAGATAAACATCCAGTTTGTATCATATATATCATGACCCCATGGTCCTCTAGGACCGTACAACTCACCCTATATATGCCCGGAAAACCGGGACTAATCACCGCAATTGCGGTCGGGAGTATACCTGTGAACAGGGGGATGTTGAGAAGGAGGCCCCGACCGGTCACCGCACGAGCACCCGACGCGCGTTTCGGAGCGGAAGCTCCTTCGTCAGGGGGCGTGTCGGCTCACTTCGGAAGCAGGGTTTAAATGTATGCGTCTCCTTGATTGCCGGGACGAAGGCCGGATGTGACGCAGGCGTCGCCATGGACACGTGTCCCTTGATTGCCCTGGCGAGGCTTGTACACATGCGCGTCTGGTCTTGGCTGCTCTGGACGGCTTGCGGCGTCTTTATGCAGTGGTGGTTGCCATGTTTGTGGCGGCCCTCCTGCATGACGCCGCCACCGCCCAGCGTCGCCGTGTCCATGGCGACGCCTGCGTCACATCCGGCCTTCGTCCCGGCAATCAAGGAGACGCATACATTTTAACCCTGCTTCCGGAGTGAGCCGACATGCCCCCTGACGAAGGAGCTTCCGCTCCGAAACGCGCGTCGGGTGCTCGTGCGGTGACCGGTCGGGGCCTCCTTCTCAACATCCCCCTGTTCACAGGTATACTCCCGACCGCAATTGCGGTGATTAGTCCCGGTTTTCCGGGCATATATAGGGTGAGTTGTACGGTCCTAGAGGACCATGGGGTCATGATATATATGATACAAACTGGATGTTTATCTGGAGAGGGTAGCCATCGGACACCGGTCCGCACGGTTTTTAGACATGGTGGCCATTTGATGGGTGTATAGCCACCATTATTGCACCTTGTTCTTTCTTCTGTCTTGAATCTTGGAAAGTTTTTTACTTGTCTGTGTTGTTTTTCAATAAAGATGTTGTTGTACTAGCACCCAGTTTGGTCGTTTTCTATGTGGTTTTCCACATTCCCATTTTCATGCAAAGTTATACGGCTGGGTTTAGATATATCCAGTATAGGGCAATGATAATATTTATGGAGATTTGATAATGTTGCCATTTAATATCTTTTTCTCTTTACTATATTTTTCTGTGTTTTGCACAGGTACCGTTTTGGGTAAATCTCCGAGCACTATAAAATACTCGGAGGACACCCGTGAATGCTCGGGAAATCTCGAGTAATGAGTATATTCGCTCATCACTAGTTGGCACCCTATAGGACGATTTGGCACCCCCACTCACCGTGGACTGTCCCTCAATTCCCTATTAAGCCCTCAAACTATAGGTTTGAAAACAATGTAACATAGGATAGAGATGAAAAGAGTCTTTTCTTAGATGCACAAAAACAACTCTATACAGTGCGATTTCCTACGGGTATCTTATTGGCAACTAATAAAGTAACAATTTAAACATCTCAACTCATGGCTGCCAGTACTCCACAATATAACACGTACTAGAATGCTTTTGGCATAAAGATGGCATATAGGCTGAGTGTACAATTAATCACAATAATGGTGATAGTCAGAGGCCACAATCTGATTGAATTAAATGACCCCTTTACTATAACAATTCCACTATACAACCCATTATGATGTGTGATGTAGACCAGATATTGGACTAAATGGACAATAAAGAATGACAGAAAATAGGGAGTAAACTTAGCATAAGTCGGATGCATCCTGACGCGTTTCCTCGTCCACTCGTTTCATCAGGAGGTGATACCGATAACCAAGATGTCCGATGCCATGATGATTAATGACACATTAATGATTAAAACTTAGATAAACTGGAACAAAAAAAAACCAGTGACTACAAATAAAAACAATAGCACATAAAGCACCTTAAAATGGCGGAGAGTGAAGTGTAAAAATATTTTTTATAATTTAGGCTCAAATTTACATAAAGAACGACAAACTGAGAGACTTATTTAAACCCTTCAAAGGTCATTGTGCCTAATGTGACAATCCACCTTGCCTTATGTAGTGCCAAACATTTTTTAGAGTTCGCAATTATGGCGGGTTCTGAAATATCTGGGAATGATTTTTAATTCAGAGATGTTGGCCACTGTCTTGGCCGCCCCAATGTCCCTCACATGCTCATGCACCTTTATTCTCAGCTCTCCGTCGATGTAAGGCCCATTTATATGAGTGAGCAACTGCAGGTAACATAATAGATTATAAATGGCTGCTGCAAGAAATATGATGTTTAATTTGAAAATATTTATCACCATATGCAGAGACAAATGTGGTGTGGCCAAGGACATTGGTGCAGGCAAGACAGTGGCCGCAAGGAAAACACCCAAGAACTGGCCACTTTGAATCAAAATTCTGTCTTTCTGGGGCAAAATGTTTATTTACTAGTATGTCTTTAGGGTTTTAGCGCATCTCAGTGTCTTTAATGGTGAATTAGCCAAACTATGTCTCCAGACGTGTTAGGACCTAAGTAATGCCCAATGCTTGGCAAGGATCACTCTCATATTTATCTACTCATGGTTATATATAAGAGTAAAAAAGGAAAACACACAAAAAAATAGAAAAAAGTGGGCTTTTAATGCCTGAACGGCGTGGCAACGTTTCGGATATGGAATCTTTTTTCAAGCAATGAACATACAAATGAAGTGAGTTTATATAGCAAATACACATGTTCCTCATTGACAAAGTATTATCAAAATGTACACTTCTTTGGTCATAAGTGCATGTATAATCCATAATGTGATAAAGTGCATCAGTGCTTTTCCAATTAACGCACAGAAATATGTCATTAATATATAAATCGCATAAAGTGCAGTGTAAGTATATCCAAAACATACTAAATAATCAATTAAAATAAATCAGGTGTCCCAATCTGATGAAAACAAAATTAAAAGCACACTTACAATTGTATCTCAGTGTGCATTGAATTGCCAGCGTTTTCCTGGAGTTACTGCGCATGTCAATGACGTCTATACCAAGACCCATAGCATTATGGTCCGCGTCTGCGCACAACCACTCTGAAGACACTGGCGCCATATTGGTAAAGGTATATTTCTCCCCAACGGGAGGATAACCAGAAAACACTTCGGAAAATAAAGTTATATAAAACCGATGTTTATATTTTATTCAGCCCCAGCCTCCAGCTTCCTTCTAATTTTATTGCGCATGAATTACAGTGTATTTTAATGACCCTTATTACGGTCCATATCTGTGCAAGGCTATTCAAGTGCCAAATTCTTTTATAGAGATGCACTCATATTTATTTATACATATAGCCAAAAATATATCTCAGTGTCTGCAATATCATGTTGCCATGGTTATATATAGAGATAAATCTAATTTTATCATCATGTTTATTTCTTCTGCTATCCTGGTACAGCAATTGGCTTTGGGGGATAGTCCTAGCCCCTTTGGTACACATATTTAATACATATATGGCTGTACCTCTCTGTTCAAACCTAGTTTTAAAATCATTAGCCTGCATCTCAAACACAGGAACTGGAAAACCCGGATGGCCCAAATAATGGCAGAGTTATGAGCGGCTTCTGCATGTATAAGGATGTTGACAGATGTTGATTTTCTGTAGACATCGGTTTGTAGATAAGAGTCCTCATCAATCTCAAGACTGATGTCCAGAAATTCAATCCTCCTAAGATCATGCTTGTAAGTTAATCTGATGTTGAATTAATTTTCAATTGATTCATAAATGTCTCGAGCTACCCCACTACAACAAAAAAATCACCTATTTATCTGAGCCAGCATAGCACATGGTCAATGCCCCCCACTCCCCTGTCGCCAAAGATGGTTCTCTACCAGACGCAAAGGTAGAGATTGGCGCATGAGGGAAAGCAGGCTGTGCCCATGGCCATGCCACGCTTCTCAAGATAAAATTAATCTTTGAAAACAAAAGCATACATTCTATAATTCCTCCCATTTAGTTTTAAATATGTCTCTCGGTGTTAGGACTGGCGGAACGCACCAAATAATATTTAGAGAGGATATGAGGTGCGTTCGCAGTCCGGGGTCCACCGTGCAGAAAGGACACCTGCTGCTCAGTAATGGTGAACTAGATGGCGGTATAATGTGAATACACACACGGGTTAGCTTCACACTTTATGAAGGAGCAAACCCTGTTGCGTCACAGGGCTGCGATACCACACAGAGTGTGCAGTGTGCAAGTAAAGGGTCACAGAACTCTGTCCCAAGACACAGGGAAAGAGTTCCTCTAGACCTTGATACCGTTACTCTGGTGTCAGGGGTAGAACTAAACAAATAATTTATAGCACAAAAGTGCGTACAATGCAGCTCTGGCAGATGTCAATAACCACCCTAACGAGGGCAAGGAAAGCACACTAAGTGTACGGTGCTGCACTGGTGGTCGCTGCTGAGAGGCGCTGCATTGTGTGCTGGATGTGCAGAGTAGCACTGTCTGGCGCTAGGTAGCTTCCACCATTTGCGAGCAGGCAACAACACTAGGGATGGGAATGATTCGGAGCTTTCATCCATCAACAGGCATTGATCTACACACACACAAGTAAATCAGTTTACACTAGCGCATGGCTGAGCCGCCATGCATACTTTTTATAGCAGTAGCGCTCCAGGACCTTCCTGATGGTCCAATAGGAGCCGCAACAGGACCTGAGCATGTGACCCCCGACCTCCAATGGGAGGTTGTCCCGTGGGCATGCTCAGTATGGGAAAAGCAGGACTTAGTCCCAGAAAGGCCTGCTTGCTGCTGATCAGTGCTGGCTACAAAGGCAGAGCCTGGAAAGTCAGCAGTAACCATTCACACAGTATCACCTTGAGCCAGATGCTGGTACTGACTGAGCAGGCTCCACTGCGGCTGGAGGAGAATGGGAGACCGCAGCAGACATGATTCAAGCACACGAGCATTCTGGGATAACACTTTATCTCACTAATATTTATCCATCCTTAAATACTATTAAGGAGACATCTGATTCACTCCAAATTTATTCTGCAACAGAATAACAACCCCAACAATACAGGCAATATTCATTAATAACTATCTTCTGTAATGAATGGAAATGGAGGCACAGGTGGTGAAGTGTGGGTTCTTTTATTGAACTTATTGTGGAACCATGGGACCACTACCCGGGGGGCTCCGAAGGGGGTGTGATTAAGCGAGCATGAGTCTCCCATAGTAAGACTTCTCAAACAGGGCCAGAGTGGAAAGTTCGAGAGGCGCAAGGTGCTACCTTCAGTTAGACCCCATGTGTGTGGAAGCTGACTCGGCCAGACTGGCGGGCAGGCAGGTACTGCAAGTAGCAGAGAACCAGACAGGAGACAGGCAGGTCAAATGGGTAGTGGGGGAGAGAAGCAGGTGGTGCAGGGGTAGCCCCAGATGGTGAGGGAAGCATGGCAGGGTACACTGAGGAGACAAACCAGAATTAGCGAGGTAGAAGCTGAGCATTACACACAAGAGCCAGAACCTGAGAACAAGCAATAGGAAATACTTGTTGCTCAGGCACCTCCCTAATGGCAGAGGTGCCTGAAATAGTATGAGACACTCAGCCATTGACTGAGACCTATTTTGCATATGGTGCGCTGCCTGGAGACCTGCGGGATGTTCACAGTATCCAGGAAGCAGCAGCAGTAGCAGACAGCATGGGATGTGGTACGGAAGCCCCTGGAGGCTGGCGTCCTCGCCGGGCACCGCGCTGAGACGGCGGCCACAAGGACACAGGTGGGGACTGGGTAGTGGACCGTGACATCTTCAATGTGAAGTAGAACAAGGATTTCTGCAAGTGTTAATTTGTCCCACACAAAGCTTTGATCTCAACTTCATCAAGTTTGTCTGGGATTACATGAAGAAATGGAAGGGTTTGTGCAAGCCTACAGTCATAGATTTTTGGTTTGTACTCCACGGTGATGATACTTTGACTTTGTTTTAAAGACAAAGGATAGTCACCAAATTTCATTTGATTTAATGATTTTGTTTATTTCTTGTTCATTCTCTTTGCATTTTATCAATTGATAAATATAAATAATTAACACTTCTGTTTATGAAAGTATTACTAATTTGCAGGGTTCTATTTAGACAAGCATTAAACTTTTGCAGAATACTGTACAGTAACATAACTTAAAAGTGGTAACCTTCAGAATTTAAAACATGTTAATGGAATCTGAATCATTTGGATATCTCATCAGTTATTATGATCTGGACTGGGTACCACAAGATGTATATTTCTGCTTATTAACTGAGGTTTTAAAGGGAAGAGGACTTGTTGGAATAAATGCTAAAGCTTTTGAACATGGATGTAGAAGATGCTGTTACTTATCAAAGGGGAAAAAGGAAAACCAAACTTTGCTCACCAAAATATAACTGAGACCGTCTGTGCCTGGAGATCAGTGGCTGACTACCACATGTGTGCAAATAGAAATAGAAGACTTCTGGCACAGGAATCCTTTTTCAGTAAAACATTCCTTATTTATTTAAACATCTTCAGCGATAAAAATCAACATCATTGGGACCACTTCATACTGTAGGCCTGATGCCTAGGCATACAAACATAGAGTGAACAGTTCCTTATATCTATCACAAAAGCACATGTAATTGATTAGAAAGGACTACCTCTCCAATTAATCCCATATCGACCAGAGGGAAATTAGTCCTTCATATACTGTACATAAAATCAGAATATAATGAAAATGCATTTTATAATAAGTATATACATATTTAACACAGGCATACATCGTGTGAAGACATTTCATATGAATAGAATTAGTTGAAAACCTGTTTTCACAAATTAGCATAGCTGAGCTTATATTCAAACGGAAAAAAAAAATAAACACAAAACCCACATGTTGGAAAAAAAGAGTGATATGTTTACACCGAATGGTAATGGTACACAAGACATTCATTTTATGCACAAAAAACAGTAAGATGTTAGATGAATACTACAAAGATATGGCAGAGTGATCTACAGTCATGGCCAAAAGTTTTGAGAATGACACCAAAATTATATTTTCACATGATCTGCTGCCCTCTGGTTTTTATTAGTGTTTGTCTGATGTTTATATCACATACAGAAATATAATTACAATCATATTATGAGTACCAATAGGTTATATTGACAGTTAGAATGAGTTAATGCAGCAAGTCAATATTTGCAGTGTTGACCCTTCTTCTTCAAGACCTCTGCAATTCTCCCTGGCATGCTCTCAATCAACTTCTGGACCAAATCCTGACTGATAGCAGTCCATTCTTGCATAATCAATGCTTGCATTTTGCCAGAATTTGTTGGTTTTTGTTTGTCCACCCGTCTCTTGATGATTGACCACAAGTTCTCAATGGGATTAAGATCTGGGGAGTTTCCAGGCCATGGACCCAAAATCTCTATGTTTTGTTCCATGAGCCATTTAGTTATCACCTTTGCTTTATGGCAAGGTGCTCCATCATGCTGGAAAAGGCATTGTTGGGCGCCAAACTGCTCTTGGACGGTTGGAAGAAGTTGCTCTTGGAGGACATTCTGGTACCATTCTTTATTCATGGCTGTGTTTTTAGGCAAGACTGTGAGTGAGCCGATTCCCTTGGCTGAGAAGCAACCCCACACATGAATGGTTTCAGGATGCTTTACAGTTGGCATGAGACAAGACTGGTGGTAGCGCTCACCTCTTCTTCTCCGAATAAGCTGTTTTCCAGATGTCCCAACAATCGAAAAGGGGATTCATCAGAGAAAATGACACTGCCCCAGTCCTCAGCAGTCCACTCCCTGTACCTTTTGCAGAATATCAGTCAGTCCCTGATGTTTTTTCTGGAGAGAAGTGGCTTCTTTGCTGCCCTCCTTGAAACCAGGCCTTGCTCAAAGTGTCTCCGCCTCACAGTGCGTGCAGAAGCACTCACACCAGCCTGCTGCCATTCCTGAGCAAGCTCGGCACTGCTGGTAGTCCGATCCCGCAGTTGAAACAGTTTTAAGATACGGTCCTGGTGCTTGCTGGTCTTTCTTGGGAGCCCTGGAGCCTTTTTGACAACAATGGAAGCTCTCTCCTTGAAGTTCTTGATGATGCCATAGATTGTTGACTGAGGTGCAATCTTTGTAGCTGCGATACTCTTCCCTGTTAGGCCATTTTTGTGCAGTGCAATGATGGCTGCACGTGTTTCTTTAGAGATAACCATGGTTAACTGAAGAGAAACAATGATACCAAGCACCAGCCTCCTTTTAAAGTGTCCAGTGATGTCATTCTTACTTAATCATGACTGATTGATCGCCAGCCCTGTCCTCATCAACACCCACACCTGTGTTAATGGATCAATCACTAAAACGATGTTAGCTGCTCCTTTTAAGGCAGGACTGCAATGATGTTGAAATGTGTTTTGGGGGTTAAAGTTCATTTTCTGGGCAAATATTGACTTTGCAAGTACAGTAATTTCTGTTAAGCTGATCACTCTGACATTCAGGAGTATATGCAAATTGCCATTAGAAAAAATGAAGCAGTAGACTTTGGAAAAATTAATATTTGTCTCATTCTCAAAATTTTTGTCCATGACTGTAATAAAAATATAAAAAATAACTTTTATAATTAAGACCTTCTGGAAAACGTGCTTTCAAAGCCAATATCTAATATTCCTCCCGACAACGGAGTGCATGTTCCCAGTCACCCCCTCTGATCTACTTACTCTCTCAATTCCTTTAACCTTTAAACTCCGCAAATTGCCTTTGTGCGTTTCCAAAAAATGCTGTTACTTATACCCTGAATTCACATAGCTCATGCCTCCTAATGTATGTTTTTTTAAACTATTTTTTGGTCACAGTGCAAGGCTCAGAAAGGAAGGTGCACATTTTGCTGGAATGATTTGAGGGTGCCATGTCACATTGACAATACCGCTAAGGTACCATAACAGCAGAACTTTCCCATAAATTACCTAATTTTGCCAACTACACCCCTCAGTGAACTCATTTATGGGTGCAGAGACCACAGCTGTGTAACTGAATTTTATACACTTGGGACGTGAAGTTAAAATAATTACATTTCTTTCAAATAAAATATTGTTTTAGCCCCAGATTTTCAATTTTTACATGGGACAATAGGTAAAACTGTCCCAATGTTTTGTTACAAAATTTCTCCTAAATGTGGCTATACTCCATGTGTGTCTGTACAGTAATCTGACCACACGGCAGGACTCAACAGGGAAGAAGCGAAATTTGTCTTTTTGAGGGAAGATTTTCCTAGAATACAGTAGTTTTCAGACTCCATTTGCAAAGCCTCTAAGTACCAGAACAGCATAAACCTCAAGTGACCACATTTTGAAAGTTAAACCCCTCATTTATCTGCAGTTTTTTTTTGCAATTTTGACTCCATGGGTATGTTCTAGAAACAAGCATACATACAATGTTGCAGAGTGAAAATTGCAAATAAGCCATTACAGAATGTTTCTGACATTCTAGTGCCCAATATATTGTGCCAAGCTTGTGCTTCTGGAAATATGCAGACCTAAAATTAAATGGGCTCTACTCATTACATTAATGCCAATCGTGTGAAAGCAAACTGCAGTTTCTGCAAACTGTGGGGTACAGAATGAGGTGGTTTTGATTTTGGAGTTTAGATTTATTTGGAGCCTTAGTGCTGCTACAACTGGAGAAAACCTTTATATTTCTGTTAACAGATGATGGATCTGAGTATGTTTTTTTTTTTAGTTGAAGCTTTTATTGGTACCATTATACTGTGTTCTACACTCTACGTTGACCACGTACATTGCGATTTCTATTTAAATATTTGAAATACATGGTTTGGTTGAAATGCCTGGTTGATCCATTAATTTAAATTAGGTAAGTCGAGTTACTCTGGACTTTTCAGTGGCGCATAAAGCTGTGGTCGACCGGACTTTTGCACATCACTGAAAAAAATCCTAAAAGATGGACAAAATCATAATTCAGAGTCCAAAGTGTTTTCCTGATTACGATTACCTGAATCTTATGTTTCAGAAACCCCAATGTATGTGCTCAGTGTAGAGCACAGGATAAATGTGAGACGAGTATTACTGCAATGTTTGAGAAAATGAATGCATCAACAGTAGTAGTTTTTACATCATTCACCATGCAGTATAAGTGGTAAGAAAGCGTTATCCTTCAGGTCAGTATAATTACAGTGGTACCAGAATTATATCAGTTTTTATAAATTTGCAAACTTTGCATACGAAAAAACAATTTTATTTTTTTTTTACAAAAAAAGTTTCTATTGTACATTTTATAAGGACTTATCAACAAAAAACAGTAATATTTTTAATTCCTTTTATTATATGCTTTTTATATTTATAGAGTTTTTCCTTTTTTTTCTATTTTGTACCTAGTTTCTCAGTGAAACTTTGACTTTTAGTTGCCTGATCACTGCTCTATTTCATTGCAATATACAAATAGTGCAGTGCATTAGAGCTGTCAGTGTGACACTAATAGAATAGAATGCCTGTTACACCTTGTTTGTGGCATATCCTAACAGGTCACCATAGCTCGCAGATCTGGAGGTCACTCTTTGACTTTTTTATGCCATGGCTATAATTGGTTCCTTGCAATCGCTTTGTGAGGTGACTACAGGCTGGGATACGGAGCCCTTTCCTTCTCACAACTTTCTAAATGATGGGATGCTACTAATGAAGGCATTTGGAGGGTTGAACAGCTATGGTCAGTTCCCGTTACTGGCTGTAGCTGTTATAGCAAATGCTCGGTTATCAGATAAGCTGATGTCCTGATGGTGATTGTGCAACCTCAGCTCCTGTGCCCACAAAGTCACCAAGACGTATCGGCCCATCTATTTACAGGAACACACTGCAAAATAGGAATTATGCAAATAGGAATTATGCAAATAGGAATTCAATGTATACCATGTTGTTGGTATGATTTTTTACATGAAAAATTACCTGTCGTGGGTGTGTAGACTAAAACACCAACACAGTTTCTTGATGTATTAGAAGCTAAGTTTTGCTATTTATAGACTTTCCTTTCATTTAAATCATACACACTGCAAATGAGTGCAAAAGTTACATTAAGTGCAAAGAACATTGCTTTCTGCAGCACATATCCATTAAATATCATGTTCACTCTGTTACTCTAGTAAATGTAATCCCCATGTGTTGCTAACATTTAAAGTAAATGTTTCTTGCTCCTTAGCCGAGTGATTCAGTGTTTACCCAAGAGTCAGAAAGCATCCTACTAAGAGCATAAATGCATTCAATGTCTCGCAGGATCTGAAATAGAAATTGCTATTCATTGAAATTTCTCTAATTGAAACGTCTTTACGTATTTCCCTTATTGAAATATAACTTTGTTTTGATACTTGTTTAATGAGTCATTTTATCTCTCTTTGAAATGTTGGTAAATTACGAAGGTTTATGTGCTAAGCAAGGACTTGCCCACTTGTAGGATGGTACAACGTTATTATCCATGCATTTTGTTTGTACGTATTTAGTTTGGATTCTAAGAATGATGACTTTATGACAGTTGAAGAAATCTGAAGAGCTTGATGATCTAAAGCCAGACTGGCAATACAAATCTGACTAATGTTTATGGATTTTAGTGATGTTAGTTTGTCAAGAGCCTTACACCCTTCCCATCACAAGACACACTAATATGTCATTAAGAAGATGCAAGCATTTGGAGAAGGCTCAGGAGCTAAGGCTGCTCAATGTAGCTCTGATATTAGCTGTATTATATGATTGGCATTGCCTCTAACACCAGCACCTTAAAGTAGCCACAATCACTGCTGTTAACCCCTTTCATTCTTTCACAGGAGCATTTCCGTGGTGTGAGCTTAGTAGGGAGGGGGTATGGTGGGGTGATTAAGTAGTATCGATGGCCAACCGAGACAGCTAGGAATCTGTCGAGGTTAGTAATGTCTACCATCTTAGTTATGCTGTGAAACCCAGTCACAGGCTGGACTACATAGGAAACATTGTTTTTACTATATATTGAAATACTAAAGTAATAAAAAATAAAACAATTAGTCTCTGTTTATTTTTAATCCATTAAGATTCAATGTATAAAAATATAAATCTATTTAACCCATATGGTAAGGGCAGTAAAGAAAAAAAAAAAATTTTAGTAATCGACATTCCTCCAAAACATATAAAGCAGTGACCTGTCACTCACAGATCAACAGAGGGGCCGGGGAATCACTGTCAGGGAGGAGAAGACCCTTTGTACAGTCCAGCCTCTGCACACTGAAGTAAAGTCAGCAGAAAACGTGAAATATTGATTACAGAAAAACAATTTCTTCACCAAATTTTATCAATTTAATCTATATTACACTATCACAGCCAAACATATACTTTACATTACAAAATCATGTTTATATGTTTTTTTAATACATTTTCTGAATATAAATTTTAGTAGTACTTCAATAAGATGGGTTGTGGGAGAGCAAAGGGTAGAGTTTGATTGACTGACTGATACTGTGGATACCTGACATCGCATTATGTAAAGGTTATGAATCATTTAAAAATATTATAGTCTTATGTAGGGCAGTGAATTAGATGGTCAGTTGTCAGCACTGAGGCCTTTTAGCAGTCTTTGCTTCAAACGAAGCAAAGGCAATATCATTTGTGAAGTATTTTCTTGCATCTTTAAATTTTCCTATTTGCCAATAAAATGAGCTCTGCCGTGCATTTAAAACTAATTACGTAACATAATTCTAAGGTGTGTGAGAGAGACCTTCCTTTAAAACCAAATTCCCATGGGGAAACACTGAATTTTCCAGCAACTGATGAAAATGTATAAGATTTTGCCAAAGATCTTAGACAACTCTGTAATAGTGAAGATTAATACTTTATGTTAAATTAATATCTATCTCTGTCACTGTTATTTTAAGAACCAAAGCAAATCTTATCATTTTTATATGTCAGTTTACAAATTTGAAAATTACTTTCTTCAGATAATTTTTTTTATTTTCAGCCTAGATAATTAAAATAAATTCTTCTTGTATAGGTGAATAGTACAAATCAGTAATACTCCAAGACAAGCGTGTGAGGACTTCAGATTTGGTTGAGGAAGGGCAGTCAGGTAGCAGTGTTGCTCTACTTCTTGAAAAAAAATTGTATCTAAACAAGCAGCAATAACAGAATTGAAAGTGGCACTCAACCACTATTAAATCATTCTCTATTTAGCTTGTTATTTGGCACAATTCATCTAATAAAATCGGGGTGCACTTGGGGTCATCAGCTGTTTTGCATCTATTAGGCTTCTTTTGACTTCCGACATAAGCACATAATTTATATCTGTGCATCAAGTGATTTTTACATATTTTACTGAAAAGATTCAACAAAACAAAACGATTTTTTAACAACAATAACAAGCTGTGCATGTGGTATATCACTTCTATCTTTTAAGTATATCTTCTCTCAATATTTTACTATAATTAAGGAATATTATTTATTGTAATGTGAGAGATAGGCAGGGGAAGGGCAAGGAGGGGGGTTAGAAGGGTAAAGGAATGGGTATATCCAAATCTAGGATAAAAACAGGAGTAAATGCTGTATTGTCCATCTTATCAAAAAAACAAACAAAAAAAACAATAAAATGATTTATCTGTTTAAACAGTTATAATCATACTATTACCTATTATTAACAATACCAACTTTATATCCACCAATAATACACAATATATTTACTTATAATTATGTTTCTAATAATTCTACATTTAATAAAACAAATTATTTTATTCCAAGCCTACATCTCTTTTGTAATTGTTAATTCTCCCATTGCAAAAGAGGGATCCTTGTCAGCCAACCGAGGACTTCTAAGGCTATGTGCACACGTTGCAGATTTTGCTGTGGATCCGCAGCAGTTTTGACGATGCGGCTCTGCAGCTGTTTACCATGCGTTGTACAGTACCATGTAAATGTATAGAAACCAAAATCCGCAGTGCACATGCTGCGTAAAAAAGCATGCGGAAACGCAGCGTTGGTTATTCCGCAGCATGTCAATTCTTTGTGCGGATTCCGCAGCTGTTTACATCTGCTCCTCAATAGGAATCCGCAGGTGTAAAACCGCAGATGAAATCCGCACAAAAACCACGGTAAATCTGCGAGTAATCTGCAGTGCGGTTTATCTGCGGATTTTGCAAAAACAGTGCGGAAAAATTGGCACACAAGTCTGCAACGTGTGCACATAGCCTCATACTACTTTTCTTTTCTTTGTTTTTTTCCTTTTTCACTTTCTCTTTCCTACTTTCTGGTGATTAGAGGGGACTACATGAATGGTGTTTTGCGAATTCTTTATTCCAGGAGGGGGCAATTTTTTGAGTATTTGGGAAATCTATTGTGTCTTATGGCGTAATAAAATTCATACACATTATGTGTAGCTATTCTTTCTATGATGTCCTCTATTTTTGGAGGTTCCTTCCTTTTCCAATGGGATACAATTAAATGATTTGTTACCATTATTGTATGTGAGACTATATAGATATTTTCTTTTGGTATATCATTTATCCCTATTGCTAGAATTGTTAATTGTGGAGAGAGTCTTATATTATTGTGTGTAAACTGTTGTATCAGTTCCACTATTTTCCATATATGCTTGATATGCTTGATGTCTCCCTTTTTCCCGCACTCCCTCCAGCACAATGATGACTGTGCTGGGAAGATTTTATTAAGTCTAACTGGGGTGAAGTACCATCTTGTGATCAGCTTATAATAAGTTTCATGCAGCTTTTTAAGATCAATGTCGTTATTCAAAAGTTTATATATACTACAGGTTCCTCAGTCAAACTGATTATTGATTGAGGTATTTGTAGACATTGGTTTGGCTTTTCTTCTTTTTTTTTCTGTTAATATATCTTTTAATGTCCAAGTATTTTACGAACTCTATATGATCTAATTTATTTTTTTCTTGTAGTATATAGAAAGGTAATACTTCTTTAGTTCCTTCTTGATATATGTCATCTAACTTTTTGACACTTTTTTCTTTCCACTCCTCTAATGTTACATATGGTAATGCCGATTCCAGAATTCTTATTGGAATATTTTTTTATTTTATCCTGGATGGGATGGTCTATTAGTTTTTTGTTTAGTAGTTGCCATGATTTAATTGAAGCTTGTAGAGTTGGAAATTCTGGCAATTGAAGAGATAAATCTAAGATATGGGCTAAAATTTGAGATTTTAATGATTTGTTATTGTTTAATACTTTTTCAAGTAATATCCATCCTACGTTATCATTACTGATCCATTTTTCCCTTTGATTAAGTTTGTTAGGTAGTAGTTCATGATATTTGGTACACTTAAGCCTCCTTTTTTTTTTGCAGTGTGGCGTTAGCAACCCTTGGTCTCTTACCACTCCAAATAAATCCAGAAACTTGGGCTTGTAATTTGTGTAGCCAGTTTTGAGAAAGCTCAATGGGGATTGTTCTAAATGCATAAGGTATTTTATTTAGAATTGAGAGTCCTCAGTGGTTGATACCTTTTAATGGCTAACTGAAAAGATGGTAACAAATTGCAAGCTTTCGAGACTACACAGGTCTCTTCATCGGGCAAAGACTAAAAGAAATTCTGAAGAATCACATATTTATGCACAATATAGCACAGAGAAAAAAAAAGGGAAATAAAAACCATGGATAGTCTCGAAAGCTTGCAATTTGTTACCATCTTTTCAGTTAGCCATTAAAAGGTATCAACCACTGAGGACTCTCAATTCTAAATATTTTTCTATCTACTGGCTAACACGGTACCAAGATATATATATCTTTTCTGTATCAAAATAAGGTGTTTTAGGAAGACAAAAGATCTTATATGTCAATATGTTTCCCAACCAAGATATCTCTTGTTTGGCAAACATTGTGATATCAATCTTTATGTTGTTCTGAATTAAGGCCAGATTTTCATCTATTAAGCCTTTTTGTTGTCCTAGTTATTTGAATTTCCAAATATGGTATAGTGTCTTTTTACATACATACTTGAATTCTTTCTTAATACTCTCCTTTTGTTCCTCATCCAAGCATAAGTCCAAAATTTGTGATTTGTTCTGGTTGATTTGATAAAATGAGACCTTGGAAAATTAATCTATTGTTTTGGTTATCTCTCTCGTGATTCTAAGGGATTAGTTATGGTGAACATTGCATCGTCTGCAAATAGGCTTATTTTATTGTTTCTGACTTTTGTTGGAATACCTTTAACTAGAAGATTTATTCTAATTTTTTCTGCGAATGGTTCCATTACTATTGCAAATAATATGGAGGAGAGAAGGCAACCTTGTCTTGTTCCATTGGTGATGTTAAAGTTTTCCGAAGCAAAGTTGTTTGTTATCACTTTAGCCAAGGGATTTTTATACAGTGCCATTATTCCATTCATGATGGGACCACTAAAGACAAATTTTTCAAGGGTGGAAGTGAGAAATCCCCAATGAATCCTATCAAATGCCTTCTCTGCATCCAGGGTGAGGAGCAAAGAAGGCATTTGCTCAATCTCCAGTAGGCTAATTAGGTTGATAAGCCTTCTGGTAGCGTCAGAGGCCTGTTGACCATATTCAAATCCTACTTAGTCCTGGTGTATCATTTTGGGTAATATTTTTTTTTAGTCTATTGGCAATAGCTTTTGAGTATATTTTGATGTCCGAATTTAGTAGTGATATGAGCCGGTAATTTTTTACTAACGTTTGGTTACCTTTGTTATTTGGTATGTCTATTATACTTGCTTCTACCATTTCTTGGTAGAATAGGTGTTGAATACTCTAGTTAAGTGGGGGGTTAATTTGTTTGGCTATGCTATATAATATTCATTACTGAACCCATCTGGGCCTGGGGCCTTATTGTTTTTAAGTTTACTTATAATTTCTTCTGCTTCAGGTTCTGTAAATGGTTTAGGTTTGTTTAGATTATCTAGTTGTTCACAATCTAATTTTGGTAACTGAAGGTTCTTAAAAAAGTTGTTTATGCTTTTTTCTGTTGGATGCGTTGTTTGTTTGTAAGTTTTGTTGCCTAGAAACCAGGCAACCCCCACATGTACTTATGCTCGCTAACAGATGTAAATCATTCAGCTGCCGCAGGAAAAACTAGATCTCCGCTCACAAAAAAATACTCGGAGGATCCCCGAGCATGCTCGAGAAATCTCGAGTAACGAGTATATTTGCTCATCACTAGTGATGCATAATATTCAAGCTGTGGCCCGTTTCCCAGTCTCAACAGTTCACAGTTCATCTACGTACCCCAGTATGCAGGTGAGAGGATTACTAGTCACCATGCACCCATAGGCTGATTCTATATGGCCTAAACCTACTCCCCAATATGAGTGCAGAGGAGGGCATGACCATAACATATGCAATATTCCTGCTTCCTGTTGGGCGCACCTCGGGCATCCAGAATAATTTCTAAGACCTATTTTAAACATCATTTCAGATGATCTGTATACTCTGTGAATGACATAGAGCTGCGAGTCATTTGGGCTCAGTAATCTAAAGATTGGGTATGCATTTCAGCACCGAAGCCCACTCATCATCTGTGATAACACCAATCTCTGTCTTCCATTTCTGTCCAACCCACAGAGGGAATTTCTCAAGGAAGACAAAAAGAAGCTAATTATAGACGCTGGATATTACCCCCTTTGTGGCTCCCTCTGAGTAAATAGTGTCCAATACCACATTTCTCTGAGTTTTAAAATCTTTCACTTTACATTGGGCTCTATAGGTACTGTATGTTTGAGTTGAAGGTATTGAAAGAAGAAGCTATCAGGTAGATGGAACTCTTTTTGCAGACAGTCAAATGATTTAAGCACCTCATTGCCATCCACTGGGTGAACGTACTGTATACCCATACTCTTCCAGTTCCTGAACTCAGTTTGGCAAATTCTAAGGGTAAATCATTACTCCAAATAGGCGTGTACATTGATAAGTGTTCGACCCCTCTTATTTGTTTGATTTTAAGCCAAACCTTGGAAATTACATCCAACGTAGGGTATACTGAGAGACCCCCAAACCTGCCTACCTCTAAACTTTTCACAAGGGGCCCCGTCCCACAGTATTTTGAATAATTTTACAGACTGAACTGCCCATGTCACTTTCTTTCCATCCCTTCATATATTGGCATTGAGCCACCAGAAAATATAACCATGCATTGGGCAGTGCCAAGCCATCATAGTGTTTTGGTCTCTGCAAAGTTTATAGTCTTTTTTTGGACTGCCCTTTATGCAAGATCAATTCCCTGAAAAGCATGTTTGTCTTATGTAATCTAGATAGTGGAAGCAAAATGGGAGCATTATGTAGAATGTATAAAATCTTAGGCATCAACACCATCTTAATAAGATTTAACTTGCCCACCACAGAGAGTTTGAATTTACACCATGCCTTTATTTTGCTCTTAATTTTGTCTAGAAGAGGCAGTAGATTCTGTATTTTATAATCTTTAAGAGGGGACGATATTACCAACCCCAAGTATTAGAACTGGGAAAAAACTCTATTTTGGTGTGCTGAATGTCTGAAAGGACTACGGGGCCATCTAAGAGGAATAGTACAGATTTATCCCAGTTAATAGACCTGACAATAGCACAAACTGTTTAAGTATATCCATTACACTATTCAGGGATCTACCATAGTCTACCAGAAAAAGCAGAAGGTCATTCGCATATAATGCAATCTTCTCTTCCATATTCCCATATTGACATCCTTTAATTTCAAAAGAAATCCTAGAAATCCTAACTACTGCCGCTAGGGGTTCTATAGCAATGGCAAACAATAACAGAGAATAATCATGTCTTGTTTCTCTATATAATCTGAAGCTTTGAGACAGCTCACCATTTGCTTTGATTTTAGCTGTAGGGGAGGAGTATAGCAACTGCACCCATGATATAAATATGGATCCGAACCCCATTTTCTTAAACACCTACCAGAGAAAAATCCACTCTATTTTATCGAAGGAATTTGCTGCGTCCAGTGACAGCACCATGCTATGCCCAATGTTATCCGCTGGGAGCTGCATATTCAAAAAGAGGCGGCGCAAATTAGTTGGTGTGGATTTGTTGGCCATGAAGCCAATTTTCACTGGATGTATCACTTTAGTCATAATTTTTGACAACCTATTAGCTAATATTTTAGCTAATACCTTTATATCTACCTTCAAAAGAGAAATAGGTCTATATGATTCAGGAAGCTAAGGATGTTTCCCTTTTTTAGGGATAATAGTAATAATTGTGTCTCTCATGGATGGTGGTAATATACTCACTGCAAGAGAGTGGTTGTTTAGCTTTAACAAATTTGTAAGTAATACCTTGTTAAAACATTTATAAACCTCTGTAGTAAGGCCATCTATGCCTGGAGCTTTTCCATCCAGCATAGAAGATAGAGCATTTTCTAGTTGCTCCAGTGACAGGGGACCATCCAAAGCCCTCCTCTCATCTTCAGACAATGTGTGCAACTTGGCCATTTCTAAGAAATTCCAAATTTCACCTTCCGGAGGTCTAACCTTTAAAGACCATAATGTCTCATAAAATGAAAGCAGAACATCCAGAAACTCTCCCATGGACTCTGCCACAATTCCCATTTTGAGAGCAAAGCTTATAAATATGGGAGGAATCCCTTTGTGCTGCAGTAACAAATGATAGTAAGCGCCCTACTCGTTCACCTTCTTCAAAAAAGGTGATTCCCTGAAAAGCTCTTTTCCTCTCAGCTTTTTGCAATAACGTCCGTGTAGCCAGGGACTGGGCAGTTTTAAGACTACTTTGAGCCTCAAGTGTAGGCTGAAGTGTAGGATCATCTATCACATTAACTTCAGCCTGCCTGAGTTCTTGAAATACTGCCTGATCTGCTGTTTTAGTTTTCATTTTGCTCCTAGTTATTTCTCTAATAAATATCCCTCTCAGGTAGGCCTTCATATACTCCCAGACCATTGGAATAGATGCTGTTCCATTTTTAATTTGGAAAAACTCTTTGAGGTCTACAGTCACTTTCCCTACATTTTTTTCACAGCCAGAACTGATTTAATTTACAGAGCCTAGGGGAGTTTGTGCCCAGTTTGAGTGAAACCTGAAGAGGATTGTGATCTGAGATAACTCTAGGCAAATATTGAATATCTCCCACCAGGCCATCCATAGCCGTATTCCCCAGTGCCAAATCTATATATGACAAGGAGCTATGTGTTGTTGAATAATACGCAAATTGATAGGTATCAGGAAATCTATTTCTCCATAAATCTACTAGCGCAACCACTTTAATGAAGGATTAAAAATGTGTTATGTTCCCTTCTTTCCTAATGGTGTTTCTCTTTATCCCAATGGGAGTCCATAATGTTGTTTACATCCTTAATAATCAAGAGTGGAGTCCCCTGATTAGATGCAGATAAAGCTAATTTTTTTGCATATCATTACCAGAATATGGAGGTGGGATGTAGACGAAAACAATGGATGTCATGTCACTGTGTTAGTGTATCAAATATCTTACCAGTTAAATATACAAATCGTCCTTCAGCATCTATATCTACTTTAATTAGGTTAAATGGTAAAGAAGCATAAACCATTATAGAGACTCCCCTAAAATATGAAGAGAAGATGGGGTGGTAACTAGCCTGCATCCATCTCTTCTTCATAGTATAAAGCCTCTGGTGTGCCTCTTGCAAACATACTATAGAGGGATTTTGTGATTGAATATATTAAAGGATCACTGTTCATTTTGTCCCATCTGAAAGACCCCTGACATTCTAGCTTATAATCTCAATTGTTCCAGACATTATTGCTTGGCTCATATACAGTATTGTACTTAGGATCTTGTTGTGAATGCCATTACATTGTGCCTTTATTATATGCCAGTACGGAGGGAAACGCAAAAACTTTATAAGAATTTCAAGTTTTATAGCTACCCCATCAGGAATATCTACTATATAAATCATAAGCATGATTTATCTGCTGCATCTTCTTCCACCACTCTCTTAAGTACTCTACAGCTTCAATTGGCATCATGACGTATTTGTCTTTCGTGTTGCTTTAGCCACTTCATGGTCTCTTCCAGACCTGGATAAAATGGGTTTCTTTCAGAGCAACCAATCATAGATGAACTGGATACATCATGGAATATGACAATCCCAAGTTCCTCAGCCGTCTTTTAACCTCCGAGAATTTCATCCTTTGTTTTTGCACCTCAAATCAGTCGTATCTCTGGCTTTCGTCAGTATAGTGTCTTGATCCCTATATTGCAGAATTTTTGCCAGCATTGGTCTAGGAGGGTGACCCAGTGACAGGGGTCTGAAAGGGATCTGGTGGGCTCTCTCCACTGCAAACAGTGCAGACAGGACTTCTGTACCAAATTTGTTTTTAAGCCAGTTTTCAATTAATTCAGTAGGAGCTTTCCCTTCTGTTTTTTTGGGAATCCCTATTATTCTAAAATTATTCCATCTCAGGTGAATTTCAAGGTTGATTGTTTTAGCAATTGGTTCAGAAATACGCTGGACTGACCTCTCCTGGATCCTCTTAATATTGACAATGTCATTCTCATTTGAGCCCACTTTGCCTTCCACTGCACTTGTCCTTCCTGTTACAAAAGTGGGGGGTCGATCGGCCCACTTTTGTAATGGGCTTTTAGCGCTAACATACCCACTTTATTCCCCTTCCCCTGATGAGTTTGGAAAAACAAAACGCGTTGGGAAGCAAACATTTTCGGGCCATGATGACAAGGGTTCGGTCTGATTTCACAAATGGGGCAATGTATGGACGAGAATAGTGCCTTCCCCTCTGAAAGTTTCTCCCATATAGCCCTTTGAAGTTTGGACAAAACAAGGGAAAATAAGGTGAGCTCTTTCTGGTTTATTTGACATAATCCGAGCTGAATTTAATAAAGGAAAGCAAGGTGAGAGCTTTCCTATTAATATGAATGACATTTGATTCAGATGCTGATTGATGTAGTTTGACAAAGGACTGCTTTCTTTGCATAATTATGAACTTCTTTTGTGATTTGAGCTAACAGTATTGGTGAGGATTTGTTTCCATTTTTGATGTCTTTGGATCTAAAGCTATTTGTGTGGTCAGCAAATCAGCCTGACATTTTCATCATATGTTTGTTTGAAAGCTGCTTATATGGTCAGCCATCTAGCTTGACATTTACACTATATGTTTGTTTGTTATCTTTGTGCCCTATTGGGGTCCTTTTAATAAGTATTTAATAAAAGTTATTATATTTTAAATTAACCACACCCTGCTGAAACATTACAATTTTGGATTGGTGGTCATTGCTTTTTGACTTCTTCAAGGAGATCCTCAATCCTGGGCCTTCTCACTCTCAGCCAACTCATTGCCACTCCAGTCAGTGGATGGAATTTTTTCGGCTCTTGGCCTCCTTTATGATAACCTGGAATGGGTCTCCCTTGAGGAATCTAAACTACTTAAGATCCAGAGGGGAGACTGACCGGCAGAGGAATTTTGCTCCAAATTCCGTAGATGGGCTACTGATACTCAGTAAAATGATCCTGCCCTTAAGAGTCAGTTTTGTCAGGAATTGTCTAACTGTTAAAGGATGTATTAATGAGGAAGATTGGTCGTGGCACCATCTTCTGAGTGTGTGGGTAAGGTACCTCTTACTAATGTCTGGCCTATATTATTGTTTAATTGCCACCAGTTTGTGTGCTGGTATTTAGTGATCCGTGTCACTGCGGATCCTATCTATTACAATAGATGCGAGGTTGATCTGTGTTCACTTACTACCTGCATTCCAGTACCGTTGGTCTGGCCATTATTATTTATCTAACATATGGCTGTTTAGGTCCAGGTCTATGTACTTCCAAGATTTATACACACTCTGAAGGGTGCCATCTATCTTTCTGTTGGCTCACCATTAACACACATATATGGCTACCAGGCGTGTGTTTTCTTTTGCTTTTTTTGCTTTTTGTATTATGTATGTTATGGAGATTATATCCCTTATTTTTTATTGAGAATAAAGATCATTTTCACTAAATTGTTCAAAATACGCAATTTTTTTCCTTCTTATGAGTTTAAGGATGTATTAATGCAGTACAAAACTCATTGGTTGTTGGAGGACGCAATGGCTCTTGCTATATGTATGGATAGACACCTCAGGAAATAGAACTGTAGTGACCCCATCCCCTGTGGTTCTTCATAAAAAAAAACCTGAAATTCTCCCTGTGTGCTCCCAAGTTTCTTGCGGGTTGCCACAAAACGTGGGTGTGCTTTTACTGTGGCAAAAAGGGTAATTTCATTGAGGTTTGTCCATCTGTACCGAAACAGTAGAAACCATTGGAAAACTTCTGACCCCATGTTGAGTGGTGAATTAAAACCTGGGTGTATATACTTACTTCGCAGTTGTGGCTCAGTTTATCTGTTTATCCTACCTGCAGAAGTGGTTATAGGTACTGAAACTGAGACAATATCTGTCCTACTGGATAGTGGTGCAGAAGCCAATATGGTGGATGCTCGGTTCGCTCAGATTCATTGTCTCTCCTTTAGTAAGCTGAAGAAACCCATTTGCATATTTACAATAGACTCTGCACTAGAGTTGAGCGACTTTTACTTTTTTAGGATCGAGTCGGGTTTCGCGAAACCCGACTTTCTCAAAAGTCGGGTCGGGTGAAATCGGCCGATTATTGCGAAAAGTCGGGGGCCGACTGAAACACGAAACCTAATGCAAGTCAATGGGGAATCAAAGTCGGCAAAGAGTGGAGGACAGGAAAACACCTACAGTGCCTATTTTAATGCCAAAAACATCAATTCTTATTACTGAAGCTTGCCAATCTTAATTTACTTTATAATAATAGTTAGGCATTGAAAATTGGGGGTCATTTGGCTAAAGTTGTGGGGGGGTAGGGCTGGTTCAAGTTTTTCGTGGGCCCAGGAAACGCGGACTACGTCACGGCGGTGGAGCAGGGAGAGGTAAGTATTTCAACTTTGCAAGTGCTGTGATCCTGAGCAAGTAGGGGGGGCCCACTTGTTCGCATTGGCTCTGGCACAGGGCCCCTCAAAGTACGGCGGTGTGTTTGACGGTGGGGGCGCCTCCCACCGGTGGAGACACTTTTGCGTACTATGAGGGGCCCTCTGCCAATGACGTTGCCAACGAGTATGCCCCCCCACCTGATGAAGGAACCTGCACTTTCATCTGCACCTTCCTGTTTGTCCCCGTGTAAAGTGGTATAGTATGCGGGAAGGGGAACCTGACTCTCAGCAGGGTCAGATTCTGGCTGTGTAGAGTGCAAGGGGAATTTAGTGGTCTGGGTCAATGTACCAGCAGACTCATCTAGCAGTGGCTGGGCAATGGCCAGGATGAGGAGGAAACACAGTTATAGGCCCAAATAATAAAGTGGGCTAAATGCAGTTCAAAATTGGTAACAGGAGTAAACTGGCGGCATAGCTTTGTTCAGTGGAGGAAAATTGTAAGGAGTGGCAGACACAGTTAGTAAGCCCAAAAAAGTAAGTAGGCTAAATGCAGTTCAAAATTGGTAACAGGAGTAAACTGGCAGCATAGCTTTGTTCAGCGGAGGACAACTGTAAGGAGTGGCAGACACAGTTAGTAGGGCCAAGTAAAAAAGGGGGCCAAATGCAGTTTAATATTTGATACAGGCTGAAAATTGAAGCTCAGCTTTGTTCAGTGGAGGAGAAAAGCAAGGAGCGGCAGACACCATTAGTAGGCTGTTGTGAATTCCGCTCTTGGGCTCCCTCCTGTGGTTTTGAGTGGTATAGCTGCTTCTTGGATTTAGCATCAGCAGCTGCTTCCACTGATCGTCTTTCTGGCTTGGCTATTTTAGTCTGGCCTTATCCCTCAATCAATGCCAGTTGTCAATTGTTCCTGCTTGGAGCCACTGCTCTTTTGGATTTCCCTGACACTCTGTCCAGTTCAGCAAAGATAAGTCCTTGCTTGTCCTTTTGCAGTCCACTTGTTGTGGACTTTATTGTTCAGCACATTCTATGTTTTGTTCATTTGTCCAGCTTATCAGTATGGATCTGCAGATTTAGCCCTCCACACCTTTAGTCAGGTGTGGAGATTTTTGCATATCTCTGCGGTGGACTTTTTCTAGTTTTTATTAATGACCGCACAGTGTTCTTTCCTTACTATTTATCTAGCTAGTGGCCTCCTTTGCTAAATCTTGTTTCATACTACGTATGTCATTTCCTTCTCCTCTCAAAGTCAATATTTGTGGGGGGCTGTCCTATCCTTTGGGTATTTTCTCTGAGGCAAGATAGCTTTCCTGTTTCTACCTTTAGGGGTAGCTAGTTCTCCGGCTGTGACGAGGTGTCCAGGGAGTGACAGGAACATCACACGGCTACTGCTAGTGTTGTGTTAAGATCAGGAACTGCAGTCTGTATAGTTACCACCTGCTCAGAGCTAGTCGCATGTATCTCCTAAATTACCAGTCCATAACAGTAGGCCCAACCAAACAAGTAGGCCAATTGCAGTTTAATATTTGATATAGGCTGAAAATTGAAGCTCAGCTTTGCTCAGTGGAGGAGAAAAGCAAGGAGCGGCAGACACCGTTAGCAGGCCCAACCAAACAAGTAGGCCAAATGCAGTTTAATATGTGATATAGGCTGAAAATTGAAGCTCAGCTTTGTTCATTGTGGGAGAAAAGCAAGGAGCGGCAGACACCTTTAGTAGGCACAACCAATCAAGTAGGCCAAATGCAGTTTAATATGTGATATAGGCTGAAAATTTAAGCTCAGCTTTGTTCAGTGGAGGAGAAAAGCAAGGCGCGGCAGACGTTAGTAGGCCCAACCAAACAAGTAGGCCAAATGCAGTTTAATATTTGATATAGGCTAAAAATTGAAGCTCAGCTTTGTTCAGTGGAGGAGAACAACAAGCAGCGGCAGACACCGTTAGTAGGCACAACCAAACAAGTAGGCCAAATGCAGTTTAATATGTGATATAGGCTGAAAATTGAAGCTCAGCTTTGTTCAGTGGAGGAGAAAAGCAAGAAGCGGCAGACACCGTTAGTAGGCCACACCAAACAAGTAGGCCAAATGCAGTTTAATATTCGAAACAGGAGTAAACAGTCGGCATAGCTTTGGTCAATGGAGGACAGCTGTATTGAGTGGCGCAGACAGACACAGGTAGTAGGCCTAAAATAAAAAAGTAGGCTCAATGCAGTTTAAAATTGGTTACAGGGGTACACAGGTGGCATAGCGCTGTTCAGCGGAGGACGATTGTAATGAGTGGCGCAGACAGACTTAGTAGGCCTAAAATAAAAAAGTAGGCTCAATGCAGTTTAAAATTGGTTACAGGGGTACACATGCGGCATAGCGTTGTTCAGCAGAGGACAATTGTAAGGAGTGGCGCAGACAGACACATGTAGTAGGCCTAAAATAAAAAAGTAGGCTCAATGCAGTTTAAAATTGGTTACAGGGTTACACAGGCGGCATAGCACTGTTCAGCAGAGGACGACTGTAATGAGTGGTGCAGACAGACTTAGTAGGCCTAAAATAAAAAAGTAGGCTCAATGCAGTTTAAAATTGGTTACAGGGGTACACATGCAGCATAACGTTGTTCAGCGGAGGACAATTGTAAGGAGTGGCGCAGACAGACACATGTAGTAGGCCTAAAATAAAAAAGTAGGCTCAATGCAGTTTAAAATTGGTTACAGGGGTACACAGGGGGCATAGCATTGTTCAGCGGAGGACGATTGTAATGAGTGGCGCAGACAGACTTTGTAGGCCTAAAATAAAAAAGTAGGCTCAATGCAGTTTAAAATTGGTTACAGGGGTACACAGGTGGCATAGTGTTGTTCAGCAGAGGACAATTGTAAGGAGTGGTGCAGACAGACACAGGTAGTAGGCCTAAAATAAAAAAGTTGGCTCAATGCAGTTTAAAATTGGTTACAGTGGTACACAGGCAGCATAGCATTGTTCAGCGGAGGATGATTGCAATGAGTGGCGCAGACAGACTTAGTAGGCCTAAAATAAAAAAAAGTAGGCTCAATGCAGTTTAAAATTGGTTACAGGAGTACACAGGCGGCACAGCGTTGTTCAGCGGAGGACAATTGTAAGGAGTGGTGCAGACAGACACAGGTAGTAGGCCTAAAATAAAAAAGTAGGCTAAATGCAGTTTAAAATTGGTAACAGGAGTACACAGGCGGCATAGCTTTGTTTAGTGGAGGACAACTGTAAGGAGTGGCTGACACAGTTAGTAGGCAAAAATAATAAAGTGAGGTAAATGTCTGCCAAAATTTTTTTCAAAAATAAACAGGTGGCATAGCTACGTACAGGGGTGGGCTCCTCTGCTGAGTAGCAGACAGTGGTAGTTGGCGCAAAGTATTAAATGGTCTAAATGGAGGCTAAGGCCCTTGTATATTTTAACTAAAATCTATCATTTCAACAAATTTGTATTGGCAGTGCCATTGAAGGATTTATCAGCACAGACTACACTGTGGTGGAGCAGGGAGAGGTAAGTATTGCAAGTGGTAGAGCACTGTTTGACCAAAGGGGAACACTCTCTCGTGGGCGGCGGTACTAGCACAAGGCCCCTCATATTACAATGGTGTGTCTGACGTTGGTTGTGCACCACCACCGTCAGAGACACTTCACTGTACTATGAGGGACCCTGTGCCAGTGCCATCGCCCAAGAGTGGGCACACCCACCTGTCCAGGCAAACAGCACTCGCACGGGTGCTTGCGCTAGGTGGTGACCACAGCCCTGTGGGGGGAGTCAGCCCATTTTGGGAGGTAAAAAAATAGCCTATGGTGGACATTCAGCAGCTGCAAATGGAGGAATTGGAGCAGTCAGTAAGAGGAGGCCAAAAGCAAGACATTTTTCAGGCAAGCTACGTGTCAGCAGGGGAAGGTGGGGCAAAATAATTAGAAATCCATGATTGGTTCATTTTAATGAAGGTTAGATCATCAACATTTTGGGTAGCCAGACGAGTCCTTTTTTTGGTCAGTATTGAACCAGCAGCACTGGAGACTCTTTCTGATAGCACACTAGCAGCTGGGCAAGCGAACTCCTGTGGTCATCTATCACCTCCTCTTCAATGTCATGTGCACCTTCCTCTGTGTCACCGTGTAAGGTTCTATAGCGTTCGGGACGGGGCACCATACTCACATCAGGGTCACATTCTGGCTCAGTACACTGCAAGGGCAATGTAGGGATCTGAGTCAATGGAACAGCATAATAATCTAGCTGTAGCTGGGCATCTGTGCACTCCATGTCCGATTCATCTTGTAATGGGCTGTTAACTATTTCCCTTTCTAACCCTGGCACGGTATGTGTAAAGAGCTCCATGGAGTAAACTATAGTGTCGCCTGCTGCATCCTTCACTTTTGCTTTGTGTGAAGGACACAAGGAAGCGACTTGTTCCTGACCGGGAGCATCCACTGACGACTCGCTGCTTTTATATTTCAAACTTTCTGAAGAGGAGGCAAAAGAGCTAGAGGCTGAGTCAGCAATGAAAGCCAAAACTTGTTCCTGCTGCTCCGGCTTTAAAAGCAGTTTTCCTACTCCCAGATAAAAGAGCCTTCAAGGCCTTGTGTAGCCAGACGATGATGCTGTCTGAACAATTCGAGCTTTAGGTGCTATTTTGCTTTTCCCACTACCACCAGATGCTCTACCACCACTACCATCACTACCAGCTGGCAATGACCACCCACGGCCTCTTCCACCAGACTTCCTCATTTTTGGGAAAATGTAACCAAACTAACAAACGTTATATGGTACTGTAAAACAAGGTAGAAGGTGTATATAAACTTGTTGAGAATTTAAATCTCCCTTTTTTGTGTGGGAGACTGCTGCAAAAACCAGGCCCACTGTATTACACTACACAATATAAGTGGCAGAACGTGGCTGGCAGATATAAGACAAACAGAACTGACACAGAACTGACACAGATCCACTTACATAGTTACATAGTTACATAGTTATTAAGGTTGAAGGAAGACTTTAAGTCCATCTAGTTCAACCCATAGCCTAGCATGCCCTAACATCTTGATCCAGGGGAAGGCAAAAAAACCCCATGTGGTAAGAGTAAGCTCCATCATGGGGAAAAAAATTCCTTCCCGACCCCACATACGGCAATCAGACTAGTTCCCTGGATCAACGCCTTATCAAGGAATCTAATATATATACCCTGTAATATTATACTTTTCCAGAAAGGTATCCAGTCCCCTCTTAAATTGAAGCAATGAGTCACTCATTACAACATCATACGGCAGAGAGTTCCATAGTCTCACTGCTCTTACAGTAAAGAATCCGCGTCTGTTATTATGCTTAAACCTTTTTTCCTCCAGACGTAGAGGATGCCCCCTTGTCCCTGTCAGCGGTCTATGATTAAAAAGATCAGCAGAAAGGTCTTTGTACTGTCCCCTCATATATTTATACATTAACATAAGATCACCCCTTAGTCTTCGTTTTTCCAAACTAAATAGCCCCAAGTGTAATAACCTATCTTGGTATTGCAGACCCCCCAGTCCTCTAATAACCTTGGTTGCTCTTCTCTGCACCCGCTCCAGTTCAGCTATGTCTTTCTTATACACCGGAGACCAGAACTGTGCACAGTATTCTAAGTGTGGTCGCACTAGTGACTTGTATAGAGGTAAAATTATGTTCTCCTCATGAGCATCTATGCCTCTTTTAATGCATCCCATTATTTTATTTGCCTTTGTAGCAGCTGCCTGACACTGGCCACTGAATATGAGTTTGTCATCCACCCATACACCCAGGTCTTTTTCATTGACGGTTTTGCCCAGAGTTTTAGAATTAAGCACATAGTTATACTTCTTATTACTTCTACCCAAGTGCATGACCTTACATTTATCCCCATTAAAGCTCATTTGCCATTTATCAGCCCAAGCTTCTAGTTTACATAAATCAGCCTGTAATATAAAATTGTCCTCCCCTGTATTGATTACCCTGCAGAGTTTAGTGTCATCTGCAAATATTGAAATTCTACTCTGAATGCCCCCTACAAGGTCATTAATAAATATGTTAAAAAGAAGAGGGCCCAATACTGACCCCTGTGGTACCCCACTACTAACCGTGACCCAGTCCGAGTGTGCTCCATTAATAACCACCCTTTGTTTCCTATCCCTGAGCCAACTCTCAACCCACTTGCACATATTTTCCCCTATCCCCATTATTCTCATTTTATGTATCAACCTTTTGTGTGGCACTGTATCAAAAGCTTTTGAAAAGTCCATATACACTACATCTACTGGGTTCCCGTGGACTTAGTGGCAATTTAAATCTCCCTTTTTGTGTGGGAGACTGCTGCAAAAACCAGTCCCACTGTATTACACTACACAATGTAAGTGGCAGAACGTGGCTGGCAGATATACGATAAACAGAACTGACGCAGATCTACTTAGTGACAATTTAAATCTCCCTTTTTTGTGTGGGAGACTGCTGCAAAAATCAGGCCCACTGTATTAAACTACACAATGTAAGTGGCAGAACGTGGCTGGCAGATGTACGACAAACAGAACTGACGCAGGTCCACTTAGTGGCAATTTAAATCTCCCTTTTTTGTGTGGGAGACTGCTGCAACAATCATGTCCAGTGTATTACACTACACAATGTAAGTGGCAGAACGTGGCTGGAAGATATATAAAAAAGGGACTGTATGTTAGGGCTAGCGGAACGCACCAAATGAATATAGAGATTTTATTATAATAGATGCGTTCACAGCCCGGGGTCCACCGTGCAGGCGAACCTGCTTCTAGCAAACGGCGGAACAATATGGCGGTATGAGCTAACTCTGTTACTTCACAGAGTAGCCGTGAACTCAAAGCACTGCGCCCTGTTAGACTTCACAGTGGCACAGGCTAACTACCCAAACGAGAGCAGTCAGTGGTCATGCACGCACACAAAACTCCTAGCCGGAGGTGCCAGCGTTCTAGGGGCTTTTCTCAGCCAGGTCCCTGAATACACACACACACAAACTCCTCGCCGGAGGTGCCAGCATTCTAGGGGCTTACTTCAGCCGGGTCCCTGAACACAATCATACATGACCACACTGGCGCAAAGTACATAAATAAAGAGCAATACTAGCGCATGGCCGTGCGGCCATGCGAGCCTTAAATAGTTGCAGCACGTACAGGACCTTAAGTTAGAAGGACCAATGAGAGGCTGCCACAGAGCGTGAGCACCTACAGGGCCTTCCTGAAGGACCAATGGCCTTAGCTGCAGTGTCTGATCATGTGACCCTCGATCTCCACTGAGAGATCTTACTCTGGGCATGCTCAGAACGAGAAAAGCAGGACTTAGTCCCAGAAGTGTCTGCTCGCCGCTGCCCAGCACTGACTCCAATGGCAGAAGCAGGAAAAGCAGCAGTAACTCTCTGTACAGAGTCAGACTGAGCGAGACGCTGGGAGGTGGTCTCCAAAAAGGGGTGTCAAGACTGACTCCTCATCATGTGTATGATGAGTCAGGAAATGAAAGACTTTATGGCCGGCGTCACACTAAACGTATGGAAAATCGGTCCGAGCCTCCCTGCCGAGAGTCACACAAGTGTTCGACGTATGGTCATTCATGTGTAATGCGTTTGCAATGCTATGATGCGATTTTCTAACACTTATGTATCCATATGACATGCATATGGCTTTACATTTCTCACTGATTTTCCCCTAGAATTAAATGGCTCAATGGTTTGAAATGAGAAAAATATGTGCGTATTTGTCGCAAGCTAGACGGATGGTCTGTGTGGCGTCTGAGTTTTTCTCGCATCCATAGGCTTGCATTTGCGAGTCTCAGATTATATAAGCGTACAATCGCAGCATGCTGCAATTTAACACGCACGTCGAATACGCTTGAGAAAAAATAAGGTAATGTGAGATGCCCCATAGATTAACACTGGAACAAGTGCTATGCGATGTTTTCTCACATAGCACTTGTCCGTATTCTATGGTAGTGTGACTCCAGCCTAAGTCTGAGAGTCTTGCCAAGGGATATATTAGGCCAGAGTTACAGTAAACATATGAAAAATCGGTCTGAGTCTCCCAGACGAGAGTTTCACAAGTGTTCTCCATATGGACATCCATGTGTAATGCGATGATGCGATTTTCTTCCTCCCATGTATCCGTATGGCATCCGTATGACCTCCATATGACATGGTTATGGCTTTAAATTTCTCACAAATTTTCCCCATTGAATTAAATTGCTCAATGGGCTAAAATGAGGAAAATGTGTGTTTATTTGTCGCAAGCTAAATGGATGGTCCGTGTGTCATCCAAGTTTTTCTCGCACCCATAGGCTTGCATTGGTGAGTCTCGGAAGATATACATGTACAATCGCAACATGCTATGATTTTACACGCACGGCAAATACGCCTGAGAAAAAATATGGTGATGTGAGCTGCCCCATAGATTAATACTTGTGCGAGAGCTATGCAATGTTTTCTTGCATAGCACTTCCGTATTCTACAGTTGTGTGACTCCGGCCTTAGACCCTCACCTTCACCTGTAGCAGAGGGGTTTTTCTATATAAAGAAAGATAGGGGCCTGCGTCCCTGTTTAAACTTTTGTGAGTTAAGTCAGATTACTATCTGGGACCCATATCACCTCCCACTTATTCCTGAGTTTTTCAATAAGATTATTGGGGCAAAATGGTTCTTCAACTTGGATTTCAGGGAAGCCTATAATCTGATTAGGAGGGGGATGAGTGGAAGATGGCATTTAACACCCCAGAAGGGCATAATGAAAACCCACTCATACCTTTTAATTTGACTAATGCTCCCATTGTGTTCCAACATTTTGTTAATGACATCTTCCGTCACCTCATGGGTAGATTTGTAGCAGTATACCCTGGCAATATTTTGAGTTACTCTCCCGATCTCAAGTCTCATCAGGTACATGTCAGGCAGGTGTTACAGGTTTTACAAGATAATAAACTATATGCCAAGCTGGAGAAGTATGTGTTCGCTGTTCAAGAGTTTCAGTTCTTAGGCTTCCCAGTGTCAGCCACAGGTTTCCACATAGATCCTGATAAGGTCCGATTGGTCCTGGAATGGGACCTCCCAGAAAATCAGAAAGCATGACAATGCTTTCTAGGGATTGCAAACTATTATCTGAAATTTATCTGAAACTTTGCATCTATTGTTAAACCCGTCACTGACATGATTAGGAAATATACAAACTTCTCAAGGTGATCTGACTGTGCTCGGCAGGCATTTTCTTCTTTGAAAAGATATTTTTCCACTGTGCCAGTACTCATTCAACCCCATGCTTCTCAATGCATCAGATTGAATGAGTACTGGACCAGATACATTGACAATATCCTTGTTCTTTGGTCTGCTCAGAGTCTGACATTCATTAGTTTGTGTAAGATCTTGAATAGCGGCATTCCCGTGCCTTGCTGAGGGAGCGCCACTATTCAAGCTACCAAGACCAACAGGTTACCCAGCAACCTTCCTAACAACCTCTCTCCACTGCAGCCCAGTATCTGCAGGTTGGATTTCATAGACAAACTCTCCTCTTTAGGCTGGGATCACACTTACTATATGGAAAATCGGTCTGAGTCTCCCTGCCAAGAGTCTTCGGAGTGTTCTCTGTAAAGTCATCTGTGTGTAATCCATTTGCAATGCGATGATGTGATATTGTCGCACCTACGTATCCATATGACATCCTTATACAGTGCAATTGCTATCCGATTGCAATGCGATTTTAACATTAGCTTTTACATACATGAAAGATGGGCTGATCTTGCTATCCACATACCTCACCTCTGGGTGTAGTTACAGTCTATATAATCGAGGCTGCTGTTTGGCACATGGTCTGTTTGTTGTGAGGTAGAAGGCCTCCTTTGTGTGTGGCTCCAGACCATGCCTGAGTACTGGACATTACTCCAGCCTGTGTGCTCACAGGCCTGGTCGAGCAGAGCCCTTTTATGGACATTTTCACTTTGTTTTGCCTGATCTAAAGGCTTTTTCACTAAAACACTGCAACAAAATTTAAATGAAATTTAAAAGAAATGGCAGAATTTTGAGCACAATTATATGTGATCCGTGTGACAAGCAAACCACAGTTTTGATTAGCTGGCCTGTTTGTAACTATTTTTACCAGCAAACTGGTGCCCATAACTTCGATAACACGCTGCAACAAAATTTAAATTTAGGCCAGAAATGGCAGAATTTTGAGCACAATTATATGTGATCTATGTGATGGACAAACCACAGTTTTAAATAGCTGGCCTGTAGGTAACTATTTTTACCAGCAAACTGGTGTCAATACCTTCGCTAACACACTGCAACAAAATTTAGATAGAGGCCAGAAATGGCAGAATTTTGAGCTCATTTATATGTGATCCGTGTAACGGACACACCACAATTTTGAAAAGCTGGCCTGTAGGTAACTATTTCAACAAGCAAACTGGTGTCAATAACTTCAATAACACACTGCAACAAAATTTAAATGGAGCCAGAAATGGCAGAATTTTGAGCACAAGTAAATGTGATCCATGTGAGAGACAAACCACAGTTTTGATCAGCTGCCCTAAAGGTGTTATGGACCTGGTGGTTAGGAGCACCCGGAATGACCTGATGGTTAAAACGGAAAATCTGAGACAAGCTCTGAGGAGGTGGTAACTCTACTGACCGCAATCCCTAATCCTATCACACACACTAGAAATAGCCGTGGAGCGTGCCTAACTCTCCCTAGATGCCTCTTCATAGCCTAAGAGCTAACTACCCCTAAAGATAGAAATAGCAGCCTGCCTTGCCTCAGAGAAATTCCCCAAAGTAAAGGTAGCCCTCCACAAATATTGACTGTGAGTTAAGAGGGAAGTGACAAACACAGGAATGAAACAGATATTAGCAAAGGAGGCCGAATCTTCTCTAGATAGACAGAGGATAGAAAAGGGAACTGTGCGGCCAGTATTAAAAACTACAAAAACCATGCAGAGTGTACAAAAAGACCTCCACACCGACTCACGGTGTGGAGGTGCAGCTCTGCACCCCCAGAGCTTCCAGCTAGCAAGGAAATATCATAATAGCAAGCTGGACTAGAAACATAGCATGTACTGAGAAATATATTAAAAAACCAATGAACAACAATGAACTAGCAGGGACTTAGCTTCTGCTGGAATAGACAGGTCATCTGAGAAATCCAAGAGAGATCTGAACCAGTACTGAGACATTGACAGCTGGCATGAACTAACGATCTGAGCAGAGTTAAATAGGGAAACCAGCAGAAGCAATAAGCGAGGGCAGCTGAGAAAGCCAACCTCAAAGATCAGCAGTTCCACTCAAAGCCACCAGAGGGTGTCCAAGGACCGAACTCACCAAAGTACCATTCACGACCACAAGGAGGGAGCCCGAGAACGGAATTCACAACAATAGGTAACTATTTTTACCAGTAAACTGGTGTCCATAACTTCGCTAACACACTGCCACAAAATTTTAATTTAGGCCAGAAATGGCAGAATTTTGAGCACAATTATATGTGATCCTTATGATCAACAAACCACAGTTTTGAATAGCAGGCCTGTAGGTAACTATTTTTACCAGCAAACTGATGTAAAAAACTTCACTAACACACTGCAACAAAATTTAAACAGAGGCCACAAAAGGCAGAATTTTGAACAAAAATATACGTGATCCGTGTGACAGACAAACCACAGTTTTGAATAGCTGGCCTGTAGGTAAATATTTTTACCAGCAAACTGGTGTCCATAACTTCGGTAACACACTGCAACAAAATTTAAATTTAGGCCAGAAATGGCAGAATTGTGAGCACAATTATATGTGATCTGTGTGACGAACAAACCAGTTTTAAATAGCTGCCCTGTAGGTAGCTATTTTTACCAGCAAACTGGTGTCAATACCTTCGATAACACACTGCAAAAAAATTTAAGCGGAGGCCAGAAATGGCAGAATTTTGAGCACAATTGTATGTGAAACATGTGACAGACAAATCACAGTTTTGATTAGCTGGCCTGTATGTAACTATTTTTACCAGCAAACTGGTGTCCATAACTTCAATAACACACTGCAACAAAATTTAAATTTAGGCCAGAAATGGCAGAATTTTGAGCACAATTATGTGTGATCTGTATGACGAACAAACCAAAGTTTTGAATAACTGGCCTGTAGGTAACTATTTTTACCAGCAAACTGAGTCAATAGCATCGCTAGCACTCTGCAACAAAATATAAATGGAGGCCAGAAATGGCAGAATTTTAAGGGCAATTATATGTGGTTTGTGTGATGGACAAACCAGAGTTTTGAATACCTGGCCTGTAGGTAAATATTTTTTCCAGCAAACTGGTGCCCATAACTTCGGTAACACTGCAACAAAATTTAAATTTAGGCCAGAAATGGCAGAATTGTGAGCACAATTATATGTGATCTGTGTGACGAACAAACCAGTTTTAAATAGCTGCCCTGTAGGTAGCTATTTTTACCAGCAAACTGGTGTCAATACCTTCGATAACACACTGCAAAAAAATTTAAGCGGAGGCCAGAAATGGCAGAATTTTGAGCACAATTGTATGTGAAACATGTGACAGACAAATCACAGTTTTGATTAGCTGGCCTGTATGTAACTATTTTTACCAGCAAACTGGTGTCCATATCTTCAATAACACACTGCAACAAAATTTAAATTTAGGCCAGAAATGGCAGAATTTTGAGCACAATTATGTGTGATCTGTATGACGAACAAACCAAAGTTTTGAATAACTGGCCTGTAGGTAACTATTTTTACCAGCAAACTGAGTCAATAGCATTGCTAGCACTCTGCAACAAAATATAAATGGAGGCCAGAAATGGCAGAATTTTAAGCGCAATTATATGTGGTTTGTGTGATGGACAAACCAGAGTTTTGAATACCTGGCCTGTAGGTAACTATTTTAGCCAGCAAACTGGTGTCAATACCTTCGCTAACACACTTCAACAAAATTTAAATGTAAGCCAGAAATGGCAGAATTTTGAGCAGAATAATATGTGGTCCGTGTGACAGACAAACCACAGTTTTAAATAGCTGGCCTGTAGGTAACTATTCTTACCAGCAAACTTATGTCAATAACTTTGCTAACACACTGCAATAAAATTTAAATGGATGTCAGAACTGGCAGAATTTTGAGTGCAATTATATGTGATCCATATGACGGACAAACCACAGTTTTGAATAGCTGGCCTGTAGGTAACTAATTTTTACCAGCAAACTGGCGTCAATATCTTCACTAAAATGCTGCAACAAAATTTAAGTGGGGGCCAGAAATAGCAGAATTCTGAGCGCAATTATTTGTGATCCATTTGACAGACAAACCACAGTTTAAATAGATGGATTTTTAGTGCTGCATTATTGAGACGATCTGGCTGTATTCTACATTGTTAATAAGCAAATGGAGCAGAAAAACGGTGTTCTCTAGATTGCTTTTCAATCAAAAAATCAGGTTTAAGATCCCAAAAATAAGTATTCCTGGTCAATAATACAAGGGGCTGCGTCTAGAAATATCTGTGAAAGCAGCAGCAGCAGCAGTCAGAACTGGAATGGACCGTCTTGCCATATGCACTGCAGTCTGCCACATACACTGCCTGCCTAGCACTGATATCTATGCAACTGGACTAGTCCTCAGAAGGACTGCTAATTGAGATGGATATGTGTCAAATATATTTTTGTATACCTACAATAACTTAGACACAAGCAAATCTCTCCAAAGCTCAGCAGCAACTCTCTCTACACTGCATGATTTCAGAGTAGACTTTGATAAGCATGGCGGTGCCAGGTCTGATATAGACCTGATGATGCTGTGCCATCAGCCAATCAGTGTAATGCCGCATCCAACATGGCTGCGGCATTACAGTGTGTGGCAGACAATCCCTGCATGTTCATTGGCTCTCTAAAGAGCGCCAAACATGCATGACGGGGACCCAGGCTCCCGACTAGCAACCCCAGAAATACACGGTGAGCTCCGAGCATCTCAAGCAGTGAGATGCTCGGGTGAGTACCAAGTAGTGGCGAGCATGCTAGCCCATCACTAATAGGTATTATATTGCTCATTCATAGAGCATTATATTTATTTGGGTGCATTACGGTGGTATCTAACATTCCAATAAATGTATCTGCATTATATTGCTCATCTATAGGGTATTATGTCTTCTTGTGTAACATATGATCCCTTAAAAAGTATAGATTTTATTGAATATTCATTAAAAAACAGCACCCAGTGTGTTAGACAAAAACATGTTAAAAAAAACAAGATAAGTATAAATACATAGACTAATACAAAGAAGTAACCTAAGGGTCCCTGGATAAACCCTATATGATCACTGCCTGACTGTGGAGGTTGGCACCCTAAAAAGAATTATAACTTGGCAACCCCACTCAGCGACGACTGTCCCAATCTTTCTTTAGTAAGCCCTGTACTTAAACAGGTTGGAAAACATATAGCTTTTGAAAGAGATGCATTATAGATATTCAGAGTAATGAAGCCATATGATGAAATTAGTCTTTTATGTTTCTATGTATAACCAGGTATGAAACCCTAAGGCACACTAAAAATGATACACTTAAAAGATAGTTTACAGATAGTATGTCCCTCTTTTTAAAGCAACCAAATGTATATTGTTGTTGTGGAACAAACAGCATTCTTCCATGAGAACAAAAGCACATTGAAGTGCAGTAAATGCAAAGTCCAACAGTAGGAAGTGTAGCCTAGTGTACAAGATAACCATAGATAAGTTATACACAGCAAATGGAAGGAATAAAAAAAAGAGGGGGGACTTATCCCATGTAGGAGATCTCGCCACAACACGTTTCCTTCGTCCATATGGTTCATTAGAAGGCCCGATAGGACCCTGGCTATGCCAGAGATGCTAAGTGCTCCAATAGATTATGCCTTCTTGGGTACATGTTGTTGGAATCTAACCCTCCAATATATTGTTCACAAGCTTATTGGTATTATATTGCTCCTCCATACAGTATTATATGTTTCTGGGTAGATTTTGGTGGTATTTAACCCTCCCAAAAATTGTTGAAAAATTAATTGGTATTATATTGCGCATCTATACACTATTATGTATTCTTGTTCAAAAACGTATTAGTGTTTAATTGCCCATCCATAGAGTATTACCTGTTCTTGGATACGTTTTTGCGGTATACAGTTATATGAAAAAGTTTGGGCACCCCTATTAATCTTAAGCTTAATGTTTTATAAAAATTGTTTTTTTTGCAACAGCTATTTCAGTTTCATATATCCACTAACTGTTGGACACAGTAATGTTTCTGCCTTGAAATGAGGTTTATTGTACTAACAGAAAATGTGCAATCTGCATTCAAACAAAATTTGACAGGTGCATAAGTATGGGCACCCTTATCATTTTCTTGTTTTAAATACTCCTACCTACTTTTTACTGACTTACTAAAGCACTTTTTTGGTTTTGTAACCTCATTGAGCTTTGAACTTCATAGCCAGGTGTATGCAATCATGAGAAAAGCTACTTAACCCCTTCACCCCCAAGGGTGGTTTGCACGTTAATGACTGGGCCAATTTTTACAATTCTGACCACTGTCCCTTTATGAGGCTATAACTCTGGAACGCTTTGACGGATCTTGGCGATTCTGACATTGTTTTCTCGTGACATATTGTACTTCATGGAAGTGGTAAAATTTATTCGATAAAACTTGCGTTTATTTGTGAAAAAAATGGAAATTTGGCGAAAATTTTGAAAATTTTGCAATTTTCCAACTTTGAATTTTTATGCCCTTAAATCACAGACATATGTCACGCAAAATACTTAATAAGTAACATTTCCCACATGTCTACTTTACATCAGTACAATTTTGGAACCAAAATTTTTTTTTGTGACGGAGTTATAAGGGTTAAAAGTTGACCAGCAATTTCTCATTTTTACAACACCATTTTTTTTTAGGGACCACATCTCATTTGAAGTCATTTTGAGGGGTCTATATGATAGAAAATACTCAAGTGTGACACCATTCTAAAAACTGCACCCCTCAAGGTGCTCAAAACCACATTCAAGAAGTTTATTAACCCTTCAGGTGTTTCACAGGAATTTTTGGAATGTTTAAATAAAAATGAACATTTAACTTTTTTTCACACACAATTTATTTCAGCTCCAATTTGTTTTATTTTACCAAGGGTAACAGGAGAAAATGGACCCCCAAAGTTGTTGTACAATTTGTCCTGAGTACGCTGATACCCCATATGTGAGGGTAAACCACTGTTTGGGCGTATGGCAGAGCTCGGAAGGAAAGGAGCGCCATTTGACTTTTCAATGCAAAATTGACTGGAATTGAGATGGGACGCCATGTTGAGTTTGGAGAGCCCCTGATGTGCCTAAACACTGAAACCCCCTACAAGTGACACCATTTTGGAAAGTAGACCCCCTAAGGAACTTATCTTGATGTGTGGTGAGCACTTTGACCCACCAAGTGCTTCACAGAAGTTTATAATGCAGAGCCGTAAAAATAAAAAATCATATTTTTTCACAAAAATGATCTTTTCGCCCCCAATTTTTTATTTTCCCAAGGGTAAGAGAAGAAATTGGACCCCAAAAAATGTTGTGCAATTTGTCCTGAGTACGCTGATACTCCATATGTGGGTGTAAACTATTGTTTGGGCGCATGGCAGAGCTTGGAAGGGAAGGAGCGCCATTTGACTTTTCAATGCAAAATTGACTGGAATTGAGATGGGACGCCATGTTGCGTTTTGAGAGCCCCTGATGTGCCTAAACATTGAAACTCCCTACAAGTGACACCATTTTGGAAAATAGACCCCCTAAGGAACTTATCTAGATGTGTGGTGAGCACTTTGACCCACCAAGTGCTTCACAGAAGTTTATAATGCAGAGCCGTAAAAATAAAAAATCATATTTTTTCACAAAAATGATCTTTTTGCCCCCAATTTTTTATTTTCCCAAGGGTAAGAGAAGAAATTGGACCCCAAAAAATGTTGTGCAATTTGTCCTGAGTACGATGATACCCCATATGTGGGTGTAAACCATTGTTTGGGCGCATGGCAGAGCTTGGAAGGGAAGGAGCGCCATTTGACTTTTCAATGCAAAATTGACTGGAATTGAGATGGGACGCCATGTTGCGTTTGGAGAGCCCCTGATGTGCCTAAACATTGAAACTCCCTACAAGTGACACCATTTTGGAAAGTAGACCCCCTAAGGAACTTAACTAGATGTGTGGTGAGCACTTTGACCCACCAAGTGCTTCACAGAAGTTTATAATGCAGAGCCGTAAAAATAAAAAATCATATTTTTTCACAAAAATGATCTTTTTGCCCCCAATTTTTTATTTTCCCAAGGGTAAGAGAAGAAATTGGACCCCAAAAAATGTTGTGCAATTTGTCCTGAGTACGCTGATACCCCATATGTGGGTGTAAACCATTGTTTGGGCGCATGGCAGAGCTTGGAAGGGAAGGAGCGCCATTTGACTTTTCAATGCAAAATTGACTGGAATTGAGATGGGACGCCATGTTGCGTTTGGAGAGCCCCTGATGTGCCTAAACATTGAAACTCCCTACAAGTGACACCATTTTGGAAAGTAGACCCCCTAAGGAACTTATCTAGATGTGTGGTGAGCACTTTGACCCACCAAGTGCTTCACAGAAGTTTATAATGCAGAGCCGTAAAAATAAAAAATCATATTTTTTCACAAAAATGATCTTTTTGCCCCCAATTTTTTATTTTCCCAAGGGTAAGAGAAGAAATTGGACCCCAAAAAATGTTGTGCAATTTGTCCTGAGTACGCTGATACCCCATATGTGGGTGTAAACCATTGTTTGGGCGCATGGCAGAGCTTGGAAGGGAAGGAGCGCCATTTGACTTTTCAATGCAAAATTGACTGGAATTGAGATGGGACGCCATGTTGCGTTTGGAGAGCCCCTGATGTGCCTAAACATTGAAAACCCCCACAAGTGACACCATTTTGGAAAGTAGACCCCCTAAGGAACTTATCTAGATGTGTTTTGAGAGCTTTGAACCCCCAAGTGTTTCACTACAGATTATAACGCAGAGCCGTGAAAATAATTTTTATTTTTTTTCTCAAAAATGATTTTTTAGCCCCCAGTTTTGTATTTTCACAAGGGTAACAGGATAAATTAGACCCCAAAAGTTGTTGTCCAATTTGTCCTGAGTACGCTGATACCCCATATGTGGGGGGGAACCACTGTTTGGGTGCATGACAGAGCTCGGAAGGGAAGGAGCGCCATTTGGAATGCAGCCTTAAATGGATTGGTCTGCAGGCGTCACGTTGCATTTGCAGAGCCCCTGATGTACCCAAACAGTACAAACCCCCCACAAGTGACCCCATATTGGAAACTAGACCTCCCAAGGAACTTATCTAGATGTGTTGTGAGAACTTTGAACCCCCAAGTGTTTCACTACAGTTTATAACGCAGAGCCGTGAAAATAAAACATCTTTTTTTCCCACAAAAATGATTTTTAGCCCCCCAAATTTTTATTTTCCTAAGGATAACAAGAGAACTTGGACCCCAGAAGTTGTTGTTCAATTTGTCCCGAGTACGCTGATAACACATATGTTGGGGTAAACCCCTTTTTGGGCGCACGGGAGAGCTCGGAAGGGAAGGAGCACTGTTTTACTTTTTCAACGCAGAATTGGCTGGAATTGAGATTGGACGCCATGTCGCGCTTGGAGAGCCCCTGATGTGCCTGGACAGTGGAAACTCCCCAATTCTACCTGAAACCCTAACCCAAACACACCCCTAACCCTAATCCCAACGGTAACCCTAACCACACCCCTAGCCCTGACACACCCATAATTCTAATCCCAACCCTAATCCAAACGTAAATGTAATCCAAACCCTAACCCTAACTTTAGCCCCAACCCTAACTTTACCTCCAACCCTAGCCCTAACCCTAACCCTACCCCTACCCCTAACCCTAAACGTGACTGAAATACGTGGCACTGAAATACGTGGCACTGAAATACGTGGCACTGAAATACGTGGCACTGAAATACGTGGCACTGAAATACGTGGCACTGAAATACGTGATACGTGGCACTTAAATACGTGGCACTGAAACACGTGGCACTGAAATACGTGATACGTGGCACTGAAATACGTGGCACTGAAATACGTGGCACTGAAATACGTGGCACTGAAATACGTGGCACTGAAATACGTGGCACTGAAATACGTGATACGTGGCACTTAAATACGTGGCACTGAAACACGTGGCACTGAAAAACGTGATACGTGGCACTGAAATACGTGGCACTGAAATACGTGGCACTGAAATACGTGGCACTGAAATACGTGGCACTTAAATACGTGGCACTGAAATATGTGATACGTGGCACTTAAATACGTGGCACTGAAATACGTGGCACTGAAATACGTGGCACTGAAATACGTGGCACTGAAATACGTGGCACTGAAATATGTGATACGTGGCACTTAAATACATGGCACTGAAACACGTGGCACTGAAATACGTGATACGTGGCACTGAAATACGTGGCACTGAAATACGTGGCACTGAAATACGTGGCACTGAAATACGTGCAACTGAAATACGTGGTACTAAAATATGTGGCACTGAAATACATGATACGTGGCACTGAAATACGTGATACGTGGCACTGAAATACGTGATACGTGGCACTGAAATACGTGGCACTGAAACACGTGGCACTGAAATACGTGGCACTGAAATACGTGGCACTGAAATACGTGGCACTATGACTGTCAGAAAATGTTCATTAAACGGTTAGGGGTGAGGTTAGGGGTAGAGTTAGGGTTAGGGTTTGGATCCCTTTATCACCTTGATGGTGGTGGGTGGCTTTTCAGTGTGTTTTCTGTTTTTTTTCGAAAAAATGCATGCGTTTTTAACGCAAACAAACGCATGTGCTTAAAAACGCAAGAAAATACTGCAGGTTGTATTTCTGAAAATGAACGCATGCAGAAAAAAACCGCATGCGTTTGAAAACGCGACCAAACGCGTACAAAAAAAACGCATGCGTTTTCAATGTTAAATATAGGGAAAAAACGCATGCGTTTTTTTGTGCAAAAAACGCTGCAGACAAAAACGCAAGTGTGAAACCAGCGACGCTTTTTATAGCAAAAAAGTTTTTGCGTCTCCACATTTTGAGACCTATAATTTTTCCACATTTTGCTCCACAGAGTCATGTGAGGTCTTGTTTTTTGCGGGACGAGTTGATGTTTTTATTGGTAACATTTTTGGACACATGACCATTTTTGATCACTTTTTATTCCGATTTTTGTGAGGCAGAATGACCAAAAACCTGCTATTCATGAATTTCTTTTGGGAGAGGCGTTTATACCGTTCCGCGTTTGGTAAAATTGATAAAGCAGTTTTATTCGACGGGTCAGTACGATTACAGCGATATCTCATTTATATCATTTTTTTATGTTTTGGCGCTTTTATACGATAAAAACTAAAATATAGAAAAAATAATTATTTTGGTATCGCTTTATTCTCAGGACTATAACTTTTTTATTTTTTTGCTGATGATGCTGTATGGTGGCTTGTTTTTTGCAGGACAAGATGACGTTTTCAGCGGTACCATGGATATTTATATCAGTCTTTTTGATCGCGTGTTATTCCACTTTTTGTTCGGCGGTATGGTAATAAAGCATTGTTTTTTGCCTCATTTTTTTTTTTTTTCTTACGGTGTTTACTGAAGGGGTTAACTAGTGGGGCAGTTTTATAGGTTGGGTCGTTACGGACGCGGCGATACTAAATATGTGTACTTTTATTGTTTTGTTTTTTTTATTTAGATAAAGAAATGTATTTATGGGAATAATATATATATTTTTTTTATTATTTATTTAGGAATTTATTTATTTATTTTTTTTACACATGTGGAAACATTTTTTTTTTACTTTTTTACTTTGTCCCAGGGGGGGACATCACAGATCATTGATCTGGCAGTGTGCACAGCACTCTGCCAGATCGACGATCTGCTGTGCAGGGCTGCAGGCTTACCAAGTGTCTGCTCTGAGCAGACACTCGGTAAGCCACCTCCTTCCCTGCAGGACCCGGATGCCGCGGCCATCTTGGATCCGGGACCTGCAGCCAGGAAGGAGGTAGGAGACCCTCGCAGCAACGCGATCACATCGCGTTGCTCCGGGGGTCTCAGGGAAGCCCGCAGGGAGCCCCCTCCCTGAGCGATGCTTCCCTATACCGCCGGTACACTGCGATCATGTTTGATCGCGGTGTGCCGGGGGTTAATGTGCCGGGGGCGGTCCATGACCACTCCTGGCACATAGTGCCGGATGTCAGCTGCGATATGCAGCTGACACCCGGCCGCGATCGGCCGCGCTCCCCCCGTGAGCGCCGCTGATCAGTGATGACGTACTATCCCGTCGGCGGTCATACGGGCCCACCCCACCTCGACGGGATAGTACGTCAAATGTCGGGAAGGGGTTAAAGTGGCCACTTGCAAGTTGTTCTCCTGTTTGAATCTCCTCTGAAGAGTGGCATCATGGGCTCCTCAAAGCAACTGTCAAATGATCTGAAAACAAAGATTATTCAACATAGCTGTTCAGGGGAAGGACAATCCTCAGACCACCTCCAGAGAGCTGCAGCATTAACTTGCTGCAGATGGTGCCACTGTGCATCGGTCAACTATACAACGCACTGTTGTTTTTTTGCCACCATGCATAACGCCTTTTTGTATGACCAAACAACTCAATCTTGGTTTCATCAGTACACAGGACCTTCTTCCAAAAAGAAATTGGCTTCTCCAAATGTGCTTTTGCATACCTCAGCCAACTCTGTTTGTGGCGTGCTTGCAGAAACAGCTTCTTTCGCATCACTCTCCCATACAGCTTATCCTTGTTCAAAGTGCGTTATATAGTTGACCAATGCACAGTGACACCATCTGCAGCAAGTTGATGCTTCAGCTCTCTGGATGTGGTCTGAGGATTGTCCTTGACTGATCTCACCATTCTTCTTCTCTGCCTTTCTGATGTTTTTCTTGGCCTGCCACTTCTGGCCTTAACAAGAACTGTACCTGTGTTCTTCCATTTCCTTACTATGTTCCTCACAGTGGAAATTGACAGGTTAAATCTCTGAGACAGCTTTTTGTATCCTTCCCCTGGACAACTATGTTGAATAATCTTTGTTTTCAGATCATTTGACAGTTGTTTTGAGGAGCCCATGATGCCACTCTTCAGAGTAGATTCAAACAGGAGAACAACTTGCAATTGGCCACTTTAAGTAGCTTTTCTCATGATTGCATACACCTGGCTGTGAAGTTCAAAGCTCAATGAGGATACAAAACAAAAAAAAGTGCTTTAGTAAGTCAGTAAAAAGTAGGTAGGAGTATTTAAAACAAGAAAATGATAAGGGTGCCCATACTTATGCACCTGTCAAATTTTGTTTGAATGCAGATTGCACATTTTCTGTTAGTACAATAAACTTCATTTCAAGGCAGAAACATTACTGTGTCCAACAGTTATTAGATATATGAAACTGAAATAGCTGTTGCAAAAAAAACAATTTTTATAAAACATTAAGCTTAAGATTAATAGGGGTGCCCAAACTTTTTCTTATAACTGTATAACCTTCAAAAAAATTGCTCAAAAATGTATCTATACTATATTGCTCATCCATACAGTATTACATGTTCTTCAATATTTTTCAGTGGTATCTAACCCTCCAAAATATTGGTCAGAAATGTATTGGTATTATATTGCTCATCCGTAGAGTATTATGTTTTCGTGGGTGCATTTTGGTGGCATTCAACTCTCCAAAATATTGTTCAAAAAATATATCTGTATTATATTGCTCCTCCATACAGTATTATGTGATCTTGGGTACATCTTGGTGGTAAATAATGTTCAAGAAAAGTTTAAAAAAATGTATTGTATTACAATGCTCATTCATAAGGTATTATGTCTTCTTGGACACATTTTGATGGCATCTAACCCTCCAAAAATTTGTTTAAAAAATGTATCAGTATTATAATGCCCACTCAAACAGTATTACTTGTTCATCAATACATTTTGGTGGTGTCAAACTTTCAACAAAATTGTTCAAAAATGTATCAGTATGATACTGCTCATCCATAGGGTATTGTGTTTTCTTGGGTACACTTTGGTGGTATCTAACCCTTCAAAAAATTGTTGAAAAATGTATTGGTATTATATTGCTCATCTATATAGTATTATGTTTTATTGGATACATTTTAGTGATATCTAACCCTCCAAAAACTTGTTCATAAATATATTATTATATTGCTTATCCATAGAGCATTATGTATTCTTAGGTGCATTTCGGTGGTATATAACCCTCAAAAAATGTTATAAAATGTATTGTTAATACATTGCTCATCAAAATAATATTATGTCTTCTTGGGTACATTTTGGTGGTATCTAACCCTCCAAAATATTGTTCAAAAATGTATTGGTATTATATTACTCATCCACACAGTATTACGTGTTCTTGGGTATATTTTGGTGGTATATAACCTGCAAAAAAATTCTTCAAAAACGTATAGGGGCTATATTACTAATCCATAAAGTATTATTTGTTCTTGGGTGCATTTAGGTGATATCTAGCCCTCCAAAAAATTGTTCAAAAATGTATCGGTATATTACTCATTTATAGTCAGTGACACTGACCATCACAGATGGCGGCCTTTATTCCAGATACCTTAAGCCCCAGCTGGGACATCTGTCTTCAATATACCTGGGTCAATCCTGGTTAATTTTTCTATTTCCCAAGGGAGATTTGATAAAGACCCGGGAACAGGGTCAAAACGTTGCCTTACCTTGGCACTTTATTGTAGTGATATTTTCCTGTGGTGAATGTTCAATAAACTTAAATTATTTTTGCTTGCAAACTGAAGCAAAAAATCCCTTTTTTTGAGTGCGACTGCTACTCTCACTAGTTTTATATTCTGGACATTGACATTATTAACAGAAAATGTTTTACAGTAATGAGTAATGTAAATCATTATGTATTCCACAGTAGCTGAAATCTACTGAGCAATATGGATGGGAGCTGACTGTATACTCTTGAAAGAACATATACAATGCAATACATGAGTTCAAATCTAGTCACCTTGAAGTGATAACACAATTTTCTATCACCAGAACAACATGTAGCTATGCATTCAGCATGTGACTGGCATAATAAAATATATATGAAAAGGTTTAGGATAATTGACCTATACAGTGATAGTCAGTCGAATCTAGGAGTGAAGCAAGAAAGCATTGTTTTCATTGTATGCCCAGCTGCAATCTACTATATAGCTGTACATAAAGGATATGGATTTTGTCAATATTCTCATCAGCAATCAGTCTGTGAGCAAGTAAAGGTCAATGCACAACTGATTCTATATCAGCAAGTGAGTGGAAACACATGAATTCAAATAGAATAATAAAGGGACTATAATTTTTTGAATGAAAATATAGCCAGTTTGTATTTTTTCACAATTAAAAGATAGCATGATAACACAGAAAGTTTCATCCGACAATAACAAAAAACCATAGAGTTTAGGGCAATATTTAATTTGAAAATGTGAGTTTAAATAGCTTGTAGCATAGGTTATTATTTATATTGAAAGTGTGACATTTAAAGCTTGACATACAGTCATGAGACTATGTACACGCTCTTTGAATTCTTAGGTTTTACATTCAGGACATAAAAAAATCTGATTCTTAAAAATATTAAAATTAGCACAAAGCCCAAAAACATAGACCAGTACACCTGTTAGTATAAGTAATAAGTACTGTGGCCATTAACAGACAAATAAAACCTAGAATGAAAATAATAAATAGAAACACTGAAGTAAGCAAATACATTGTAAAACATGTAAAAAACATAGACTACTTTGTTAAAAAAAAGTTATCATAAAAGTCATCTCACCACGACAATGTCTATTTAATCAGGGTGGTTCCTGACTCTAATAACTCACCTCCTTATATGCCAGCAGATCTCACAATAGACAGGGGCAAAGCTAGACCTGGGCCTGACTGTGTTTAACACCTGCCTGTGGAAAGCTGGATATACAAAGTGCCCCGACCAAGGCAGTATTAATATTAGATAAATACAATGACAGATGAACAACTCATTGTTAAATAAACAATGACATTTTAGTTTAACAAAAACAAGGCCAAAATGCAGACATAGAACCATTACCGCTTCCATAGAAATTAAGAAGGTAAATAGGCATTGCTAATAACACACTTATGATAAATTGTTCATCAGCAAATGTGATCAACTCTATAAAAGCAGAAGTTTTGGAAGTTTGCTGTTCTAGAGCATTTAGACAAATGGTAACAATGCGAAAAAGGTGGTTAATCAAAGATAACCTAGGAGAAGTAATTGTTGCTGCCTTTCAATCTGTTAAAGGTTTTAAGGCAATTTCCAAACAATTTAAAAAGTCCATCATTCTAAAGATTATTCAAAAGTGGAAAAGATTTAGAAAAAAAAACTGTAGTTGACAATCTTCCCAGAAATGAACATCACAGTAATTTCACCCCTGGTTTAGATTGAAAACTGTAAAATAATAATCAGAAAAGCTACAGCTTACACTCGAAAAGACATTCATTAGATTTTTAAATATTCATGATAGTACAATTAGGGCAGACTTAAAATGTGTGGGTTCTTTTTAAAGATTGCCATGAGAAAATGTATTCTTTCTAAAAAGAATATGGCAGAATGACAGAACGTTGCAAAGTTTCATCTGAACAAGCAACAACATTTCTGGAACAATGTTCTTTGGGCAGACCAGACCAAAGTGGAGATATTTGGTATAATGACTGCACCATGTTTGGTCAAACCTAGTGATATCGAGCAATAAAATGCTCGAGTGCTCGGTACTCGAATCAAGGAGGTTGGGCACTTCAACAGGCTCGACTCGAGTAATGAGTATAATGGAAGTCAATGAGAAACTCAAGAATTTTCTGTAATATCCTAATAGGAGGGCTGGGCGAATAAAATGGGGGAAGACGCCTGGATGTATCTCTGACTCACAAGTCACTGCTGGGAACAATGTTGTCAAAGTATTACTCCACTTTTAGGTTCCCATGATCAGTGTTTGTTGGGAATTTCATGAAGCTGAATTTTTGCATGAATCCTGCACCTCAACTCACTTGGGTTTTTTTCTTGTGTTCTTGTATGCATTTTTGCATGCGTTTTTGACGCATGCTTTTTTCATTCTTTTTCAATCACGCCTTTGTGTTTCTCTTTGGTATGTTATTAGATGTGTGAAGACAGACATGGGATAGATAAATAGATAGAGGAATATGAGGTAGCTAAATATGGGGTAATTAGATACCTAGATAGATAACAATGAGATATATAATTAGTGCCATGCCTGTGTAGTTTACTGTACATAAATTAAACTAATAAATAAATAAATGAATGAATGAAAAAAATTACTTGAGATTACCCCTGTTTTTGATAACTAGCCAAGGTAATGCAGACAGCTCTGTGTTGTGAACTCTGTTTTTGGGCTCCCTCTAGTGGTCACAAGCGGTACTGTGTAGTGTTGTCTTTCTGCAGGTGGGCAACATCTGCTGGTTCGTTATCCTTGGTTGGTTTCCTATTTAGTTCACGTGGATACTAAGTTCCTTGCCTGCTCTCAATGTATTCAGGGCTCTTCAGATTCCTTGTGACTACCTTGCTCCCAGTCTCTCCAAGACAAGCTAAGTTTTTGTTTGATCATTTTTTGATTATCAGCATTTATTATGTTTTTAGTTCAGCTCGCTAAAATGTGATTTCCTCGCTTGCTGGTTGCTCTAGGGGACTGAGTTTCTCCCCCCCACACCGTTAGTTGGTGCGGGGGTTCTTGTAATCTCAGTGTGGATATTTTGTAAGGGTTTTTTACAGACCGCATAGATTCCCTTTTCTATTTTCTGCTATCTAGTATTAGTGGGCCTCATTTGCTAAATCTGTTTTCACCCCTGTGTATGTGCCTTCCTCTTACCTCACCGTTATTATATGTTGGGGGCTTCTATTTCTTTGGGGATTATTTCTTTGGAGGCAAGAGAGGTCTTTATTTCTCTCTAGGGGTAGTTAGTTCCTTAGGCTGGCTCGAGACGTCTATGTTTTTTTAGGCACCTTCACTGGCTACTTCTAGTGTGTTTGGATAGGTTCAGATTTGCGGTCAGTCCAGTTTGCCACCTCCCTAGAGCTTGTCCTATGTATGTTACTTAGCTGGAGTAATTTGTGATCCTCAACCACTAAGGATCATAACAGTAGAGCAGGCCAAAGAGTGTTTAATGCATCGCAGAAGTGGGATAAAAAGAAGACCTGAGTACATTTTTTTTTCCTCCCACTTTTCCTTTGCTGCAGTCTGTTTAGCTTCTTTCATCCCCTTGAACTCTGGGTGGTTTTGAGCTCAGCTGCAGACATGAATATTCAGACTCTGACTTCTAGTGTGGATCATCTTACTGCACGGGTGCAAAGTATTCAGGATTTTGTTATTCATAGCCCTATGTCAGAACCAAAGATACCCATTCCTGAGTTGTTTTCTGGACATAGATCTAGGTTTATGAATTTTAAGAATAATTGTAAGTTATTTCTATCTCTGAGACCTCGTTCCTCTGGTGATTCCGCTCAGCAAGTTATAATTGTTATCTCCTTGTTGCGTGGCGACCCTCAAGATTGGGCCTTCTCTCTGGCGCCAGGAGATCCTGCATTGCTTAATATTGATGCATTTTTTTCTGGCTCTTGGACTGCTTTATGAGGAGCCTAATCTTGAGAATCAGGCAGAAAAAGCATTGCTGGCTATCTCTCAAGGTCAGGATGAAGCAGAGGTGTATTGTCAAAAATTTCGGAAATGGTCGGTGCTTACTTAATGGAATGAGTGTGCCCTGGCTGCAAATTTCAGAGAAGTTCTTTCTGAAGCCATTAAGAATGTTATGGTGGGGTTTCCCACCCCTACAAGTCGGAGTGATCCTGTGGCTTTAGCCATTCAGGTTGATCGGCGTTTGCGGGAGCACAAATCTGCTCATCCTTTGGCGGTATTTTCTGAACAGAGACCTGAGTCTATGCAATGTGACCGAACTCTGACCAGAATTGAGCGACAAAGTCATAGACGTCAAAATGGGTTGTGCTTTTACTGTGGTGATTCTACTCATGTTATCTCAGCATGCTCTAAACGCTTAAAGAAAATCGCTAAACCTGTCACCATTGGTACTATACAGCCTAAATTTATTTTGTCTGTTACTTTGATTTGTTCTTTGTCGTCTTACCCGGTTATGGCTTTTGTGGATTCGGGTGCTGCCCTGAATCTGATGGATTTGTCGTTTGCCAGGTGCTGTGGTTTTGTCCTGGAGCCTTTGGAATTTCCTATTCCTCTGAGGGGAATTGATGCTACGCCATTGGCTGAGAATAAGCCTCAGTATTGGACGCAAATGACCATGTGCATGACTCCCGTACATCAGGAGGTGACTCGCTTTCTAGTTTTGCATAATTTGCATGATGTTGTCGTTTTGGGTCTGCCATGGCTGCAGGCTCATAATCCAGTTTTAGATTGGAAAGCTATGTCTGTGTCAAGTTGGGGTTGTCAGGGAATTCATGGCGATACTCCATTGGTGTCTATTGCTTCTTCCACTCCTTCTGAGGTTCCTGAGTTTTTGTCTGACTACCAGGATGTATTTGATGAGCCCAGGTCCAGTGCCCTGCCCCCTCATACGGATTGTGACTGTGCTATAAATTTAATTCCTGGTAGTAAATTCCCTAAGGGACGACTTTTTAATTTGTCTATACCAGAGCATGCCGCGATGCGGAGTTATATAAAGGAGTCTTTGGAGAAGGGACATATTCGCCCATCCTCTTCCCCTCTTGGTGCAGGTTTTTTTTTTGTGGCCAAGAAGGACGGTTCTTTGAGACCTTGTATAGATTATCGTATTCTGAATAAAATCACAGTCAAATTTCAGTATCCTCTGCCATTATTGTCTGATTTGTTTGCTCGGATTAAGGGTGCCAGTTGGTTCACCAAGATAGATCTCCGTGGTGCGTATAACTTTGTGCGCATTAAGCAGGGAGATGAATGGAAAACAGCATTTAATATGCCTGAAGGCCATTTTGAGTACTTGGTGATGCCTTTTGGACTCTCTAATGCTCCTTCTGTGTTTCAGTCTTTCATGCATGACATCTTACGAGAATATCTGGATAAATTTATGATTGTTTATCTGGATGACATTTTGGTCTTTTCTGATGATTGGGAGTCCCATGTGAAGCAGGTCAGGATGGTGTTTCAGGTCCTGCGTGCTAATGCTTTATTTGTGAAGGGCTCAAAATGCCTCTTCGGAGTACAGAAGGTCTCCTTTTTGGGTTTTATTTTTTCTCCTTCTACTGTGGAGATGGACCAGCAGAGTTATTTCCGAGGTTCATTCTTCGGTGTTGGCGGGTCATCCTGGGATTTTTGGTACCAGAGATTTGGTGGCTAGGTCCTTCTGGTGGCCTTCCTTGTCGCGGGATGTGCGTTCCTTTGTGCAGTCTTGTGGGATTTGAGCTCGGGCTAAGCCTTGCTGTTCTCGTGCCAGCGGTTTGCTTTTGCCTTTGCCTATTCCGAAAAGGCCTTGGACGCACATTTCCATGGATTTTATTTCGGATCTTCCGGTATCTCGGAAAATGTCTGTCATCTGGGTGGTGTGTGATCGTTTTTCCAAGATGGTCCATTTGGTGCCCTTGCCTAAGTTGCCTTCTTCCTCCGATTTGGTTCCTCTATTTTTTCAGAATGTGGTTCGCTTGCACGGCATTCCTGAAAATATTGTGTCTGATAGAGGATCCCAGTTTGTGTCCAGGTTTTGGCGGACTTTTTGTGCTAAGATGGGCATTGATTTGTCTTTCTCGTCGGCCTTCCATCCTCAGACTAATGGCCAAACCGAGCTAACTAATCAGACGTTGGAAACTTATTTGAGATGTTTTGTTTCTGCTGATCAGGATGATTGGGTGACTTTTTTGCCATTGGCCGAGTTTGCCCTTAATAATCGGGCTAGTTCTGCTACTTTGGTTTCGCCTTTTTTCTGCAATTCTGGTTTCCATCCTCGTTTTTCCTCGGGTCAGGTTGAGCCTTCTGACTGTCCTGGGGTGGATTCTGTGGTGGATAGGTTGCAGCAGATTTGGAACCATGTGGTGGACAATTTGAGGTTGTCACAAGAGAAGGCTCAGCGCTTTGCCAACCGCCGCCGCGGTGTGGGTCCCCGACTTCGTGTTGGGGATTTGGTGTGGCTGTCTTCTCGGTATGTTCCTATGAAGGTCTCCTCTCCTAAATTCAAGCCTCGCTTCATCGGTCCTTATAAGATCTTGGAAATCCTTAACCCGGTGTCTTTTCGTTTGGATCTCCCAGCATCGTTTGCCATTCATAATGTGTTCCATAGGTCTTTGTTGCGGAGGTATGTGGTACCTGTGGTTCCTTCTGTTGAGCCTCCTGCTCCGGTGCTGGTCGAGGGCGAATTGGAGTACGTGGTGGAGAAGATTTTGGATTCTCGTATCTCTAGACGGAGGCTTCAGTATTTGGTGAAGTGGAAGGGCTATGGTCAGGAGGATAATTCCTGGGTTGTGGCCTCTGATGTTCATGCGGCCGATTTGGTTCGTGCCTTCCACGCGGCTCATCCTGATCGCCCTGGGGGTCTTGATGAGGGTTCGGTGACCCCTCCTCAAGGGGGGGTACTGTTGTGAACTCTGTTTTTGGGTTCCCTCTAGTGGTCACAAGCGGTACTGTGTAGTGTTGTCTTTCTGCAGGTGGGCAACATCTGCTGGTTCGTTATCCTTGGTTGGTTTCCTATTTAGTTCACCTGGATACTCAGTTCCTTGCCTGCTCTCAATGTATTCAGTGCTCTTCAGATTCCTTGTGACTACCTTGCTCCCAGTCTCTCCAAGACAAGCTAAGTTTTTGTTTGATCATTTTTTGATTATCAGCTTTTATTATGTTTTTAGTCCAGCTCGCTAAAATGTGATTTCCTCACTTGCTGGTTGCTCTAGGGGACTGAGTTTCTCCCCCCCACACCGTTAGTTGGTGCGGGGGTTCTTGTAATCTCAGTGTGGATATTTTGTAAGGGTTTTTTACTGACCGCATAGATTCCCTTTTCTATTTTCTGCTATCTAGTATTAGTGGGCCTCATTTGCTAAATCTGTTTTCACCCCTGTGTATGTGCCTTCCTCTTACCTCACCGTTATTATATGTTGGGGGCTTCTATTTCTTTGGGGATTATTTCTCTGGAGGCAAGAGAGGTCTTTCTTTCTCTCTAGGGGTAGTTAGTTCCTTAGGCTGGCTCGAGACGTCTAGGATTTTTTAGGCACGTTCACTGGCTACTTCTAGTGTGTTTGGATAGGTTCAGATTTGCGGTCACTCCAGTTTGCCACCTCCCTAGAGCTTGTCCTATGTATGTTACTTAGCTGGAGTAATTTGTGATCCTCAACCACTAAGGATCATAACAGCTCTGGGCTTATATTATCAGACTTGGTAGGTCAATGGTTATTGGGCCCTTGTCAGCCTTAAAAATACAAGCCCGCAGCTGACCCAGAATTGGCACAACATATTAGATGCGCCAATTCTGGTGCTTTGACCGCTCTTCTCGATTGCCCTGGTGAAGTGGCAATCGGGGTAATGCTGATTGGAGTTGGTAGCTGCCATCAACCCCTAGAGTTAGTAATGGAGAGGTGTCTATCATACACTTCCATTACTAACCCGGTAATAAAAAATAAAAACACATAGAAAAAAACACTTTATTTGAATAAAGACTCTTGCACACAATCCCTCATTTACCAATTTATTGGAAAAAAAAATTCCATGCAGGTGTAAAATAATCCAACAAATTCAAAGGAGTCCAGAGCAAGATATCTGAAAGACTAAAAAGACAGAAATAAAGACAATAGACACTCCCTTATCTGCCAATTTATTACTTAAAATGTTGCCATGGAAGTCTGATGTAGTCCCACCCTAATAAAACTATTCCCACTTTTTCACTTCCTATTTATCTGATTTGAGAAATTGTAGAGATTTATATAATGATTTGAGAACTGTTAAATATTTAACATGACAGCACTAGGAACTGACCAGCTTGATATCACCCTAATAGCTCACCATAGCACATTATATAAAATATGTCCCACTGGAGATATACTGATGTGGATTTTGACAACCTATTTAAATGCTAAAATGTAATCAATTAAATCTTACAATGGCCCATGAGTGGTCTGTGCTAGCTAGCTCTTGCCCCAGACAATTTCCAACACAAAGTGTCACAGGCTCAAATCACATCATTAGTGCTGCTGACTAGTGTTGAGCGATACCTTCCGATACTTGAAAGTATCGGTATCGGATAGTATCGGCCGATACCTGAAAAATATCAGATATCGCCGATACCCGATACCAATACAAGTCAATGGGACTCAAGTATCGGAAGGTATCCTGGATGGTTCCCAGGGTCTGAAGGAGAGGAAACTCTCCTTCAGGCCCTGGGATCCATATTCATGTAAAAAATAAAGAATTAAAATAAAAAATATGGATATACTCACCCGTCCGGTGGCCCCTACCGATTGTAACCGGCAGCCTCCGTTCCTAAGAATGAGCAGTTTAGGACCTTCGATGATGTCGCAGCTTGTGATTGGTCACGTGCCGCTCATGTGTTCGCTCACGCGACCAATCACAGGCCGCGACGTCATCGCAGGCCCTAAACTCCTCAATGAGGAGTTTAGGACCTGCAATGACGTCGCGGCTTGTGATTGGTCGCGTGAGCGGTCACATGAGCGGCACGCGACCAATCACAAGCTGCAACGTCAACGAAGGTCCTAAACTGCTCATTCTTAGGAACGGAGGCTGCCGGTTACAATCGGTAAGGTCCAGGGGCCACCGGACGGGTGAGTATATACTTGCGGTATCGGAATGCTCAACACTACTGCTGACATATAAAAATCATCAAATACCAAAGATTTGGATTATAATGAATCAGAAATTTTGGAAATTCGATCTGAGTGAATATCGGTTCCACTTTTTATTCTGATCAACTCCTTTTCCTTCTTATTCTTCCCATGCTATGGTAGACTCCACCATTGACTAAGCCCCTGATTGGCTTCTGTTGCCTCTTCCTGTCCCTCCAGACTTCTAGTGGGTGCAACTGCTGACTTGTCCCTGCATGTCACGTAACAGAGCACAATAAAGTTGTACGCCACACAGCACAGTGTGGAGTCTAGACAGCAGGGGGGACTGCCAGATGGTCAGAGGGACTGAAAAAGGAGCCTATTAGAAGAAGAAAAAAAGGCTATGGCATGATAGGAGAGTTGAGAATAAAAGTTTATTTTCATAACTTCTACCTGGCAGATTGGATGCACACCAAATATTTGGAGCTTTGATTCACTGTACTGTACAATGCTCACTTTCGTATTGGCAAAATAAAAATAGTGCAAAGTGCTTTGGAGAACAAAATACTATCTAATACATTTTTTAGCAGAATCATCAAATCACATCCCGAGTGTTATTTTGGCTTTACAATCTGAACAATAAATACCCCATCCAAGAAGCTACCAACAAAAGTCCTTGTCCTGAAAAATATTATTTATAAATTACTGTGAGCTTCAGGTTTCACCTACTTTTGTAAAAATCTATGATATAGTGGCTGTAACATCACAGTGTATAAACAGGTTATTATAAAGTGATGTGTCTGTGTACAATCATGGCCAAAAGTGTTGGCATCCTTGAAATTGTTCTCGAAAATGAAGTATTTCTCAATACATACATACAGTCTCTGAAAACCAACAAAGAAATCATCATCAAAGCTACTGACAAGGGAGGTGCAATAGTCATGATGAACACATCAGACTATACGAAGGAAGCAAACAGACAACTTATGGACACACGCTACTACAAAAAATTGGAGTCGGATCCTACACAGGACTACTACAAGGAACTAAACAAGTTGGTATCTTGTCTGCCCAACGAATCCATAAGAGCCAATGACCTGATACCAGAAAGTCCAAGAACAGGGACATTCTACATGCTTCCCAAAATCCACAAGTTTGGAAATCTAGGAAGACCAATTATTTCATGTGTGGGCACCCTTACTGACCAGGTATCTGGATGGGTAGAGGGTGTTCTTAAACCCCTGGTAAAGGATACACCCAGCTTCATTCAGGACACAACTGACCTATTGAATAAACTATCAGCAATAGGTCCACTACCAGAAGGAACCATCCTGGCCACCATGGATGTGGAATCTTTGTACTCCAATATCCCACACCAGGATGGATTAAAGGCCTGCAAATTCTTCCTGGAAAACACAGGGACTGATGCAAATTCTGTGGTGAAACTTATAAAATTCATCCTCACCCACAATTACTTTGAATTTGACAAGAAGATCTATCTACAGGAGACTGACACAGCAATGGGAAGTAAAATGGCCCCACAGTATCTTTTCATGGCCAAACTTGAAAGTGATTTTGTCCTCATGTCCCATCAGGCCTCTGGCGTACTACCGCTACTTTGATGACATTTTAATCATCTGGACGGAGTCTGAACCACAACTAAAAATGTTCCATGAACAGTTTAATCAACTTCACCCTACCATCAACTTGACACTCAACTACTCCTGTAGAGAAATTAACTTTTTGGACACCATCATTAAGCTGCAGAACAATAAAATAGAGACATCCCTGTATCAGAAGCCAATCGACCATCCAACATACCTTAAATGGGACAGTTTCCATCCAAAACACATAAAAAACTCCGTTGTCTACAGCCAAGCCATCAGATACAATCATATATGTTCCAACCCAATGGATAGGGATGAACACCTTGATCGCCTCAGAAAGACCTTTTTGAATCAGGACTACCATCCAAGAACACTTGAAAACCAGATTACAAGAGCCACCAGAATATCAAGGAATCACCTGCTACATTACAAAGCTAAAGAAGAAAATAACCGGGTACCCCTAGTAGTTACCTACAATCCAAATCTGGAGGTGCTAAGGGGAGCTGCACATAAATTACAACCTTTACTACAAAAAGATGCCTGATTACAATCCATTTTTCCAAACCCCTCACTACTGTGTTTTAGGCAGCCCCCAAATCTAAGAAGCATCATTGTCAAGAGCTCCCTGTCCTCTCCTACAGCTGCAGGTACCTTTCCTTGCAATCAGAAAAAAATGTAAAACCTGTCCATTTATAATGACCACGGACAAGATAAAGATCCCCAATTCACATCAGGACTACAAGATACCAGGTACTTTCAGCTGCATCACATCTAATGTGGTGTACCTAATTATTTGTACTAAATGTCCAACTGGGGGTCTGTATGTGGGGGAGACAGGGCAAGAGCTTAGAACAAGAATGAATTCTCACCGCCACACAATAAGAGAAAAAAGAATGGATCTACCTGTGGCAATACATTTTTGTCTCCCAAATCATAACATTATGGACATGAAATTACTTCTATTGAAAGGTAACTTCAAAACTCAGAGAGACAGAAGAGTCTGGGAATATAAACTGATGACGATCTTTGACTGTCTTAGTGGTGGAATGAATTTGTCGCATGGATTTATCTTTTTACATCAACTAAGGAACTTGCCCCTCAGACTATGAGGGGTCATCACAACAGAGACCTCAATCAGAGGACAATAAGACATTCCTTATCTAATAACTGGCCCAACATTTATGAACATAACTGTTTTTCACTCATGGTAATTCAGCTTCATGCCACCTGTCTTATCCATGTTGTTTTTTTTTTGTTTTTTTTCTGTGCTATGTTGTGCATAAATATGTGATTCTTCAGAATTTTTATTAGTCTATGCCTGATGAAGAGACCTGTGTAGTCTCGAAAGCTTGCAATTTGTTACCATCTTTTCTGTTAGCCATTAAAAGGTATCAACCACTGAGGACTCTCAATTCTAAACATTTTTCTATCTACTGGCTAACACGGTACCAAGATATATATCTTTCTTGTATTTCTCAATGAAAATTATTGCAATTGCACATGTTTTGTTTTACACATTTATTTTCTTTGTGTGTATTGGAACAACACAAAGCAATGGTGAAAAGGCAAATTGGACATAATTTCACAAAAAACTCTAAAAATGGGCAGTACAAAATTGTTCTCATCTTTCCAAAAGTGTGGGTAAACAACTTTGTGACTCTTGTTCAAGCTAACCTTTGGCAAGTAACAGGTGTGGCAATATAAAAATCACACCTGAAACCAGATAAAAAGGGAAAAAGTTGACTTAGTCCTTAGATTGTGTGTCTGTGTATATCACACTAAGCATGGAAAACAAAAACAGGAGAAGAGATGTGTCTGAGGATGTAGGAACAAAAAATTGATGAAAAATATCAAAATCCTAAATGTTACATGTTCATCTCCAGACATCTTGATGTTCCTTTGTTAATGGTGCTCAACATAATCCAGAACTTTACAACCCATGACACTGCAACTAATCTCTCTGGACATGGATGGCAGAGAACAAATTGATGAGTTTCAAGGTAGGATAGCCTGGCTAGTTGATAAGCAGCCCCAATCAAATTCAAAAGAAAATCAAGCTGTACTGCAGGCTAAGGGTGCATCAGCATCAGTGCAACATTTGAAAGAAATGAAATGCTATGCCAGGAGACCCAGAAATACTTTATTGCTGACACAGAGACATAAACACGCTAGACTGCAGATTGCCAAAATGTACATGAGCAAGCCAAAATCTTTTTTGGGAAACTTACTTGTGGACAGATGAGACCAAGATAGAGCTTTTTGTTAAATCACATGTTGCTACTGTTTACCGAAAATGCAATGAGGCCTACAAGGAAAAGAACAAAGTATAGTACCTACAGTCAAATAAGATGGAGGTTCAGAGATGTTTTGAGGTTGTTTTTCTGTCTCTGGCATGGGTGCCTTGACTGTGTGCAAGGTATCATGAAATCTGAAGATTACTTCCAGCAGGTTAATGACTCCAAACATGAAGCATCCAGAAATTAATGAAAGCAAACTACTGGAAAGTTCTAAGGTGGCCAGCAATGAATCCAAATCTAAATCCTATTGAACACCTGAGAGATGTTAAAATTGTTTTTGGGAGAAGGCATCCTTTAAATTTGAGAGCTCTGGGGCAGTTTGTTAAAGAAGAGTGTTCCAAAATTCCAGTTGAGGGGTAAAAAGCTTGTTGATGGTTATATGAAGCTATTCTTTGCAGTTATTTGTTCCAAAGAGTGTGAAACCAAATATTAGGTTGAGGGTGCGAACAATTTTGTCCCTCCCATTTTTGGAGTTGTGTGTGAAATTATGTCTAATTTGCCTTTTATGCCCTTGCTGTTTTGTGCTGTTCCAATACACACAAAGGAAATAAACATGTATTTAACAAACCAATCAAATCATGTGTTACATAGTTACATAGACACATACGTTGAAAAAGACCTTAAGTTCAACCTTTCTCCACCAATTGTACATTTTATCACTTAATTGACTATAACGCACAATGTTTTGTGTACTGAGGAAATCATCCTGCCCTTTTAACCCCTTAGTGACAGAGCCAATTTGGTACTTAATGACCGAGCCAATTTTTACAATTCTGACCAGTGTCACTTTATGAGGTTATAACTCTGGAACGCTTTATGGGATCCCGCTGATTCTGAGATTGTTTTTTCGTGACATGTTGTACTTCAAGATAGTGGTAACATTTCTTCGATATTACTTGCGATTATTTATGAAAAAAATGGAAATATGGCGAAAATTTTTAAAATTTTGCAATTTTCAAACTTTGTATTTTTATGCCCTTAAATCAGAGAGATATGTCACAAAAAATAGTTAATAAATAACATTTCTCACATGTCTACTTTACATCAGCACAATTTTGGAAACAATTTTTTTTTTTGTTAGGGAGTTATAAGGGTTAAAAGTTGACCAGCAATTTCTCATTTTTACAACACCATGTTTTTTTTAGGGACCACATCACCTTTGAAGTGATTTTGAGGGGTCTATATGATAGAAAATAACCAAGTGTGACACCATTCTAAAAACTGCACCCCTCAAGCTGCTCAAAACCACATTCAAGAAGTTTATTAACCCTTTACGTACTTCACAGGAACTAAAACAATGTGGAAGAAAAAAATGAACATTTTACTTTTTTTTGCAAACATTTTACTTCAGAACCATTTTTTTTAATTTTCACAAGTGTAAAAACAGAAATTTAACCACAAATTTTGTTGTGCAATTTTTCCTGAGTACACCGATACCCCATATGTGGAGGTAAACCACTGTTTGGGCGCAACGCAGAGCTTGGAAGTGAAGGAGCACCGTTTGACTGTTTCAATGCAGAATTGGCTGGAATTGAGATCGGACGCCATGTCGCGTTTGGAGAGCCCCTAATGTGCCTAAACAGTGGAAACCCCCCACAAGTGACACCATTTTGGAAACTAGACCCCCCAAGGAACTTATCTAGATGTGTGGTGAGCACTTTGAACCCCCAAGTGCTTCACAGAAGTTTATAACGTAGAGCCGTGAAAATAAAAAATCGCATTTGTTTTCACAAAAATGATTTTTTCACCCACAAATTCTTATTTTCACAAGGGTAACAGGAGAAATTAGACCACAAAAGTTGTTGTGCAATTTCTCCTGAGTACGTCGATACCCCATATGTGGAGGTAAACCACTGTTTGGGCGCACCGCAGAGCTTGGAAGTGAAGGAGCACCGTTTGACTTTTTCAATGCAGAATTGGCTGGAATTGAGATCGGATGCCATGTCGCGTTTGGAGAGTCCCTGATGTGCCTAAACAGTGGAAACCCCCAACAAGTGATACCATTTTGGAAACTAGACCCCTTAAGGAACTTATCTAGATGTGTGGTGAGCACTTTGAACCCCCAAGTGCTTCACAGAAGTTTATAACGTAGAGCCGTGAAAATAAAAAATCTCATTTTTTCTACAAAAATGATCTTTTTGCCCCCAAATTTTTATTTTCACAAGGGTAACAGGAGAAATTAGGCCACAAAAGTTGTTGTGCAATTTCTCCTGAGTATGTCGATACCCCATATATGGGGGTAAACCACTGTTTGGGCGCACCGCAGAGCTTGGAAGAGAAGGAGTGTCGTTTTACTTTTTCAATGTAAAATTGGCTGGAATTGAGATCGGACGCCATGTCACGTTTGGAGAGCCGCTGATGTGCCTAAACAGTAGAGACCCCCCACATATGACACCATTTTGGAAACTAGACCCCTTAAGGAACTTATCTAGATGTGTGGTGAGCACTTTAAACCCCCAGGTGCTTCACAGAAGTTTATAACGTAGAGCCGTGAAAATAAAAAAATCGCATTTTTTCTACAAAAATGATCTTTTTGCCTCCAAATTTTTATTTTACCAAGGGTAACAGGAGAAAATGGACCCCAGAAGCTGTTGTACAATTTGTCTTGAGTACGCCGACACCCCATATGTGGGGGTAAACCACTGGTTGGGCGCATGGCTGAGCTCGGAAGCAAAGGAGCGCCATTTGACTTTTCAATGCAAAATTGACTGGAATTGAGATCGGACGCCATGTCGCGTTTGGAGAGCCCCTGATGTGCCTAAACAGCAGAAACCCCCCAAAAGTGACCCCATTTTGGAAACTAGACCCCCCATGGAACTTATCTAGATGTGTAGTGAGAACTTTGAATGCCCAAGTGCATCACAGAAGTTTATAATGCAGAGTCGTGAAAATAAAAAATATATATTTTTTAACAATAAAGATTTTTTAGCCCCCAAGTTTTTATTTTCACAAGGGTAACAAGAGAAATTGGACCCCAAAAGTTGTTGTCCAATTTGTCTTGAGTATGCTGGTACCCCATATGTGGGGGTAAACCACTGTTTGGGCGCACGGCAGAGCTCGGAAGGGAAGGAGTGCCATTTTGGAATGCAGACTTTGATAGAATTGTCTGCGGGCGTTATGTTGCCTTTGCAGACCCCTAATGTACCTAAACAGTAGAAACCCCCAACAAGTGACCCCATTTTGGAAAATAGACCCCCCAAGGAACTTATCTAGATATGTGGTGAGAACTTTGAATGCCCAAGTGCTTCACAGAAGTTTATAATGCAGAGTAGTGAAAATAAAAAATATTTTTTTTCCCACAAAAAAGATTTTTTTAGCCCCCAAATTTTTATTTTCACAAGGGTAACAAGAGAAATTGGACCCCAAAAGTTGTTGTCCAATTTGTCCTGAGTATGCTGGTACCCCATATGTGGGGGTAAACCACTGTTTGGGCGCACGGCAGAGCTCGGAAGGGAAGGAGCGCCATTTTGGAATGCAGACTTTGATAGAATTGTCTGCGGGCGTTATGTTGCGTTTGCAGACCCCTAATGTACCTAAACAGTAGAAACCCCCACAAGTGACCAAATTTTGGAAACTAGACCCCCTAAGGAACTTATCTAGATATGTGGTGAGAACTTTGAAAGCTCAAGTGCTTCACAGAAATTTATAATGCAGAGTAGTGAAAATAAAAAAATATATTTTTTTCCAACAAAAAAGATTTTTAGCCCCCAAGTTTTTATTTTCACAAGGGTAACAAGAGAAATTGGACCCCAAAAGTTGTTGTCCAATTTGTCCTGAGTATGCTGGTACCCCATATGTGGGGGTAAACCACTGTTTGGGCGCACGGCAGAGCTCGGAAGGGAAGGAGCGCCATTTTGGAATGCAGACTTTGATAGAATTGTCTGCGGGCATTATGTTGCGTTTGCAGACCCCTAATGTACCTAAACAGTAGAAACCCCCAAAAGTGACCAAATTTTGGAAACTAGACCCCCTAAGGAACTTATCTAGATATGTGGTGAGAACTTTGAAAGCTCAAGTGCTTCACAGAAATTTATAATGCAGAGTAGTGAAAATAAAAAAATATATTTTTTTCCAACAAAAAAGATTTTTAGCCCCCAAGTTTTTATTTTCACAAGGGTAACAAGAGAAATTGGACCCCAAAAGTTGTTGTCCAATTTGTCCTGAGTATGCTGGTACCCCATATGTGGGGGTAAACCACTGTTTGGGCGCACGGCAGAGCTCGGAAGGGAAGGAGCGCCATTTTGGAATGCAGACTTTGATAGAATTGTCTGCGGGCATTATGTTGCGTTTGCAGACCCCTAATGTACCTAAACAGTAGAAACCCCCACAAGTGACCAAATTTTGGAAACTAGACCCCCTAAGGAACTTATCTAGATATGTGGTGAGAACTTTGAAAGCTCAAGTGCTTCACAGAAATTTATAATGCAGAGTAGTGAAAATAAAAAAATATATTTTTTTCCAACAAAAAAGATTTTTAGCCCCCAAGTTTTTATTTTCACAAGGGTAACAGGAGAAATTGGACCCCAAAAGTTGTTGTCCAATTTATCCCGAGTACGCTGATGCCCCATATGTGGGGGTAAACCACTGTTTGGGCGCACGGCAGAGCTCAGAAGGGAGGGAGTACCATTTGACTTTTTTAGCGCAAAATTGGCTGTCGTGTTTGGAGACCCCCTGATGTACCTAAACAGTGGAAACCCCCCAATTCTAACTCCAACCCTAACCCCAACACAGCCCTAACCCTAATCTCAACCCGATCCATAATCCTAATCACAACCCTAACGATAATCACAACCCTAACCCCAAAACAGCCCTAATCTCAACCCTAACCATAACCCTAATCAAAACCCTAAATCCAACACACCCCTAACCCTAATCCCAACCCTAACCCTAATCCGAACCCTAATCCCAAACGTAACACTAATCCCAACCCTAATCCAAACCCTAACCCTAATCCCAACTCTAACCCTAACTTTAGCCCCAACCCTAACTTTAGCCCCAACCCTAACCATAACTTTAGCCCCCGTCGTCACAAAAAAAGTTCAATGTAACCTTTTTTTTGTACGTCGCGTCCGCCATTTCCGCGGATGCGTGGCCGTAACTCTGCCCCCTCCTCCCCAGGACATAGACTGGGCAGCGGATGCGTTGAAAAACTGCATCCGCTGCCCACGTTGTGCACAATTTTCACAACGTGCGTCGGTACATCGGGCCGACGCATTGCGACCGCCCCGTACCGACGCAAGTGTGAAAGAAGCCTAAGGCTACTTTCACACTAGCGTCGTACTCGGCCCATCGCAGTGTGTCGGGCCGACGTACCGACGCTAGCGTTGTAAGCGCCGCACAACGGGTGCAGCGGATGCTGTTTTTTCAACGCAACCGCTGCCCCATTGTGAGGTGCGGGGAGGCGGGGGCGGAGTTCCGGCCACGCATGCGCGGTCGGAAATGGCGGACACGTCGCACAAAAAAGTTACATGTAGTTTTTTTTGTGTCGACGGTCCGCTGAAGCACGACGCATCCGTCGCACGACGGATGCGACATGTGGCAATCCGTCGCAATGCGTCGCTAATGCAAGCCAATGGAGAAAAAACGCATCCTGCAAGCACTTTTGCAGGATGCGTTTTTTCTCCAACGACGCATTGCGACGGAAGCCAAAAAACGCTAGTGTGAAAGTAGCCTAACCCTAACCCTAGCCCTAACCCTAACCCTAAATTTAGCCCCAACCCTAACCCTAACTCTAACCCTAACTCTAACCCTAACCCTAACCCTAACCCTAACCCTAACCCTAACTCTAACCCTACCCCTAACCCTAACCCTAACCCTAATTTTAGCCCCAACTTGTCTTCTCCTGCCGGCCGGCAGATGGCAGCAGATGGCGGGCGCACTGCGCATGCGCCCGCCATGATGAAAAAGCCGGCTGGCAGGAGAAGACAGAAGAGGACCCAGGGACCCCGGGTGAGTATGATAGGGTCCCCGAATCCCCCTATTTCTCTGTCCTCTGATGTGCGATCACATCAGAGGACAGAGAAATAACTGATCGCTGTTTTTTTTTTTTTTTTTTGCGGTCGCCGGTAAACTGTTAATTACCGGCGATCGCAAAGCAGGGGTCGGTGCAAACCGACCCCGATCATGTTCTTTGGGGTCTCGGCTACCCCCGGCAGCCGAGACCCCAAAGAACATCCGGGTGCCGGGCGGCGGGCGCACTGCGCGTGCGCCCGCCATTTTTTCCCGGAAAAAAGATGGCGGCGCCCATGGGGAGACACGAGGAGCACCGGGGGAGGTAGGTAAGTATTGGGGGGCTATTGGGGGCCATCGGGGACCACATTTCTCTGTCCTCCGATGTGCGATCACATCGGAGGACAGAGAAATTAAACGGCAAATCGCGTTTTTTTTTTGTTGTTGCGACCGCCGGTAAACGGTTAATTACCGGTGATCGCAACTCGGGGGTCGGTAAAAACCCCCCGAATCATGTTCTCTGGGGTCTCGGCTACCCTCGGCAACCGAGACCCCAGAGAAAATCCGACTCTGGGGGGCGCTATTCACTTTTTCCACAGCGCCGTTAATTAACGGCGCTGTGGATTAAGTACCCTTAGCGGCCGCCGTTAAAAGGCGTATTGGCGGTCGTTAAGGGGTTAAAAAGCTGTTATTGTGTTTGCCATTGCTACCTCTTGTGGTAGAGCATTCCACATTCTGACTGCTCTGACTGTAAGGAACCCTTTCCTATTTAGTTGCCGGAATCATCTTTCTTCCACCTGTAATTAGTGCCCCTTGGTCCTTAGTATGGTTTTGGAAGGAAGAAGTAATGCGCCCGTCCCTTGTACTGACCACACATATATTTATGCAGTTGTGTGAAAAAGTGTTTGCCACCTTTTTGATATCCTATTCTCGTGCATGTTTATGACACTTAAATGAATCATATCACTAAACAAATTTAAGTATTAGACAAAAATAGCACAAGTAAAGACAAAATGCACTTTGTAAATGAAGGTCTTTATTCTTATTAAGGGAAAAAAATTTAAACCTATATGACCCTGTGCGAAAAAGTGATTGCCCCCAAAACCTAATAACTGGTTGGGTCACTTTTAGCAGCAACAACCGCAGTCAAACATTTGCAATAACTAGTAATGAGTCTATTGGAAAAAGAGGAATTTTGGCCCTTTCAACTTTGCAGAATTGTAATTCAGCCACATTGGAGGGTTTTTGATCATGAACAGCCTTTTTAAGGTCATGCCATAACATCTGAATGGGATTAAGGTCAGGACTTTGACTAGGCCACTCCAAAGTCTTAATTTTGTTTTTCCTAAGCCATTCAGAGGCGGATTTGCTTGTGTGTTTTGGATCATTGTCCTGCTGCATTACCCAAGTGCACTTCAGCTTGAGGTCAAGAACAGATGGCCTCCTTCAGGATTTTTTGGTAGACAGCTGAATTTATGGTTCCATTTACCACAGCAAGTCTTCCAGGTCCTGAAGCAGCAAAACAGCACAGACCATCAGACTACCACCACCATATTATACTGTTGGTATGATGTTCTTTTTCTGGAATGCTGTTTACTTTGTGATGCAGTGACCCCTGTAACAGGTAGGGGGCGCTGCATGGTCTCCCCAGTATACGCACGGAGGCGTATTGAGGCCATAGGAATGCATGGCAATCGCAGGCATGACTGTGGTAATGTGATAAAATCTGGCAGTATTGTGAATGGCTGATATCTGTGTCACAGAGGAGGAGACTCTGCGCTGCCAGCCTGAAGCGATGTGGTGTTCTGGGACCTATTGTCCCACAAGTATTTTGTATGTTTATCATGGGAGGCTGGCAGGGCTAGTTATGTGAGATGGGTGGGACAAACTAGCCACACACCCACACTCCCACCCAGGGGACTGGTTAAAGGTATATAGTGTGACCAGGGTGTGGGTCACATGTTCCTGTGTGGTTCCAGTGTTTGGATCTGAATAGTCCGAGTGCAAGGTCCTGGAAGCCTGTGTTGGAAGTCCTGGGAGTAGGATTCCTGAACAGCACATGGAGGGGCTTTGGACTTGGTGGCCTGGGGTGTTGGACTAATGTCCTGAATAGCACCCGGACAGGTCACATGCTTGTGTGTTGGGAGGTCCTGGGAGTAGGACCAGCTCCCTGTGCAGCGCACAGTAACACTGGGGACCTGGATGGTCGGTGTTGGGGAAGCTACCGTCCTTCGGTGGGTCTGGACTGACTAAGGTGTGCCGCCCAGGCAATTTGGTGATCCCTGTGAGGCAGCTTTCCCGGAAGAGAGGACTGACAAGGAGTCAGCAGGTGGAGCAGGAGCTCCCAGCAGGTACCTATACAGACTGTTGGTGCTTGTGAAGTTCTATGAACTGTGTGGTAACCCACGGCAACTGGTCAGGAGAGGACCAGCGTGATTAGTTGCTGCAAACGTAATGTCGTATGTTGGTGCCTGTTGTGCTCCATGGACATTAATGAACTGTATGGCGTGCGGTAACCCACGATAACTGGACACAGAGGTTCGGCGTGTTTAGTGACTGCATTTCAAAGCCGTGTACTGTGATGTGAAGATTGATGTAAAGACTGCTTGTTGTTCATACTTCTGTGGCTTATGACTCCATAATAAACGACATGGACTGTTCAAGTGAAAACCTGTGCCTGACTACATTAGTCCCGTGCCAAGCAAGTGTCCCCCAATACACATAGTAAGAGAAATCTTACAACTTCTATGCCAAATGTAATGGGACATATACCTTTCAAAATGTTCAACTTTTGTATCGTCAATCCACAGAGTATTCTCCCAAAAGTCTTGGGGATCATCAAAATTGAAACAATCAATTATGTTGTTATTTGCTCAGCAATGGTTTTCATCTTGGAATTCTAACATGCGGGCAATTTTTCCTAGTCTCTTTCTTATGGTGGAGTCATGAACAATGACCTTAACTGAGGCAAGTTTGGATGTTCTTGTAGGGTTTTTTGTGATCTCTTTGATGAGTCGCGCTCTTGGGGTAATTTTTGTCTGCCGGCCACTCATGAGAAAGTTCAGCACTGTTCCATGTATTCTCCATTTGTGGATAATGGCTCTCACTGTGGTACACTAGAGTCCCATAGCTTTAGAAATGGCTTTATAACTTTTTCCAGACTAATAGATCTCAGTTACTTTGTTTCTCATTTGTTCCAGAATTTCTTTGGATCACGGCATGATCTACTTCACTTTGTAACACAGGTCTTTTTAAGTGATTTCTTGATTGAGAACAGATGTGGCAGTAATCAGGCCTGGGTGTGGCTAGAGAATTTGAACTCAGTTTCCCACAAATTTGATAAACCACAATTAATTTATGTTTTATGGAGGAAGGCAATCACTTTTACACACTAGGTTTTAATTTCTTTTTCCCTTAATAAAAAAGACCTTCATTTAAAAATTGTGTGTGTTAGGGCTAGCGGAACGCACCAAGTAAATATAGATGTTTATTATTATTGATGTGTTCGCAGCCCGGGGTCCACCGTGCAGGGGAACCTGCTGCTAGTAAATTGTGGCACTATTTGGTGGTATAGACTAGCTCTGTTACTTCACAGAGTATCCATGAAAGGAAAGCACTGCACCCTGTTAGACTTCACAGGAGCACAGGCTAACTGCTCAACAGAGAGCAGTCAGTGGTCATGCATGCACACAATCTCCTCACCGGAGGTGCCAGTATTCTAAGGGCTTATTTCAGCCAGGTCCCTGAATACACTCAAACATACAATCTCCTCACTGGAGGTGCTGGTATTCTAGGGGCTTATTTCAGCCGGGTCCCTGAATACAATCTCACATGACCACACTGGCGCAAACCACATAACTCAGAAGGATACTAGCGCATGGCCGTGCGGTCATGCGCACCTTTTATAGCTGCAGCAACTACAGGACCTTCCAAAAAAGGACCAATGGGAAGCTGCCACAGAACTTGAGCAACTTCAGGACCTTCCTAGAGTACCAATGGAAATAGCTGCAGTACCTGAGCATGTGACCCTTGATCTCCAATGAGAGATCTTACCCTGGACATGCTCAGAAGGGGAAAAGTAGGACTTAGTCCCAAAGACGTCTGCTCGCAGCTGACCAGTACTGGCTATAATGGCAGAAGCTGGAAAGGCAGCAGTAACCCTTCACACAGTGTCAAACTAAGGCTACTTTCACACTAGCGTTAACTGCAATACGTCGCAATGCGTCGTTTTGCCGAAAAAACGCATCCTGCAAAAGTGCTTGCAGGATGCGTTTTTTTCTGCATTGACTAACATTAGCGACGCATTTGCGACGCATTGACACACGTCGCAACCGTCGTGCGACGTTTGCGCCGTGTTGTGGCGGACCGTCGGGAGCAAAAAACGTTACATGTAATGTTTTTTGCTCCCGACGGTCCGCTTTTTCCGACCACGCATGTGCGGCCGGAACTCCGCCCCCACCTCCCCGCATTGACACACGTCGCAACTGTCGTGCGACGTTTGCGCTGTGTTGTGGCGGACCGTCGGGAGCAAAAAAAGTTACATGTAACATTTTTTGCTCCCGACGGTCCGCTTTTTCCGACCACGCATGCGTGGCCGGAACTCCGCCCCCACCTCCCCGCACTTCCCCGCACCTCACAATGGGGCAGCGGATGCGCTGGAAAAATGCATCCGCTGCCCCCGTTGTGCGGCGCAGAGAACGCTAGCGTCGGTAACCTCGGCCCGACGCACTGCGACGGGCCGAGCCCGACGCTAGTGTAAAAGTAGCCTAAGCATGACGCTGGGACTGACGCCTCTGCTGAGCAGGCTCCACTGCGGCAGGAGAAGAATGGGAGACCGCAGCGGAGATTGCTAGAGATTCCCCCTGTGCAGAGGCAGGAACTCGACCCCTAACAGTGTGTTTACTTGTGATATATTTTTCAAATATTTAAATTTGTTTTGTGATCTGAAACATTTAAGTGTAACAGACTTGGAAAAGAATAGGAAATCAGGAAGAGGGCAAACACTTTTTCACAAAACTGTACAAGTAAATGATATCTCCTCTGAGGCATCTTTTTTCTAGGCTAAACAAGCCCAACTTTTCCAACCTCTCATCATATGAGAGGCCTTTCATCTCTTGTAGTAATCTAGTGGCCATCCTATGAACTAATTGCTGAATATCCTTATTAAAATGTTGAGCCCAAAACTGGATCCCGTATTCTAGATGTGGCCTCACAAATGATTTATAGAGGGGTAACAATACATTGGGATCGCAAGATTTTCTCTCACTTTTTATGCACCCTAAAATCTTCTTTGCTTTTGTGGCTGATGCTTGACATTGAGTATTGCTGCTCAGCTTATTTTTAATCAGAATGCCTAAGTCCTTCTCCTGTTCTGTAGTTTTGAGTATGCTCCCATTTAATGTTTATTCAGCAAGAGCATCACTCTGTTCTTTATGCAATATTGTACACTTATCCAGATCATTCCGTAATATTGTATGTTCAAGGTCAGATTTTAATATTCTACTTAGTTTGGTGTCATCAGCAAAGACTGACACTTTACTCTCAATCCCATCCACTATGTCATTAATAAAGAGATTAAAAAGAATCGGTCCTAGCACAGAACCCTGTGGTCCCGATTGCTGACTATATCTCATTTAGAGAATGTACCATTTACGACAACTCTTTGTTTCCTGTCTTTTAGCTAATTTCTTACCCATCTGCATATAGTTTCCCCTAGTCGATGCTTTTGTACCTGCAGTATAAGGCTGTTATATGGTATAGAATCCAATCCTTTGCAAAGTCCAGATAAATCACAATAATGTAACTGCAATAATTTTCGGGGAGAATTACTTTGTTTTCTGGAGCAATTGCAAGGGTGCCAACATTTTCAGCCTTGACTGTATATGGTTGCTGCTATTATCATTATTATTACAAATCTCCATCTGCATCCTGCTTCTCTATATATCTGCAGTTCTGAATTCTGTATACATTTTAGGATTTAGGGTATTGTAATGTCTCTTTTTTTAATCCTGAAAATCCACAATTTTAGCTTCTGTCTGGCAAGCCTTTAGAAAGATTAATGAGTTTGTTCTTTTATAACTGTATTATTTTATAACACAATGTGCATTTAAAATAGGCAAAATAAGCTAACATTTTTCAGAGCAGCACCATAACAGTCTGCTGAAACATTCACTGACTATAGAAGTATTTCAAAATAATAAACCATAATCATAGGATCTGCCATACAGCTGCTCTCAGAACTTCTTTGGACTTTCAATAAGGCACTGGAACTGAGGAAGAAATACAAACTGTAAATAACATTTCTTTGTTTTATCACATTGCAAAGTGTCAAAATGTGTTTTTTTTTTAAATAAATCTTAAAATGTAACAGAAATACAAATAATAAAGTAAAACATATTGGGTTTTATAGATGTGTAAAGGGACTGTAATCAACTATTTCACAAAATATTTTTTGCTCAAAACATCATATAATTACCTCAAGTCAATTAAACCTCAGGAATATCAATCTGTTCAATTTGGAATCAAGTTTATCTGCTTTTGTGCAAATGAATCCCTAAAACTGGAATAGTTTAACATGTACCAATACATGCAATTACTCTCCCCTTATAATTCCTGAGAGTTTCTTCCAAGTTTTGTATTTTGATGGTACTTTGTTAGAGCTTGACGCATGAGACAGTGCCTACAGGCCATTCAGGTTTCACAAGTAATCAAGCTAATCCAAGTTGGCACATCAATGCATGGCATTGTATGAAAATTTTCTTTATCTCAATAGCATGGAGAATATATCAGGACATGGGCATTACACGAGAGGTATGGAAGGGCATCAACCAAATAACAGGTCATGCATTTGCTCCTTTTCATGAAAAGGAACAGGGGGAGCACTGCAAGATACCTACAAAATGACCTCCAGCAGGCTGTGTTGTTTGTTTTTCTGACCTAATTGTTAAAAAAACAACTTAATAAGGGTGGTATGAAGACCCCAAATTCTGTGATGGAGCCTGTGTTCACAGTTGTGCACTATGCAGCTCAAATGCATTTGCCATGAAAGATCATAATTGGCAGATCTACCATTGATGTGTTATTTTCTTGACAAATAAAAGTAGGTTCACACTGACCACATGTGACAGACGTGAAATAATCTGGAGTCACTGTGAGGAATACTATGCCGCCTACAATATCATCCAGAATAACCATTTTGGCATATTACACACATCTATTTGCTTTTTTTATGCTATCCATTTAGATGCTGTCTACCTATTTACTAATCCAGGTCTGGCTAGAGTTCCCTCAGGACATCATATACTATCTCATCATGTGTATGTTCAGATCTTGTCATGAGTGTATATAAGGGCCATGCATACTTCTTAGTCACTTTATGAGTTACTGTAATCAAATTCACACAAAGTCAATCAGCCTTAAATTACAGACTGCACCAATATGCATTCATTTGACACACGGAAAATCAATGTGACCTGGTAGCAGGAACTATGCCTATGTATACTAGTGGCCAAAATTGTGGATATACTTTACATTTTTGTTGTTTTTTTTAAAGTTTTTAGCATGCAATCATACAAAGTGTTTAAAACAATGCCACAAGCAGTCTAAGGTAGATTAGAACACCTCTACATAGAAAAAAGGTTACCATAATACAAAATATCCCATTACTTCTATAACAACAGTGGAATGGGCGAATCGAAATATCACATCTTAATATGTTAATTTCATGCTATCCATATGTGTTCTTTCTTTAGTAGCGTGTAGGGTTTCCTTAAGCATCAATAACTCTCCTTGGTATTGATTCAACAAGACTTCTCTGGTTCTCTGTGGCTATAACATGGTACCAGGAACTGATAACAGCTGCAATCAATACACTCTGGAAGACAGTCTGCCTTTGGCCTTCTCCAAACCTAACGCTTTCCGTCACTACCAAAAATTGATATTCTCATTTCATCGCCACTCCAGATTACTTTCTTACAATCTTCAGCTGTCCAGCTAAGATGTTCTTTGGCCCAGGAAATTCTCTTACTTCTCTGGTTAAGATTTAGGAATGGCCTTTTCCTTGGTGTTCATGCTTTCAAACCAGCATCAAGTAATCGGCAACGTACTCTTCTATCCTTCACCGAAACTCCTCCATCGTGCAAGAACTGATTAAGTTCCTTGGTTGATGCTCTTCTGTTTTGCAAGGCTAACCTTACAATTCTTCTGTATGTTTTTGGAGTTGTTGCCTTTTTCCATCCTCTTTCACTCTAAGTTTTGATGCTGGAGCTATAATAATAATAATAATAATCTTTATTTTTATATAGCGCTAACATATTCCGCAGCGCTTTACAGTTTGCACACATTATCATCGCTGTGCCTGATGGGGCTCACAATCTAAATTCCCTATCAGTATGTCTATCAGCAAAACGTGAACAGAGCTTTTGCACTCCAGAAGCATCGACTCCACCACCCATCTTCCTAGCAATTTCTCTGAAACTGTATCCCTCCTTCCTCAAAACAATAGCTGTAGCTCTCTTTTTTAGAGACCAGTCAGAATTCTTTGTGGCTTGCATGATTAAAATCTAAAAAAAAAATCATTCAGGAGTTTGTGAGCTCAAAATAGACATTTATAATTATTCAGTTAAAAAATTAAATTTAAATATTATTAAAAAAAACTCAATGCGAAAGAAATTAAAGCCTGTAGGACCTATTCTGAAAGGATCAAGTGATGACTGTAGCTAAACACTATTTTTAATTTAACCCCTTTAGCCCCGAGAGTGGTTTGCATGTTAATGACCGGGCCAATTTTTACTATTCTGACCACTGTCCATCTATGAGGTAATAACTCAGGAATGCTTCAACCGTTCCCACTGATTCTGAGAGTGTTTTCTCATGACGACATATTGCACTTCATGATACTGGTATAATTTCTTTGATATGACTTGCATTTATTTGTGAAGAAAATTTAAATTGGGCAACAAATTTGAAAATGGTGCAATTTTCAATCTTTGAATGTTCATGTCCTTAAATCACGGAGATATGTCACACAAAATACTTAATAAGTAACATTTGCCACATATCTACATTACATCAGCACGATTTTGGAACCAAATTTTTGTTTATCATAAGAGTTCAAATTTAAGTAGCGATTTCTAATTTTTACAACATCATTTTTTTATGGACCACATCACACTTGAAGTCACTTTGAGGGGTTTATATGATAGAAACTATCCAAAACTGAGACAATTCTAAAAACGTCACCCCTCAAGGTACTCAAAACCACATTAAAGTATTTTATTAACTTTTTAGGTGCTTCACAGACATTTTTGGAATGTTTAAAAAAATGAACAATTAACTTATTTTCACAAAAAAATTACTTCAGATCCAATTTTTTTTATTTTCCCAAGGGTAACAGGATAAATTGGATTCCAAAAGTTGTTGTTCAATTTGTCTTGAGTACGGTGATAGCCTATATGTGAAGGTAAGCCACTGTTTGGGTGCATGGCAGAAGGTGGCTCGGAAGGGAAGGAGTGCCATTTGACTTTTCAATGCAAAATTGGCTGGAATTGAGATTGGACACCATGTCATGTTTGGAGAGCCCCTAATGTGCCTAAACAGTGGAAACCCCCCACAAGTGATACCATTTTGGAAACCTGACCCCCCAAGGAACTTATCTAGATGTGTGGTGAGCACTTTGAACCCCCAAGTGCTCCACAGAAGTTTATAATGTAGAGTTGTGAAAATAAATAGTCATATTTTTTTCCACAAAAATAATCTTTTTGCCCCCAATTTTTTATTTTCCCAAGGGTATAAAGAGAAATTGTGTTAGGTGTTGAGTTCCCAGCACTGCACAGGGGGAATCTCGAACCATGTCCGCTGTGGTCTCCCATTCTCCTCCAGTCGCAGTTGAACCTGCTCAGCAGAGATGTCAATCCCAGCATCTGGCCCAAGCTGATATTGTGCGCTTGGGTACTGCTACCTTTCCAGGCTCTGCCTTTGTAGCCAGCAATGTTCAGCAGTGAGCAGGCATTTCAGGGACTAAGTACTGCTTTTCCCACACTGAGCATGCCCACGGGATGACCTCCCATTCGAGGTTGGGATTCACATGCTCAGGTCCTGTTGCGGCTCCTATTGGACCATCAGGAAGGTCCCGGAGCTCCACTGCTATAAAAGGTTCACATGGCCGCTTGGCCATGCGCTAGTGTAAACTTATTAACTTGTGTGTGTGTGGATAAATGCCTGTCGATGGATGAAAGCTCCAAATCATTCCAATCCCTTGTGTTTTTGTCTGCTCGCGAATGGTATAGCTACCTAGCGCCCGACAGTGCTATCCTGCACAATTGCACAAGTTGCTGAATCCAGTTAGCAGCGACCGCCAGAGTGGCGCCATGCGCAGATAGTGCGCTTTCCGGGCCCTAGTTAGGGTGGTTAGTGGTGTCCGCCAGAGCGGCACTGCATGCACTCCTGTGCGGCAAATATTTACTTTAGTTGTTTCCCTGGCACCGCAGTAGCGATGTCGAGTGCAAGAAATCTAGAGGGACTCTTACCCTGAGTCTTGGGGCAGAGCTCTGTGTCGCCTTGCTTGCGCTCTCTGTGCGGTATCGCAGCCCTGTGAAAAAACAGGGTTCGCTTCCTTCATACCGGGTGAAGCTAACCTGTGTGTGTACTCACATTATACCACCATATAGTCCATCAATATCAAGCAGCAGGTGTCTTAGCTACACGGTGGACCCAGGACTGCGAACGCACCTTATATAATCTCCAATTATTATTTGGTGTGTTCCGCCAGTCCTAACAAATTGGACCCTAAAAATTGTTGTGCAATTTCTTTTGAGTATGCCAATGCCCCATATGTAGGGGAACACTGCTTTTAAGGCACAGTGCAAAGCTCAGAAGGGAAGAGGTGCCATATTGGACTTCAGATTTTGCTGCGATGGTTTGAGAGTGCCATGTCACATTGGCAGAGCCCCGGAGGTGCCAGAACAACAGAAACCCACAAAATGTGAACTCATTTTACATACGACACTCCCCAGTGAATTCATATATGGGTGCACTGATCATATTAACCCCACATATGCCTAACAGAATTTTAAACCACTGAGCGGTGAAGAAACAATAAATTACATTTTTACCACTAAAATGTTGTTTTTGCCTCAAGTTTTAAATTTTTCTAAGGGCTAATAGGAATTTTTTTTTACAAAAAAAACTGTGTGCCAATACCCTACATGTAATTGGGAAATATTTTTCAGGCAAAGTGCAAAGCTCAGAAGGCGAGGAGCTCCAGATTTTACTGTTATGGTTTCCAGGTGCCGTGACCCAATAGGAGAGCATATGAGGTGTCAGAACAGCAGAACCCTCATAAGTGACCCCATTTTACGTACTACACTTCTCAATGAATTCAACTAGGGATGCAGTGATCATATTTACACCATGGGTGTGTCACAGAATTTTATACTATTGAGCAGCAAAGACAAATAAATACATTTTTATCACCAAAATGTTGTTTTAGCCAAAGATTTTACACTTTCACATAAGTAGTGGGTAAAAATGGCACCAAAAAATGTCCCATAATTTCTCCTGAACATGGCAATACCCCATATGTGGCTGTATAGTACTCCTTAGTCATACGGAGAGACTCAGGAGGAATGGAGCGATATTTTGCCTATTCAAGTGAATGGGTTTCTGCGCATGTCAGTGTGTTTCCACGGACCATGTGTCCATGGGCAAAACACGCTGACATGTCCATTTTTTAATATCATCACGGGCCAAAAAATGTCTTGCACACGTGCATATGCTTAATACACATGGATGTCACTGCTGTTCAGGTGCTGAACACGGCTCTCATGATTCTCCCCTGCTCTGCCAGCGATTGGTGCAAGCAGGGGAGAATGATGAGAGTTTTATTTAAGTGATAAAAGAGACAGCAGGCGGCATCTCATGGGACTAATAGGCCCATCTGTCTACCCCTGCTGCTGCTAATAACAGTGACATCAGCCGTCACCCCGTAGTGGTGGCAAGTGGGGTTCATATTTGTGCGGTTGATGCCACCTTTGTATTGTCAGGTGACAGCAAGCCCTTAGGTTAGTAATTTAGAGGCATCAATAAGATGCCCCCATTACTAACCCCATAGTCACATTGTATAAAAACACACACACACCAAGAATAAAGTCCTTCAATTGAAAAAATTGCACAGACTCCTTTAATAATCTTATTTAAACCATACTTACAACCTCACCTAGTGCCACCGAAGCCCTCATTCTCCTGTAATAAAACTAAAAAAAAAACCAGCAATATGCCATACCAGTTTGTCATTCTGTGCTACGCCGTAATCAATGTCTTGGGGATAATTAGTTTTCAACCTGGATAGTGTCAAGATGTGACCATCCAACAACATAATAAAGCACCAACAACATTGATACTCATCGTAAGTTGGGGTGTTTCATCCTAGTGTCCAGGAAACACGGTTGTTTGGATTCAGATAATAATAGTCAGCAATCTCCCCAAACAATGCCCGACGTGTTTCCCCCCCATAAATGTAACGGGGGTTCATCAGGAGTTCAGCAGCCGCACATATAATTAGAGCTCTTGCTGGTGCTTTATTATCTCTGTGCTGGAAGGAATGATTGTGTCTTTATATTATGAGTACTGATATTTAAAGGGCTCCTTGTTTGCTGGCTATGGGAGATGACTCATATTGCACCATGCACTTTAACATTGTGGTATTATTTATTGATTAATTTATGTATCCTGGAAACCTGGTATGACTATTGGCATTGTGTAGTGAGACTGCTTACTGGCACTGTATTCATTATTTGCATCCATACAACTGTGTTTTCTGAGCACCAGGATGAAATACCGCAACCAATAGATGAATATCAATACTGGTGGTGCCTTATTTTCTCTAGGCTGGAAGGGATGATTGTGTCCTTAAATTATGAGCATAGATGTCTATAGGGCTACTTTTTGCTGGCTATAGGTGACTAATCATACTGCACTATGCACTTTAATATTGTGGTATTATTCATTCACTAATTTCCGTATCCTGGAAACTGTGTATGGTTCAGTTAGGGCAATATTAGATTCATTGCATCCTGTCTACCCATTTTCCTTTTTTGGGGCATACTTTGTTTGGTTTTTTATGCCCGGTACATTATCGTTTTGCTATGATTATAATTTTTCATTACGCAACATCTGAGAAATTTGAGATATTTTTTTGCCTTTGTTAAATATGTTTTTTTTCTTTTTTTATTTGTTGTATTATTTTTCTTGGGGTGCCAGGGTGTATTGGGAAATTTTCTCTACTTTTCTATCCCCATTGCAGGGATTTTTGATGGACACTAGGGTCAGTCGACGTTGAGTGGGGGCACCTACCATTTCAAATTAGGGTGCCTACCCCCACTGCCAGGCAGTTTTGTCCTATAGGGATCGCTTAGGTTCTATCAGGATTCCTGTATTGTAGGGATTTCTAGGGATTCTGAGGGTGAGCCGACGAGGAGTGGGGGTGCCTACTGCAGAAAATTAGGGTGCCTACCCCCACTGCTAGGCAGGGCAAAGTATAGGACCTAACAGGTACATAACTTGAGTTTTTTGTATTGATAATGAAAAGAGATTTTTATGGACGATTTTTCAATTAAAGTTATATTTTAGGGATCCTTGTTTTTCTAGGTTGTTTAGTGTGTTCTAGGATTCTATTATATTTTTTTGTGGTTTGCTTTTGGTGATTGCTTCTATAGCATGCATGTGAAGCTGCATCTGCATGCTATGGAAACTGTTAGCGCTTTACTGGCAGAGAGACTTGCAGATCATGCACTGCCCATGATCACCAAGTTTCCAACTCTGGTGACCTGGATGTCATCATGACAACATTGGTTCACCATGGCAGCAATTGGGACCCCAGGTCACTCCTCGGGGTCTCCGATCCAAAGGAAGAAGGGCTGTCAGCTCTCTTCTTGCTTCCAGAATGCTGCGATTGTGCAGTCGCAGTATTTTGGTGGTTAAAATGACGGGAGCAGTCTATGACCGCTCCTGGCACCTAGTGCCGGGTGTCAGCTGTCAGACTCAGCTGACACCCGGCAGCAATCGCCCATGCATCCCTATGAGCGAGGGTAATTGCGATGATGTAATATTCCATCCACTGTCAGATAGGCCCAGGTCACGTGGATGGAATATTACGTCCGATGTCAGAAAGGGGTTAATGCGGCCAAAAAGGAAAGTTAACATATAACTAAAAAATTATGAATTTTACTCACAGAGAATGAAGTCCAGTATTTATTGTCAAATTTATGAAAACTACTGTCAAAATATGAAAAACAAGTCTTTAGTAACAGATTGCGTGCCTGGCCTATAAATATAATTAAGTAATCAAGCAAGTAAGATCACTGAAAGATCCAGAAGCCTCAAAAATTGTTACAAATTTCAAGTGCATCCACAATTTTTGCCACTAGTGTACTCTCACAACAACATCTGGATATTCACTTGTTGAGACAGTGACTAGTGTCCTGGGGATCTTTTCCAAGACCAGGATTAGGGCTTCAATAAACTCCTGGACAGTCTGTAATGCTACTTGGCAGTAAGGATGCACTGATACATAATGATTGATGGATCTCAATTGGGCTGTGGAATGTAAGCACCAATCACTCATTGCAAAAAAAAATAACAAAACACTATTGTACATGTTTATATGCACACTTTATGAACAAAGGTATGGGGTCACACCAATAGGTTTTTATTTAGTCTCCTTGATCCAGATCCACAGAATAAAATCTTCTTTATTGGTGAATACATTTCAGTTACAAAGTGACATTAAAAACACCTCATAACCAATTACACATATGCATAGTCCATGACTAGGTGGTCTGAGACTGACCCAGCTATCGACACATTTCTGGTATTTCCACCCTTGTTCATGATTAAGGGTGGAAAAACCAGAAACAAGTTGACAGATGGGCCGATCTCAGACCACTCTCATGGAATATGTATATGTCTTATAACTTGGTTATGAAATGTTTTTATTCTCACTGTCTAATTGAAATTAATTCACCAATAAAGAAGATTTTATTCCATGAAGTTGGATCCTTCCTCATGCTGTTTCAACTACCTCCAGGCAAAGATGTTTTTCCATGCTCCAGAACAATTGGAACATAGATGGTGGTGAGCTGGTCTTTTGCTTTTTCCTATTGACTGTAGTAACCGCCACTGTTACATACTATAGTTACACACTTACATAGGTTGAAAGAAGACGTCCATCAAGTTCAACCTTTATCCACCAATTGTACATTTTGTCACTAATTTAACTATAACCCACAGTGTTATGCGTATCGAGAAAATCATTCAGCCCCTTTTTAAAAGCTGTTATAGTGTCGGCCATTACTACCTGTTATGGAAGGGCATTGCATTCTGACTGCCCTAACTATAAAAATGCTGGAATCACCCTTTCATCCAAAAGAAATTAGTGCCCCATGGTCCTTAGTATGGACTTTGGAAGGAATAAGTCATGTGCAAGTCCTTTATACTGACCACACATATAATTACATATATAAATAAGATCTCTTCTGATGCATCTTTTTTCTAAGCTAAACAAGTCCAACTTTTCCAGCCTTCATGAAAGGCCTTTCATCCCTTATAATAATCTAGTTCCTGCCTTAGAACTGACTCTAACTTCTGAATATACTTTTTAAAATGTGGAGCCCCAAACTGGATCTCATATTCTAGATGTGGCCTGAACAGTGATTTATAAAGGAGTAGTAATACTTTGAGATCACAGGATTTTAGCTCTCTTTTTATACACCCTAAAATCTTGTTTTCTTTTTTGGCTGCTGCTTGACATTGAGTACTGCTGATAAGCTTACTTATGACTAGAATACCTTCTCCTGTTCTGTAGTCCCAAGTACACTCACATTTAATGTATGTGCAGCACCAGGATTACTTCTTCCTAGGTGCATTACTTTACATTTATCTACATTAAACCTCATTTGCCAAGTGTTTGACTATTGAGTCATCTTATCCAGATCGTTTTGCAATATTGTAATATCAAGGTCAGATTTTAATATCCTACATAGTTTGTTGTCAGATGGACAAGTTCGGCAGAACCCAAACTTCCACAGGTCCACTCATCCCCACTTCTCTTTTTGATAGCATGCTTACTTTGCAGCTATTTTTTACACTTTCCAAAAACTTTTGCATGTTACTGTGTTGTGGTCACAAATTAACTGGCCAATAGTGTTGAGCATTCCGATACCGCAAGTATCGGGTATCGGCCGATATTTGCTGTATCGGAATTCCGATACCGAGTTTCGATATTTTTGTGATATCGGAATCGGAAGTTCCCAGTGTATGGTTCCCAGGGTCTGGAGGAGAGGAGACTCTCCTTCAGGCCCTGGGATCCATATTCATGTAAAAAATAAAGAATACAAATAAAAAATATGGATATACTCACCCGTCCGGCGGCCCCTGGACCTTACCGATGTAACCGGCAGCCTCCGTTCCTAAGAATGCAGTGAGTGTAGGACCTGCGATGACGTCGCGGCTTGTGATTGGTCGCGTGAGCGGTCACATGAGCGGTCACGCGAACAATCACAAGCCGCGACGTCATCGAAGGTCCTTCACTGCTCATTCATAGATAGACTTAAATAGACTTAACAGGCAAATTAGTCGCTTTGCTCAACCTTCATTGATAGTACCTGATGAAGTCACCGAGGTGACGATACGCGTTGGGTGGGTCGCATGGATGTCGGCTTCTGATCCTGTTTCTCTCAACAAACACTTGCGACTGTATTTTGTGAGCATGTCCATTAGGTACTCTCAATGAAGGTTGAGCAAAGCGACTAATTTGCTTGTTAATTCTATTTATGCTTACTAGATATTTGTACTATTAAGGCATTGATGATGTTTTTGATTCTTTGGTCGTGTATCTAAGATACCTGGGTTGCTATAGGCTTCCCTTGGTATACTCAACTCGAAGTATATTCATATTGGGTGCCAATCATTTGGTGTCGGGGACTAAGGTGTTAACCCCTTCTTCACCAGCTTGACTGCCCATGGATAGATATCTTATAATGATTAGAGGAATGTGTTTGCGAGGTCCTAGGTGGTAAACCGGACCCATGTCTTTTGTATCTCTCTCCAAAGAAATCTTTTTGGGTGCAATATGCTTATATCATTGTGTGTTTTTAAATGGTTTAAAACTTTAGTAGTTTGTGGCTAATTGACATTAATAAAAATTTGTGATTTGATATGTTGATCCCTGCTTTTGTGCATGTCTTCTTTTTCTTTTTGTTTCTGCATGATTGGGAGAAGGTGCTGTGGTCAGAAGAGACAAAAATTGAGGTCTTTGGCATTATTTCAACTCGTCATGTTTGGAGGAAAAGAAATGCTGCCTATAACCCAAAGAACACTGTCTCCACTGTCAAGCATGGGGGTAGAAACATTATGGTTTGGGGGTGTTTCTCTGCTAAGGGCACAGGACTACTTCACTGCATCAATGGGAGAATGGATGGAGTCATGTACCGTAAAATCCTGAGTAACAACCTCCTTCCCTCCACCAGGACATTAAAAATGGGTTGTGGTCAGGTCTTTCAGCAAGACAATGACCCAAAACATACAGCCAAGGCAACAAAGGAGTGGCTCAGAAAGAAGTATATTAAGGTCATGGAGTGGCCTAGCCAGTCTCCAGACCTTAATCCCATAGAAAACTTATGGAGGGGGTTGCCAAGCGACAGCCTCAAAATCTTAATGATTTAAAGATGATCTGCAAAGAGGAGTGGACCAAAATTCCTCCTGACATGTGCGCAAACCTCAGCATCAACTATAAAAAATGTCTGACTGCTGTGCTTGCCATCAAGGGTTTTGCCACCAAGTTAAGTCTTGTTTGCCAGAGGGATCAAATACTTATTTCTCACTGCAAAATGCAAATACATTTATATAATTTATGCAATGTGATTTTATGGATTTTATTTTTTATATTCTCTCAATGTTAAAATTAACCTACCCTTAAAATTAAAGACTGTTCATGTCTTTTTCAGTGGGCAAACTTACAAAATCAGCAAGGGATCAAATATTTATTTCCCTCACGGTATATATATATATATATATATATATATATATATATATATATATATATATATATATATATATATATATATATATATATATATTGTAGGGGTTTCACTCGCTCAAGTGCGATGGCTGACACTTAGGAGGCACGTTCCATCAAAGGTTCAAAGGTTTATTGCTCCATAAACCACAAAGCAAAACAGAAAACAAATAGCTTTTAGCTTAGGCAAAAAGGAAAAACAAGTGTCCAGTCCTTCAGGCTCAGTCCTGGAGCCTTAACACACACTGGAGGCTAGCACCTCCACACATATCTACTGTGTTAAGCATTAGGCTTTCTTTTATAGGTCTAACCACACTCAGAACCCATCACATGATTAGACATGTGGTTGTGACCTCACCACAGGTCCTGAAACACATATAGGTAGCTATGGTTACATCACAGTTGCAAGCCATCTATGTGACACATATCTCCCGTCGATTAGACACCCTTTAGCCACGCTACAATATATATATATATATATATATATATATATATATATATATTCATATTCATTATATATATATATATATATTCAGTATATATGTAATGATTATTAAATAAAGACGTTTATGACAGGAAGAGGTTAAACTATGAAGCTCACCTAGTCAGATAAATACTTCTGGTGGACAACATAATTGCTCTTCGTCCCTAATTATATGTTATATGGTGAAATAAATTCAGCTATTGAGTCCAATGAAAACAGGAAAGTAATAAAAAAAAATAAAAGTCTTTATCTAGAGAAAACTGAGTAAATTCTAAGGCCTGATTTCTGTTGTTGTCACATAACCTCTATGTGCAAAAGTAGTTCACACATATTTGCGATCAATGACTTTTGTCAGCATGAATAATACAAATATAATTGAGAGAACGTGGATGCTGTAAATGATTATTGGAAAAAATAAATGCATTCAAGCCGTGACCAATAATTACAAGTGCATCAACTATTGTTGTATAAATCATCTTCTGAATAGCGATATTGAGTTTCTGTGCTATTTATTGAGTGAAACTAAAGTCTGTAGTGTACATCTAGTAGAACTCCAGCAAAAAGTTATAGCATATAATCAACGTACTAACATTATATGACCATAGTGAATAGATCTATATCATGATTAGTGGAACTAGAGATGTACTGTGCTTACATTTTAAATATTTTTGCTAGAAAATTTATATTTGTGTTATCTGAAATTTTCTGAAATAGTCTTCTTGGTGCAAACGAAAAATAATAAAAACATTAAGTACATTGGTTTGCCCTAAGAGACCATCCAAAAAATCTCAGTTCAATGGGTATGATCTAATGTTTACATGGATCACTTCCTGTCCCCAGGCTTACTGTGTTTAAGACTGCAAGTTCCATCATGCATTGCAGTGGCCTGTGAGCCAGCACTTATCATGCCCTTTCCATTCTCCACCCAAACTCCTCCCTCCTCCATGTCTCCTTTTACTCTGATTACATGCACCCCTTGCGTTTGTTATGCAGATTTTGGGCAGCATTCTAAGGGTACTGTCACACAGTGCAATTTTGATCGCTACGACGGCACAATTCGTGACGTTGCAGCGTCGTATGATTATCGCTCCAGCGTCGTAGACTGCGGTCACACTTTGCAATCACGGCGTTGGAGCGATGCCGAAGTCCCCGGGTAACCAGGGTAAACATCGGGTTACTAAGCGCAGGGCCGCGCTTAGTAACCCGATGTTTACCGTGGTTACCAGCGTAAAAGTAAAAAAAAAAAAAACCGTACATACTCACCATCTGATGTCCGTCAGGTCCCTTACCGTCTGCTTCCTGCTCTGACTGAGTGCAGCCGTACAGTGAGAGCACAGCACAGCAGTGACGTCACCGCTGTGATCTGCTCTCACTTTCCAGCCGGCAGACAGTCAGAGCGGGAAGCAGACGGCAAGGGACCTGACGGACATCAGATGGTGAGTATGTACGGTTTGTTTTTTTTTACTTTTACGCCGGTAACCACGGTAAACATCGGGTTACTAAGCGCGGCCCTGCGCTTAGTAACCCGATGTTTACCCTGGTTACCAGCGAACGCATCGCTGGATCGCTGTCACACACAACGATCCAGCGATGACAGCGGGAGATCCAGCGACGAAAGAAAGTTTCAAACGATCTGCTACGACGTACGATTCTCAGCAGGGTCCCTGATCGCTGTAGCGTGTCAGACACTGCGAGATCGTAACGATATCGCTAGAACGTCACGAATCGTGCCGTCATAGCGATCAAAATTGCACTGTGTGACAGTACCCTAAAGCAATAGCCTTACACAGATTAGATTACATAACCCCTTTGCTTTTGAAATGCATATGGCAGCATTTCACAAGTCAAGGCCCCTGCTCTACTGCTGAATCCAACTGTCTGGCAGCTTGCCTGAGGCAGACTAATATTGTCTTCTGGAGGCATGCTCCGGCAAGCTGTCATTCAATCCAAAACATCTACGCCCACCACCTCGAGCACAGTGACAACTTCCTTTAATTTTGTATGATTCCTGTGTAAGAAAAGGGAAGTATCAGACAAAACAGAGGCGGAAGAAGAATCTCCATAACAATCCAGTACCATATGATCCCTGCTGAGATGCGCTCATAGAAGCTAAAGATATTTTTTTGAAAAGCTATAATATATAACAGGGGGTGAAAAAGTAGTGGAAAACTACTTTAAGTGTACAAAGGGTGTGTGTTCAGATGCTATGGGAAGTTAGGATTTTGAACAAAATTTTGTATGGCAAAACAGGGATAGTTAGATAAATGAGGTGAGGCATTAGGCTAGTCTAAAGAAATGCATTTTTGGGGCATGCTTAAAACTGTGGGTATTGGGAATGAATCAATTGTCCTGGGTAGTGCATCCAAATAATTGTCCATTAGAAGTCTTGGAGATGGGAATGTGAGGTTCGGATTACTGAGGGACGGTTTAAGTTTTATATCATTAGCAGGACAAAGGGAACTGGTAGTGTGTTAAACTAAGTTGAGGGTGGAGATGTATTGGGGCTGAACCATGGATCAGTTTGCAGGATAGAGTGATAAGTTTATAGTTAACTCTGTATTGAATGAGTAACCATTGCAACGACTGGCGCAGGCTTAAGGCATCGGTGTAGCAGTTGCAAGGAAAATTATCTTGCCTGCTGCTTACAGGATGGATTGGAGAGGGGAGAGCTAGGTAAAAGGAAGACCGATTAGTAGAAAGTTGCAATAGTCCAGACAAAAATGAATAAGAGCTACAGTAATAGTTTTGCCGAGTCAAAGGTAAGCGAAGGTTGAATTCTAGAAATGTTTTTGAGGTGTAGGTGACATGAGTAGGTGAGTGATCGAATCTGAGGAGTGAAGGAAATATATTAATCAAAGATGACACCAAGGCAGCGGACATGTTGGGGGGGAGTAATGGTGGAACCACACATGGAAATGGCAATATTGGGCATAGGTAGATTAGTGAATAGAGGAACCACAAGGAGTTCATTATTTGACAGATTCAATTTTAGATTGAGGGAGGACATAATGTTAGAGACAGCAGAAAGACAGTCACTGGTATTTTGTAGTAATGCAGGGGTAATGTCAGTAGACAATGTACATAATTGGGTATCAGCATATAGATTGTGCTGAAAACTGAATCTACTGATTTTTTGTCCATTAAGGGCAGTATATCGTAAGGAAGAGCTGGTGATACATAATGTTGAATGCTGCAGAGAGATCCAGGAGAATCAGCAGGGAGTAGTGACAGTTAGATTTAGCTGTTTGTAGATCATTAGAGACTTTATTAAGGGCAGTTTCAGTAGAGAGTAAAGAGCAGAAACCAGGTTGTAAAGCAAGGAGTGTAGGTTGTAAAGAAGAGAGTGAACAGAGAGAAAACGGATTAGACAGGTGTGGACCAAGCATTCCACGAGTTTAGAGATGAAGGGAGGATTAAAGACAGATCTGTAATTAGCAGCGCATTTCTGGTTGATGGATTTTTTAAGGAATTGTGGTTCTGTGCACCCACCACTACTCCACCACTGTCCTGACCTTGGAGGAAGAGCTACCATGCTTGCAAGGAAAATGTCCCAATCTTGGGAGCATTGCATTCTGGAGTAGTAGGGTGTGTGGGGACTCGGGATGCTGTATCTTTCATAGATTTTACTCTCCATGGAATATGGGACGCTCTGTTCTGCAGTTGTCAGACAATGCAGGACGTTGCTGTGTGTTGCAATAGGCAGTAATGGAATTGGGAGTGGTTGTCTTGGGATGATTGGGAGTTATTCAACAACTGATCAATCCCTTCAACATCAGTCGGGCTATTTAATCTTGTTCCCAGCTCAGGCCTATGCTCTTCCTATGTTTTGTGGTGGTGATTGATGTTTGTAGTCTTTATTGCCCTCTTTCAGGGTTGGTCTTAGGGTTTGATTCCCTTTCTCTTCGTGCTAAACTCTAGGGGGTTTTTAGCAGAGAAATGTACCTATTCTTGACTAGCCTCTGGACTCCTCAGTAGATGTCAGCTGCCCAGTGACAGCTGGCCTGGAAAGGGCTCTGCTAATGTCCCCCTCCCAATTACTCGGAGCTGGGTGAGGAATTTTCTGGACCTTTAAGACTTGCTTAGCAGGGGTAGCTTGCCCCATGTGTGTCTATGACTGCATTTTTGCTCTTTTGGTGCCAGTCTTGCTGGGTCTCTCTGGAATTGCGCATAACAGTAAAAAATGGATGCTGGCGTGTTTAACCCTGCGCAATAGGCCTGACAGACAAAGCTCACACATTTTGACCGTATCCGCGGTCATTAATGGATTAAAAGAATGTCAGAAAAGCCTGTTTTTTGGGTTTTTTTGCAGAATTTTTCTATCACCTGAAGTTACACATTTACAACAATACTTTATCTCTTGTTCTTTCCTTTGTCTTATATAAAATATTACGGTTCACTCATAAACTGAACTGTATAAACACACTGGATTTATTTTTACCTTTGTAATACAACTATTATGTATTGAGATGTTTTGGAACCTTAAATAATATCATTTAGTTTATTAAGTGAAAGTCACGACAAACATAAATAATATACTATAGTGATAATCATCAGAAAATGAATTATTCGTTCATTGACTCAGCCTGTCATGGTTTGTAACCTTTAGCATTCTTTCTTGTCAAATCACATATGTTCTCTTATGTCTCACTGAATTTGAGATTTGTATATGAACTGACACAATGCATGATGTTCCAGGACTCTCTGATTAGTCTTATATGAATAATACTGTTCCACTATAGTACTGTGCCATAGCCTAACAGTTTTTCCTGTTTTGAATTTTTTTATGTGCTTTTTAATATGCCTTAAGCAGCTCATAAAGATGCAACTACAAGGCAACAGACCACTAGTTATTACAATGTTAACATCACTGTTATTTCCCCAACAAGAAGAATATATGAATTACAGTAAGACATTCTGGTTGATACACAATCTTCTAAACATTATTTTAACTATTTGTGTTCTTTATCAAAATATAATAAAAGGAATTTCCTTCTAAATCAATATAAACATGGAAACATAAAATAGCCCCTGCAGGATTTAACTTATTGATGCACTACGGATAACTTATTGATTTCAATGGGTGCTGTAAAATGCTTAATCAGAATCACTCCTTCATTAAATAAAATGGATGACTTGTAGCAGATTTTTCAGGAAATTCAATCACTTTTTAGCACCAATCCTTGCTATAGTTTAGAACTGGAGGTCTACCTGGTTGTCTAACAATATGGAGTGGAAGATACAGTAGATATCTACTTATACTATATGGACAAAAATATTGGGCTATCTATAAATGCCTACAGGAGCTTGTATAAAATAATATTGTATTTCCATGGGCATTGCTAAGTAGTTAGCCCGCATTTAGATATATATTACTGCTTTAATTTTTCAAGGGAATATTCTCTACAAGATTTTGAAGTGCCTGTGGGAATTTCTGCCCATTCATCCATAAATTTGTGAGTTCAGACACTGATGTTGAATTTTTAGAATTTGTTTGATCAGCAGACTGATAGTCAGTGGCAATATTATGTGCCATCAGCAGACAAATGGTAAATGGAAGAGACTTATGCATTTGATAAACAGTTAACCACAAGACAGAAGTGATAAACAGACAAACTCAGTACTTGCTTGCTGAGAAGATTATACATTCTTGCAGTAGAGTTTTGTCTACATTACCTGTATTAGCGAAGAAGAGTTTTTCATGCTTACAGCAGACAAATAATTAACCAAAAGAAAGCAGTGATGAACAGGCAAACTACCGTATTTTCTGGTGTATAAGATGACTGGGCGTATAAGACGACCCCCAACTTTTCCATATAAAATATGGAGTTTGGGATATACTCGCCGTATAAGACGGGGGTCATCTTATACGCCCAGACATCTTATACGGCGTGTGCGGTCCGCATGGTTCCCAGGGTCTGGAGGAGAGGAGACTCTCCTTCAGGCCCTGGGATCCATATTCATGTAAAAAAAAAGAATAAAAAAAAAAAATATGGGATATACTTACCCTCCGACGGCCCACGGCTCTCAGCGGTGCAAGCGGCGGACTCCGTTCCTAAGGATGCATTGAGTGAAGGACCTTCGATGGCATCACGGTCGCGTTACCGGTCATGTTACCGTGACGCCATCGAAGGTCCTTTGCTCAAAGCATCCTTAAGAACGGAGGCTGCCGCTTGCACAGCTGAGAGCCGTGGGCAGTCGGAGGGTAAGTATATCCCATATTTTTAATTTTTATTCTTTTTTTTACATGAATATGGATCCTAGGGCCTGAAGGAGAGTCTCCTCTCCTCCAGATCCTGGGAACCATACAGGACCACTCCCTGCACACGCCGTACCCGACATATAAGACGACCCCCGACTTTTGAGATGATTTTCAGGGGTTAAAAAGTCGTCTTATACGCCGGAAAATACGTTATATACTTGCTTGCAGAGAAGATTACACCTTGTTGCAGTAGAGTCATGTGAATAGTACCAGTATTAGTGAAAAAGAGTAGTGATGAGCAAGCACTAAAATGCTCGGGTGCTCTTTGCTCAGGTCGAGCAAATTGGAATGATCGGGTGCTCAACCTGAGCAATGAGCACAATGTCAGTCTATGGGAAAACCGAGCATTTTTACCCCACCCCGGGGTCTTTTTAGGGTAAAAAATGTCAGAAATAGATGGGAACAGTGCTCAAATTACATGGGAACATCATGGTGAAGACCCCTGGATGTATTTCTGACTCCCAGGTCATAGCTGTGAACAATATTGTCTGAGTCATACTGCCACAGTGTGAATCGAACCAATGGATGGTCTGTCAGCTAGGTGTTGTGAATTGTATTTCTTGGCTCCCTCTTGTGTTCTCTAGCGGTATGACACTTGGATTGTCTGTCTCCAGGTTTTTACCCACCTGGGTCGTTTGGCCTGGCTGTTCCTATTTAGACTTCCTGGAAACTCAGTATGGTGCCTGGAATCGATGTAACCAGTCTAAGTCCTTTGGCTCCTGTCTCCTGCTTTTTGCAAAATAAGCTAAGTCCTGCTTCCTTATTTTTGTTTATTCGCATTACTGATATTTTGTTCCAGCTAGTAATAAGTTGATTCTGATTTTTGCTGGAAGCTCAAGGGGGCTGATATTCTCCCCCCGCACCGTTAGTCGGTGCGGGGGTTCTTGGATATTCAGCGTGGATATTTTGGTAGGGTTTTTGCTGACCGAATAAGTTCTCTTTCTATTTTCTGCTATTAATTAGTGGGCCTCACTTTGCTAAATCTAGTTCATACTTACGTTTGTCTTTTCTTCTTACCTCACCGTTATTATTTGTTGGGGGCTTGTATCATACCTTTGGGGTTCCCTTCTCTGGAGGCAAGTGAGCTCTTATTTTCTCTGAAAGGGTTAGTTAGTTCTCCGGCTGGTGCGAGACGTCTAGAATCAACGTAGGCACGTTCCCTGGCTACTGTTAGTTGTGTGCTAGGATCAGATATTCGGTCAGCCTAGTTACCACCTCCCTTGGAGCTAGATTTTGTGTTACGGACTTAGTTTGTATATTTGAAATCCTCTACCACTAGGATCACAACAGTATTCCAGGCCATTAATGCATTGCTGAAGCGGGATTAAAAGAAAAGAAGTTCTGAGTTTTTTTTTGTTTTTTTTTCCTTCTTCCCCTTTTCCTCTGAGTGGCTTGAAGCTCTGCTGCAGACATGAATGTTCAGACTCTGATTACTAGTGTGGATCAGCTTGCTGCAAGAGTGCAGGGCATTCAGGATTTCGTTACTAGCAGTCCTATGTCAGAGCCTAAGATACCTATTCCTGAACTTTTCTCTGGTGATCGATTTAAATTTAGGAATTTCAGGAATAATTGTAAATTGTTTCTATCTTTGAGACCGCGTTTGTCTGGAGACTCAGCTCAGCAAGTTAAAATTGTTATATCTTTCTTGCGCAGCGACCCTCAGGATTGGGCTTTTGCATTGGCGCCAGGAGATCCGGCATTGGCAAACATTGATGCGTTTTTTCTGGCGCTCGGTTTACTTTATGAGGAGCCCAATCTTGAAATTCAGGCAGAGAAAGCATTGCTGGCTATCTCTCAGGGCCAGGATGAGGCTGAAGTGTATTGCCAAAAATTTCGGAAATGGTCCGTGCTCACTCAGTGGAATGAGTGTGCTCTGGCCGCAATTTTCAGAAATGGCCTTTCTGAAGCCATTAAGAATGTGATGGTGGGTTTTACCATTCCTACAAGTCTGAGTGATTCTATGGCTTTGGCCATTCAGATAGATCGGCGTTTGCGGGAGCGCAAATCTGCTAATCCTCTGGCAGTGCTGTCTGAACAGGCACCTGACTCAATGTTATGTGATAGAATTCAGACTAGAGCGGAACGAAGAAATCATAGACGTCAGAATGGGTTATGTTTTTACTGTGGTGATTCTACACATGTTATCTCGGCATGCTCTAAACGCCTAACAAAGATGATTAGTCCTGTCACCATTGGTAATTTAAATCCTAAGTTTATTTTGTCTGTGACTCTAATTTGCTCATTGTCTTCCTACCCTGCTATGGCGCTTGTGGATTCAGGTGCTGCCCTGAGTCTTATGGACTTGTCATTTGCCAAGCACTGTGGTTTTGTCCTGGAGCCTTTAAAAAATTCCATTCCTCTTAGAGGAATTGATGCTACGCCATTGGCGGAGAATAAGCTGCAGTATTGGACACAAGTGACCATGTGCATGACTCCTGAACATCGGGAGGTGATTCGTTTTCTTGTTCTGCATAAAATGCATGATTTGGTTGTTTTAGGTCTGCCATGGTTACAGAGCCATAATCCAGTCTTAGATTGGAAGGCAATGTCTGTGTCAAGTTGGGGTTGTCAGGGAATTCATTGCGATTCCCCGTCGGTGTCTATTGCTTCTTCTACTCCTTCTGAAGTTCCGGAGTATTTGTTGGACTATCAGGATGTATTTAGTGAGTCCAGGTCCAGTGCCCTTCCTCCGCATAGGGACTGTGACTGCGCTATAGATTTGATTCCTGGTAGTAAATTTCCTAAGGGACGTTTATTTAATTTATCTGTACCTGAACATGCTGCAATGCGTTCTTATATAAAGGAGTCTTTAGAGAAGGGACATATTCATCCATCCTCTTCCCCTCTTGGTGCGGGATTTTTTTTTGTAGCCAAAAAGGACGGGTCTTTGAGACCTTGTATAGACTATCGACTTCTGAATAAAATCACGGTCAAATTTCAGTATCCTTTGCCACTGTTGTCGGACTTGTTTGCTCAGATTAAGGGTGCTAAGTGGTTCACCAAGATAGATCTTCGTGGTGCGTACAACCTTGTGCGCATTAAGCAGGGAGATGAATGGAAAACTGCGTTCAATACGCCCGAAGGTCATTTTGAGTACTTGGTGATGCCTTTTGGGCTCTCTAATGCCCCTTCTGTGTTTCAGTCTTTTATGCATGACATCTTCATGAAGTATCTAGATAAATTTATGATTGTTTATCTGGATGATATTCTGGTTTTTTCTGATGATTGGGATTCTCATGTAAAGCAAGTCAGGATGGTGTTTCAGGTTTTGCGTGATAATGCTTTGTTCGTGAAGGGCTCGAAGTGTCTCTTTGGAGTGCAGAAGGTTTCCTTTCTGGGTTTCATTTTCTCCCCTTCTACAGTGGAGATGGACCCAGTCAAGGTCCAAGCTATTCATGATTGGACCCAACCCACGTCCGTTAAGAGTCTTCAGAAATTCTTGGGTTTTGCTAATTTCTACCGTCGTTTTATTGCTAATTTCTCTAGCATTATGAAACCTTTGACGGATATGACCAAGAAAGGTTCTGATGTGACTAATTGGGCTCCGGCAGCCGTAGAGGCTTTCCGGGAGCTGAAGCGACGGTTTACTTCGGCGCCTGTTTTGTGCCAGCCTGATGTTTCACTTCCCTTTCAGGTTGAAGTAGACGCTTCTGAGATCGGTGCAGGGGCTGTTTTGTCGCAGAAAGGCTCTGGTTGTTCTGTGATGAGACCTTGTGCTTTTTTTTCTAGGAAGTTTTCGCCTGCGGAGCGGAACTATGATGTGGGTAATCGGGAGTTGTTGGCCATGAAGTGGGCATTTGAGGAGTGGCGTCATTGGCTCGAGGGAGCTAGGCATCGTGTGGTGGTCTTGACTGATCACAAGAATTTGATGTATCTCGAGTCTGCTAAGCGCCTGAATCCTAGACAGGCTCGTTGGTCGTTGTTTTTCTCCCGTTTTGACTTTGTGGTTTCATACCTGCCTGGTTCGAAGAATGTGAAGGCAGATGCTCTTTCTAGGAGTTTTGTGCCTGACTCTCCGGGAGTCTCAGAGCCAGCTGGTATTCTTAAAGAGGGAGTAATTTTGTCGGCCATTTCTCCTGATTTGCGACGTGTGTTGCAGAGATTTCAGGCTGGTAGACCTGACTCTTGCCCACCTGATAGACTGTTTGTTCCTGATAAATGGACCAGCAGAGCTATCTCTGAGGTTCATTCCTCGGTGTTGGCAGGGCATCCTGGGATTTTTGGTACCAGAGATTTGGTAGCTAGGTCCTTTTGGTGGCCTTCCTTGTCGCGGGATGTGCGTTCTTTTGTGCAGTCCTGTGGGATTTGTGCTCGGGCTAAGCCTTGCTGTTCTCGTGCCAGCGGGTTGCTTTTGCCCTTGCCGGTCCCGAAGAGGCCATGGACACACGTTTCCATGGATTTCATTTCAGATCTTCCGGTTTCTCAAGGTATGTCTGTCATCTGGGTGGTGTGTGATCGCTTTTCCAAGATGGTCCATTTGGTGCCCTTGCCTAAGTTGCCTTCCTCTTCCGATCTGGTTCCTTTATTCTTTCAGAACGTGGTTCGTTTGCATGGCATTCCTGAGAATATTGTGTCTGACAGAGGATCCCAGTTTGTGTCCAGGTTCTGGCGATCTTTTTGTGCTAAGATGGGCATTGATTTATCATTCTCATCTGCCTTTCATCCTCAGACTAATGGCCAAACGGAGCGAACTAATCAGACGCTGGAGGCTTACTTGAGATGTTTTGTTTCTGCGGATCAGGATGATTGGGTGACCTTTTTGCCATTGGCTGAGTTTGCCCTCAATAATCGGGCTAGTTCCGCTACTTTGGTTTCGCCATTTTTCTGCAATTCTGGTTTTCATCCTCGTTTCTCCTCGGGACATGTTGAATCTTCTGACTGTCCTGGGGTGGATTCCGTGGTGGATAGATTGCAGCGGATTTGGAATCATGTGGTGGACAACTTGAAATTGTCACAGGAGAAGGCTCAGCGTTTTGCCAACCGCCGCCGTGGTGTGGGTCCCCGACTTCGTGTTGGGGATTTGGTTTGGTTGTCTTCTCGGTATGTCCCTCTTAAGGTTTCCTTTCCTAAGTTTAAGCCTCGCTTTATTGGTCCGTATAGAATTTTGGAAATCCTTAATCCAGTTTCTTTTCGTTTGGATCTTCCGGTGTCATTTGCCATTCACAATGTGTTCCATAGGTCTTTGTTGCGGCGGTATGTTGTGCCTGTGGTTCCTGCGGTTGACCCTCCTGCTCCGGTCTTGGTTGAGGGCGAGTTGGAGTACGTGGTGGAGAAGATCTTGGATTCTCGTCTCTCTAGACGGAGGCTTCAGTATCTGGTCAAATGGAAGGGCTATGGTCATGAGGATAATTCCTGGGTGGTCGCCTCTGATGTTCATGCGGCCGATTTGGTTCGTGCTTTTCACGCGGCTCATCCTGATCGTCCGGGTGGTCGTGGTGAGGGTTCGGTGTCCCCTCCTTAAAGGGGGGGTACTGTTGTGAATTGTATTTCTTGGCTCCCTCTTGTGTTCTCTAGCGGTATGACACTTGGATTGTCTGTCTCCAGGTTTTTACCCACCTGGGTCGTTTGGCCTGGGTGTTCCTATTTAGACTTCCTGGAAACTCAGTATGGTGCCTGGAATCGATGTAACCAGTCCAAGTCCTTTGGCTCCTGTCTCCTGCTTTTTGCAAAATAAGCTAAGTCCTGCTTCCTTATTTTTGTTTATTCGCATTACTGATATTTTGTTCCAGCTAGTAATAAGTTGATTCTGATTTTTGCTGGAAGCTCAAGGGGGCTGATATTCTCCCCCCGCACCGTTAGTCGGTGCGGGGGTTCTTTGATATTCAGCGTGGATATTTTGGTAGGGTTTTTGCTGACCGAATAAGTTCTCTTTCTATTTTCTGCTATTAATTAGTGGGCCTCACTTTGCTAAATCTAGTTCATACTTACGTTTGTCTTTTCTTCTTACCTCACCGTTATTATTTGTTGGGGGCTTGTATCATACCTTTGGGGTTCCCTTCTCTGGAGGCAAGTGAGGTCTTATTTTCTCTGAAAGGGTTAGTTAGTTCTCCGGCTGGTGCGAGACGTCTAGAATCAACGTAGGCACGTTCCCTGGCTACTGTTAGTTGTGTGCTAGGATCAGATATTCGGTCAGCCTAGTTACCACCTCCCTTGGAGCTAGATTTTGTGTTACGGACTTAGTTTGTATATTTGAGATCCTCTACCACTAGGATCACAACAGCTAGGGGCACATTACCATTACAACGGGGATGGTATAGGTGCACTTCCCTATTGCCCTATGCTGGTCCTTCCCCCACTGCCGTCAGGATACCTTATCCCTATAAGTCACCCATTACTGCACTGGCTACTGTACTGACCAGCAAGGAGCATTAGCATTAGCCTCACCTCTGCAGATAATGCACATAGGGGGAAGTGACAAACACCAAAGGGACAAGGTAACAAAAACACCACACTTAGATTATGTACACTGCTGTTAAGCTACACACCGCAGATAACATCAGCAACTGGACTCCAAACACCAGATGTGGCTGAGAGCAGAGCGCTGCTCCTGCTTGACTGGTCTCCAGATTGGAACTGTGTCACCAACAGTCAGCTGATGCATCAGGTGACCTTTTAAAGGATGGTGGGAGTGGTCACCACCTGCATCAGCTATCCCGGCAGCACTGCAGTAACATCAGATTGCCAGCGGGGGGAAAACCAATGGTCCAAAAGGAAAAAAGTTTTAAACTGAGTGGAAGCAGAGCTGCCACAAATCCAAAAATGGATCATGACACTTACGCCATTTTTACAGGCACACAATAAAACATACAAAAACGAAACCAAAATGGATTTTCCTGGGAAATATGTTAAGGAACATCCTTTCCAGGGTAGTGATTTGTAACATAGTAACATAGTTAGCAAGGCCGAAAAAAGACATTTATCCATCCAGTTCAGCCTATACAGTATTCCGTCAGAATAAATCCCCAGATCTACGTCCTTCTAAAGAACCTAATAACTGTAAGATATAATATTGTTACACTCCAGAAAGACATCAAGGCCTCTCTTGAATCCCTCTACTGAGTTTGCCATCACCACTTCCTCAGGCAAGGAATTTCAGATTCTCATTGCCCAAACTGTAAAGAATCCTCTTCTAGGTTGGTGGAAAAACCTTTTCTCCTACAGACGCAGAGAATGCCCCCTCGTGACCATCACCTTCCTTGGCATTAACAGATCCTTGGAGAGAGATTTGTATTGTCCCCTTATATACTTATACATGGTTATTAGATTGCCTCTCAGTCATCTTTTTTCTAGACTAAATAATCCTAATTTTCCTAAACTCTCTTGGTATTGTAGTTCCCCCATTTCCTTTATCAATTTTGTTGCCCTCCTTTGTACTCGCTCTAGTTCCATTATATCCTTCCTGAACACTAGTGGCCAAAACTGTACACAGTACTCCATGTGCGGTCTAATCAGGGATTTGTACAGAGGCAGTATAATGCTCTCATCATGTGTATCCAGACCTCTTTTAATGTACCCCACAACCATGTTTGCCTTGGCAGCCGCTGCCTAGCACTGGCTGCTCCAGGTAAGTTTATCATTAACTAGGTTCCCCAAGTTCTTCTCCATGTCAGATTTACCCAGTGGTTTCCCATTCAGTGTGTAATGGTGATATTGATTCCTTCTTCCCATGTGTATAACCTTACATTTATCATTGTTAAACCGTATCTGCCACCTTTCAGCCCAATTTTCCAACTTATGCAGATCTATCTGTAGTAGAATTCTATCTTTTCTTGTATTGACTGTTTTACATAGTTTTGTATCATCTGCAAATATTGATATTTTACTGTGTAAACCTTCTACCAGATCATTAATAAATATGTTGAAGAGAATAGGTCCCAACACCGACTCCTATGGTACCCCACTGGTCACAGCGACCCAGTTGGAGAATATACCATTTATAACCTCCCTCTGCTTTCTATCACTAAACCAGTTACTTACCCATTTACACACATTTGCCTCCGGACCCAGCATTCTCATTTTGTGTACCAACCTCTTGTGTGGCACGGTATCAAACGCTTTGGAAAAATCAAGATTTACCACATCCAATGATTCACGTTGGTCCAGTCTATAGCTTACCTCTTCATAAAAAAATGATAAGATTGGTTTGACAGGAGCGATTCCTCATAAACCCATACTGATATGGCGTTAAACAGTTATTCTCATTGAGATAATCCAAAATAACATCTCTCAGAAACCCTTCAAATATTTTACCAACAATAGACGTTAGACTTACTGGCCTATATTTTCCAGGTTCACTTTTAGAGCCCTTTTTGTATGTAAAGTAAAATAAAAAACCCAAAGCAAAAATGTTCCTTTACCATTTGGGTTATGTTCACATGTAGCATTTTTGATGCATTTTTCAGCTTTAGCATTGCTTTCAACCAAGACAAATGCGTTCACTGGGAGATGTCATTTTAACATTTTGCAACTTTATTTGGCCATGTGGTGTGTGACACATAGTGTTGAGCATTCCGATACCGCAAGTATCGGGTATCGGCCGATACTTGCGGAATCAGAATTCCGATACCGAGTTCCGATATTTTTGTGATATCGGAAATCAGAATCGGAAGGTCACAGTGTATGGTTCCCAGGGTCTGGAGGAGACTCTCCTTCAGGCCCTGGGATCCATATTCATGTAAAAAATAAAGAATTAAAATAAAAAATATGGATATACTCACCTGTCCGGAGGCCCCTGGACCTTACCGATGTAACCGGCAGCCTCCGTTCCTAAGAATGAGGAGTTTAGGACCCTCGATGATGTCACGGCTTGTGATTGGTTGCATGAGTGGTCACATGAGCGGTCATGCGACCAATCACAAGCCACGACGTCATCGAAGGTCCTAAACTCCTCATTCTTAGGAACGGAGGCTGCCGGTTACATCGTTAAGGTCCAGGGGCCACCGGACGGGTGAGTATATCCATATTTTTTATTTTAATTCTTTATTTTTTGCATGAATATGGATCCCAGGGCCTGAAGGAGAGTTTCCTCTCCTTCAGACCCTGGGAACCATCCAGGATAGCTTCCGATACTTGTGTCCCATTGACTTGTATTGGTATCGGGTATCGGTATCGGCGATATCCGATATTTTTCGAGTATCGGCCGATACTATCCGATACCGATACTTTCAAGTATTGGAAGGTATCGCTCAACACTAGTGACACATCATCAGACACATCCTGAAAGTCACAAAGTCTATTTTTATAGTTCCAGCAGTCGGCCCTCACTATTATTATAGAGTCTTCAGCTGGCTATGCTTTGTTGTTCCCATTATTGAACAGTGGGTCTTTTATACTGTTATTGCGTATGTGTATGCCCAAAATTTGGAGGCACCCCAATAACCCATTTAACCGACATCCTGGTTGGCCACGTGCAACCAAAGTTCCCATTAGTCATTTGGTACTCCCATAATATTTGCCAATGAAGTGAATGCAAGGTAACTGTAAAAAGAGAAAATACATGGCACTGTTGCGCCCACAAAATCACCGTTTTCACTAACAGATCAGACCAAAAACTGCTGTTGTGCCTTTTTTGCCCAACTTCAGACCCGAGGTGCACATAAAAAAGAACTGTATGAATCCATTGTGAAGAAGAAAAAACTGAAATGCACTCACCGGTCTTTCTTATGAAGTGGTCCTTTATTGAAACATGTGCGGGCACACTGGGGGAGAACGTGGACAACTGAACAACTGAAAAACAATTCATAATGAAGAAAACAAATTACAAAAAAACTGCCATATCGATCTTTTCATTTAGGCCAAGAGGGCCCATTGCGTTTGTTCGGAGAATCCATTTACTTTCTCTTCTTAATAAAAGCCTGTGTAGGTCTCCGCCTTGTTGCGGTAAGGATACCTGTTCAAGCCCCGCAAATTGCAATACATTGATATCACCAGCATGAATTGTCTGATATGGCTAATCAGTCTAGGAGCTCCTTTGCCCGTACGAATGGAATTGAAATGCTCTCTTATTCTAACAAAAAGTGGACGGATGGTCTTACCAATATAGAAAAACCCACAGGGGCAAAAAATAACATAAACTATATATGTGGACCTGCAAGATATAAATTGTCGCACTTGATGAGAAATAATTCCGATTTGTAAGTTTTTACCGGTTATATGGAAAGAGCAAAAATTACAATGACTGCATCTGTAGTTACCTTTGGGAATCCCAGCTTCTAACCAACTAGTCCGATCATTTTTAAAACAGTTGCGTACTAATAGATCTTTTATGTTTTTTCCCCGACGGCATGCAAAAAGGGGGCCATTTCTGACCATTTCTGTTAGGTCTGCATCTTTTGTTAAAATATGCCAGTTTTTATGAATGACCGATCTAATATAATTGTCCATAGGGCCAAATTTGAACAAAAAACAAACATCTTATCCTTACTTTTTTCATCATCATCACTGGGAGGGGCATAAGTTGTGTCTGTTGCGGCTCTCTCCAAGGCAGTATCTAACACTGGTCGGGGATAACCTCGTGCTTCAAATCTTTTGTAGAGATCTTGTGATTGTTTAATGAACCCACTAAAATGACTGTTAGCTCTTTTTACTTTCAAAAACTGGCTATACGGTAAAGCTCGTTTTGTGTAATGTGGATGGACGCTATCAAAATGCAATAACGCGTTGGATGCTGATGGCTTCCGAAAAACTTCTGTATGAATCTCACCCTCTGATACCGTCAATTTCACATCTAGAAAATCCAAGACATTTCCTCCAAAATTCGACGTGAACTTTAAATTCATGGTGTTGGACTGGCCCAGGAAGTCCACAAATTGTGTGAAGACTTCCCTGGGACCGTCCCACACCACGAATACATCGTCCACATAACGTAAGTATAATTTAATATGTTTCAAATATGGATTGCTCATGGAATAAATAAACTTGTTTTCGAAAACTGCCAAAAAAAGAATTGCTAACGTACAAGCTACGGGCGTACCCATAGCAGTCCCTTCCACTTGCGCATACCAGGATGTATCAAATTTAAATGCATTATGTTTTAAAATAAAAAGGAGCCCTTCGCATATAAAGTCAATAGTGTGGTTATCTGTTGGAGTATTCTCCAAAACTTCTCTAATGGTTTCTACCCCTAAATTGTGTGGTATTCTGGTGTATAAACTTTCCACATCAATTGAAGCGAGATGGAAATTTTCCTGCCATTGAAAATTTTTTATAATTTGGAGAAATGCTTTAGTATCTTTGATATAAGATGGAATATCTTGCAACAATGGACACAATAGCCAGTCCAAGTATCGGGACAGAGGCTCCGTGACGGAGCTTATGACCAACACTATGGGGCGGTCTGGAGGACAATCCAGTGATTTGTGCAACTTAGGTACATGGTACCAATGCGGTTTAAGCGGATATTCAGAAAAAAAAATTTCTGCTTGTTGTGCCGACAAAGTACCCAGTTCTATGTATTTCCTCAAGAATGTACGTAAAGAATTATTGTACTTCAATGTTGGATCTGTTTTTAACAAAAGGTATGTATTTTTGTCTGATAGCTGTTTAAGCGCTTCAGCTACATAGTAGTCTTTATTTAGAATGACAGTATTGCCGCCTTTGTCGGCAGCTCGTATGACTACATCTGACCAACTTTGCATTTCTTTTAGGGCTGCAAGTTCTTTAGATTTCAAATTGGGAGGAAACTTACTGTAAAGTATAGCTTCCATATCTCTGTTTATTTGTGCCTCAAAAATATCTATTGGGCTGCCCGGGGATATTGGTGGCATATAGGTGGATTTAATACCCCCCAAGAATGGCAAAGATTGTGTGTTGCTAGATAACTGTGAAGCAATAGGGTTATCAGATTGTTCAGTTAGGCTTAACAAAAGTTGAACGTCCTCATTCAGACCTAATACAGAATCTTCCTTAGGCAAAAACCCCAGAGGGCCTATTTTACATGGAGTTGCGGTGGAGCGTTGTTTGGACGGTGCTTTTTTATTTATTATGAAATTCTTAAAAAGATGAATTTTTCTAACCGCTTTAAAAAGATCTATCTTAAAGTCTACTGCATCAAAGTCTTCAGATAAACAAAAATTAAGACCCTTTGATAGAACCATATGATGAGACTCGTTTAGGACATGGTCAGATAAATTTACTACTGAGCACGGTGTCGATTCTGTTGTTAAGTTTGCCTCCAAGAAACTTGCTAACTTTTCCCTCGGTTTCCATCTTCTGTGTTTTCTGCCCCCACGGCTAGGGTTGAGCGAAACGGGTCGTTCATTTTCAAAAGTCGCCGACTTTTGGCAAAGTCGAGTTTCATGAAACCCGATCCGACCCCTGTGCGCGGTCGGCCATGCGGTACGCGACTTTCGCTCCAAAGTCGCGTTTCAATGACGCGAAAAGCGCCATTTCTCAGCCAATGAAGGTGAACGCAGAGTGTGGGCAGCGTGATGGTCCTGGTCCCCACCATCTTAGAGAAGGGCATTGCAGTGATTGGCTTGCTGTCTGCGGCGTCACAGGGGCTATAAAGGGGCGTTCCCGCCGACCGCCATCTTACTGCTGCTGCTCTGAGCTTAGGGAGAGGTTGATGCCGCTTCGTCAGAAGCAGGGAGAGCGTTAGGCAGGGTCCATTAACCACCAAACCGCTTGTGCTGTAGCGATTTCCACTGTCCAACACCACCTTCGGTGTGCAGGGACAGTGGAAGCTACATTTTTTTTTTTCCCTCAGCGCTGTAGCTCATTGGGCTGCCCTAGAAGGCTCCCTGATAGGTGCATTGCTGTGTGTATGCCACTGTGCAAACCAACTGCTTTTTTCAAAGCACAAATCCTCTTGTTCCTTCCTTTCTGCACAGCTATCTTTTTGTTTGTCCACACTTTTTATTTAATTTGTGCATCAGTCCACTCCTTATTGCTACCTGCCATACCTGGCTGAGATTACTGCAGGGAGATTTTTTGTGGGAGATTAAGATTGGCATTTCTGCTAGAGTGCCATCCCTGTGTGTGCCATCTCTCACTCAGTGGGCCATAGAAAGCCTATTTATTTTTTTGCTTGATTTGGGTTCTAAAATCTACCTGAAAAAAAATCACTACATCAATCAGTGGGAGAAAAATATTGGCCTCAGGGCTTGTGTGCCACTCCTGACTCCTGTGTGTGCCATCTCTCACTCAGTGGGCAATAGAAAGCCTATTTATTTTATTGCTTGATTTGGGTTCTAAAATCTACCTGAAAAAAAATCACTACATCAATCAGTGGGAGAAAAATATTGGCCTCAGGGCTTGTGTGCCACTCCTGACTCCTGTGTGTGCCATCTCTCACTCAGTGGGCCATAGAAAGCCTATTTATTTTTTTGCTTGATTTGGGTTCTAAAATCTACCTGAAAAAAAATCACTACTTCAATCAGTGGGAGAAAAATATTGGCCTCAGGGCTTGTGTGCCACTCCTGACTCCTGTGTGTGCCATCTCTCACTCAGTGGGCCATAGAAAGCCTATTTATTTTTTTGCTTGATTTGGGTTCTAAAATCTACCTGAAAAGAAATCACTACATCAATCAGTGGGAGAAAAATATTGGCCTCAGGGCTTGTGTGCCACTCCTGACTCCTGTGTGTGCCATCTCTCACTCAGTGGGCCATAGAAAGCCTATTTATTTTTTTGCTTGATTTGGGTTCTAAATTGTCCCTGAAAAAATCATTTTATCTTATTTGGTTTCTAAAGTCTCCCTGAAAAAAAAAAATAAATAAAACAGTGGGAGATTAATATTGCCCTTTCTGCTTGTGTGCCAGTCTTGACTCCTGGGTGTGCCATCTCTCTCTCTCAAATTGTGGGCCATAGAAAGCCTATTTATTTTTTTGCTTGATTTGGGTTCTAAAATCTACCTGAAAAAAAATCACTACATCAATCAGTGGGAGAAAAATATTGGCCTCAGGGCTTGTGTGCCACTCCTGACTCCTGTGTGTGCCATCTCTCACTCAGTGGGCCATAGAAAGCCTTTTTTTTTCTTTTTATTATTATTTGGTTTCTAAATTGTCCCTGAAAAAATCATTTTATCTTATTTGGTTTCTAAAGTCTCCCTGAAAAAAAATAAAACAGTGGGAGATTAATATTGCCCTTTCTGCTTGTGTGCCAGTCTTGACTCCTGGGTGTGCCATCTCTCTCTCTCTCAAATTGTAGGCCATAGAAAGCCTATTTATTTTTTTGCTTGATTTGGGTTCTAAAATCTACCTGAAAAAAAATCATTACATCAATCAGTGGGAGAAAAATATTGGCCTCAGGGCTTGTGTGCCACTCCTGACTCCTGTGTGTGCCATCTCTCACTCAGTGGGCCATAGAAAGCCTTTTTTTTTTTAATTTGGTTTCTAAATTGTCCCTGAAAAAATCATTTTATCTTATTTGGTTTCTAAAGTCTCCCTGAAAAAAAAAATAAAAAATAAAACAGTGGGAGATTAATATTGCCCTTTCTGCTTGTGTGCCAGTCTTGACTCCTGGGTGTGCCATCTCTCTCTCTCAAATTGTGGGCCATAGAAAGCCTATTTATTTTTTTGCTTGATTTGGGTTCTAAAATCTACCTGAAAAAAAATCACTACTTCAATCAGTGGGAGAAAAATATTGGCCTCAGGGCTTGTGTGCCACTCCTGACTCCTGTGTGTGCCATCTCTCACTCAGTGGGCCATAGAAAGCCTATTTATTTTTTTGCTTGATTTGGGTTCTAAAATCTACCTGAAAAAAAATCACTACATCAATCATTGGGAGAAAAATATTGGCCTCAGGGCTTGTGTGCCACTCCTGACTCCTGTGTGTGCCATCTCTCACTCAGTGGGCCATAGAAAGCCTATTTATTTTTTTGCTTGATTTGGGTTCTAAATTGTCCCTGAAAAAATCATTTTATCTTATTTGGTTTCTAAAGTCTCCCTGAAAAAAAAAAAAAAAAATAGGTGGGAGATTAATATTGACATTTGTGCTTGAGTGACAGTCCTGCGTGTGTGGCATCTCTGTGATTTGGTGCCACAGAAAACAGAGTGTGTAACATTGGGCCTGATTTTCCTTGTGGTCTCACCAACCTGTAAAGGGATATTGAAATCATACTGAAGTTATAGCTCACCGTGTAAGTTGTTTGTCAGCAACAAATAAAGTTACTTTGGTTAAGTTTTTAAAACAATGAGGAAGTCTGGTGCAAGAGGTCGTGGCCATGGGCGTTCATTGTCAGCTGGTAATGATGGTAGTGGTAGTGGAGCATCAGGTGGTCGTGGGGATAAAAATATTACACCTAAGTCTGGAGCTGTGGAGACAGGTTCGTCGTCTGGCTACACAAGGCCTCGAACGCTCTCTTTTCTGGGAGTAGGAAAACCGCTTTTAAAGCCGGAGCAGCAACAGCAAGTTTTGGCTTACCTTGCAGACTCAGCCTCTAGCTCTTTTGCCTCCTCTTCTGAAACTGGTAAATGTAAAAACAGTGCGTCGCTTGTGGATGTTCACGGTCAGGGACAAGTCGCTTCCTTGTCCTCTTCAGCAAAAACAACAACAAGAGAGAAGGATGCAGCAGGCGACACAATGGGTTACTCGATGGAGCTCTTTACACATACCGTCCGTGGCTTAGAAAGTGAAACACTTAACAGGCCATGCCCATTACAAGTAGATTCTGACATGGAGTGCACTGATGCACAGCCACAGCCAGAGTACTATGCTGCTCCTTTGACTCAGACCACAACATTGCCCTCTCAGGGTACTGATCCACAATCAGACCCTGATGAGACTATGTTGCCCCGCCACGAACGCTATACCACCGACCGACACGGTGACACAGACGAAGTTGCACACGAGCTCGAAGAGGAGGTAATAGATGACCCAGTTGTTGACCCCGATTGGCAGCCATTGGGGGAACAGGGTGCAGGCGGCAGTAGTTCAGAAGCGGAGGTGGAGGAGGGGCTGCAGCAGGCATAAACATCGCAACAGGTTCCATCTGCCGGTCCCGTATCTGGGCCAAAACGCGTGTCAAAGCCAAAACCTGTTGGAGGACAGCGTGGCCATCCGGTTAAAGCTCAGTCTGCAATCCCTGAAAAGAGATCCGATGCTAGGAAGAGTGCAGTCTGGCATTTTTTTAAACAACATCCAATTGATCAGTGCAAAGTCATCTGTCAAAAATGTTCAACTAGCTTAAGCAGAGGTCAGAATCTGAAAAGTCTCAATACTAGTTGCATAGACACTTAACAACCATGCATTTTCAAGCCTGGACTAACTACCAAACGTCCCTTAAGGTTGTAGCACCCTCGGCCAATGAAGCTAGTCAGCAACGCAACATCCCTTCCGTCACTGTAAGGCCACCATTTTCTGCACCACCGGCAGTATCTGTGCAGGTTTCTTTGCCAGCCAAAAGCAGTCAGGGTCAGGGAATCACCAGTTTTGTAGGAGGAAATATTGCATCTAGGGCACCGGCGGAAACAATACCGTCTCCAACCGTCTCTCAGTCTGCCATGTCCACCGGCACACCCGAAAGTTCCACGATCTCCAGCTCTCCAGTCCAGCTCACCCTACATGAGACTCTGGTTAGAAAAAGGAAGTACTTATCCTCGCATCCGCGTACACAGGGTTTTAACGCCCACATAGCTAGACTAATCTCGTTAGAGATGATGCCCTACCGGTTAGTTGAAAGCGAAGCTTTCAAAGCCCTGATGGAGTATGCTGAACCCCGATACGAGCTACCCAGTCGACACTTTTTTGCCAGAAAAGCCATCCCAGCCCTGCACCAGCATGTTAAACAGCGCATCGTCCATGCACTCAGGCAATCTGTGAGTACAAAGGTGCACCTGACTACAGATGCATGGACCAGTAGGCATGGCCAGGGACGTTATGTGTCCATCACGGCACACTGGGTGAATGTGGTGGATGCAGGGTCCACAGGGGACATCAATTTCGGGACAGTTGTGCCTAGCCCACGGGCTAGGAAACAGTTGGCTGTAGGCGTTCGCACCCCCTCCTCCTCCTCCTCGTCCTCCTGCAGAAGCGACAGCTCTTCCACAGACCGCAGTCGGCCAACCACTCCATCGGCAGATGACACTGTTGCACACCAGTGGTCCCATTATGGGCCAGCTACTGGCAAGCGTCAGCAGGCTGTATTGGCTATGAAGTGTTTGGGCGACAACAGACACACCGCGGAAGTTCTGTCCGAGTTCTTGCAACAAGAAACGCAGTCGTGGCTGGGCACAGTAGATCTTGAGGCAGGCAAGGTAGTGAGTGATAACGGAAGGAATTTCATGGCTGCCATCTCCCTTTCCCAACTGAAACACATTCCTTGCCTGGCTCACACCTTAAACCTGGTGGTGCAGTGCTTATTGAAAACTTATCCTGGGTTCTCTGACCTGCTCCTCAAAGTGCGTGGACTTTGCTCACATATCCGACGTTCGCCTGTACACTCCAGCTGTATGCAGACCTATCAGCGGTCTTTGAACCTTCCCCAGCATCGCCTAATCATAGACGTTGCAACAAGGTGGAACTCAACACTGCACATGCTTCAGAGACTGTGCCAACAGAGGTGGGCTGTTATGTTTTTGTGGGAGGATACACATACACGGGCAGGCAGTAGGATGGCAGACATGGAGTTGTCTGGTGTGCAGTGGTCGAAGATACAAGACATGTGTCAAGTCCTTCAGTGTTTTGAGGAATGCACACGGCTGGTTAGTGCAGACAACGCCATAATAAGCATGAGCATCCCCCTAATGTGTCTGCTGATGCAAAGTTTGACGCACATAAAGGATCCGGCGTCTGCACCAGAGGAAGAGGAAAGCCTTGATGACAGTCAGCCATTGTCTGGTCAGGGCAGTGTACAGGACGAGGTAGCGGGCGAAGAGGAGGTGGAGGACGAGGAGGATGATGGGGATGAGTATATTTTTAATGAGGAAGCTTTCCCGGGGGCACTGGAAATTGGTTGCGTGGCAAGGCCGGGTTCTGGTTTTTTGAGGGACACAAGGGACGTAGATTTGCCTGAAACTGCCCCTCAACCAATCACAACCGGAGATTTGACAACTGGAACTTTGGCCCACATGGCTGATTATGCCTTACATATCCTAAAAAGGGACACACGCATTACGAAAATGATGAACGATGACGATTACTGGTTGGCCTGCCTCCTTGATCCACGCTATAAAGGCAAATTGCAAAATATTATGCCACATGAGAACTTGGAACTAATATTAGCAACCAATCAACTCTTGTTGACCGTTTGCTTCAGGCATTCCCAGCACACAGCACATGTGATCGTTCTCACACGAGCTCCAGGGGCCAGCAGACTAGGAGTGTTAGGGGTGCACACATCAGAAGTGGCGTTGGACAGAGGGGTTTTCTGACCAGGTTGTGGAGTGATTTTGCTATGACCGCAGACAGGACAGGTACTGCTGCATCAATTGAAAGTGACAGGAGACAACATTTGTCCAGTATGGTTACTAACTATTTTTCATCCCTTATCGATGTTCTCCCTCAACCGTCATTCCCATTTGATTACTGGGCATCAAAATTAGACACCTGGCCAGAATTGGCAGAATATGCATTGCAGGAGCTTGCTTGCCCGGCAGCTAGTGTCCTATCAGAAAGAGTATTCAGTGCTGCAGGTTCAATATTAACCGAAAAAAGGACTCGTCTGGCTACCCAAAATGTTGATGATCTAACATTCATTAAAATGAACCACAACTGGATTTCGAAATCTTTTGCCCCACCTTGCCCGGCCGACACCTAGCTTTCCTATGAAAAGCTCTTGCCTGTGGACTACTGTGAATTACTTTTCTAATGTCTAATTTGCTGCAGCTGATTGTCCAGCATACGACATGTTTACACCTCCCTAAATGGCCAAACTCCCCACACGGGGCCGTGGTATCGCGACTTGGCGCAAGCACCCGTGAGACTGCTGTTTGTCTGAAGAGGTGGGTGTGCTCGCTTTTGGTCGACGGCATTGCTACTGGGTCCCTCATAGTACAATAAAGTGTCTCTGGCGGTGGTGGTGTGCAACCAATGTCAGACACACTGTTGTAACATGAGGGGCCCTGGGCCTGTACCGCCGGCCACAAGAGAGTTCACCCACCCCCAGGTCAAACATTGCTCTACCACTTCCACAGTTATCTCTCACACTTCCACCAATGTTTAGTCTATGCGCTGACATCCTTCCATACCTGCCACTGACAATACCATTGTGTTGACATGTATGATGGTACTTAACATAGTCAGGGGCAGTGTCCTCTATTTACTACAGTAAATACTTTGCGCTAAATTAGTAGGTCTGAAACAACGCAGAGGATCCCACCCCTGAACCTAATGATTGCACCCTTTAGTGTTTTTGTTTTGTTTTAATGCGAGACATTCACATTTATTTGTTGTTTTGGACTACTAACTGGCAGACACTCATTACAATCGGCCTCCGTTGACCAGACCACTGCTGCCCGTGTACCCCTGGAACCAATTATAAAGTGCCTACAGCCAGCCCATTTTATTATGTTAGGCCTTCGAAGCCTGTCTGCGGTCCCTCCTTCCACTAGGCCTCCACTGACCAGACCACTGCTGCCCGTGTACCCCTGGAACCTATTTTACAGTGCATAGAGCCTGCCCATTTTATTATGTTAGGCCTTCGAAGCCTGTCTGCGGTCCCTCCTTCCACTAGGCCTCCACTGACCAGACCACTGCTGCCCGTGTACCCCTAGAACCAATTATAAAGTGCCTACATCCTGCCCATTTTATTATATTAGGCCTTCGAAGCCTGTCTGTGGTCCCTCCTTCCACTAGGCCTCCACTGACCAGACCACTGCTGCCCGTGTACCCCTGGAACCAATTATAAAGTGCCTACAGCCAGCCCATTTTATTATGTTAGGCCTTCGAAGCTTGTCTGCGGTCCCTCCTTCCACTAGGCCTCCACTGACCAGACCACTGCTGCCCGTGTACCCCTGGAACCAATTATAAAGTGCCTACAGCCTGCCCATTTTATTATGTTAAGCCTTCGAAGCCTGTCTGCGGTCCCTCCTTCCACTAGGCCTCCACTGACCAGACCACTGCTGCCCGTGTACCCCTGGAACCTATTTTACAGTGCATAGAGCCTATTTTTTTATTTTATTTAATATTAATAAAGCCATGATGGACTACGCTGTACCACGCTATGAGCTACCCAGTTGACAATTCTTTTGCGAGAAAAGCCATCCCACCCCTCCACCAGCATGTTAAAGACCACATTGTCCTTGCATTCTGTCAATCTGTGAGTCCAAAGGTACACCTGACAACAGACACATAGACCTGTAGGCATGGCCACGGAAGGTTACGTGTCCTTTGTGGCGCAATGAGTTAATGTATTGGATGCATGGTCCACACAGGGGACAGCCTGGTAAGTCTGTCTGCAGTCGCTAATTCAAGTTGTCCTCAAATGAATAAATCTGAGCTTCCACCTTCTGGCTCTCATTAAGTGCTGTTTTTTAAAAGATTGTTGGTTCCGGCCTACTAACGGTGTCTGCCCCTGCCTGGTGTTGTCCTCCACTGAACAAAGCTGAGCTTCCACCTTCTTGCTCTCTTTAAGTGCTGTGCTTTTAAAAATAGGTGGTTATGGGCCTACTAACGGTGTCTGCCCCTGCCTGGTGTTGTCCTCAACTGAATAAAGCTGAGCTTCTACCTTCTGGCTCTGATTAAGCTATTTTTTAAAAAAAATTGGTGTTTAGGGCCTACTAACGGTGTCTGCCCCTGCCTGGTGTCCTCAACTGAATAAAGCTGAGCTTCTACCTTCTGGCTCTCATTAAGTGCTGTTTTTTAAAAGATTGTTGGTTCCGGCCTACTAACGGTGTCTGCCCCTGCCTGGTGTTGTCCTCCACTGAACAAAGCTGAGCTTCCACCTTCTTGCTCTCTTTAAGTGCTGTGCTTTTAAAAATAGGTGGTTATGGGCCTACTAACGGTGTCTGCCCCTGCCTGGTGTTGTCCTCAACTGAATAAAGCTGAGCTTCTACCTTCTGGCTCTGATTAAGCTATTTTTTTAAAAAAATTGGTGTTTAGGGCCTACTAACGGTGTCTGCCCCTGCCTGGTGTTGTCCTCAACTGAATAAAGCTGAGCTTCTACCTTCTGGCTCTTATTAAGCTTTTTTTTTCTTTTTTTTTTTAATTGCTGGATGGGGCCTAATACCTCTGTTTGCTGCTCCCTGGTGTTTGTCCTCAACTGAATAAAGCTGAGCTTCTACCTTCTGGCTCTCATTAAGTGCTGTTTTTTAAAAGATTGTTGGTTCCGGCCTACTAACGGTGTCTGCCCCTGCCTGGTGTTGTCCTCAACTGAATAAAGCTGAGCTTCAACCTTCTGGCTTTGGACCTATAGTATCAGATATTAAACTGCATTTGGCCTTCAACTTTGGTTACGGCCTACTAACGGTGTCTGCCCCTGCCTGGTGTTTTTCCTCAACTGAATAAAGCTGAGCTTCTACCTTCTGGCTCTCATTAAGTGCTGTTTTTAAAAAGATTTTTGGTTCCGGCCTACTAACGGTGTCTGCCCCTGCCTGGTGTTGTCCTCCACTGAACAAAGCTGAGTTTCCACCTTCTTGCTCTCTTTAAGTGCTGTGCTTTTAAAAATAGGTGGTTATGGGCCTACTAACGGTGTCTGCCCCTGCCTGGTGTTGTCCTCAACTGAATAAAGCTGAGCTTCTACCTTCTGGCTCTCATTAAGTGCTGTTTTTTAAAAGATTGTTGGTTCCGGCCTACTAACGGTGTCTGCCCCTGCCTGGTGTTGTCCTCCACTGAACAAAGCTGAGTTTCCACCTTCTTGCTCTCTTTAAGTACTGTGCTTTTAAAAATAGGTGGTTATGGGCCTACTAACGGTGTCTGCCCCTGCCTGGTGTTGTCCTCAACTGAATAAAGCTGAGCTTCTACCTTCTGGCTCTTATTAAGCTTTTTTTTTTTTTTTTTTAATTGCTGGATGGGGCCTAATACCTCTGTTTGCTGCTCCCTGGTGTTTGTCCTCAACTGAATAAAGCTGAGCTTCTACCTTCTGGCTCTCATTAAGTGCTGTTTTTTAAAAAATTGGTGGTTCCGGCCTACTAACGGTGTCTGCCCCTCCCTGGTGTTGTCCTCAACTGAATAAAGCTGAGCTTCTACCTTCTGGCTCTGATTAAGCTATTTTTAAAAAAAATTTGGTGTTTAGGGCCTACTAACGGTGTCTGCCCCTGCCTGGTGTTGTCCTCCACTGAACAAAGCTGAGCTTCCACCTTCTGGCTCTCTTTAAGTGCTGTGTTTTTAAAAATAGGTGGTTATGGGCCTACTAACGGTGTCTGCCCCTGCCTGGTGTTGTCCTCAACTGAATAAAGCTGAGCTTCAACCTTCTGGCTTTGGGCCTATAGTATCAGATATTAAACTGCATTTGGCCTTCAACTTTGCTTACGGCCTACTAACGGTGTCTGCCCCTGCCTGGTGTTTTTCCTCAACTGAATAAAGCTGAGCTTCAATCTTCTGGCTCTCATTAAGTGCTGTTATTTTAAAAATTGGTGGTTAGGGCCTACTAACGGTGTCTGCCCCTCCCTGGTGTTTGCCCTCAACTGAATAAAGCTGAGCTTCAACCTTCTGGCTCTCATTAAGTGCTGTTATTTTAAAAATTGGTGGTTAGGGCCTACTAACGGTGTCTGCCCCTACCTGGTGTTTGCCCTCAACTGAATAAAGCTGAGCTTCAACCTTCTGGCTCTCATTAAGTGCTGTTATTTTAAAAATTGGTGGTTAGGGCCTACTAACAGTGTCTGCCCCTCCCTGGCTTTTGCCCTCAACTGAATAAAGCTGAGCTTCAACCTTCTGGCTCTCATTAAGTGCTGTTATTTTAAAAATTGGTGGTTAGGGCCTACTAACGGTGTCTTCCCCTCCCTGGTGTTTGCCCTCAACTGAATAAAGCTGAGCTTCAACCTTCTGGCTCTCATTAAGTGCTGTTATTTTAAAAATTGGTGGTTAGGGCCTACTAACGGTGTCTGCCCCTCCCTGGTGTTTGCCCTCAACTGAATAAAGCTGAGCTTCAACCTTCTGGCTCTCATTAAGTGCTGTGTTTTCAAAAATTGGTGGTTAGGGCCTACTAACGGTGTCTGCCCCTCCCTGGTGTTTTTCCTCAACTGAATAAAGCTGAGCTTCAACCTTCTGGCTCTCATTAAGTGCTGTTATTTTAAAAATTGGTGGTTAGGGCCTACTAACGGTGTCTGCCCCTGCCTGGTGTTTTTCCTCAACTGAATAAAGCTGATCTTCATCCTTCTGGCTCTCATTAAGTGCTGTTATTTTAAAAATTGGTGGTTAGGGCCTACTAACGGTGTATGCCCCTGCCTGGTGTTTTTCCTCAACTGAATAAAGCTGAGCTTCAACCTTCTGGCTCTCATTAAGTGCTGTTATTTTAAAAATTGGTGGTTAGGGCCTACTAACGGTGTCTGCCCCTCCCTGGTGTTTGCCCTCAACTGAATAAAGCTGAGCTTCATCCTTCTGGCTCTCATTAAGTGCTGTGTTTTCAAAAATTGGTGGTTAGGGCCTACTAACGGTGTCTGCCCCTCCCTGGTGTTTGCTCTCAACTGAATAAAGCTGAGCTTCAACCTTCTGGCTTTGGTCCTATAGTATCAGATATTAAACTGCATTTGGCCTACTAGTGTGGTTGGGCCCTTAAAACAGTGTCTGCTGCTCCTGGGTTTGCTACTCCACTGAACAAAGCAATGCCGCCTGTTTAGTCCTGTCCTGTTACCAATTTTGAACTGTATTTAGCCTACTTTATTCTTTGGCCCTATATCTGTTTCCTCCTCATCCTGCCCATTGCCCAGCCACTGCTAGATGAGTCTGCTGGTACATTGACCTAGACCACTACATTCCCCTTGCACTCTACACAGCCAGAATCTGACCCTGCTGAAAGTAAGGTTCCCCTTCCCGCATGTTATACCACCTTACACAGGGACAAAGTGGAAGGTGCAGATGAAAGTGCAGGTTCCTTCATCAGGTGGGGGGGCATACTCGTAGGCGATGTCACTGGCACAGGGCCCCTCAGAGTACGCAAAAGTGTCGCTGCTGGTGGGAGGCGCCCCCGCCGTGCAAACACACCGCTGTACTTTGAGGGGCCCTGTGCCAGTGCCAATGCGAACAAGTGTGCCCCCCTGCTTGCTCAGGATCACAGCACTTGCAACGTTGAAATACTTTCCTCTCCCTGCTCCACCGCCGTGACGTAGTCCACGATTCCTGGGCCCACTAAAACCTTGAACCAGCCCTACCCCCCACAAATTTGCCAAATGACCCCCAAGTTCCATTGAAAAACTATTATAAAGTTAATTAAGATTTACAAGCTTCAGAAACAAGAATGGATGTTTTTGGCATTAAAATGGGCACTGTAGGTGTTTTCCTGGCCTCCACTCACTGCCGACTATGCTTCCCCATTGACTTGCATTGGGTTTCGTGTTTCGGTCGATCCCCGACTTTTAGCGATAATCGGCCGACTGCACTCGACTCGACTCTGGACAAATTCGAGTTTCACAAAACCCGACTCGACCTTAAAAAAATGAAAGTCGCTCAACCCTACCCACGGCGCCTCTTTCTCCTAAAGGGACTGCAGCTGATACGTTATAATTCAGACTGGTGGAGGTGCTTGCTGTCGCATAGCTTTCATCATTCGCACTGGAATCAGAGTCAGTGGTAAGATAATCCTTTTTGTTTTTCCATTGAAAGTTTTTCTTTTTAAATTGTCGCTTTGTATATTTGCGGCTACTTGATGGATAATTAAACTTTTTCCAAGAAAACACTCTTCCTGACTCAAAGTCTCCCTTATCCTGAATGAATTTGTTGCGTTTTTTTTGCTTTATTTCAGCTTGTAAATTAATGAGCTTGCTGTCAAGTCTTTTTTCAAGATTGGATCATTGATTATCAGACAATCTTGTTTTTAATTCTTCTTTTGTCTTGGCCAGCTCTATTTTTGTAGTCTCATAGATAAGCATATTTTGGTGAAGTACCAGCACCATTAGATCTTGTGAGCATTTCAATAGGATTTTTTCCCATTCTTTTGTGAACTCGATGATATCTTTAAATTGTGCCATTTGCTTCCAAACCCGCAAACCGCGGGGAATTCTGCCACAGTCTTGATATGATTTTAAAGAGTTGTTTGTCCAAAATAAGTTTACTTCTCGTTCGGCAGTATTAAATAATTTGTATTCCAGTGTTTTTGTACTCAAAGAAAACACATCATCGTAGGTTTCACATTCAGAAAAATATGAGTCCACGTTCTCCTGCCCTGCTAATAGTTCAACGGACAAAGGCAAGGCATCAGGTTCCATGGTGTTGGAACCACAGCTGTGAATAATCACTAAGTGGTGAGATCGATTTGTAGCTGGTGAGAGCTGCAACGTGCTGCGTGTGAAAAAAGTGTCCGGTAACTGTAAAAAGAGCAAATACATGGCACTGTTGGCCCACAAAATCACCGTTTTCACTAACAGATCAGACCAAAAACTGCTGTTGTGCCTTTTTTGCCCAACTACAGACCCGGGGTGCACATAAAAAAGAACTGTATGAATCCATTGTGAAGAAGAAAAAACTGAAATGCACTCACCGGTCTTTCTTGTGAAGTGGTCCTTTATTGAAACATGTACGGGCACAATGGGGGAGAACGTGGACAGGAAACGATGGCCGTTTCGCGCTACCGCGCTTCTACGGGTCTCAATACCGAGAGGGAATGGAAGCACACCCTTTATTGACCATAGTCTAAAGGAACTCCCATTAATTGGCAACAGGAAGGTAAAACCCATCCACCAGGAAAGTGAAGTGTTGGGGTAATTAAAATCAAAACTAAAACATGAAGGGGAAAGGAAACATGATAATAACATATCCAACATATCACCCTCTGATACCGTCAATTTCACATCTAGAAAATCCAAGACATTTCCTCCAAAATTCGACATGAACTTTAAATTCATGGTGTTGGACCGGCCCAGGAAGTCCACAAATTGTGTGAAGACTTCCCTGGGACCGTCCCACACCACGAATACATCGTCCACATAACGTAAGTATAATTTAATATGTTTCAAATATGGATTGCTTATAGAATAAATAAACTTGTTTTTGAAAACTGCCAAAAAAAGAATATGGCAGTTTTTTTGTAATTTGTTTTCTTCATTATGAATTGTTTTTCAATTGTTTATTATGGTTTAAATACTATAATATCTGGTGTTTTTTGTTAAAAGGGGTTCTCATTACTAATATGTTGTATATGTTATTATCATGTTTCCTTTCCCCTTCATGTTTTAGTTTTGATTTTAATTACCCCAACACTTCACTTTCCTGGTGGCTGGGTTTTACCTTCCTGTTGCCGATTAATGGGAGTTCCTTTAGACTACGGTCAATAAAGGGTGTGCTTCCACTTCCTCTCGGCATTGAGACCCGTAGAAGCGCGGTAGCGTGAAATGGCCGTCATTTCTTGTCCTTGTTCTCCCCCAGTGTGCCCGCACATGTTTCAATAAAGGACCACTTCACAAGAAAGACCGGTGAGTGCATTTCAGTTTTTTCTTCTTCACAATGAAGTGAATGCAAGGCCTGCTCCAAATTTGGACGCACCCCAACAACCCATTGAACAGACGTCTTGGATGGCCACATGCAACCAAAGTTCCCAGTATTCATTTGGTACACCAATACTGTTTGATTGTGCATTGAATGCAAGGCCTGCCCTGCCCCAAAGTTACATGCACCCCAATAAGCATTTGAACAGAGCTACTGTATGGCCACATGAAAACAAGGTTCCCATTATTCATTTGGTACTCCCATACTGTTTGATTATGCATTGAATGTGAGGCTTGCCCTGCCCCAAAGTTACACGCACCCCAATAAGCCTTTTAACCCATGTCCTGGATGGCTACATGAAACCAAAGTTCACACAATTATGATTTTTTTTAACTCATGTAAAGTTTGGCCAAGAAGTGAATACAAGGCCTGCCCAAAATTTGCTCTCAATCCAATCCCCCTTGGAAGAAATGTGGAGGATGGCCTCTGAAAAATGTTTTCTAAGTTTAAAGGAGCAGGTCTCCTATTCTGGTAATGCCCATACACTTAGTGTATGGGCTGACAAACATTTTACCCTGGGGGTACTTATCAACCTACTGTGTCAACATTTTTTTTTACGTGCATCATAAACACCCTTGCCAACAATAAACTGGCTGTAGCATCATGGAACATGTTCACCCTGGTGATCTAGTGATGGTGTCGGAAGATACATGGAGGATGGCCTCCGAAAAATGTTTTCCCATTTTAAAGGAATGGGTCTCCTATACTTGTAATGCCCAAACATTAAGTGTTTGGACTGACAAACATTTCACCCTGGGAGTACGCATCAACCTACTGTGTCAACTTTTTATTATAGGCATCATAAACACCCTTGAAAATAATAGCATGGCTGTTGCATCATGGAACACGTTCACTCTGGTGATCTAGTGGTGGTGGATGATGAGGATAAGGAGAAGGAGGAGGATAACAGCAAATAGCCAATATTTGGAAGCGTATAGATGTGTGGGTGTGAAGAGGTGCATGGGAATATACCTCACAAAAAATGGCACTGTATTTGAGGTTATGCTTCGCTGTTATCATTTGGTGGTGTACAGAAGTGTGGCCCAATCCAGTCCTTGTTCATCTTTATTAGAGTGAGCCTGTCAGCATTTTCAGTTGACAGGCAGATGCACTTATCAGTTATAATCCCACCAGCGGCACTAAAACCACGCTCTGACAAAATGCTAGTGACAGGCCAGGCTCTCCAAGGCGTAGAGAGCCAGTTCATGCTACGTATATAGCTTTGAGACCGTATAATTATAAGGCACAAAGGAATCACGGAAGACATTGGTATGGTTGGCAATGTACTCCCTCAGCATCTTCCAAAATTTTGAACTCCTTGTGAGAGTACCCCATGCCTCAGGGCCTGTGCAATGGGAGAGTCTGACAAAACTCTCCCAGAACTTTGCTAGTGTTCCACTGCCTCTGCTGGATTGGAGTTGTGTCTCTCTCACCTGTATTCCTTGGTTGTCCAATGAACTCTAAGCTCTGCCGCCAGCGTTTTCAGATGGAAATTTTTTTACTACCGTATATACTCGAGTATAAGCCGAGATTTTCAGCCCAAATTTTTGGGCTGAAAGTGCCCCTCTCGGCTTATACTCGAGTCACAGTCGGCGGGTGAGGGGGAGAGGGCGCTGAGGCATACTTACCTGCTTCCGGGGCTCCTGGCGCTGTCCCTGCAGTCCCACGGTCTCCAGGTGCTGCAGCTCTTCCCCTGTTCAGCGGTCACGTGGGACCGCTCATTAGAGAAATTAATATGGACTCCACTCCCATAGGGGCGGAGCCGCCTATTCATTTCTCTAATCAGCGGTGCCGGTGACCGCTGACAGAGGAAGAGGCTGCGGCACCGAAGACCAGCTGTCCGGGGGAAGGAGCGGGACGCCGGGAGCAGGTAAGTATTATATATTCACCTGTCCGCGTTCCACACGCCGGGCGCCGCTCTGTCTTCCCAGCGTCTCTCTCTCCGCACTGACTGTGCAGGTCAGAGGGCGCGATGACGCATATAGTGTGCACGCCGCCCTCTGCCTGATTAGTCAGTGCCGAGAGACGCCGGGACGGGACGCCGAGGAGCTGCAAGCAAGAGAGGTGAGTATGTGTTTTATTATTTTTATTGCAGCAGCAGCAGCACAGCTTTCTATGGAGCATCTATGGGGCAGTAATGAACGGTGCAGAGCACTATATGGCACAGCTATGGGGCAATAAGGAGCGGTGCAGAGCACTATATGGCACAGCTATGGGGCAATAAGGAGCGGTGCAGAGCACTATATGGCACAGCTATGGGGCAATAAGGAGTGGTGCAGAGCACTATATGGCACAGCTATGGGGCAATTATGAACGGTGCAGAGCACTATATGGCACAGCTATGGGGCAATTATGAACGGTGCAGAGCACTATATGGCACAGCTTTCTATTGTACAGCTATGGGGCAATAATGAATGGTGCAGAGCACTATATGGCACAGCTATGGGACAATTATGAACGGTGCAGAGCACTATATGGCACAGCTATGGGGCAATTATGAATGGTGCAGAGCACTATATGGCACAGCTATTGGGCAATAATGAATGGTGCAGAGCACTATATGGCACAGCTTTCTATTGTACAGCTATGGGGCAATAATGAATGGTGCAGAGCACTGTATGGCACAGCTATGGGGCAATTATGAAAGGTGCAGAGCACTATATGGCACAGCTATGGGGCAATAATGAACGGTGCAGAGCACTATATGGCACAGCTATGGGGCAATAATGAACGGTGCAGAGCACTATATGGCACAGCTTTCTATTGTACAGCTATGGGGCAATAATGAATGGTACAGAGCACTATATGGCACAGCTATGGGGCCATAATGAACGGTATGGTGCATCTATTTTTATTTTTGAAATTCACCGGTAGCTGCTGCATTTTCCACCCTAGGCTTATACTCGAGTCAATAAGTTTTCCCAGTTTTTTGAGGCAAAATTAGGGGGGTCGGCTTATACTCGGGTCGGCTTATACTCGAGTATATACGGTAATTCCGCAACAAGGGCCTTCTGGTACTGCACATTTTAGTAGACCTGTCTGCCTCTGGAACAAGAGATAGAAAGTTATCCTTGTAGCATGGGTCTAGAAGTGTCACCAACCAGTAATGACTGTCACCCAAAATTTTGAGAACATGAGAATCACTAGAAAGGCAGCATAACATAAACTCATCCATGCATGCCAAACTGGCAAAACTTCTGTGTCCTCACCAAGAGGAAAACTGACCATGCTGTCCTCCTCCTCCTCCTTCTCCTCATCCCTGTCCTCAAGCCATCCACGAAGAACAGATGGTATGACAGTTGTGCTTGTAGTGCCGTCTATAGCACATGAAAGTAGCTCCTGTTCTTCCTTCCTCCTCTTCCTCATTTTCAACCAATCCATGTTTTGATGACATGAGGCTGGGCTGAATGTAATCACCCTGTATGTAAAAAGAAAAATGTTCAGCTCACCCCATAACGTCCAAGCTCCTTGACTGGTCATCGGCGCACAGCGCCGCCCTGGTCCCATGTGGTGAGGAAATCCAATGTACAAGAAGAGTTGTCTCCAGTGACCACAGGAGATATGGATCTTAAAACTTGACGTTTATTTAGCCATCATGTTAAAAAACCAGACATGCAGAAATGAGCACTCCCTGTACATGGTGTGGAATATGCAGTCCACACTCATGGCTACTCAGACTTGACCGTGTGGAATACAGGGTTCATGATGGTGGTGGCAAAGTGACGGCAAGCCTTATCCGCTATCCAACCAACAACTTTTTGACATTGCTCTGCTTTCAATAGTGGTGTGCTGCTGTGGTCCCATAGTATTTGCGACAGGAAGGTCGAGCGAGAAGATATGGGTGTTGTTGTGGGTCACTTTCAGCTTGCCCACATCCTCGGCCTCGCCCTCTGCATGCACCATCATCATCATGTCCACTTCCCCGTCCATTTGCACGAGCTATTTTTAAATGCACTGCAATATTTTGCAAGTTCACTGCAAATGCCTGACTTTGGAGCAAACTCATATGTGATCCATGCACGGGAAAACCACAGTTTAAAATATCTGGCCTGTAGGTAACACCTTTTTTGTTAAGCAAACAGGTGTCAATAAATAGACTAAAACACAGCAAAAAAATTTCCATGGAGCCCCAAAAATGTCCCAATTTTTCCCCACTCATAGCTGATGCATGTGACGTAGATACCATACTTAGAATTATCTGGCCTGTATTATTTTAGAAAACAGCAAAAGAGTGTGAATAACTAGGCTGAGACACATCAATAAAGGTCAATGGAGCCCCAAATATGCCCCAATTTTTCCACACAGATAGCTGATGTGTGTGACGTAGATACCAGACTTGGAATTATCTGGTCTGTATTTTTTTAAAAAACAGCAAAAGAGCATAAATAACTAGGCAAAAACACTATGGGCTATGGAGCACAAAAAATGCCCCAATTTTATCGTCACAGATAAGAGATGCGTGTGACGGAGATACCAGACTTGAAATTATCTGGCCAGTATTTTTTCATTTAAAGCACAATTGTGTCAATAAGTGTCACGGGGAGACTAGGTAAGCTTAGGCTGGTTACCCGGGCACCTGCGATATCCCTCAGACTAGGGAAAACCGTGTCTGTCCCTCTCCCAGAATTTACACTAATGGTGTGCTTGTCTGGGCCACCAGGCCTGGCCCTGACTCCTGTTTCAGCCCTATGCTGAAACCACCACCTGCCACCCAGTGAATAGACCTCACACCAACCCCCACAGAAAGCACAGACAGGGAAAACTAAAAAACGCACCATGCCGCAGACACACAGGAAAACACAATAATGTGCCCAGGGAAAAACAAATACAAATATAGGAAGGAGAAATATAACAAAGGATAATACACCACCAGATACGATATTACTTCTCCAAGACCACCACTCCAGACCGGAATCACTAGGCACGAGGCACAAGCTATAATCGGCGATGCCCAGTCCAGCAATACTATTTAAAGGCCGTGGGCGTGACCCAGCCTCCAACCCGAGTACCAGCTAGATTAACCCTGGGCAACGTGGATAAAGATCTAGCCGGCGCCACTGAGCGTATAGTGGACAAATGTGGAATTACCGCTGTCTGTCGGATGCCCTAGTGTGAATAGCGTCCGACATGACAATAAGTTGGCTAAACAAGAAACAGATGGCTGGCACAGGACTTGTATTTGGATGTGCGGTGCTAGAGAACAGAATCTGAGATCCCATAAACAGATAAAGTCAATAATCACTGCACTCATACCTGGAAGAATTTTTGCTTCAAGTGAAAATATTTATTTATAAGTGATGAGCGACAGGCAATAGACTTTCGGCCACGCCGTGGCCTTGATCACAATGTTGCGTTATATCAGTGTATCAACAATCGTACTGTACATGTCCATCAGGGAAAAAGGCATATTGATAGGTATGTCCACATAGGAGGAGGCATATGCTGAGGTTATGGTATGTCCAAAATTGGTTGTACACATTAAATTGGAAGCGGCTTTAAGTACTGCAGTGCACAGGTGCCGTGAACAGTCAGAGAGACCCAGCGCCTGCGCACTGCAGTACTTTGCTCTGCCCTCAACAGGGCAGACAAAGTACGCATGTGCCAGAGCCGCAGCGTGAAGACAAGAAGTGGATGTCATCGTAAGAAGATTGGAGGCTCCGGACCGGACCACGACACCCATCGGACCGGACCGCAGCGGGAACGCCCCTGGATGAGTATAAGATAACCTCTTTTTCTCATATTTTAGGTTACATCGGGGCTTATCTACAGCATTCCAGAATGCCCCTGATGCTGGTGGGCTTAGCTCATCATTGATTTTGGGGGTGACAGGTTCCCTTTAACTGCAGCTTTGAACTTGGAAGTAGAGACGAGCCGATATTATACCTGAAAAATCCTTAATGAAACATCTGTAAAAATCGACAAAGTCTACATGACATTGGAACCTCTTGCATATTTTTCATGGTTGGCCACTCAAAGATACCTTGAATCTTGCTAGAGTCCATTTGCAATCTTTGAGTAATGATTATATAGACCAAGAGCTAGATGTTTGATTTAATTCACATTTCTCCATCTTAAATGGTGGGTTCGTAGACACTTCAACACAGTTTTCACATGATTCTGACGTTCTTCTGCAGAAAAAGAAAAGTTTAGAATATGATTCAGATAAATGACCACAAATTGATTAAGCAAGTCTGTGAAAATGTCACTAACGAAATGTTGAAATATTGCAGGAATATTGTATTTTGTGTTATATTGTCCTGTTTGACCAGGGGAATTTAATACGTCAGCATCTGTGGTGACTTTTCTAGGTAGGAGTTTGTGCAGGATTGGGTCCCTTTGCAGGAATTAGCAAAAAGAACAAAATTGGTGCAAAAAATTGTCTGGCTACAATTTTCCATATGTCTCTGCTTTACCACTACTTTTACTGTAAATCAAAATGTCTTAGGGGCAGTATCTGAGGAAAATTCCCTAGGTATGACAATGCTCAAGATTGTTTATCTGTGCAGGGATGGCCATAAAAAGGCAAAAATGTTGCAACTTTGTGAAAAAAAACACCTTATGGTATTCCAGTATTTCATTTTTCTTTAGCAAACTTTTCTATAAATATCTAATGTTTTAAATGGGTCAAGTGTTGTTGTCCAGTAGAACCTGAACAGTATTGGACTCCTGCATAGGGATGAACATAAATGTCAATATTTGCTATTCCAAAAAAAAGTTTGGCTTCAATAACACCCAACTATTTTGGGCTGGATGTAGCTCACCTGTGTAGGATTTGGCTCCTGCCCAGGACTGGAAACATAAAAGTCTCTGACAGAGTTCCTTTACTTGCACTCCCTGTACTAACTAGGCAAACAAACATTAAGTAGCTTAGGAGACAGCTGTCAAATGAATCTTCAAAAGATGGTGATATTTACCAGTTATCTTGAGAAGTGAACAGTTATTTTTGCCCCTTAGTGACCACCAATACGTCTTTTTACTGACCTTTTTACTGACTGATATAAGAGATTAGCATCCTTCGATGGGTGACAATCCAGCAGCTATCAGCTTTACACTATAGCTGAAAACTTGCTGCATCAGCCACAATCACAATGCTGTCGTCTATTGTGACTATGGCATCCTTATGGTTAACAGAGTGTGGGGGCTTCTTCTTTAACCCCATTGGCACCCTGAGATCTTTATTGTGTGGTCCTAATGTTTGCCTTGTCAATTCACTGCCAAACAGTGACCTTAGAGTCTGCCAGCTATAGTGGTCTGTTCAAAAGTTATCAAAACTTAGGTTTTAAAAATAAACTTTTTCATTCCTGTCATGTCTCTTTGCATTAATTCATGAAAAACACCTGAGGGGGTTAATGAGCTAGCCAAAAGCAGTTTTGAATATGTAGAAGGGTGCAGTTTTTAAAATGGTATCACTTTTAGGGGATTCCAATACATAGGACCCTCAGAGTCACTTCTAAACTAAACAGGTCCTTAAAAAAATACGTTTTGTAAATTTTCTTGAAAAAATGAAAAATTTCTGCTACATTTTTAAGCCTTCTAAAATGCTAACAAAATAAACCATTTTACAAATGGTGCTGATGTGAAGGAGACATGAGGAAAATATTATATACTATTGTTTTTTTGTCTAGTATGACTATTTGGATTAAAGGGATAATCATTAAAAGTTTGAAAATTTCCAATTTTTTAACATTTTTGTAAAATTTCTGAAATTTTTAGAAATAAATGCAAAACATCAACCTAAATTTACCATTACCATAAAGTATGATGTGTCCGAAACAACAATCTCAAAATCAATGGGATATGTTGAAGCATTCCAGAGTTATTACTACATAAATTGACACTGGTCAGATTTAAAAATAAAATGGCCTGATCACTAAGGGATTAAAAATGCATTCATTTTTCAAAAGTTTCAGGTTCAACAGAATTTAAGTATTTATTGTCGGTTCTTCAGCTTCATTACTACAATTCCTCAATTCACATCTTCAATTAGCACTGTCATTTGTTCGTACTGTCACATGGATGGAGAGGTTGATCACTTTTCCGTGATCTGGATACTATGATACCCATGGAAGTACCATCCAAATTTGAAAAGACACAGACAATATATCTTTGCCACAACTAAGTATGGCCATCATCATCTCCTGGAACCCAAGTGCATGGTTTATAAATTCATGGTTAAATAGGTTCAACATAAAGCTCAGGCAAAGGTGTGTGAATTCTGAGTTGGCCACTGAGTAATGACAGACTTGTTTGTGTAATAACAAGATATAGGAGTTTACTCATTAAAGCTGACATTGCGCAGGCCACTAATTAATTTGTCGCATTTTCCCAGTTTGAACTTTTGTGTCTCTCACCAGAATGGTTACTCCAGGCAGGAACTGTTGTAACATTTCTGGCATAAGAAACACTGGCACTTTTTCTGATTTTGATGGATGGAAAGACATAAGCAAGCCCCGGATTCTCCAACTTCTCCACAGCTCTTCCCATTTTTGTGAAGTAGCGTCAAATTGGTGAGAAAATGGTAAAAGTCACAAAAGTTTTGCTCTATTAAGTTTGGTGCAAAAATGTTGTAACTTTCAAAAGCGTTTTATTTCAGCTTTTTGGCATGAAAGCTATGATGAATCGATGTCTAAAACAAATATTATTAAAAAAACACATGAAGAAGCAGTGCAGTGTGTTATTAATCATGATTTGAATTGATGTTGGTTATCAATTGCTTACCCATGACCAGATATGTTGAGTTTACTGTCCTGGCAACACTGTTAACTTATTTTGAATATATCAGAACTCAGGTCTTTGAAATCCTTCTATTTTGAAATATTGGTTAACATGGAAAACAGTCAAAATTATAAAAAGTCGCGCAAAGTGTCACAGAGGCTCAATATCCCTGCAGCGAACCCAACAATTTCCCACAAAAAATTGTAACAATAATAAAGTTGAGTGCCACGTATATACATACATATATACAGATTCGCGCTGGAGAAGAGCTGCTAAATTGCTCTATAAATGTGAACAAAAGAACATATCTGCAGGCAGTAGCCCCCAACATAAGTTAATTAAAACATGGTGCATTGCTCATAAGTTAGACTGATCCATCGTTAAAACATATATGTGTATTAAAAACCAATTATGAGTAAAAGGCTGACTGGCGTTAATCAACTGACAAGCAGTATTGCTAGGTGCTGGTAGAAAAAACAGCTCTCCTCTTACCCGCGGTGCTGAGATTCTGTGGAGTATGGGTATTGTTGCACTGCTGTGCGACAGCAGGTTCAGTCCAGGTAGAAATTAAGTCTTTATCAAAGCTAGTGGCTGCCACGGCCGGTGGCAGCCACTACTCACCAATTCCGGGTAGGATCGGGATCCAGCTAAGCCGACTCCGCGTGTAGTACGAGCGGTGGTTCCGTCTAGTCTGCAGGACCTGTGTGACATAGTGACCCACGTGACCGCTACTGTAACCAGTAGCACGGCATGGCAACGATACCCATACTCCACAGAATCTCAGTACCGCGGGTAAGAGGAGAGCTGACATTTGCAAGATTCCAGTTTGCTGAAGAATAAGGCCCAAAGTTTAACTGACTTTGTGATGGTCAGTTTTATGGGCATCCATTGGACACTCACATTTACTGTACTTAATTCACCTTTTTAATTAATTACTCCAATACACAACATTTATAATAGTATGTGATATTAACTTCAGTAATGCAAGGCAAATATGAAGTGGACTAGTTGTCATGGAAATTACTTACCAATTTTGGTCATAATTTCAGTCTGTCTTTTCAATCATATTACATGACATTTTCCATCAGATACAGTATCTTTTATGTTTTTTCCCAACCTTGCTTCATAATGATAGATGTATTATTGCAAGATTCTCTGATAACTGCTACTTTCACGGAACATCTCTGTCTCCTTTCTGCATGCCGTTGAAGTCATAATAAATAATGTATACTCAATTTCCTACAAGTCTAGAAGAGCTACTGATTATTTTTCAGGTCATTTTGTTACATATTGGATTATTCCTAAACAAACAATACAATTTTCATCTTGTAAGAAAGACCAATGTTCATTTTCTCTGTAAAATCACATTCACTGTTTAACATATGAGAACAACAAACTATAAATTATAAAGACTGTACCTTCTTGCTTTGGAATGTGCATTTTTCCAACTATATTAGGGAGTGCAAAAAAATTCAGTTTTAATTCACTCTTGAAATTACAGACTCAATATTGGATTTAAAGGAGTATTCCCACAATCTTAAAGGGAACCTGTCACCTGAATTTGGCGGGACCGGTTTGGGGTCATATGGGCGGGGTTTTCGGGTGTTTGATTCACCCTTTCCTTACCCGCTGGCTGCATGCTGGTCGCAATATTGGATTGAAGTTCATTCTCTGTCCTCCGTAGTACACGCCTGCGCAAGCCAATATTGCCTTGAACTGGCGTGTACTCCGGAGGACAGAGAATGAACTTCAATCCAATATTGCAGCCAGCATGCAGCCAGCGGGTAAGGAAAGGGTGAATCAAACACCTGAAAACCCCACCCATATGACCCCAAATCGGTCCTGCCAAATTCAGGTGACATGTTCCTTTTAAGTGTACTAATATATTAACCCATTACTTGCCAAATTAACATTTTTACAAGTACGGATTTTTCAGAAAAGGGCGTCCCAATATTCAATTAAAAATGACAATAACATGATTTCCTATTTTGAAAACTTGAAAACTTGCATAACATTCATTTTACAAACACAACACAAAAATGTGTACCTAATTATAAAAATTATAAAATCTTAGTTGCTAGAAGCTAAAGATTAGGCGTCCCAAAAAAAGGACATAGATAGATAGATAGATAGATAGATAGATAGATAGATAGATAGATAGATAGATAATGGGTTAACTATCAAAATGCATGTTTGCTATAGGATAAGAAAGTACCCAATAGTATGCTGACGTGTCATTCCTGTGATTCCATGAATACTTATAAGCCCCCTACATTTCCCTGCTGTGTAATTTCTCAGTATCTCTTGTGACTTCAATCTCCTCTTTCCACGTGGTCATATAGTACACCATATACAAATTTGCATTATTAGGACATAAAGTATAGACAATAGTTTTGTACTTTATTTATTATTTTTTACTTTTAACTTTTACTTTGATCCACTGCATAATTTTTGAGATATTTATCACTAATATTGCTACATTTTTACATGCAGATATATATTGAAAAATTTGATGATATGCTGAAACATCGATTAATTGAACATATTTGTATTCATGTGGGTCTGAATATTTGGATTTGCCTAAGGTTTAAATAATGTTTCCAGTATTTGAGTTCCAAAGTACGCCATTTTTTGAATTAACTTTCTTCAGAGCAGATATACGGTGAGGACCCCATAGTCTATTCTATAGCTACGTCACTGTAAGGGCTGCTAGAACTTAACAGATCTTTTAAGATAGTAGACACCCCACGATCAAGTGATCACTAGATCTTACAGAATCCTCAGCGATGCTGTGTCGCAGATGAGATAAATGACAGAAGCAGTTATAAACCTCTTCTATCTTCTCCCTTGGGTCCCCAGCTGAATCTGACATCCGGAGAGCTGACTTACTCCTTCTAGATTGTAGGAGCAGGAGCTTTAACCCCGCATGTTAATTTACAATAGTAGATAGAAAAAGTACCGAGTGGCTTAAATTTATAGAAGATATAGAGTGCTCTCAGTGGGAGAAACAAAATAGGAATCGTGTGGGTGTGATACCTTTTAATGGCTAATAAAATATAGTGAATGATGTTACAAAGCCTGATGAAGAGACGTAAGCAGTCTCGAAAGCTTACTTTATAAAATCATTCTCTATATTTTGCTAGCCATTAAAAGGTATCACACCCACAAGATTCCTATTTTGTTTCTCCCACTGAGAGCACTCTATATCTTCTTTTTTTTTACTGGCTAACCACTTTTTTCACTTAGCATTAATTTATAGCACATGATATTTTTTAAGTTAATCAACAATTCTGGTTACTGAGTTGATTTAGTAAAAAAATATTTAAAATAGTCTAACATCAGTGTAGTATTGTCCAGCTCAATAAATCATCAGAAAATGTGTAAAAGTAGACAATGTTACACTTATGAAAAAATGTCTTACAAAGATTTTAAAATGAAAAGATTTGAATGCATTCTGTTCCAAGTAAGACAAAAACAAATACTGAAACGCCAAGATACTTTGTTTATCTATTGGTTCTTGGCATATACATTTAGGCATTCGAGAAAGATCCTTTCAAAGAAGTTTAAAAAAAGGAGGAAAAAGAAAAAGGTGTGAAGCTGAGCTTCCAGAAAAAGAAAATAATTGCCCTCACACACATTTCAGGAAATCTCTGTAGGGATGCATTTGGCTCCATTTATCCCTTTTCATTCATGCTGATTTTACAGTAGCATAACATTTCCTTGTGCCTGGAATATAATGCTGTGAATCTACTTAGGTTCACTTAGAGAAATTAAGAAAGCTTCTTGATTGTTTTCAACCTAAACAATGTGTTGAATGCTGCCTCACCGCTCTGTTCTTTTTAATTAAAAGGAAGCAAAATTGCGTAATTAAACCACAATTCTAATTTTATTTTAAAAGGCAAATGAACATCAATGTCCCCTAGACATTGTACATAGGTGATCATTAAAGGCATTAATTGCTCATGCAGAACTTTTATATTGTAAGTCTGCACCGTATTTAACTGAAGCTGAACATTCTTGTTAGCATAAAAAAGTTATATGAGCAGAGTAGTCCAATTAATTAATTTTTTGCCAGTAGTGTGAACAATTATTTCATTACATAAACCAGTCCCTATGACATCAACATTGAAAAATTAGCATCTTGATTATTCTAGTAAAAAAAACAGCACTAAATAAAAAGATGAAGAGTGTTAGGAGTCGAGTGCCCACCTCTGCACGGAGGGAATCTTGAGCCACCTGCGCTGCGGTCTCCCATTCTTCTCCTGCCACAGTGGAGCCTGCTCAGCAGAGGTGTCGGTCCCAGTGTCTTGCTCAGTCTGATACTGTGCAAAGGGTTACTGCTGCCTTTCCAGCTTCTGCCATTGTAGCCAGTACTGGTCAGTGGCGAGCAGACGTCTTTGGGACTAAGTCCTACTTTTCCCCTTCTGAGCATGCCCAGGGTAAGATCTCTCATTGGAGATCAAGGGTCACATGCTCCAGTACTGCAGCAACTCCCATTGGCCCTCTAGGAAAGTCCTGAAGTTGCTCAAGTTCTGTGACAGCCTCCCATTGGTCCCTCTGGGAAGTTCCTGAAGTTGTTGCAGCTATAAAAGGTTCACATGACCGCACGGCCATGCGCTAGTATCAATCTATGTTATGTGCTTTGCGCCAGTGTGGTCTTGTGTGTATGTATTTAGGGCCCGTGGCTGAAATAAGCCCCCAGAATACCGGCATCTCCGGTGAGGAGTTTTGTGTGTATGTATTCAGAATCCCAGCTGAAATAAGCCCCTAGTATACCGGCACCTCCGGTGAGGAGTTTGTGTGTGTGCAAGGCCACTGACTGCTATCCGCTCAGCAGTTAGCTATGTACTCCTGTGAGTCTAATACGGCACTGTGCTTTCTTTTGTTGGTTACTCTGTGAAGTAACAGAGTTCGCTTATACCGCCATATAGTGCCATTTGCTAGCAGCAGGTTCCTCCTGCACAGTGGACCCCGGGCTGCGAACGCACCAATAACTTAATCTATTTACTCGGTGCGTTCTGCTAGCCCTATCAGAATACTAGCGCCAGGGTCTGGCTAGTAAATGGCAGACGATCAGCGTCTACAGTGGTACACCCAGCAGCTGGAGGGTAGGATGGTGGCTCTAGAACGCACAACCTCAGCTGTGGATGTTACCGCAGTCGCTGTTCACGCTGCTGGTGTGGCTTCAGCCAGTTTGTCCTCTGCCACCCCTGCTCCGACTTTATCCCGTTTCCCGCTTCCAGACAAGTTTGCTGGTGACAGTAAGCAATGTCGGTGATTCGTGAGTCAGTGCTCCATACATCTAGAGCTTCTGGCTGCACGCTTTCCTATGGAACGGGAGAAAGTGGGTTTTATCTTATCTCTTTTGTCCGGCAGGGCGTTGGAGTGGGCAACTGTGCTGTGATCATGTGGTGCAGAGTGCTCCTCTCTTCCTGGACCCTCTGAAACAGGTCTTTATAGGACCTCGTGTCACCCACGATACGGCGCTCCAACTGTTGGCAATAACACAGGGTTCGTCCATGGTCAGCCAGTTTGCCACCCAGTTCCAGACTCTGGCCTCTGAGCTGGAGTGGCTGGATAAAGTCCTTATTCCGGTGATCTGGAAAGGACTGGCAGACCATGTCAAGGATGCCTTGACCACCAGGGAGATTCCCACCACACTGGAGGAGCTCATTACAATATCTACCCACATCGACCTCCGTTTTAATGAGCAGAGGTTAGAGAGGACCCAGTGTAAGCCGAGGTTACGGCTGGCTCCACCTTTGCCAGACCTCTAGAATCTTCCGTTCAGGCGTCCAACTCCCATGAGGTCATGGAGGTTTCTCGATTGGGAACTAAGTCCCGGGCCGCTCGAATACCCGTGGTTTGTAATATTTGTCAACAGTTAGGACATTATGCTAATAAATGTAACTCAGCGGTCGGGAAACAATTGCGTCTAGTAACCATTGGAGGAGGTTCACTAGACACATCAGCATTGTCCTCCAAGCTGTCCTTTAATGGCACAATCACTTTAAGCTCATCCACTCTAACAGTCAAGCTTTGTGTGGATTTAGGAGCAGAGGGGAATTTCTTGTCCTCCGCTTTTGCTCACCGCCACGCAGTACCTCTGGTGATGCTCGCCAAATCGGTGACTGTTCGAGTAGTGAATGGGTTGACATTGCCCTCAAAAATCACATATCAGACTATCCCTTTCACATTATCCATGTCCCCTTCCCATCAGGAGATTATTTCCCTTCTTGTCATTCCCGAGGGAATAGATGAGATTCTGCTGGGAATACCCTGGCTCCGTTTCCACTCCCCACACATTGAGTGGACCTCTGGGAGGATATTGAGTTGGAGTGAATCATGTAAGGGCAGATGTGTGAGGGAGTGCATTCAGGTTACCACTACAGAGATACCTGCAGATCTTACTTCCCTTCCCAAGTGCTATTGGTCCTATGCAGACTTGTTCTCCAAAATGCTGCGGAGACACTTCCGCCTCACCGCCCCTATGACTGTCCTATTGATCTCATGCCTGGAGCAGAACCTCCTCGGGGACGGGTCTATCCCCTCTCTGTCCTGGAAATGGAGGATATGTCCCAATACATCCAGGAGAATTTGGCAAGAGGGTTCATTAGGAAGTCAGTGTCACCTGCAGGTGCGGGGTTCTTCTTCGTGCAGAAGAAGAATGGAGAATTACATCCATGTATTTATTACAGGGGTCTTAATGCGATCACCGTTAAGAATAAGTACCCGTTGCCCCTGATTTCTCAGCTCTTTGATAGTCTATGGGGAGCAAAGGTATTTGCCAAATTAGATCTGCGGGGTGCTTATAACCTGATTTGCATCCATGAGGGGGATGAAAGGAAGACAGCTTTTAATACCAGGGATGGGCACTATGAATATCTGGTGATGCCCTTCGGGCTCTATAATGTCCCAGCCGTTTTCCAAGACTTTGTTAACGATATCTTCCGGGATATGCTCTCCACCTCGGTAGTAGTTTATCTGGATGATATTCTCATCTTCTCTCCAGATATTAACTCCCACCGGAGAGATGTTTGCAGAGTCTTTGACCTCTTACGGGCAAATTCCCTTTATGCAAAGTTGGAGAAATGTGTGTTTGAGCAGGAGTCTTTACCTTTCCCGGGCTATATCATCTCCGCTCAGGGATTGGCTATGGATCCTGCCAAACTACAGACTGTGATGGACTGGCAAGAACCCCATCCTCTTAAAGCGGTGCAGTGCTTTATGGGGTTCATAAATTACTATCACCAGTTCATCCCCCACTTCTGAACTTTGGTAGCTCCCTTGGTAGCCCTCACCAAGAAGGGAGCAAATCCCAAATTGTTGTCTGAAGAGGTCTCCAAGGCTTTCACTTCTATTAAGTCTCATTTTGCTAGCGCTCCCATCCTACATCGTCCCGATGTTGATAAGCCGTTTATATTGGAGGTGGATGCCTCATCCGTTGGTGCTGGAGCAGTCTTCTTCCAAAAAGATGATCAAGGTCGGAAGCATCCTTGCTTCTTCTTCTCCAAGATCTTCACACCAGCAGAGAGGAATTATTCCATCGGGGATAGGGAGTTGCTAGCAATGAAGTTGGCATTCTCGGAGTGGAGACATTTTTTGGAGGGGGCTTGCTTTCCCTTCCAAGTCTTCACTGACCACAAAAATTTGGTGTACTTACAAACAGCCCAGCGTCTAAATTCTCGTCAGGCCAGATGGTCCTTATTCTTCTCCCAGTTCCACTTCACCCTCCATTATCTCTCTAGGGAGAAGAACATTTGTGCTGATGCTCTCTCTCGCTCCATTGTGTTTTCTTAGGAGGAGGAAGGGGAGCCTCGGCTTATTGTCCCTTCTGAAAGCCTGAGAACCGTAGCTCTGGTTTCACTAAAGTCAGTGCCTCCGGGCAAGTCTTTTGTACCTACTAATTTGTGACCGGAGGTTCTCTCTTGGGCTCATTCGTCCAGGGACGGTGGACATTTTGGGACAAAGAGGACATCTGAGCTGCTGGCGAGGACGTACTGGTGGCCGCATATGGTCCGTTACATCGGAGATTATATTCGGGCATGTGTCTCCTGCACCAAAAATAAGTCTCCTCGACAACGGCCAGCTGGGTTACTTTATCCCTTGCCGGTGGCAGACAGGCCCTGGGAGATGGTCAGGATGGACTTTGTGTTGGGCTTACCCAAGCCTCATAGCTGCACCATCATTTGGATTATCATCAACCATTTTTCTAAAATGGTGCACTTGGTGCCGCTTCCACAGCTGCCTTCTGCACGGGCCTTGGCAGCGTTGTTTATAAAACACATCTTCCGCCTACACGGTATGCCAGACAAAATTGTCCGTGACCGGGGTCCCAAGTTTGCGTCTCAGTTCTGGAGAGAGCATTGTCGTCTTCTCAGTATTGAGTTGAATCTCTTCTGCATATCATCCCGAGACGAATGGGTTGGTAGAGAGGGCCAACCAGACTTTGGTCACATATCTGCAACATTTTGTTTCAGCCAGGCAGGATGACTGGGCATCCTTGCTATCGTGGGCGGAGTTTGCACTGAACAACGCCATTTCTGACTCCACTGGACAGACCCCATTGCTCCTTAACTATGGTCAGCATCCGCGGGTTCCTGTGCCTATGCCCGTGTCTTCCGCCGACTCCAGGGTGGCAGACTGGGCTGTGGATGCATGGAACATTTGGGACCGCACTCAGGATGCCATTCGGGCCTCCAAGGAGAGAATGAGGTCCTCCACCGATGCACATCGGCGCCCCGCTCCAACCTTTGCTCCTGGCGACTTGGTGTGGCTCTCCACCCATAACATCAGGCTGTGAGTTGAGTCCACTAAGTTTACACCTCGCTACTTGGGCCCCTTCAAGGTCCTCAAACAGGTTAACCCTGTGGTCTACTGTCTGGCCCTGCCACATCTGGGTACCACCGACACCTTTCATGTGTTCCTCTTGAAGCCCGTATACATGTCCCGGTTTTCCAAGTCATCTGCCAGGACGATTGCGAGGTGAACGCTATTTTGGAGTGCAAGGTGGTACGTGGCAAAAAAATTTATTTGGTGGACTGGAAGGGTTATGGTCCTGAGGACTGGTCCTGGGAGCCTGCTGAGCACATTCATGCTCCGTAGCTCATTGCTGCTTTCGAGCGTAGCAAGGTCCAAGGGGGGCCCTAGGAGGGGGGTAATGTTAGGGGTTGAGTTCCCACCTCTGCACAGGGGGAATCTCAAGCCACTTCCGCTGTGGTCTCCCATTCTTCTCCTGCCACAGTGGAGCCTGCTGAGCTGAGGCGTTGATCCCAGCATCTTGCTCAGTCTCATACTGTGCAAAGCGTTACTGCTGTCTTTCCAGCTTCTGCCAATGTAGCCAGTACTGGTCAGCGGCGAGCAGACGTCTTTGGGACTAAGTCCTACTTTTCCCCTTCTGAGCATGCCCAGGGTGATATCTCTCATTGGAGATCAAGGGTCACATGCTCAGGTACTGCAGCAACTCCCATTGGTCCTCTAGGAAGGTCCTGAAGTTGCTCAAGTTCTGTGGCAGATATCAGCTAGAAGAGTATGTCCCAATAAAGTTAAAACATAACCTTTACTTAAGATAATTAAAATAGAACAAACAATATACAATTAACTAATAAAGTGCTCACGCCGAAAACTGTGCTCAAGATAAAAAACTGGTTTGATCTCACCAATTGTGGACGAAGGATCCCCACATAGATATATAGGGTGATCCTAGGGAGGGTCCAGACTGTAGGGTGATAGAAGGGGACAGGGACCTGTGTCTAATCCCCTGTCGTGCCCCAGCAAAAACTCCTGTCCTTACAAGGACAGGCCCAACTATGCCCAACTATGCCCTACTATGGACACCCCCCACCATGTATGATAGTCAACGCCTCCCTACGCGTTTCTTCACCAATAATGGAGATTCATCAGGGGAGTTTTTTTCAGTGGCCAAACAGGCCTAGACGTAGATTCAAGAGTCCATGAATAAAGTCCACTAAGGTATCCAAACACATGAGGTATACGCAGTGGCTTTATACCATATTAGAGATAGGCAATCCCATGTGGCAATCCACCCTGGTAAGTGAGTCAGCCCAGAGCGAGTTCTGTGGCAGCCTCCCATTGGTCCCTCTGGGAAGGTCCTGGAGTTGCTGCAGCTATAAAAGTTTTGCATGACCGCACGGCCATGAGCTAGTATCAATCTATGTTATGTGCTTTGCGGAAGTGTAGTCTTGTGTGTATGTATTTAGGGCCCTCGCTAAAATAAGTCCCTAGAATACCGGCACCTCCGGTGAGGAGTTTTGTGTGTATGTATTCAGGGTCCCGGCTGAAATAAGCCCCTAGTATACCGGCACCTCCGGTGAGGAGTTTGTGTGTGTGCAAGACCACTGACTGCTATCAGCTCAGCAGTTAGCTGTGTACTCCTGTGAGTCTAACAGGGCACAGTGCTTTCTTTTGTCGGTGACTCTGTGAAGTAACAGAGTTCGCTTATACTGCCATATAGTGCCATTTGCTAGCAGCAGGTTCCTCCTGCACGGTGGACCCCGGGCTGCGAATGCACCAATAACTTCATCTATTTACTTGGTGCGTTCCGCTAGCCCTAACAAAGAGTTAAAGGGAATCTGTCAGCAAATGTTTGCTATTTATTCCTATGATGTAGGGGCAAGGACCTTGATTTCTATGATATTTTATTCACTATTCTGTGTTTTACTGTTTCAATAAAATTAGTGTTTTATCAGCAGGACATTTATGGTACAAGACTAGGTGCATCCTTTTCAACTGCTGTGTGTAACCACACCCCAACCAACCAGTTAGCAGATTTTAGTCAATATGTAGTGTAAACAGAAAAAAGGCCAATCAGTGTTGTGGGCGGGGTTGTACACAGCTTAGCATTCTGAGCACTGCTAAATCTACAGAAAGAAAGCTGATTCTCTCACAACAAATGCACTCAATAAAGTAATATATGCAATTAGGGTCTCTGTCCCTGCATAATGATGATGTCAGATTAAATATAAAAGCATGCTGCCATATTCCCTTTAAGCCACCCATGTAAAATAGAAATGGATTGTTAAGTTCACAACTATCTCTCCCAAATACTCCATACACATACACTCACCGGCCACTTTATTAGGTACACCATGCTAGTAACGGGTTGGACCCCTTTTGCCTTCAGAACTGCCTCAATTCTTCGTGGCATAGATTCAACAAGGTGCTGGAAGCATTCCTCAGAGATTTTGGTCCATATTGACATGATGGCATCACACAGTTGCCGCAGATTTGTCGGCTGCACATCCCAAAGATGCTCCATACAAGGCAGGATGGATCCATGCTTTCATGTTGTTTACGCCAAATTCTGACCCTACCATCCGAATGTCGCAGCAGAAATCGAGACTCATCAGACCAAGCAACGTTTTTCCAATCTTCTACTGTCCAATTTCGATGAGCTTGTGCAAATTGTAGCCTCAGTTTCCTGTTCTTAGCTGAAAGGAGTGGTACCCGGTGTGGTCTTCTGCTGCTGTAGCCCATCTGCCTCAAAGTTCGACGCACTGTGCGTTCAGAGATGCTCTTAGGCCTACCTTGGTTGTAACGGGTGGCGATTTGAGTCACTGTTGCCTTTCTATCAGCTCGAACCAGTCTGCCCATTCTCCTCTGACCTCTGGCATCAACAAGGCATTTCCGCCCACAGAACTGCCGCTCACTGGATTTTTTTTCTTTTTCAGGCCATTCTCTGTAAACCCTAGAGATGGTTGTGCGTGAAAATCCCAGTAGATCAGCAGTTTCTGAAATACTCAGACCAGCCCTTCTGGCACCAACAACCATGCCACGTTCAAAGGCACTCAAATCACCTTTCTTCCCCATACTGATGCTCGGTTTGAACTGCAGGAGATTGTCTTGACCATGTCTACATGCCTAAATGCACTGAGTTGCCGCCATGTGATTGGCTGATTAGAAATTAAGTGTTAACAAGAAGTTGGACAGGTGTACCTAATAAAGTGGCCAGTGAGTGTATATGTTCTGCTTAGCTGAGTACTCTTCTGGTGTCTAAGAGAAAATCTGGAAGCAGCTTATCTCCTGGAGAGCAAAAGGATGAGCCATCAAAAAACCTATCATACGGAATCCTCCTGTCTAAGGCTGGGTTCACATTACGTTATGGGCATCCGTTAGACAGACTACGTTACACCGCAGCATAAACGCGGTGTAACATAGTCCATTACGGCCTCCTTTACTTCCTATGTCGGACGCATTGCTAGCGCATGCCAACAATGGGCGTGCGCTAGGGATGTGCCGTCATTGAGTGACGGACCCTGAGACGCGGGCTGTAGCGTTTACGGGTCCATCACTGCTAGCGCAGATAGAGCTAGCAGATGCTCTATCTGCGCTAGCGTGCTGCCATACCGGCACTTTCATTTACAGCAGCCCGTTACCGTATGTGTTGAACGGGCTGCTGTAAACGCAATGTGAACCCAGCCTAAGTCATCTGTCAGGGGAGGTCGAGAGACACCCAACTACATTTAACTGACAGACGGTCACACTGCTATCAGATAGTTTCACCAACATAAAGGTCATTGCTATGTCAATAGTCTTATAAAAAGCATGGGAGGTCTGCAAAAAATTGATTTGAACCTTGTGAAAAAGGTTACTTTTTGGAGACAGAATTTTAATCTAGATTTATATTTAGTACTTTTAAGGTAAAGCCAGAAATGGAGTATATACAAGTAATTGCAAAATGTAGAAATATTGTTTCCCTTTTCATATTTTCAAACCACCTCTGGATGTTTGGGACACAAATGCTGATGCAAAATAATGATAAAATTAGCTGTGTTGTAATAAGTGCCCTGAGACCACTCTGAGGTTTTTTTTACAGGGATTTCAAAGCACAATCTGCTACAAAATCCTTATCAAATTCCACTTGAAACCACTCTTTTAATAAGATTCCTGTTAATTTCAATCTAAAAATCATATTGTTTTCATACCACATGCTTTTTTTTCCTACTTAGTTTAACACCTTAGCAATGGCCGTAGTACAGTCAATTGCTATTTCTACAGTATATAGAGACGAAATTGCAGCGCCCCAGAGTCCTGGTCGTTGCAGTGCTGTAACTCCGCCACTAAGGGGGGCTATGGTACATCTGATGGCACTGAAGGAGTTCATCTGACCAGGTATCACAGACACCAATACATTTCACAGTCTGGCCTCCAGGGGGAGCTAAGGGTTCTATTTATTAGGCCACTCCTCACAATCTGGTAAAACTGGGGGTTAGGCAGGAAGTTAGAGAGAAAGCTGACTGAGTTGGAACCAGGCAACACCTTGCGGCAGAGGGTGTTGTAGGGGAAGATTCAGAGTGGTCCCTGTCAGGGGTGGGATCCTGACAGAGGCCTAGCAACCAGAGAGAACATTACAGGACCGCGCCTGCACAATATAGCGGTGGTACCCTAAGAAAGGACAAGAAGCGAGGTATATTGTGCTGAGTGAGAAACGAGATCAACGCAACAGGGAGAATACCAGTAGGAGTTGTGCTGTAAGACGAGGCAACATCCTACTGAGGCGCATAACCGGTGGCCGGAACGCCGAGGAAGTATAGAGCTCCAAGCCAAACTTCAAACCTATGGCAGGACAGTCAGTTATAGGCGGGCTGTCTCACCCAACTGACCTAGGAAGACACAGGGGGGCAACAACAGGAGTGGGGCGACGCTAGAGTCCCGGAAGAGCTCCGAGCCTCCCCGTCATACGGGTGTGTCCTAACCATAAGATCTGGGGGACGTGGAAGGACATCAGAATCGAGTTGTGAGGGAACACGAGAAACAGACACAACAGTTGTGAGGACTATCCCGTGGTGCTCAGCAGGGAAGGACTACAACACACAAGCGCTAGCAGGTAGGCACAGATTTCCACCTGCAAAGGGAACGCTGGATGTGCCATCGGACCGGCCAGGCTTGCGCAGCCCAGTTAACCGTATTCCGGATTGAGGATCCTGAAGCCTTCAGTAAAGAGGTAAAGAGACTGCAACCTGGTGTCCTCGTTATTTACTGCAAACTGCACCGCACTACCACCACCATCCACACCTATTATTTGGGCGCCCCTCAGCAGGGTCACGGACCGGGCCTAGCCACCGTGACAACCCCAGAACAGAGACTCAGAGGCCCGGTACCGGGTACCCCTCGGCCCTGCGGCAGTGGGGGCGCTGCAAAATAATATCTAAAAGGGTTAAAGTTAAAGATGACACATTTCCTTTGTGTTTGAGACAAAAGAAAAAACATATTGCTATTTTTTCCAATTTAAAAATTACAAAAAGGAAAGTGGCCAATGCAAAGTTTGAGCACTCTTGGAGATTTGTGTGCTACGATAACCTTGCCCAAGGTTTCAGACCTTACTTAGCCTGCTAGGGTTATGGCTTGTTCACTATCATCTTTTGGAAAGGCCAGGTGATGCAAATTTCCCAGCTTTATAAAAACCCAGCCTCCTCTAACTTTGTGCCAAAAAGCTGTATCAATGGGTTCTTCTAAGCAGCTGCCTAGCACTCTGAAATTGTTGGGGGCCCACAAAGCAGGATAAGGCTATAAGAAGATAGCAAAGCGTTTCCAAGTTGTCCTTTCCTTAGATCAAAATGTAAGAAATGGCAGTTAACAGGAACAGTGGAGGTCAAGATAATGTCTGGAAGATTAAACTTTTTCTATCTCATGATACTTTGGTATCCATCTGCTTTACTGGGATTACATTTTTTAGATCTTGCTATACCATTATACATATCTGTGGTTTTTACCATTTAGTTTAATCCTGTTTTTATTAAAATTTTCAATTTACATTATGTTTATACAAAGCCATGCTCATCAGCGTTGATTATCTTGTGTCTTACATTTTTTAACAAAACTTTTTTTAAGCCATATTTTCAATAAAAGCTATATTTTGCTGAAAAACAGTTGTGGAATTGCACTCTTTTTGCAATTTCACCGCACTTGGAATTTTTTTCCCATTTTCTAGTACGCAATATGGTAAAAACAATAATGTAGTTCAAAAGTACAACTCGTTACTCCAAAAACAAGCCCTTACATGGCCATATAGATGGAAAAATATAATCGTGATGGCTCTGGGAAGCAGTTGAGTAAAAAGCAGAAATGCAAAAACGAAAATGAGATGCGGTGTGAAGGGGTTAAGGAAAAGGCAGCAGTTACTGTATATTCCTGAATTGTCTTTGCTGATAGTTGTGCTGCCATTTATGCAGTGGCTCAGCGGCTCTTTTTTATGATTTTAGGTAGATGTAGTGAACAGAAGATGCTAAACTAAATATGTACACAGCAATACTGTTTTAACTTTTTAACCTCCAGAGCTTTTTTCGGCCATGTTAGGGCCATTGGTTTTACCATGTCCTGTATTAGAAAATGGGAAAAATATTCTAAGTGCAGTGAAATTGCAAAACAAGTGCAATCCTACACTTTTTCTTTGTTTGGATTTTTTACTAGGTTCACTAAGTGCTAAAACTGACCTGTAATTATGATTCTCCAGGTCATTATGAGTTCATAGACACCAAATATGTCTAGGTTCTTGTTATCTAATAGTGAAAATAAAATCCAAATTTTGTTAAAAAAAAAAATTGCACCATTTTCCAATACCCGTAGAGTCTCCATTTTTCATGATCTCGGATTGGGTGAGGGCTTATTTTTTGTGTACCAAGCTGTTTTTTTAATGATACCATTTTGGTGCAGATATGATCTTTTGATCGCCCGTTATTGCATTTTAATGCAATGTCGCGGTGACCAAAAAAACGTAATTTTGGCATTTTTACTTTTTTCTTGCTATAGCCGTTTAGCGATCAGGTTAATTCCTTTTTCATTGATAGATCAGGCGATTCTGAATGTGGTGATACCAAATACGTGTAGGTTTGATTTTATTTTTACTGTTTTATTTTGAATGGGGCGAAAGTGGCGTGATTTGAACTTTTATATTTTTTTTACTTTTTTTTACTTTTGGCATGCTTCAATAGTCTCCATAGGAGACTAGAAGCTGTCATAGCCTGATCGTCTCTGCTACATGTTCATATCACCTCTATATAGCAGAATTAATCACTTGCTATGAGCACCGACCACTGGGTCATGCTCACAGCATGCTGGCACTGACAACCATAGAGGTCTCCAGGAGACCTCAGGTTGTCATGCCAACACACCGGTGACCCACGATCACGTGACAGGGGCCATAGGTGTGCGTATTTCAGGCCTCATGGCTGGAAGCAAAATTTAAATGTCGCTGTCAGAGTTTGACAGCATAATTTAACTGGTTAATAGCTGCGGATAAATCACGATTCAACCCACGGCTATTGCTCTTCAAAGCAGCTGACATGTCCCCGGAAAGATGTGGGCTCACCACCGGAGCCCACATCAAAGGGAGGGAGACCGACATTGGCGTAATTGTACGTCCGATGTCGGAAAGGGGTTAAAATTGCATTAAATTATGTTCATTGTTTTGCTGCACCTTTTTCACTCAGATTCCACGTGGAAACCATCTGAAAATAATGTCATGTGAACATTCCATGAGGCCCCCTTCACACATCCGTATAAATCCGATGCCAACAAAAACATTACCAGTGTCATAAGTGTTTTGGATCAGTCTTTCTTCAATTGTGCCATCAATGTTTTTCAGGTATAGATAAAGAAATAATGAAATTACAAATCTTCTCCTATACTTTACAATGTTAACTACGACATATGTTTGCCATCCGTGTTTTTCACAAACCCATAGATTTACATTGGCCCTTTTCATCCACACTGAGAAAAATAAACGTACATGTCTCTGTGTGTTTTGCATGGACACATATATCATATGTATCACATGTATCATATATAGTGTTGAGCGATACCGTCCGATACTTGAAAGTATCGGTATCGGATAGTATCGGCCGATACCCGAAAAGTATCGGATATCGCCGATACCCGATACCAATACAAGTCAATGGGACACCAAGTATCGGAAGGTATCCTGTATGGTTCCCAGGGTCTGAAGGAGAGGAAACTCTCCTTCAGGCCCTGGGATCCATATTAATGTGTAAAATAAAGAATAAAAATAAAAAATATTGATATACTCACCTCTCCGACACAGCCTGGACCTTACCGATGTAACCGGCATCTTCTGTTCCTAAGAATGAGCGCTTGAAAGACCTTAGATGACGTCGCGGCTTGTGATTGGTCGCGTGGCGGTCACGTGACCGCTCACGCGACCAATCACAAGCCGAGACGTCATCTAAGGTCTTTCAAGCGCTCATTCTTAGGAACGGAAGATGCCGGTTACATCGGTAAGGTCCAGGCTGCGTCGGAGAGGTGAGTATATCAATATTTTTTATTTTTATTCTTTATTTTAAACATTAATATCGATCCCGATACCGATTCCCGATATCACAAAAGTATCGGATCTCGGTATCAGAGTTCCGATACCCGATACTTGCGGTATCGGAATGCTCAACACTAATCATATATCATATAGACCATATATGGTCCATATATCAGCAAAGATAGTAATGGTTACATGTGGTATTTATTAAAAAAACAGATACCACACGTACCGGAAACAAATACATGTGAAGAGGGCCTTAAAGTGAGTTTTAATACTGCTCAGCTTACTGCACTGTAATTTTAAATGCAAATCTTCATATCCATGGTAATACATATCTGCATACATGAAAAGCTGATTTTGAATTGGATTTTGCTGCAGATTTACACTTTGATCCTTAATGAGGACCTGCCGCTAGGTCAAAAGGTATCAGTTTTTGCTCTTACTTTATTCCCGTTGCTCCTCTGCGTAATCATTCTTTTTAATAAATAAATAAAAATCCACCATTTGGTTTCAGGGTCTTTAATATTTAGTGCTAATTTTTATGGCATTTACCAAGGAGGCAATACTCTCAGGTTTCTTTGAGGCTGCTCAGCATAATTACCATTGGTAAAAGCTATAAAAATTAGCACTAACTCTAAAGGCCCTACTCTCTGGAATTGTTTGGAGGATTTAAAAAAAAACAAAATAGCATAACCAGTGGCATATCTAGGGGGGGGGGCAGCCGGGGCATATGCCCCGGGTGCAGCCGGCAGGGGGACGCAGTCGGACTGCCTAATGCAGCGGTCCACATTGTCTCCTCCGGCAGCTGCATTCTGCTGCCCCCAGACAGAGAGTCGGCTATTCTCTGGGCCGAATGTTAAGCTGACAGCCGGCACAGAGAAGCTGCAGTGCACCGGCTCCCAGGGCTCAATTTTACTCGCATCTTACAGAAGCGAGTACAATTGAGGCTCTGACTGTTGGGTCAGAGCGACATGAGCAGCATGATCAGATCATGTGATCATGCTGCTCACGTCACTCGCCCGCTCTGCAGAGGTGAACACTGGTGGTAAGTGTTTCAGTGGAGCTGAAGACACCAAAGATTAAGTTCAAGGGGGCAGAATTTGAGTGGGGAATTATTATGTGTGGGGAGAATTTGAGTGGGGATGGGGGGATTTATTATGTGTGGGGAGAATTGGAGTGGGGATGGGGGTGTCTAATGTGTGTGGGGAGAATTTAAGTGGGGAAAGGGGATTTATTATGTGTGGGCTGAATTGCAGTGGGGATAGGTGTGATTAATGTGTGTGGGGAGAATTGGAGTTTGGATGGGGGGATTTATTGTGTGGGGAGAATTGGAGTGGGGATGGGGGCGTTTAATGTGTGTGGGTAGAATTGGAGTCGGGATGGGGGGATTTATTGTGTGTGTGGAGAATTGGAGTGGGGATGGGGGTGTTTAATGTGTGTGGGTATAATTGGAGTGGGGATGGGAGGATTTATTGTGTGTGGGGAGAATTGGTGTGGGGATTGGGGGTTTATTGTGTGTGGGGAGAATTGGAGTGGGGATGGGTGTGTTTAATGTGTGTGGGAAGTATTTGAGTGGGGATGGGGGTATTTATTATGTGTGGGCAGATTTGGAGTGGGGATGAGGGTGTTTAATGTGTGTGGAGATAATTGGAGTAAGGATAGGGATGTTTAATATGTGTGGAGAGAATTGGAGTGGGGATGGGGTGATTTATGGTGCGTGGGGAAAATTGGAGTGGGGATGGGGAGATTTATTGTGTGGGGGGAAAATTGGAGTGGGGATGGGGGATTTATTGTGTGTAGGGAGAATTGGAGTGGGGAGAATTGGAGCAGGGATGGGGGATTTATTGTGTAGCGAGAATTTGTAGTGGGGAGAATTGAAGTGGGGATGGGGGGATTTATTGTGTGTGGGGAGAATTGGAGTATGGATAGGTGTGTTAAATGTGTGTGGGGAGAATTTGAGTGGGGATGGGGGTATTTATTATGTGTTGGAGAATTGGAGTGGGGATGGGGGTTTTACTATGTGTAGGGAGAATTGGAGTGGGGATGGGGCTGTTTAATGTGTATCGGGAGAATTGGAGTGGGGATGGGGACTTATTGTGTGAGGGGAGAATTGGAGTGGTTATGGGGGATTTAATGTCTGTGGGGAGATTTGGAGTGGAGATGGGGTTATTTATTGTGTGTGGGTAGATTTGTAGTGGGGATGGGTGGATTTAATGTGCGAAGGAGATTTGAGGACATAAAAAAGCGAAAGAGCAAAGGGGAGATGGGGGCATGTATGAGGAAACAGTACAGGGGAATGGGGGCATATATGAGGAAACAGTACAGGGGAATGAGGGGCATGTATGAGGAAACAGTATGGGGGGCATGTAAGAGGAAACAGTATGGGGGAATGAAGGCATGTTTGAGGAAACAGTACTGGGGAATGAGAGGCATGTATTAGGAAACATTATGGAGGAATGGGGGCATATATGAGGAAACAGTATACAGGATGGGTGCAGACAGTATGGGGAGGGAACGGGAGAGGCCCATTTCCAAAAACCATCACTCCAGTGCTGTTATGGTACTTTGAGTTTTCTAACTGTGCAAGAAGGATAATGGATGGTTAGAATACCTTTGAAAACCCTTGTGCAAGTATGATAGCACAGCTGAAAACATTTTTGCTGATTAGAGAACTTACAAACCTGACCTTCCTTTGAGCTAGTTGAGAATCTGGAGCATTACGTTTGTTGGTTCCATTAAACTCTTAATATGGCCAGAAAAAAAGAACTTTCATGTGAAACTCAACAGTCTATTCTTTTTCTTAGAAATGAAGGCTATTCAATGCGACAAATTGTCGAAAAACTGAAGATTTCCTACTACGGTGTGTAATACTCCCTTCAGAGGAGAGCACAAACAGGCTTTAACCAGAGTAGAAAGAGAAGTGGGAGGTCCCACTGCACAACTGAGCAACAAGACATGTACATTAGAGTCTGTAGTTTGAAAAATCGATGCCTCACAGGTCCTCAACTTTCAGCTTCATTAAATAGTACATGAAAAGCGCAAGTGTCTACATCTACAGTGAAGAGGCAACTCCGGGATGCTGGCCTTCAGGGCAGAATGGCAAAGAAAAAGCCGTATCTGAGACTGGCTAATAAAAGGAAAAGATTAATATGGGCAAAAGAACACAGATATTGGACATAGGAAGATTGGAAAAAAGTGTTATGGACAGACGAATCCAAGTTTGAGGTGTTTGGATCACACAGAAGATCATTTATGAGACACAGAACAACTGAAAAGATGCTTGAAGAGTATCTGATGCCATCTGTCAAGCATGGTGGAGGTAATGTGAAAGTCTGGGGTTGCTTTGGTGCTGGTAAAGTGGGACATTTGTACAAGGTAATAGGGATATTGAATAAGAAAGGCTATCACTCCATTTTGCAATGCCATGCCATACCCTGTGGACAGCGCTTGATTGGAGCCAATTTCATCCTACAACAGGACAATGACCCAAGGCACTCCAAATTATGCAAGAACTGTTTAGGGAAGAAGAAGGCAGCTGGTGTTCCCTCTGTAATGGAGTGGCCAGCGCAGTCACCAGATCTCAACCCCATTGAGCTGTGTGGGAGCAGCTTGACCATATGGTATGCAAAAAGTGCCCATCAAGCCAAACCAACTTGTGGGAGGGGCTTCTGGAAGAATGGGGAGAAATTTCTCCAGATTACCTCAACAAATTAACTGCTAGAATGCCAAAGGTCTGCAAAGGGGGCATTCTTTGAAGAAAGCAAAGTTTGAACAAGAAAATTATTATTTCAAATAAAAATCTTTTTTTCGACCCTTGTCAATGTCAGGACTAGATTTCGAATTCATTTGTCAACTCATTTGATTAATAAAATAAAAGTTTGTGTGGCGCCTCTGATGGTCCAGTAACCACAGAGGTACTGCATCTCAGCCAGAGGTGTGGTACCTCAACTCTCTGGTAAGGAGGGGACAATGTACAGAACTCTAACACTTGCACCCATCACAAGACCTCCCCAGAAGGAACAAGGGGTCCTAGGGGTAGAGGAAATGTGGAAACCATCCGTAGGGCCTGCATCCATACTGACCATCACCAGGTGGAGGGACCAGGTCGCAGTAGGGGAACCGGCCCCTGATCTAGTGAGGAACTACAAGTCCCACCTAGGAACCAAGAGGCTGTCCTGTCTGCAAGTGTGACAGCTACAAGCACATCTATTTTGCTAAAAAGGTAGAAAAAGAGGGTCAAGGGGACAGTGAAGATGTTGCCCGACAGGACACGTGACTACCGGCTCAGGATACTGGGTGTGAGGCACAGGGCAGGAGAAGTGAGAGCCAGCGCAGTGAGTCGGCCAGAAAGGCACATACAAAGGGGGTTCTGGACAAGTGCCCTAAGCTACTGGAGAGTTTGAAGGACCACTGACCTGGAGGACACAGCACCCTGGCTGGGGAAAAACATCCGAACTGTGAGTAAAAGTGTGAAAACTGCACCCTGCTGTGTCCTCACAATTCTTTCCCAGGACACCTGCCCTGCACTACATCCATCACCACCATCTTTAATACTCTAACTGCCCTGGGGACAAAGCTCTACCTGTGGAGAGCGATACCAACTGTGCTGCATCACCATCAGCCCCAGTGGTCCCTTTAGGCAGCATCGGCTATCCCTGGCCGAGTACCACAGGTGGTGTCACGAACATTCCCCTTATCCCCTTCAAGCTTTATTTTCATCATCCCTATTTCATTGCACGCCCGGGGCCATGAACCGGGTCACCACTGCTGTGACCACCCCTTTAAGAAGTGACCAACACGGTTCCGAGTACCCCACAGCCCTAGCGGGCGTCACTTAAGAGTTTTCATGGAAAACACAAAATTACCTGGGTGACCTTAAACTTTTGAATGGTAGTGTATGAGGAGACAAGTATGGTGAACAGGGGGATCTGAGATGAGACAGTATGAGGAAGGAGGGGAGTAGTGTGGGGAGACAGTATGGTGAGGAGAAAAGTGAGTGGGCACAGAATAGGAATTGAGTAGTTGGGGCGTAGCATGCAGGGACAGTGTAAGGGCACAGCCAGGAGGGCACAGTATACCAAGGAGAGGGACTGTGATGAGAGAGTACAGTATAAATACTGGGCCCTATAGGGGACACAGTGTGAGAGGACAGTGTGAAGACGGGGCCAGTATGGAAACGAAAGGTAGTGTAAAGAGCATGTACCAGAAGAGGGACAATATGGGGGTCATATTATGTGCAGACAATATAGTGAGGGGCAATGTTTTATTCAGCAGCATTATAATGACACTTCTATCTTTAAGGCCATCATGTGGAGATTTTCTGCAAAAGAGCGGAGAAGATGGATGTCTGCAGAGACGAGCTGTGGATGAGAAAACTCATCAAGAGGTCTGGGCAAGATGAAGAAAAGAAGGAGAACGACTCCAGAGACGACGTCATCTAAAAAGTACCTGGATGTAAATATTATTTGTGATACTGATTAATTCTCATGTTTTTATTTATGTTAGGAGAATTAAAGGGGATGTCCAGGTTTGTAATGAGTCTGCAGTCATTCTTTGTGACTGCAGACTTCTGAATTCTCACAGTGCGCACTGCACACAGTCAGGATTCTCTTGTTCTGGTGATTTACATACATGCGATCACGTGCTGACTACACATGTGTGGCCACAGTCAATGAAAATGAGCTAAGTGAGGCCGGGCACGTCTAGTCAGAATGTGGTCAGAAGTATACAAATCACATACTTGTGCGACATGACTGTCCATGACAAGGGAGAATCCTAAATTTGTGCAGTGCATTAGTTGTGAAAATTCAGAAGCCTGCAATGTCAGGATTCAGCTCTGCAGGTTCCAGTAGTCATCACATGGACACTTCACTCATATGCAACTTTCATACTTATAGTTTTGTGCCAACGAGCTTCTCTTCTGCTTCTCTCAGTTTTTCACTGAACATTGAGAGCATCAGGGAGAGGAGCTCGTGGGTACATGACTAAGTGCAAATTGCATATGTGCTTGGGGAGGGGGGGCGCCAAACTGAATTCTTGCCCCGGGTGCCAGAACACCTAGATACACCTCTGGGCATAACCAGGAGAGCAGTGGAATTGACATATGAGCAAAAACTGCGCTCTTTTGACATAACAAAAGTTCCTGATTAAAAAAGCACTCCCATCAAAGTTTTTCTCCTTTTCATTTTTTGCAATCATCATATTCTATAGCATTGTTAGCTTACAATTGGCTCATTTTGCCTTTCTACTCAGCTTATTCGTCTGTTTTCTCTTCTCTATGTCGAAACAGAAAGTGTATTGTCCCTGAATGAATCATCTATGTAACGACCGTTATGCTGGTCGCTGCTCGAGAACAGAATACGGCGCTGCTATGAATGACTCAGGGCACAATATGATATTAAACCAACTTTTCTTTATAACTTATGCAAAAAATGACAGAATTTCTCTCCCAACACAATATGGGCCACAACAGCCACAACTCACAGAATACAAGTTATACAGCCTGAGAGACCCCAAGTGCCAGCTTCACAGACAGGAATCAGACTACCCCACAACTATACCACTCCCTCCCTTATCTGTAACGGGCCTACACGGGGTAATACTGTGCCTGTGACACGTGGTCCTCTCAGGAATACAATCTTACACCCGCCTCCCACCTAATTTACAATAAATCACGGGTACCCGTTTTTTCCCAACATATATATATATATATCTCACAGTATATACTCAGTGTATACGCAGTGCACTGTCTTATTGTTGAGTGCTCAGAGTCTACTCTTTCACAATATATGCTTCAACGGTAAATAACTGAATTTGTTACAGATGTCCAGCAGCGGATTAAATAGATATTTGAGCCACCAAATCTTCTGATGCAGATCCAGATAAAGTTCACAAATAATTCCAGGAATATCCCACAGCCAGAATCATGAAGCGCAGGAATCCACACAGTGTCTATTAGTTGTCAGGCAATTCTTAATACAAGAGTGTCCTTAAATAGGCTGTGATTCCTATCTAGCTATCCCTAGCTAACTACACAGTCGGTGACCGGTCACACTTCTCTGTTTACTCACAAGAATAGCTTTCTTGAAATCACACAGTCCCAAACAGGAATGCCTCAAGATCTGGATTCCCCACTCTCCATCACCGCGCTGCTTCTTCTCAAACGCCCAGAAACTCTCTCTGAGGTAACTGTCCTGTTTCCAGAATCTTCTTGTCTTTTTCTCCTGGGTGACCTCTGGTGGCTGAACAAAATTACTGCAACAACATTGTAATTATCCTGTCTATTACTCAAGGGTGACCTCTGGTGGCTGAACACAGTTACTGTATCAACACTGTTTATGATTTTAAAAAAAACATCACCATTTTACACTCCACCCCACTTTCAATTTGGCGTCCCGACAAATGGCTTCTCACAACTCACACGCAACACATACTCATCAGGATTATATCGTATCGGAGGAATTCCGGCTGTGCTCCTCTCTGACCTCCGTAAGCCAGTACCTGTCGGGTTCAACGAAACATTTGTCGTATCTGGTGGAACAGTAACATCAGTGGGCATATCAGGAGTTTGCACTGTCGGACTCTGCATTTCTGAGAGGTCGCCATCACAGTCATCCCAACAGTAACACTCAACATTGCTCGGTTGCACCATCGTTGGATCGGATGACTCAGGGGAACAGACAGGTGCGTCGGATATACACCGCTTTAACCAATTCCGATGCATTGTGCGACGAGGTCCGATACACCCCTCAGGGACCACAGTGTACACACTTCCTCCTGGGAACACCCTTTCCACTACTGTGTAAGGCGTATCCTCCCACCTGTCACTCAACTTCCCTTCTGGACGTGTAACCCGCACTAGCACCTTGTCACCCACCTGGAACTCATCCCCGTGCACTGGTTTTCGATCTCGGTGTGGATGATCCCGTACACGTTCTTTCACTATCTGATGGATCTCTCGCAGTTTTCTTCGGTGGTCCTGGACCCACTCACTGGCTGTACGATACTGCGGCTCATCCGGTACTGTCAGACTCAGCTCTCCGATTTCTCGTCCTGGCCGGCCGAACATCATCGCATAAGGCGTGAACCCTGTAGTGTTATGGACTCTGTTATTGTAAGCCCACATAAGTTCAGGGAGAAACTCAGGCCATCGCCCCTTTTGCCTTTGTTCCAGAGTTCTCAGCATCTGGAGCAGCGTTCGGTTGAATCGCTCACAAGCTCCATTTCCCTGCGGGTGATAGGGCGTCGTCCGTGGTTGCTGAATCCCATAGACCTGCAGCAACTCAGTCATGAGCTGACCCTGAAAACAGGTACCTTGGTCTGAATGCACTCTTTGGGGGCAGCCATACACCGGAATGAAATGTTTACAGATCGCCTCTGCTGTGGACTTAGCAGTTTGATCTTTAGTGGGAATGGCCACAGCAAATTTTGTGAAATGATCGGTCATGACCAGGCATGAGTGATGACCGCTGCTGGAGTACCCAATGGACAGATAATCCACCATTAATACTTCCAGCGGGGCAGACGTCATGATTGTCTGAACTGGAGCTCTCTGTTCTGGAGACTTATTCAATTCACAGGGTCGGCACTTAGCACACACCTCTCTCACGACTTCTTCCAAGCCAGGTGTGTACACAAATCGATGCAACCATCTATACGTCTTTTCAGGTCCAAAATGTGCACCCTGCGTATGAGCCTCTCGGGCAATGTCTGGAGCCATTGAGGCTGGGATCACCACCTGCCAACGGTACCCCAGCTCTGCCGCTATGTAGATCCAGTGATACAGTACCCCTTCCGTTATGGCCAATCGATCCCACTGCCGTAGCAATTTCTGCCCCTCTGCACCCAGCCGAGCTCTCACCCTTCTGTCGGGCCAGGACTTTTGACTCAGCCACTTCTTTACTCGTGACAGCTCGGAGTCTGCATTCTGTAAATCGGCCCACTCCTGACGAGTCTTTCCCAGCAAAGTGGCGACCTGTGTCGCCACCCCACTTAACCGTGCCACATCCACAAACACAGGTAATCGTCTCAGGTCAGGAATCTCGGTATCCTCAAGGTCTTCATCCACAACATGCCGGGGAGTACCACAAGTCACTCGTGACAGTGCATCGGCATTGGAGTTCTCTTTACCAGAACGGAACCGAATCTGGTAATTAAACTTGGACATCCGTGCTACCCACCTCTGCTCTAGGGCTCCCAGCCTGGCATTCTCTAGGTGTGCCAGCGGGTTATTGTCAGTCATCACAAAAATCTCAGAGCCAGCAAGGTACTCTGCAAATTTCTCAGTCATAGCCCACACCAAGGCCAACATCTCCAACTTAAATGAGCTATAATTATCTGGGTTTCGCTCGGTGTCTCGTAGAGACCGACTGGCATATGCAATAACCCGTTCACGCCCCTCCTGCTCTTGGGCTAACACAGCTCCCAGGCCATGGAGGCTCCCGTCAGTGTACAGAATGAAAGGTCGGTCAAAACGTGCATACGCCAACAAAGGTGCCTGCACAAGGGCATCCCGGATCTGATCGAATGCCTGTTGTTGTCGATCTGTCCATTGGATGGGTTCGTTCTTGGGCCCTTGCGCCGTCCCTCTCAACAGCTCATTCAGTGGCTCAGCCACTTTAGCAAAGTCTTTTACAAATCGGCGATAGTATCCGGCTAGACCGAGAAATGCCTGTACTTCTCTCCGGGTCTTGGGTCTGGGCCACCCTTGAATGGCCTCAATTTTACTCGGTGCCGGTTGCACACCCTCAGCCGACACTACATGCCCCAGGTACTCAATCTGCGTCCGGAACAGTTGACATTTTTTTGGCTTGATTTTAAGTCCATTGTCTCTCAGTCGGTGCAACACTTGCCGCAGCTTTTTCAGGTGATCATCGAATGAATTTCCGAATATGATTACATCATCCAGATAGATCAACACAGATTCGAAATTGTAGTCACCCAAGCAATACTCCATCAATCGCTGAAATGTTCCTGGGGCATTTCCCAGTCCAAAGGGCATCTGATTAAACTCGAACAGACCCATCGGCAAGATGAAGGCTGTCTTCTGCTGATCTCGAGCTGCCACGGGCACCTGCCAGTAGCCACTGGCTAAATCAAGCGTAGAGAAATACTTCGCCTTCCCTAGTGCGGACAAGGATTCCTCGATTCTTGGTAATGGATAAGAATCACATACAGTATGTGCATTCAGCTTGCGGTAATCAACACAAAACCGTATGGACCCATCCTTCTTCCGTACCAATACGACTGGTGCGGCCCAAGGACTCTGACTCTGGCGGATCACCCCATTGTCTAGCTTTTGCGCTATCATCCGCTAAACCTCTTGATAGAGGTTCGGCGGGATCTGACGATATCTCTCTCGAATCGGAGGGGTATCTCCTGTGGGTATTTCGTGTTCCACTGCCTTTGTGCAACCAAAGTCTTCATCATCCCTGGAGAAAGCAGCCTGATATTCCCACAGTGTATCCTCCAGCCTGCGCGCCTGCTCAAATGTTAACTGGGACTCATCCACCCCCATAATCTCCATGATCTTCCTGCCATTCCACGCAGGTGTGGGGGACTTTTCGGTTGTCGTCTGCATTGACAGGGTCCAGGCAGTCCTGCGGTCTGCTCTTAGTGTAAACTGACTTTTGGGAATGACTCTCTCGCCGCACACATAAACATCAGCCAGCTTGGTGCCTGCCGCCAGAGTCATCTCATGATCTTGCAGATTCAAGCACCTTATTGGTACACTTCCATATCGTACAACGGCCACTGTTCGGGCTACCATTAGACTATCCGTGTCTTCTGACCGACTGGTCGGTTCCAGAATCACCTCCACACCATTCAGTTTTCTGTGTGTCCCTACCGGCATCAATACAAGCTTCTCTTGACCCGGACCGATCACAACAGCAGACCCGCGTGGGACATACACCGCTCCCACTGTTCTTCCTTCTGCCGAACTCTTCTGAATGCCGCATGAACGGACCACCTGCTGTAGGACTCTCTGAGTGACTTTGTGGGGCGTCACCCGCTTCCAATAACGCGGACCATCATGTTCAAACAGAAGGGAATCCAGCTCTCTCAGGATGTTCATTCCCAGAACCACCGGAAGGTTTGGTCTCGCCTGCGTCGTCACGAGCACCACTCCCTTGGTCCCCAACTCCTGACCACACAGCTGTACCTTCATCCACGCAATGCCTGCCACTGGGATTTCCTCATTATTGGCAGCCTTCAGTTTTAATAAATGTCCCGACTCCGGTTTGACAGTCCCTTCGAAGTGTGCCTTAAAAAACTTCATTGGCATCGTAGTCACCTCCGACCCGGTATCCACCAGACATGCCACCTTCATGCCTGCAAACTGCACCTCCAAAGTGGGACTGTCCTCAATCAGATCCTCAGAACAGACATTGGGCACTGATTTTCGTTCCTGCCCCGCCAAATGCCCAACTACAGCGAGGGCCTCTCTTTTACTCATGATGAAGCTTCATCTGCCAGCTTCCTCTGGCAGTCTCGCTGCAAATGACCAAATTCCCTGCATCGCCAGCATTGCACCGGTCTTCTTGCCCAACCTCTGAATGGCCAGGGTCTTATAGCAGTCGACATATCCCTTGAGGTATAGGGTAACCGCCCATGCAATGGAATAGAGGGGTTAGGCGGTGCCGGGTACATCGGAGGTGTTTCCCGAACCTGCATCTGCTGCATCTGCTCTTCCAGGCTTTTCACGGTTTTCTGTAAAGCTGCCAGCTGTGTCTGGATGGGATCTGGCCCCGGCCCTTGTGTATCAGCCACTTGCAGGTTACTCCTCTGCAGAACGGGCTTCACTTCTAAGGTCCGTGCTACTGCTTCTTCCTGAATTTCAGCATATGTAATACCAGGAATACTTTGAGCTTTCAGCAACAATTCACTCCTTAGTGTCTCACTTTGGATCCCCTCAATGAACTGATCCCGAAGAATGCTGTCAACCTCGGCCTCAGCACCCACAGTAACAGTTGACTTCCTTTTAACCTCCTGATGCAGCTCCTCCAATGCTATAGCATACTGGATCAGACTTTCTCCGTCTCTCTGGGTCCGAGCGAAAAACTGTACTCGCAGTTGCCCTGCCGCTGCCACGTGATCAAATGCATTTTTCAATATCCGAATGATGTCATCAACTGTTCTTCGCTTATCCTCGGATTTCAACAAGACAACTTTGCGGGCATCCCCCTCCAAAGCATTCAGCGCGACTTCTGGCTGCAGTCGGGGGCTAACACCGAGCAAGGCAATGGCATTCTTTAACCTGCCTTCCAAATCACTGAGCAGCAGATTGTATCCATCAAACTTGACCAGATGATTAAGCAGCGCTCCCGTGGCAGAGCAACCCACTAATCGATCTCTACCAGAAACAATGGGGGAAGGGGGGTGAATAATTACAGCAGGAGCGACAGCGCCTTCTGTTCCATCAGTAACATCCATAGCGAGCACCGTATCCTGCCAACTACGCCAAAATGTAACGACCGTTATGCTGGTCGCTGCTCGAGAACAGAATACGGCGCTGCTATGAATGACTCAGGGCACAATATGATATTAAACCAACTTTTCTTTATAACTTATGCAAAAAATGACAGAATTTCTCTCCCAACACAATATGGGCCACAACAGCCACAACTCACAGAATACAAGTTATACAGCCTGAGAGACCCCAAGTGCCAGCTTCACAGACAGGAATCAGACTACCCCACAACTATACCACTCCCTCCCTTAACTGTAACGGGCCTACACGGGGTTACACTGTGCCTGTGACACGTGGTCCTCTCAGGAATACAATCTTACACCCGCCTCCCACCTAATTTACAATAAATCACGGGTACCCGTTTTTTCCCAACATATATATATATATATCTCACAGTATATACTCAGTGTATACGCAGTGCACTGTCTTATTGTTGAGTGCTCAGAGTCTACTCTTTCACAATATATGCTTCAACGGTAAATAACTGAATTTGTTACAGATGTCCAGCAGCGGATTAAATAGATATTTGAGCCACCAAATCTTCTGATGCAGATCCAGATAAAGTTCACAAATAATTCCAGGAATATCCCACAGCCAGAATCGTGAAGCGCAGGAATCCACACAGTGTCTATTAGTTGTCAGGCAATTCTTAATACAAGAGTGTCCTTAAATCGGCTGTGATTCCTATCTAGCTATCCCTAGCTAACTACACAGTCGGTGACCGGTCACACTTCTCTGTTTACTCACAAGAATAACTTTCTTGAAATCACACAGTCCCAAACAGGAATGCCTCAAGATCTGGATTCCCCACTCTCCATCACCGCGCTGCTTTTTCTCAAAACGCCCAGAAACTCTCTCTGAGGTAACTGTCCTGTTTCCAGAATCTTCTTGTCTTTTTCTCCTGGGTGACCTCTGGTGGCTGAACCAAATTACTGCAACAACATTGTAATTATCCTGTCTATTACTCAAGGGTGACCTCTGGTGGCTGAACACAGTTACTGTATCAACACTGTTTATGATTTAAAAAAAAACATCACCATTTTACATCTACACCTCCTGACCCAGCTGCTCCTCCTCCCCCTGACAGGAACTTTTGCAGAGACTTATGACTCACACAGGGAAAATTGATCTTGTTTCTACATAAAGCTTAGAAGGACTCAGCTAGTCTGTTTTATTCATGTGATGTCATAGACCTAATGGAAAAGAGAAGAATAAGTTGGGTAGAAAGGAAAAATGAGCAACTGTAAGTACATAGTGCTACATAATATGATTATTGCAATATATTAAGAGGATAACAATTTTGATGGGAGGAGGAGTGCTTCTTTAAGGAAGTTTTCACATGTGGAACATTTGTGGCATATTAGAAGAATACAAAGAAATACACTGAGAGATTTCCACATGAACAGTCACTTCTCTATTATTCACAACAAGCACCATTTTTAGCAGTGGACCAACATCTATCAGACATTTGTGCAATTATCCTTTCGATATGCTGTATATATTCAAGATAGGATAATCCAATAGCAGTTCATCTTACTTTTTTAACTGTTCAGAAAGCCTGAAGAAGTAACAGTGGTGGGAACTTAAGCTCTGGGGCTTTTCCAGTTGCCAAAAACAAGTAGCCTGTAGTTTGCATCCATCTTGAGATCTGGTTGGGAATATACTGTCTGTCGTCATAGACCATAGAAAATAGACAAACTGCAGATATTTCCACTGGGACAGCTCCAAAATAATGCTATTATTAAATCCAGGTTGCATATAGTTTCTTTAAATGGAAACTATAGTTAAAACTGTTTTAGAACACTAAAGTATTGTGGTCTTCAACAATTTAAAGGGGTTCTTTGTGATTAGAAAAATATGTCTGCTTTCTCCTGAAAACAGTACCACTTTTGGCTAAAGGTTGTAGGTGGTATTCCAGCTTACGTCTCATACATTGCAATGGAGGTGAGTTGTATTACCAGGCACATCCTCTATAATACTGTAGAACTGTATTTTTTAAGAAGTCAAACATGTTTGTTTTTTCTAATCCCGAGCAACCAATTTAAGGATTTCAGTTTAGAATACCTTGGGAAGAACTATAAAATCTGTTGCCAATTTCATATCTATGTTAACAGGAGAAAGTTATGCTAATCTAATGTGACCTTAATGTGACATCATGAATGACATCAAGCTGCTGACTCCAGGCTGGCCAGATATTTATTTTTTATGCCATCAGGCAAAACAATATTTTTTAGTTCTATTAATTTATTTTCAAAACTAAATAGCAGATTTTTTTTAATGCTTTAATTCATTTGGAAAAGCAAGTTTTAAAAGATTTTGCACAATTTCCTTATCTGCCACATGTCTCTGTTATGCCACTTTTTCAGTTTTCTATGATTTTGTATAAGATGGAAATTATTTCTATTTTCTTTCTCATCTTCAAATTGCAAATCATGTTAAACAGCTGATTAAAACAACCTGAGATTAAAGTTGTAGCTTTTAATAAGAGCTAGTTCTATTTTGAATATCGGCACATACATTAAATATTATGTATTATAGTCACCGATTTGGTTCAGGTCATTGTGGAGTCCAATAAGACACACTAACATTACAAAAAATAATCACATTTTCTTCTATAATTTCTTGAGCTACAGTATTCATACCTCCTGCCAAGGAAATTCTACAAACTGCTATATACTTAATGGTAAATGTTATTTTAACACTTCTTTCTGGCCTCCAACCTAGAATTATATTGCTTATTTTATTAGCTCATTAACCACCTACCAAGTTGCGTTATTAGATAGTTCATTCCATGTGATATGTTTTATAATTGGCCTAAGCATCACATCAGTGCTTAATTATGAAAAAGTAATTTTCTATGATTGACAATTATGTGCGCAATGATGATTTTCTAATGCTGTATTTTAAGATATCAATATTAATGGTGCCACCTCGTCAGTATATAGAACATTACTTATGCTGATTATGCAGCTAGCTGATCGTTCACAGAAGCGTCAAGGAGATCCTATGTATTAATGCTGAAATCCTTCATTATGTAATCAGAAACCTTTATCTTATATTTTATTGTAGACTTTGTATTAAATGAACAATTCTTACTTTGATTCTGCAGTAAATCTGTCATTTTTGGAAGAACAGTAATCACTAAAAGTCAACAAATCATAGATCATTTCCTCCTGTTGAGAAATTGAAGTTATCATTTTTATTTTGGTTTCCTTAGCTCGGTGAAAATGTTAAGGCATTTCAAATCTACTAAAGCTAGCTGTGAGCATTAACTGGAATTAAAGAAATCATCTAAGGTAAGTCAACTAAAAACAAATGTAATATTTTCATATAAATTAAATCCCTTATATAAACCTACAGTATTCCATCTGTATTAATAATTTCAGAACTAAAGTTTACTAGGTTTTATTGGACAGGCTCTTTAATGGACTGTTTTAAAAGCTTGCACCGATATTCTTCTTTTACATTGAATATTGTTTGCCCACTGTAGGTGGCCAAACCCCATGCCACATAATTTTTGTAATATCAGGATATTTAATTTACTGTCTTGTAAATGACTAGTTTATACAGCCAATTGTAAAAGCTTTGCTATAAACCTTGTTTTGTTCTAAACTAATATTATGTATAGTAAAATTTGAAAGGGAAGAATACCATGAGGAAAAGCCTAACCGCTTTACCCCCAATAGTGGTTTGCACGTTAATGACCGGGCCAATTTTTACAATTCTGACCACTGTCCCTTTATGAGGTTATAACTCTGGAACACTTCAATGGATCCCAATGATTCTGACAATGTTTTCTCGAGACATATTGTACATCTTGATAGTGGTAAAATGTCTTTGATATTACCTGCATTTATTTGTGAAAAAAAACGGAAATTTGGCGAAAATTTAGAAAATTTCTCAATTTCCCAATTTTTAATTTTTATACAATTAAATCACAGAGATATGTCACACAAAATAAAATACTTAATAAATAACATTTCCCACATGTCTACTTTACATCAGCACAATTTAGGAACCAATTTTTTTTTTTGTTAGGGAGTTATAAGGGTTAAAAGTTGACCAGCAATTTCTCATTTTTACAACACCATTTTTTTTAGGGACCACATCTCATTTGAAGTCATTTTGAAGGGTCTATATGATAGAAAATACCCAAGTGTGACACCATTCTAAAAACTTCACCCCTCAAGGTGCTCAAAACCACATTCAAGAAGTTTATTAACCCTTCAGGTGTTTCACAGAAATTTTTGGAATGTTTAAATAAAAATGAACATTTAACTTTTTTACACAAAAAATTTAGTTCAGCTCCAATTTGTTTTATTTTACCAAGGGTAACAGGAAAAAATTGACTGCAAAAGTTGTTGTACAATTTGTCCTGAGTATGCCGATACCCCATATGTGGGGGTAATCCACTGTTTGGGTGCATGACAGAGCTCAGACGCGAAGGAGCGTCATTTGACTTTTCAATGCAAAATTGACAGGAATTGAGATGGGACGCCATGTTGCGTTTGGAGAGCCACTGATGTGCCTAAACATTGAAACCCCCCACAAGTGACACCATTTTGGAAAGTAGACCCCCTAAGGAACTTATCTAGAGGTGTGGTGAGCACTTTGACCCATCAAGTGCTTCACAGAAGTTTATAATGCAGAACTGTAAAAATAAAAAATCTTATTTTTTCACAAAAATGATCTTTTTGCCCCCAATTTTTTATTTTCCCAAGGGTAAGAAGAAATTGGACCTTAAAAGTTGTTGTCCAATTTGTCCTGAGTATGATGATACCTCATATGTTGGGGTAAACCACTGTTTGGGCTCATGGCAGAGCTCGGAAGGGAAGGAGCACCATTTGACTTTTCAATGCAAAATTGACTGGAATTGAGATGGGACGCCATGTTGCGTTTGGAGAGCCACTGATGTGCCTAAACATTGAAACCCCCCACAAGTGACACCATTTTGGAAAGTAGACCCCCTAAGGAACTGATCTAGATGTGTTGTGAGAGCTTTAAACTACCAAGTGCTTCACTACAGTTTATAATGCAGAGCCGTGAAAATAAAAATTCTTTTTTTTTCCCACAAAAATTATATTTTAGCCCCCAGTTTTGTATTTTCCCAAGGGTGACAGGAGAAATTGGACCCCAAACATTGTTGCCCATTTGTCCTGAGTACGCTGATACCCCATATGTGGGGGGAAACCACTGTTTGGGCGCATGGAAGAGCTCGGAAGGGAAGGAGCGCCATTTGGAATGCAGACTTAGATGGAATGGTCTGCAGGCGTCACATTGCGTTTGCAGAGCTCCTAATGTGCCTAAACCATAGAAACCCCCCACAAGTGACCACATATTGGAAACTAAACACCCCAAGGAACTTATCTAGATGTGTTGTGAGAACTTTGAACACCCAAGCGATTCACTACAGTTTATAATGCAGAGCCGTGAAAATAAAAAATCCTTTTTTTTACACAAAAATAATTTTTAGCCCCCAGTTTTATATTTTCCAAGGGTAACAGTGTAAATTGAACCCCAAAAGTTGTTGTCCAATTTGTCCTGAGTATGCTGATACCCAATATGTGGGGGAACCACTGTTTGGGTGCATGGCAGAGCTCGGAAGGGAAGGAGCGCCTTTTGGACTGCAGACTTAGATGGATTGGTCTGCAAGCATCACGTTGCGTTTGCAGAGCCCCTGATGTATCTAAACAGTAGAAACCCTCCATAAGTGACCGCATATTGAAAACTAGACCCCCCAAGGAACTTATCTACATGTGTTGTGAGAACTTTGAACCCCCAAGTGTATCACTACAGTTTATAATGCAGAGCCGTGAAAATTAAAAATCCTTTATTTACACAAAAATTATTTTTTAGCCCCCAGTTTTGTATTTTCCCAAGGGTAACAGGAGAAATTGTTGTTGTCCAATGTGTCCTGAGTACGCTGATACCCCACATGTTGGGGTAAACCTCTGTGCGCACTGGAGAGCTCGGAAGGGAAGGAGCACTGTTTTACTTTTTCAATGCAGAATTGGCTAGAATTGAGATCGGATGCCATGTCGCATTTGGAGAGCCCCTGATGTGCCTAAACAGTGGAAACCCCCTAATTATAACTGAAACCCTAATCCAAACACACCCCTAACCCTAATCTCAACTGTAACCCTAACCACACCCCTAACCCTGACACACCCCTAACCCTAATCCCAACCCTATTCCCAACTGTTAATGTAATCCAAACCCTAACCCTACCTTTAGCCCCAACCCTAACTTTAGCCCCAACCCTAACTTTAGCCCCAACCCTAACCCTAACTGTAGCCCTAACCCTAGCCCCAACCCTAACCTTAGCCCTAACCCTATCCCTAACCCTAACCCTAGCCCGAACCCTAGCCCTAACCCTAACCCTAGCCCTAACCCTACCCTAACCCTAACCATAGCCCTAACCCTAACCCTAGCCCTAATAATAATAATAATAATTTTTATTTATATAGCTCCAACATATTCCGCAGCGCTTTACAACTTATAGAGGGGACTTGTACAGACAATATACATTACAGCATAACAGAAATCACAGTTCAAAACAGATACCAGGAGGAATGAGGGCCCTGCTCGCAAGCCTACAACCCTTTGAGGAAAAGGGGAGACACGAGAGGTGGATGGTAACATTTGCTTTAGTTATTTGGACCAGCCCTAAACCTAACCCTAATGGGAAAATGGAAATAAATACATTTATTATTTTTTTTAATTTTTCATAACTAAGGGGGTGATGAAGGGGGGTTTGATTTACTATTTATAGCGCGTTTACTAGCGGATTTTTGATTGGCAGCCGTCACACACTAAAAGACGCTTTTTATTGCAAAAAATGTTTTCTGTGTTACCACATTTTGATAGCTATCATTTTTCCATATTTTGGTCCACAGAGTCATGTGAGGTCTTGTTTTTTTGCGGGACGAGTTGATGTTTTTATTGGTAACATTTTCGGGCACGTGACATTTTTTGATCGCTTTTTATTCCGATTTTTGTGAGGCAGAATTACCAAAAACCAGCTATTCATGAATTTCTTTTTGAGCGGGCGTTTATACCATTTCGCGTTTGGTAAAATGGATAAAGCAGTTTTATTCTTCGGGTCAGTACGATTACAGCGATACCTCATTTATATAATTTTTTTATATTTTGGCGCTTTTATACGATTAAAACTAGTGTTGAGCATTCCGATACTGCAAGTATCGGGTATCGGCCGATACTTGCTGTATCGGAATTTCCGATACCGAGATCCGATATTTTTGTGATATCGGGTATCGGGTATCGCAACAACATTAATGTAATAATGTGTAAAAAAGAGAATTAAAATAAAAAATATCGCTATACTCACCTGTCCGACGCAGCCGGGACCTCAGCGATGGAACCGGCAGCGTTGTTTGTTTAAATTTCGCGCTTTTACTTGGTTACGTGAAGTCCCGGCTTGTGATTGGTCAGGGCGGCCATGTTGCCGGGACGCGGACCAATCACAGCAAGCCGTGACGAAATTACGTCACGGCTTGCTGTGATTGGTCCGCGTCCCGGCAACATGGCCGCCATTAACCAATCACAAGCCGTGACGTCACGGGAGGCTGGACATGCGCGTATTTTGAAAAGCGCGCGTGTCCAGCCTCCAGTGACGTCCCGGCAACATGGCCGCCATTAACCAATCACAAGCCGGGACGTCACGGGAGGCTGGACATGCGCGTATTTTGAAAAGCGCGCGTGTCCAGCCTCCCGTGACGTCACGGCTTGTGATTGGTTAATGGCGGCCATGTTGCCGGGACGCGGACCAATCACAGCAAGCCGTGACGTAATTTCGTCACGGCTTGCTGTGATTGGTCCGCGTCCCGGCAACATGGCGCCGTGACCAATCATAAGCCGGGACGTCACTGGAGGCTGGACACGCGCGCTTTTCAAAATACGCACATGTCCAGCCTCCCGTGACGTCACGGCTTGTGATTGGTTATTGGCGGCCATGTTGCCGGGACTCGGACCAATCACAGCAAGCCGTGACGTAATTTCGTCACGGCTTGCTGTGATTGGTCCGCGTCCCGGCAACATGGCCGCCCTGACCAATCACAAGCCGGGACCTCACGTAACCAAGTAAAAGCGCGAATTTTAAACAAACAACGCTGCCGGTTCCCTCGCTGAGGTCCCGGCTGCGTCGGACAGGTGAGTATAGCGATATTTTTTATTTTAATTCTTTCTTTTACACATTAATATGGTTCCCAGGGCCTGAAGGAGAGTTTCCTCTCCTTCAGACCCTGGGAACCATCAGGAATACCGTCCGATACCTGAGTCCCATTGACTTGTATTGGTATCGGGTATCGGTATCGGATTGGATCCGATATTTTGCCGGTATCGGCCGATACTTTCCGATACCGATACTTTCAAGTATCGGACGGTATCGCTCAACACTAATTAAAACTATTTTATAGAAAAAATAATTATTTTTGCATCGCTTTATTCTGAGGACTATAACGTTTTTATTTTTTCGCTGATGATGCTATATGCCAGCTCATTTTTTGCGGGACAAGATAATGTTTTCAGCGGTACCACGGTTATTTATTTCCGTCTTTTTGATCGCATGTTATTCCACTTTTTGTTCGGCTGTATGATAATAAAGTGTTGTTTTTTGCCTGTTTTTTTTTTTTTACGGTGCTCACTGAAGGGGTTAACTAGTGGGACAATTTTATAGGTCGGGTCGTAACGGACACGGCGATACTAAATATGTGTACTTTTATTGATTTTTAATTTAGCTAAAGGAATGTATTTATTGGAACAATATTTTTTTATTATTATTTATTTAGGATTTTTTTTTTTTTTTTTACACATGTAATTTTTTTTTTTTACATTTTTACTTTGCCCCATGGGGGGCATCACAGTAAAGTGACAGATCGCTGATCTGACACTTTGCAGTGCACTGTGTCAGATCAGCGATCTGACATGCACAGCAGGGAGGCTTCCCGGCGCCTGCTTTGAGCAGGCGCTGTGAAGCCACCTCCCTGCAGGACCTGGATGCAGCCCTGCAGCCATTTTGGATCCGGGGCCTGCAAGGAGGAGACGCTCGGTACAAGGTGAGCAAATTGTCTTGTACCGATCGTCTCAGGGAAGCACGCAGGGAGCCCCCTGCCTGCGTGATGCTTCCCTGTACCGCCAGAACACTGCGATCATGTTTGATCACAGTGTGCCGGGGGTCCGTGACCTCTCCTGGCACATAGTGCTGGATGTCAGCTGCAATAGTCATTGACTATATGTGTGGATATGGAGATAAAGTTATAATCAAGGCTCAAGCTGAGTAGTGTATAGAACAGGACAGGTAGATAATGATATGTATTTGTTAAAATTAAGTATATATAACCTTGCAGCGAACAAACTGAGATGCGCACCTGATGAAGTGTGTGCACTCTCTTCTTTGACCTGTAACTTTCCCAAACCCCTCCCACTCACCAACAGCTTCACACATAAGCACCAGCACAATCTCCTGTACATGGCATTGCAGGGAAATGAAATAATGCACAAAGCACCATCACACCAGCCTTAACAATAAAGATGATACTCTACCTCCCTCACTGACATGCAGGTACGGACTGGGGCTGAAATTCATCAGTGGCATTTGAAATCACACACATGTTGTCCCCATGAACCAGATGAGATATAGTACTAATATTACCCTGGATGGAGGAAGGAAAAATTTTCTACAAGACCAATATTTCTAATGATACCCGGGGCTGCTGGGGTAAGTGATGGAATCAGTGACTTTGTGCTTCATCACAACTCTTAACAGTATGGGTATCTTGAGAACACCGATTCTTTTAACAACATAGCAGACCAGGCGGCCCATGACCAGAAAGGCCCTTCTGGAATTTGCCAGAATTGCCAGGTGGCCAGTCCGGCCCTGCTGACATGCATGATGACATGGATCAATGGATGGGGAGAGACCTGAATTTGAAGAGTCTCTGTACTATTAGTATAAGGCCATGTTCACACTTTGCGGGTTTTACCATGGATCCGCGGCGATTTCCATGTAAACCCTATGGAAACCGCAAACCACTGTGCACATGCTGTGGGAAAAACCGCACAGAAACGCAGCGGTTTACAACCCGCAGCATGTCACTTCTTTGTGCAGAATCACTGTGATTCTGCACACATAGGAATGCATTGAACCGCTTACTTCCCGCATGGGGCTGTGCCCACGATGCGGGAAGTAAGCGGATAATGTGCAGATGGTACCCGGGGTGGAGGAGAGGAGACTCTCCTCCAGGCCCTGGGAACCATATTGTGTGTAAAAAAAAAGAATTAAAATAAAAAATAATGATATACTCACCTCTCAGCGCTGCACGCGGCCGTCCGGTCTGGGTTGCTGTGCGAGCAGGGCCTGAGATGACGTCACAGTCAGATGACCGTGACATCATGGTCACATGACCGTGTTGTCACGAAGGTCCTTCTCGGCACAGCATCTTTGGAACCGGACCGCCGCGTGCAGCGCCGAGGAGATCGGGACATCAGAGGGTGAGTATATAACCAATTTTTATTATTTTTACCATTACTATTGATGCTGCATATTGCTGCATATGCAGCATCAATAGTATAGGAGTAAACCCGCAGCGGAAACCGCAAAACAAACCGCGATAAATCTGCAGGGATAACCGCAGCGGTTTTGCCCTGCAGATTTATCAAATCCGCTGCGGGAGAACCGCAGAGGACGCCGCAAAGTGTGCACATAGCCTTATGAAGACTACGTCTTAAAGGGGATTTGTTAGCAAGTTCTTGCTATGTAAGATGAGGACAGTATGGGGTAGGGGTTTAAACACTGAACTTAATGATATGTCACATATCCGGCTGTGTGGTGTTATTTATTTAGACTGAAGATTTAGTTATCTATGATTACAGTGGTATACAGAGATTTGGTGCCAATGATGTCTGAACATCACCATGGTTTCTGAACATCATGGTGCCAATGATGTCTTAACAGTTTTAAATTAAAGTTTATGATGCTGATTAAGAATATGACTTTGGTTTTCGTAAGCCTATAAATTGAAATGCAAAATAATTATATGGGATAATTCATTACCTAAGACACTGTTAAAGAGTCAGAAGACCAAAAGCTGCTGCATTTGTTATCACACACAAGTTACATAGGGTAATGCAATATTTTCATGGATGAATTATCTCAAAAACTAGAACCAATTCAGCAAATGTAATTTTATTTTAATTCAGCACCCTCAAGATATCCTAAATCCATTCAAAAAACCTTGGCACCAGAAAAAACTTTTATGGAAACCTGTGTTATCATTGCTCGGACTACAGCAGCTGCAGCAGCAAATGAGCCCTAGTGTGACTCTGACCTCTTCTGTGATAAGTAGTGTTGAGCATTCCGATACCGCAAGTATCGGGTATCGGCCGATATTTGCGGTATCGGAATTCCGATACCGAGTTCCGATACTTTTGCGATATCGGGAATCAGGATCAGAATGCATATTCATGTGTAAAATAAAGAATAAAAATAAAAAATAGGGATATACTCACCGTCTGTTGTGCCCTGGTTGTAACCGCTGCAACCGGCAGCCTCCGTTCCTAAGAATGAGCGAGTGAAGGACCTGCGATGACGTCGCGGTCTTGTGATTGGTCGCGTGAGCGGTCACATGAGCGGTCACTCGACCAATCACAAGCCGCCACGTCATCGAAGGACCTTCACACGCTCATTCTTAGGAACGGAGGCTGCCGGTTAACACCGCTAGGTCCAGGGTCCGCTGGAGGGGTGAGTATATCCATATTTCTTATTTTTATTCTTTATTTTTTACATGAATATGGATTCCAGGGCCTGAAGGAGAGTTTCCTCTCCTTCAGACCCTGGGAACCATCCAGGATAGCCTCCGATACTTGTGTCCCATTGACTTGTATTGGTATCGGCCGATACTATCCGATACCGATACTTTCAAGTATCGGAAGGTATCGCTCAACACTAGTGATAAGCAACTCATTGTCTATAGACAATGTACACAGAGAACCTGGTGTGGACAGGGTTAGCTTTCTCAGCTCTGCTGCATTGCTAAATCTAAAAACTCTGATTATGCAAGAGCGTAAGCATCCAGTAAACTAAGTGATACACGGTTGGATTCAGGGTCTCACAACCTACATCCGCTGCTTTCTGGTGAGGTAGCAAAAATCTGCTGACAGATTCCCTTTAATAGGCTTTGCCATACAGCAATGACAATTGCTTAAAATCAGCAACCTGATTAAATAGCAACAAATAACTGAATGTGTGGCATTTCCCTTTAAGGCTGGGTCTGCAGGGAGAGCTGGAAGCATTCACAGAAGCAGAGTGAGCTCTGCTGAATGGAGTCCTGCCCAGCTGCATGGCAAGCCCCGCCCACCCATGTGACAAGCCATGTGCCCCACATCTGCGTATAGAGCCACAAAGTAAAGGGAGAACCTGACATGACATCACAGGAAATAATGAGATTCTCTGCCAGAGATCATGTGACCAAAAGAGCAGCTCAGGTTACAGCAGGGTTTGACAAAACAAGGTATTTAGTGAATTGCTTATCTATGGCAGTTAGATGTAGCAGAGCTAGCCCCATCGTGGGACAAATGGATTAAAAGCATCTCTGTGAAAAGGTGAGGAATGGTGTTATTTGTTTTTTTTTACCTCTTTTGCAGATGACAAGGGCATCAGAGGAATGGGCGAGGTTGTAAGTATGGTTTAATTAAGAATATTAAAGGAGTCTGTCTTTCTTTCAAGTAAAGGACTTTTTCTGGGTGTCTGTGTTTTTTTACAATATGACTACGGGGTTAGTAATGGGGGCATCTTATTGACGCCTCTCCATTGCTAACCTCGGGTCTTGATGCCACCTGACAATACAAAGGTGAAATCAACCCCCCCAACTATTTCCCCACTTGCCACCGTTACAGGGCAAGTGGGAAGAGTGAGGCTAAGTGCCAGAATTGGCATATCTTAGAGATGCGCCTTTTATGGGTCGGCTGAGAGCTGATGTTTTTAGCCTGGGGGCAGTATCCATGGCCCCTTCCTAAGCTATTAATATCAGCCCATAGCTGTCTGCATAGCCTTTGCTGTTTATTAATTATAGGGGGACCCGATGTCATTTTTTGGGGGGTTCCCCATTTTAATAGCCAATAAAGGGTAAGTATACCGTTGTGAGCTGATATTAATAGCCACACCATTTTTTTTCCAAAAAATAATCTTTTATTCAATACATGTACAGTAAGCTGCACATACACTGTACTAATTGTATTTGTCACAGAAATATATATATCTACCTATTCTATTTGTATTTACTGTATGTAATTAGTGATGAGCGAGTGTACTCGTTGCTCGGGTGATCTCCGAGTATTTGTTAGTGTTCGGAGATTAAGTTTTCATTGCATCAGCTGAATGATTTACAGCTACTACCCAGCCTGAGTACATGTGGGGGCTGCCTGGTTGCTAGGGAATCCTCACCTGTAATCAAGCTGTCTAGCAGCTGTAAATTATTCAGCTGCGGCAATGAAAACTTAATCTCCGAACACTAACCAATACTCGGAGATCACCCGAGCGTGCTCAGGAAAACCTCAGCAACAAGTATACAGGCTCATCACTATACGTAATCCCTCTCTTCTATCCTGTCGGCTCCTGCAGTGATTTTACAGTACAATGCACATGAATTGCAGGCTTTTCTTGTATCTATCTATCTATGCACTATGAATACATATATACAGTATATGTGTGTGTGTCACTAACATCTATATATCTATGTATTCTATGAGTATATATCTATTCTATTCTAACCTGTTACTCTGTGATTTTACAGTACATGGCACATAAATTGCCAGCTTTTCTTGTATCTTTCTATCTGTGCAATATAAATATATATATATATATATATATATATATATATATATATATATATATAAATATATGCACTGCTCAAAAAATAAAGGGAACACTAAAATCCCACATCCTAGATGTCACTGAATGAAATATTCCAGTTGAAAATCTTTATTCGTTACATTGTGGAATGTGTTGAGAACAATAAAACCTAAAAATGATCAAAGTAAATCACAAGAAATATCCCACGGAAGTCTGGAGTTGGAATGAAGTTACAGGCTGATCCAACTTCAGTGGAAATGCCTCAAGACAAGGAAATGATGCTCAGTAGTGTGTGGCCTCCACGTGCCTGTATGACCTCCCTACACCACCTAGGCATGCTCCTGATGAGGCTGCAGTTGGTCTCCTGAGGGATTTCCTCCCAGACCTGGAATAAAGCATCCGCCAACTCCTGGACAGTTTGTGGTACAATGTGACATTGGTGGATGGTGCAAGACATGACGTCCCAGATGTGTTCAATCGGATTCAGGTCTGGGGAATGGGCGGGCCAGTCCATAGCTTCAATGCCTTCATCTTGCAGGAACTGCTGACACACTCCAGCCACATGAGGTCTGGCACTGTCCTGCATTAGGAGGAACCCAGGGCTAACCGCACCAACATATGGTCTCACAAGGGGTCTGAGGATCTCATCTCGGTACCTAATGGCAGTCAGGCTACCGCTGGCAAGCACATGCAGAGCTGTGCCGCCCTCAAAACAAATGCCACCCCACACCATTGCTAACCCCCTGCCAAGCTGGTCATGCTGAAGGATGTTGCAGGCAGCAGAGCACTCTCCATGGTGTCTCCAGACTCTGTCACATCTGTCACATGTGCTCAGTGTGAACCTGCTTTCATCTGTGAAGAGCACAGGGTGCCAGTGGCAAATTTGCCAATCCTGGTGTTCTATGTCAAATGCCAATCATCCTGCACCATGTTGAGCTGTGAGCCTGCTGGATGTCATTTTTCAGGGCTCTGGCAGTGTTCCTCCTGTTCCTCCTTGCACAAAGGCTCAGGTAGCGGTCCTGCTGCTGGGTTGTTGCCCTCCTATGGCCCCCTCCACATCTCCTTGTGTACTGGCCTGTCTCCTGGTAGTGCCTCCAGCCTCTGGACACTACGCTGACATACACAGCAAACCTTCTTGCCACAGCATGCATTGATGTGCCATCCTGGATTAGCTACCACTACCTGAGCCACTTGTGTGGGTTGTAGAGTCTGTTGCATGCTACCACGAGTGTGAGAGCACAAACAACATTCAAAAGTGACCAAAACATCAGCCAGAAAACATTGGTACTGAGATGTGGTCTGTGGTCCCCACCTGCAGAACCACTCCTTTATTGAGTGTCTTGATAATTGCCAATAATTTCCATCTGTTGTCTATTCCATTTGCATAACAGCATGTGAAATTGATTGTCAAGCAGTGTTGCTTCCTAAGTGAACAGTTTGATTTCACAGAAGTTTGATTTAATTGGAGTTATAGTCTTTTGTTTAAGTGTTCCCTTTATTTTTTAGCAGTATATATATATACATTTCTAAAAATATATTATATATATTTATATATTTTATATATTATATTTATAAATTTTAAAAATGTAAAAAAGAAAATATATACAGTGCCTTGCGAAAGTATTCGGCTCCCTGGAACTTTTCAACCTTTTCTCGCTGCAAACATAAAGATACCAAATGTAAATTTTTGGTGAAGAATCAACGACAAGTGGAACACAATTGTGAAATGTAACGAAATTTATTGGTTATTTTCAATTTTTGTGAAAATTCAAAAACTGAAAAGTGGGGCATGCAATATTATTTGGCTCCTTTACTTTCAGTGCAGCAAACTCACTCCAGAAGTTCATTGTGAATCTTTGAATGATCCAATGTTGTCCTAAATGCCTAATGATAATAAATATAATCCACCTGTGTGTAATCAAGTCTCCATATCAATGCACCTGCTCTGTGATAGTCTCAGGGTACTGTTTGAAGCACAGAGAGCATCATGAAGATGAAGGAACACAACAGGCAGGTCCGTGATACTGTTGTGGAGAAGTGATTTGGATACAAAATGATTTCCAAAACTTTAAACATCCCAAGGAGCACTGTGCAAGTGATCATATTGAAATGGAAGGAGTTTCATACCACTGCAAATCTACCAAGACTCGGCCGTCCCTCTAAACTTTCAACTCAAACAAGGAGAAGACTGATCAGAGATGCAGCCAAGAGGCCCATGATCACTCTGGATGAACGGCAGAGATCTACAGCGAGTTGGGACAGTCTGTCCATAGGACAACAATCAGTCGTACACTGCACAAATCTGGCCTTTATGGAAGAGTGGCAAGAAGAAAGCCATTTCTCAAAGATATCCATAAAAAGTGTTGTTTAAAGTTTGCAACAAGCCACTTGGGAGACACACCTTGTGGCTTTTGAGGTTGTCTATTGTGGAATATTAGAATCATTATCTACTTGTAAACGTCGTCTTCTTTTCAGCTTCAGCTTTTTTACTGATAATGTTATGACTGTATCAAGAATTTGTTGAAATTTCATTGACTCTATTCTTCCCTCTACCCATGAAATGTTCAATGTGCTATTGGCTACAACACAATGCCAAAGCATGATTTATCCACCCCCATGCTTAATGGTTGTCGAGATGTTCTTTTCCTGAAATTCTTTGCCATTTTTTCTTCCTACATACATTTGATGAATGTGACTAAAGAGTTCTATTTTCACCTCACAGCTCCATAGGACTTATTTCTAAAATTCATCAGAGTTGTTTAAATGTTCTTTGGCATATTTTTTATGCTGAATTTTATGGAGAGGAAGTAGGAGAGGCTTTCTTCTGATGACTCTTTTATGAAGGCTATTTTTGTGCAGGTGTCTCTGAACAGTTGAACAATTTACCACAACGCCATAGTTTGCTAAATATTTAATAAGATCTTTTTTCAGTCAAGTGGGGTTTCTGATTTGCCTATCTAGCAATCCTATGATCAGATCTCACTGAAATTTTGTTTGGTTTTCCAGACCTTATCTTGACCTCCACTGTTCCTGTTAACTTCCATTTCTGAATTACATTTCACACTGAGGGAATGGCGATTTGAAAACACTTTGATATCTTCTTAAAGCCTTCTCCTGCTTTAAAGAACTCCTCATTTTGAATGTCAGAGTATGAAGCAGCTGCTTAAAGGAACCCAGGGCTGCATTGTTTATTTACAAGGTTAGAGGAAGCTCGATTTTTATAAAAGTGGGAAATTTCCATCACCTGCCCTTTCTTAAACCCTTCACCCTCTGAGCTTTTTTCTGTTTTGCATTATGGTTTTTCGCTCCCCTCCTTTCCAGAGCCATAAATTTTTTATTTTTCCATCAATAGGGTTATTTTTCGCAAAATGAGTGGTACTTTTGAACAAATCCATTGGGTTTACCATGTTGTGCACTAGAAAAACGAAAAAAAAAAACAAGTATGGTGAAACCGCAAAAAAGTGCAATCCCACACTTGTTTTTTGTTTTGCTTTTTTGCTAGGTTCACTAAATGCTAAAACTGACCTGCCATTGTGATTTTACAGGTCACTATGAGTTCATAGACACCAAACATGTCAAGGTTCTCTTTTATCTAAGTGGTGAAAACAAATTCCAAACTTTGCTAAAGAAAAAGTGCAAATTTCCGATACCCGTAGCGTCTCCATTTTTCATGATCTCTGGTTGGGTGAGGGCTTATTTTTTGCATGCCAAGCTGACATTTTTAATGATATCATTTTGGTGCAGATACATTCTTTTGATTGCCCGTTATTGCATTTTAATGCAATGTCGCGGCTACCAAAAAAACATAATTCTGGCATTTTACTTTTTTTATTGCTACACCATTTAGCGATCTGGTTAATCCTTTTTTTATTGATATATAAAGGGATTCTGAATGTGGCAATGCCAAATATGTGTATGTTTGATTTTTTTTATTATTATTTTATTTTGAATGGGGCAAAAAGGGGGGTGATTTCAACTTTTATATTTTTTTAATTTTGTTATATTTTTAAAACATTTTTCTTTAACTTTTGGCATGCTTCAATATTCTCCATAGGGGATGAGAAGCTGCCATAGCCGGATCGGCTCTGCTACGTAGAGGCGATTAACCCCAAGTCCTGGAAATGGATTGTAATAAAAAATATATAGAAATAAATAATGAAATAAATTAATAATAAAATAGTTAATAATATATACATTAATATGAAAAAGGGGACAGTATAATGTATAGTATAATGTAAAGATAAAAATGCCTTTACTGGGGATGAATTGGCAAAGACATATGCACTGTGTGCAAAAGAGTGCCTGCACACACAGAATATAACAATAACAATTAATAATTAAAAACAGGATTGGGATCAATCTATTAATACTAAAGTGCAAAGGGGACTAAAATCCTATGAAGAAATTGATTAAATAATCACAGTATAAGTAAATCCCAGAAGATACCAAAATAATATTATATATATATATATATATATATATATATATATATATATATGTATATATATATGTATATATATTTATATATAAAGTAGTCACTTGGCAGACAAATAATGGTCTAATGCATTCAATGTATAAGAGAGCAATGTAACTTCTTATCAAATCATGTGATTCACAGACCCATACAATGGTACAGGGGATCAAACATAATAGTCTCGAAAATGAGCATTACCTATCAAAGAGGTGTAGTGGTGGTCCCAAAAAGAAGAGGTGTGGTGCACACCCCGACCCGCGTTTCAGATGGAAAGGTGTGGAGATGCTCAGTGACACTGCTGATGGTGATGGTGCTGTCACATCTTCTATTTGCAGGGAGGCAGGTGGCCCTGTTGATTGTGAGGAAGAGAGGAAAAAGCTGAGATTGCAGCAGTAGAGGGAGGAGGCTCAGATCTATCATGCTTTTTAAGGTGGGTACTCCACTTCACTTTTTACTTCGAATTCAGATGCCTCACCTTTCAGGTGGTTCTCAGGTTCCAAACATTTATGCCTCGCTTCAGGCTCTGATGTACAAACCTTTTGTGTCTTATTGTTAGCACAATGGCTGAAGAAATATCAAGCCAGGGATCTCTTTTGAGCTGGCTTTGATTTTCTGATTTCCTCAGCATGGTGGGCAGTAGCAGCTGAAATACTGGCTAAGGGCCGCCCACTGTGCTCTTACACCTTGCTCCCTCTTTTGCTGTGCTGCTGAGGCAGTGTGACTATTTCCTCTTTCTCCAAACTGTACAAGTCATTAGGATGGCTATCACGCCATGTGAGATCTAGGACTTTATCATACCTCGCATCATCTTCCACCAACTCCTCATCCTTTCAGGTCTGCACACTGAAGAAACAGGCAGTTTTCAACTGTGTTTCGTAATCCTATGAGATATGCTGCGGTGGTGTGCTGACCATGTCCCGTAGCTTCCCAATTATTTATCCAATAACATAACAAGGGGTTGGGCATCAGTGCACTCAGTGTCTTCCACTTCTGGGGCAGGGACAGGTGGATCAGAACCCCAGCTAGCAGACTCCCCAAAAAGCAAAAGATGGATGGAAGCCTGAAGGCCAAGGTCCTGAGGTGCCAACTCTGTGCATTATGCAGGATAGCAGGTAAAAGATATTGCAAAGAAACTGTTATGGACTGACCTGGGTTGGAGTAGTGGTATTGCAGTATTGTTAGGGGCAGCATTGGCAGGTAGCATAGTCAGGATGAGCCAAGGATCAGTACACGGTAGCAGCAGTATACTCTGGAATGATGCAGCAGATGAAAGGGTAGCTTGAATAAAGGCTAAGAGCTCAATAATCTCACAAGGAAGTGCAATGCCAGATTTAAGTAGAGTGTTCAATTAGGAGATAACAGGGTGGACTCAATTAGGATGGAGACAATCAAAATAACAGAGGTACTGGTATGTGGGTTAGCAAGGAACTGTCCGGCTAGCTGACTAGCTGAGAGGGAAGACATGCCGCCTGGTGCACAAGAGCTGCAAGGTTTGTGTCCTTACAGGAACTGGGGGCACTCTCAGCCATCCCATCTAACACCACCAAAACATGTTTTGGTCCCAACATTCATGTAGTGATACTCAGCCCTAGGGTTGAGCTAAACGGATTGGACAAATTAAAAAATCGCCAACTTTCGGCAAAGTCAGGTTTCATGAAACCCGACCCGATCCCAGTGTGGGATCGGCCATGCGGTCGGCGATCTTCACGCCAAAGTCGCGTTTCGTATGACACATTCAGCGCCATTTCTCAGCCAATGAAGGAGGACGCAGAGTGTGGGCAGCGTGATGACATAGGTCTCGGTCCCCACCATCTTAGAGAAGGGCATGACAGTGATTGGCTTGCTTTCTGCGGCGTCACAGGGGGTATAAAGGGGCGTGCACACCGACCGCCATCTTACTTCTGCCAATCTTAGCATAGGGAGAGATTGCTGCAGATTCATCAGAAGAAGGGCTATAGTTAGGGAGGGAAGGTTAACCCCCAAACCGCTTGTGCTGTAGCGATTTTCACTGTCCAACACCACCTTTTTTGGCAGGGACAGTGGAGGCTATATCTTTGTGCATCAGCTCTGTAGCTTATTAGGCTGCCTTATAAGGCTCCCTGATAGCTGCATTGCTGTTTGCACCCCTGCTGTGCAAACCAACTGCTTTTTCAAAAGCAAAAATCCTGTTGCTCCTTTCTGCAGTTATCTTGTTTATTTGTCCACACTAGTGTTGAGCATTCCGATACCGCAAGTATCGGGTATCGGCCGATATTTGCGGTATCGGAATTCCGATACCGAGTTCCGATATTTTTGTGATATCGGAAATCGGAATCAGAAGTTCCCAGTGTATGGTTCCCAGGGTCTGGAGGAGAGGAAACTCTCCTTCAGGCCCTGGGATCCATATTCATGTGTAAAATAAAGAATAAAAATAAAAAATAGGGATATACTCACCCTCTGACGCGCCCTGGTTGTAACCGCTGCAACCGGCAGCCTCCGTTCCTAAGAATGAGCGAGTTTAGGACCTGCAATGACGTCGCGGCTTGTGATTGGTCGCGTGAGCGGTCACATGAGCGGTCAAGCGACCAATCACAAGCCGCAACGTCATCGAAGGTCCTAAACTCCTCATTCTTAGGAACGGAGGCTGCCGGTTACATCGGTAAGGTCCAGGGGCTGCCGGACGGGTGAGTATATCCATATTTTTTATTTTAATTCTTTATTTTTTACATGCATATGGATCCCAGGGCCTGAAGGAGAGTTTCCTCTCCTTCAAACCCTGGAAACCATCCAGGATACCTTCCGATACTTGTGTCCCATTGACTTGCATTGGTATCGGGTATCGGTATCGGCGATATCCGATATTTTTTGGATATCGGCCGATACCATCCAATACTGATACCTTTGAGTATCGGAAGGTATCGCTCAACACTAGTCCACACTGCAGCAGTCCTTTTTGTTGCTGCCATACTTGTCTTGAGATCATTATAGGGAGATAGAAATTGTACTACAGTCCTTGGATTTTTTTCAGACATCTTCCAGCCACTTTCTGCCACTTACATTGTGTTGTGTTACACACTTCGCCTGAGTTGTGGTGCTGTCTCCCCCCCAAAAAAGGGAGATTCAAATTGTCACAAAGTGGATATATGTCAGTTCTGTTAGTTTGTCGTGTATCAGCCAGCCACTTGCTGCCACTCACATTGCGTTGTAAAATACACTGGGCCTGAGTTTGGTTTCAGTCTCCCCCCCAAAATAGTGAGATTGAAATTCTCACAAAGTGGATATACCTCAGTCCTCTTAGTTTGTCGTGTATCAGCCAGCCACTTGCTGCCACTCACATTGCGTTGTAAAATACACTGGGCCTGAGTTTGGTTTCAGTCTCCCCCCAAAAAAGTGAGATTGAAATTCTCACAAAGTGGATATACCTCAGTCCTCTTAGTTTGTCGTGTATCAGCCAGCCACTTGCTGCCACTCACATTGCATTGTAAAATACACTGGGCCTGAGTTTGGGTTTTGTGTCCAAAATAAAAGGGAGATTGAAATTCTCACAAAGTGGATATACCTCAGTCCTCATAGTTTGTGGTGTATCAGCCAGCCACTTGCTGCCACTTACATTGCGTTGTTTTACACACTGGGCCTGAGTTGTGGTGCTGTCTCCCCCCCAAAAAAAAGGGAGATTCACATTGTCACAAAGTGGATATACGTCAGTTCTGTTAGTTTGTCGTATATCACCCAGCCACGTTCTGCCACTTACATTGTGTTGTAAAATACACTGGGCCTGAGTTTGGGTTCAGCCTCCCCCCCAAAAAAGTGAGATTGAAATTCTCACAAAGTGGATATACCTCAGTCCTCTTAGTTTGTGGTGTATCAGCCAGCCACTTGCTGCCACTCACATTGCGTTGCAAAATACACTGGGCCTGAGTTTGGGTTCTGTGTCCCAAAAAAAAAGTGAGATTGAAATTCTCACAAACTGGATATATACCTCAGTCCTCTTAGTTTGTGGTGTGTCAGCCAGCCACTTGCTGCCACTCACATTGCATTGTAAAATACACTGGGCCTGAGTTTGGGTTCTGTGTCCAAAAAAAAAAAGTGAGATTGAAATTCTCACAAAGTGGATATACCTCAGTCCTCTTAGTTTGTCGTGTATCAGCCAGCCACTTGCTGCCACTTATATTGTGTTGTGTTATACACTGGGCCTGAGTTGTGGTGCAGTCTCCCCCCAAAAAAAGGGAGAATTAAATTCTCAACAAGTTTATATACACCTTCTACCTTGTTTTATAGTACCATATAACAGTTGTTATTTTGGTTAGATTTTCCCAAAAATGAGGAAGTCTGGTGGAAGAGGCCGTGGGAGGTCCTTGCCAGCTGGTACTGACAACACACAAGTACTGGCTACACAAGGCCTCAAAGGCTCCCTTATCTGGGAGTAGGAAAACTGCTTTTAAAGCCGGAGCAGCAAGAAAAAGTTTTGACTTTCCTTGCTGACTCAGCCTCTAGCTCTTTCGCCTCCTCTTCAGAAAGTTCCAAATATAAAAGCAGCGAGTCGTCAGTGGATGCTCCCGGTCAGGAACAAGTCGCTTCCTTGTATTCTTCACCCAAAACAACAGTGAAGGATGCATCAGGCGACACAACAGGTTACTCCATGGAGCTCTTTACACATACCATGCCTGGGTTAGAAAGGGAAATTGTTAACAGCCCATTACAAGATGAATCAGACATGTTGTGCACTGATGCACAGCCACAGCTAGATTATTATGCTGTTCCATTGACTCAGATCACTTCATTGCCCTCGCAGTGTACTGAGCCAGAAACTGACCCTGATGAGACTATGGTGCCCCATCCCGAACGCTATAGCACCTTACACGGTGACACAGAGAAAGGTGCACATGACATTGAAGAGGAGGTGAGAGATGACCCAGTTATTGACCCAGATTGGCAGCCATTAGGGGAAGAGGGTGCCACTAACAGTAGCTCAGAAGTGGAGGAGGATGATCTGCAGCAGCCATCTACATCGCAACAGCTTTCATCTGGCAGGCCCGTCTCAGGCCAAAAACGTTTGTCAACCAAAAAAACAGTTTTAGGACAGTGTGGCCATCCGGTGAAAGTAGCACAGCGTGCAATGCCTGAAAAGGTATTCCATAGTAGGAATAGTGGAGTGTGGCTATTTTTTAACCAAGATCCGAATGATCAGTGCAAAGTTATCTGTAAGAAATGCTCAAAGACCTTTAGCTGAGGGAAGAATCCCCAAAATTTAAATACAATGTGCATGCGTAGACATTTAACCAGCATGCACTTGCAAGCCTGGACTAACTACCAAATGTCCCGTACCGTTGGTGCACCTGCTCAGAATGAAGGTAGTCAGCAATGCTACATTGCTTCCCTCACTGTAAGCCCACCGGTTAGGACACCACCAGCAGCAAATGTGGAGGTATCGTCGCAAGGCCAAAGCAGTCAGGGAATCACAAGGTTTTTGGTAGGAAACACTGTATGTAGGTCAACATCAAGAATACCATCACCAACCCTCTCTCAATCCGCCATGCCCACCACCACCACCGCTAGTCCCACCATATGCAGCTCTCCAGTCCAGCTCACCCTACAAGAGACTCTAGTTAGGACAAGAAAGTACTCATCCTCTCATCCGCGTACACAGGGTTTGAACGGCCTCATTGCTAGACTAATCTCGTTAGAGATGATGCCCTACCGGTTTGTTGAAAGTGAAGCTTTCAAAGACCTGATGGCCTATGCAGTACCACGCTGTGACCTACCCAGTCGGCACTTCTTTGCGACAACAGCCATCCCAGCCCTCCACCAGCATATCAAAGACCGCATTGTCCATGCACTGAGGCAATCAGTCAGTGGAAAGGTGCACCTCACAACAGATGCATGGACAAGTAGGCATGGCCAGGGACGTTACGTGTCCATCATAGCGCACTGGGTCAACGTGGTGGATGCAGGGTCCACTGGGGACAGCCATAATGGGACAGTTCTGCCTAGCCCACGGTCTAGGAAACAGTTGGCTGTAGGCGTTTGCCACCCCTCCTCCTCCTCCCCCTCCTCCTCCAGAAGCCAAAGCTCGTCCACAGAGCGCAGTCGCATGACCACTCCATCGGCAGCTGCCAGTGTTGCACACGAGGTAACCCATTATCGAACAGCTAGTGGTAAGCATCAGCAGGCTGTGTTGCAAATGAAGTGTTTGGGTGACAACAGACACACCGCGGAAGTTCTGGCCGAGTACTTGCAGCAAGAAACTCAGTCATGGCTGGGCAGTGTACATATTGAGGCAGGCAAGGTAGTCAGTGATAACGGAAGGAATTTTATGGCTGCCATAGCTCTTTCAGAACTGAAACACATACCTTGCCTGGCTCACACCTTGAACCTGATGGTGCAGTGCTTCCTGAAAAATTATCCGGGGTTACCGGCCCTGCTCCTGAAAGTTCTAAGACTTTTCTCGCACGTCCGCCAGTCGCCCATACACTCCAGCCGTATGCTGAACCATCAGCGATCGCTGAATCTTCCCCAGCACCGCCTAATAATCAACGTTGCAACAAGGTGGAACTCCACACTGCACATGCTTCAGAGGCTGTGAGAACAGAGGTGTGCTGTAATTTATTTGTGGGAGGATACACATACATGGGCAGGCAGTTGGATGGCAGACATGGAGTTGTCTGGTGTGCAGTGGTCGAAGCTACAAGACCTCTGTCAAGTCCTTCAGTGTTTTGAGGAATGCACATGGCTGGTAAGTGCTGACGACGCCATCATGAGCATGAGCATCCCACTAATGCATCTGCTGATGCAGTTTGACGCACATTAAGGAGCAGGCGTCTACAGCCGAGTATGAGGGAAGCCTTGATGACAGTCAGCCATTGTCTGCTCAGGGAACTCTCCTGGATGAGGTGGCGGACGAAGAGGAGGAGGAGGAGGATGATGGGGATGAATATTTATGGGAGGAGGATGCTTCACAGGGGGCAATAGAAACTGGTGGTGTTGCAAGGTCAGGTACAGGGTTTTTGAGGGACACAAGTGATGTTGATTTGCAAGAAAATGCTCCGCAACCCAGCAGAAGCAGTGAATTGACACCTGGAACATTGGCCCACATGGCTGAGTATGCCTTGCGTATCCTTAAATGGACCCCCGCATTATCAAAATGATGACTGATGACAATTACTGGTTGGCCTGCCTCCTGGATCCACGATATAAAGGAAAATTACAAAATATCATGCCACATGAGAACCTTGAGCGAATATTGACTACCAAACAAGCAACTCTTGTAGACCGTTTGGTTCAGGCATTCTCAGCACACAGCAGCGGTGATGGTTCTAACACAAGGCGTAGTGGGCAACATGGCAGAGGTGTTAGAGGTGCACAAATCCGAAGTGGCTTTGGACAGAGGGGTTTTATGACCAGGTTGTGGAGTGATTTCGCAATGACCGCTGACACAACAGGTACTGCTGCATCGATTCAAAGTGACAGGAGACAGCATTTGTCCAGTATGGTTACAAACTACTTTTTTGCCCTTATCGATGTTGTCCCTCACAATCAAGGCCCCTTTGATTACTGGGCATCTAAAATAGACACCTGGCCTGAATTGGCAGAATATGCATTACAGGAGCTTGCTTGCCCAGCTGCTAGTCTGCTATCCGAAAGAGTCTTCAGTGCGGCTGGTTCAGTACTGACCGAAAAAAGGACATGTCTGGCTACCCGAAATGTCGATGACCTAACCTTCATTAAAATGAACCAATCATGGATTTCCAATTATTTGGCCCCACCTTCCCCTGCTGACACGTAGCTTGCCTGAAAAATGTCTTGCTTTTGGCCTCCTCTTACTGACTGCTCCAATTCCTCCATTTGTAGCTGCTGAATGTCCACCATAGGCCATTTTTATACCTCCCTAAATGGGCTGACTCCCCCCACAGGGCCGTGGTCACCAATTGGCGCAAACACCCGTGCGAGTGCCATTTGCCTGGACAGGTGGGTGTGCCCACTCTTCGGCGATGGCACTGGCACAGGGTCCCTCATAGTACAATGAAGTGTCTCTGACGGTGGTGGTGCACAACCAACATCAGACACACCGTCCTAATATGAGGGGCCATGTGCCAGTACCGCAGCCCACGAGAGAGTGTTCCCCCCCAGCTCGAACAGTGCTCTACCACTTGCAATACTTACCTCTCCCTGCTCCACCACTGTGTAGTCTGTGCTGTTAAATCCTTCAATGGCACTGCCAATACAAATTTGTTGAAATTATAGATGATAGTTAAAATATACAGGGGCCCTGGTCTCCATTTATACCAGTTAAAACGTTGCACCTACTACCACTGTCTGCTACTGAGCAGAGGAGCCCACCCCTGTACCTAGCTATGCCACCTGGTTCTTTCTGAAAAAAAAAATTGGCAGACATTTAGCCTACTTTATTATTAGGGCCTACTCACTGTGTCAGCCACTCCTTACAATTGTCCTCCGCTGAACCAAGCAATGCCGCCTGGTTATTCCTGTTACCAATTTTGAACTGCATTTAGCCTACTTACTTTTTTGGGCCTACTAAGTGTGTCAGCCACTCCTTACAATTGTCCTCCGCTGAACCAAGCAACGCCACCAGTTTAGTACTTTTACCAGTTTTGAACTGCTTTTAGCCTACTTTCTTATTTGGGCCTACTCACTGTGTCAGCCTCTCATTACAGTTGTCCTCCACTGAACAAATCAATGCCGCCTGGTTAGTCCTGTTACCAATTTTGAACTGCATTTAGCCCACATTATTATTTGGGCCTAGATCTGTGTTTCCCCCTCATCCTGCCCATTGCCCAGCCACTGCTAGATGAGTCCGCTGGTACATTGACCCAGACCACTACATTCCCCTTGCACTCTACACAGCCAGAATCTGACCCTGCTGAAAGTCAGGTTCCCCTTCCCGCATACTATACCACCTTACACGGGGACAATAGGAAGGTGCAGATGAAAGCGCAGGTTCCTTCATCAGGTGGGGGGGCATAATCGTTGACGACGTCACTGGCACAGGGCCCCTCATAGTACGCAAAAGTGTCTCTGCTGGTGGGAGACGCCACTGCCGTCAAACACACCGCCGTACTTTGAGGGGCCCTGTGCCAGTGCCAATGCGAACGAGTGGGCCCCCCTGCTTGCTCAGAATCACAGCACTTGCAAAGTTGAAATACTTACCTCTCCCTGCTCCACAGCCGTGATGTATTACGCGTTTCCTGGGCCCACGGAAAACTTGAGCCAGCCATAGCCCCCCACAACTTTAGCCAAATAAACCCCAGTTTTCAATGCCTAACTATTATTATAAAGTAAATTAAGATTGACAAGCTTCAGTAATAAGAATTGATGTTTTTGGCATTAAATTGGCACTGTAGGTGTTTTCCTGTCCTCCACTCTCTGCCGACTTTGATTCCCCATTGACTTGCATTGGGTTTCGTGTTTCAGTCGGCCCCCGACTTTTCGCAATAATTGGCCGATTTCACCCGACCCGACTATTCACAAAGTCGGGTTTCGCGAAACCCGACTCGATCCCAAAAAAGTAAAAGTCGCTCCACCCTACTCAGCCCTACAAAATGATGCAGAAAGACCTGTGATTAGTGTTGAGCATTCCGATGCTGCAAGTATCGGGTATCGGCCGATACTTGCTGTATCGGAATTCCGATACCGGGATTCCGATACTCTTGTGGTATCGGGTATCGGGTATCGCAACAACATTAATGTTAAAATGTGTAAAAGAGAGAATTAAAATAAAAAATATCGCTATCCTCACCTCTCCGACGCAGCCGGGACTTCAGCGAGGGAACCGGCAGCGTTGTTTGTTTAAAATTCGCGCTATTACTTGGTTACGTGAAGTCCCGGCTTGTGATTGGTCAGGTCGGCCACGTTGCCGGGACGCGGACCAATCACAGCAAGCCGTGACGAAATTACGTCACGGCTTGCTGTGATTGGTCCGCGTCCCGGCAATATGGCCGCCCTGACCAATCACAAGCCGTGACGTCACGGGAGGCTGGACACGCGCCCATTTTAAAATGAGCGCGTCCAGCCTCCCGGCTTGTGATTGGTTGACCGCGGCGCAACCAATCACAAGCCGTGACGTCACGGGAGGCTGGACACGCGCCCATTTTAAAATGAGCGCGTCCAGCCTCCCGGCTTGTGATTGGTTGACCGCGGCGCAACCAATCACAAGCCGTGACGTCACGGGAGGCTGGACACGCGCCCATTTTAAAATGAGCGCGTCCAGCCTCCCGGCTTGTGATTGGTTGACCGCGGCGCAACCAATCACAAGCCGTGACGTCACGGGAGGCTGGACACGCGCCCATTTTAAAATGAGCGCGTGTCCAGCCTCCCGTGACGTCACGGCTTGTGATTGGTCAGGGCGGCCATATTGCCGGGACGCGGACCAATCACAGCAAGCCGTGACGTAATTTCGTCACGGCTTGCTGTGATTGGTCCGCGTCCCGGCAACATGGCCGACCTGACCAATCACAAGCCGGGAATTCACGTAACCAAGTAATAGCGCGAATTTTAAACAAACAACGCTGCCGGTTCCCTCGCTGAAGTCCCGGCTGCGTCGGAGAGGTGAGTATAGCGATATTTTTTATTTTAATTCTTTCTTTTACACATTTATATGGTTCCCAGGGCCTGAAGGAGAGTTTCCTCTCCTTCAGACCCTGGGAACCATCAGGAATACCGTCCGATACTTGAGTCCCATTGACTTGTATTGGTATCGGGTATCGGTATCGGATTGGATCCGATATTTTGCCGGTATCGGCCGATACTTTCCGATACCGATACTTTCAAGTATCGGACGGTATCGCTCAACACTACCTGTGATATGTGTGCATCAAAGGAAGGCAGTTTACTTGGGCATATAGCAGGCACAGAACGATCACATCCCATCCCTGCAACATCTACACCAACAGCAGGAGCTACACCAGCACTATTACAGCCATGTCTATGTCCCATATTTCATGCTGTCATCAATTTTTTTAAATGGTTTTAGGCACACTACTCCCACAGACACTGGTGTAGTGTATACAAAATTATACACTACTCCCCCAGACATGGATGCAGAGTTGAAAAAATTGGTTTTACACACTGTACTATCACAGATATGGGTGCAGAGAAAAAACAATTTTTTTTTGCCAATGCTCCCACAAACACAGATGCAAAGTGTAAAAAATTTCAGGGATGTTTTAGGTTGTCATTATGATTTAAAAAGAGAAAACACATTAATTTGACAATAAATGGCTTCACCCAACCACTAACCATGAGTGGAGAAAAAGTTTTGGTGCTATCATTCATATTCACTGAAAAAATGCCAAGAAAGCAAAAAGTCTGATGGGGTATGTAACCTGTATATAGAATGTCATGAATGAATATCTCTACTTGTTCCTGGTATTGTGTATATGATCCGCAAACAATGAAGTCTATTTCTAATTTTAAAAGTGCACTCTCTGTTAAATCACACCCCTAAATCACACCATTTTTTTTTACTTTTGCTGATATTTATCACGGATTAGAAACTAAGGGAAGAAAACCCGAAAGTGGACCCTCTGGGTCTCGGCTCCAGAGCCCTTGAGGACGAGCGGACCTTATAGAGCCACCCCCTATACAGGGAGCGTTAGGAGCAGGCCCAAAGGAGATGGAACCACAACTGCCGGAGCCAAAGGGACGATTGAAACAATTCGAAGATATGCGAAAAACGGGAAAACAAAGAAGAAACTGGAACTGAGGGTGGCTGGAGGCTGGAAGCTGGAAAGGAAGAGAAAAATAAACAAAAGGTAAACGGTGGTTATACTAATGGACTACTGAGACACAGGGAAGAAAATAGGACAAGGAAAGGACAAGGAAAAGGAACGGAAGGGACAAGACTACAAGGGAAAAGGCTACAAACAGACTAGCAAAAAGGGGAAAAGGCACTGAGCTAGCAAGTGGCAGCAGAGACAGGGACCTGGGGACGAAGAGGTACTCCTGGGAAAGGCAGGAACCACTACGACGAAGATACACAGGCATCTTACCTGTGTAAATGCCAAACAGAAATACCTCGTGGGCACCGCCATGTTGGGGCGGAGCCACCGGGTCATGACCTCCCAGAACCCCAAGGGGCAGAAGAAGCGCTACGGCGCATGCGCGAACCGCCGAAGTGCCGAGAGCCCGAGAAGCTGGGCGAAATGCAGTGAGGGAGAACATCAGGAGCGCACCATCCGGGCAAGTAAGTATCTGAGGGCATGACAATATTTTTGTTGAAAAAGTAACAATTCTAGTGGAAGTGATCATAAGAGTTTTTATCTGACCGATCGGAGTGGGGAAGTGGGTTCATTAGGGGTCCTGTTACCTTATTCTATTACCCGTTCCTTTGCTTGAGGGTGGGGGGGTCCATTAACTTCATCTGCCTAGAGCACCAGAATACTTTGCTCAGGCCCTGGGTAGAGGTCTGGTACAGGGAGTTGCAATGAACCGATGAATTATATAGAGATAGCTCATCAATAATAAAAGGAAAGACAACCTTTTTAATACTAAGAAGAATTAAAAAGAATTTGCTGTTATTACTTTAATATCTGATCAATTTTTCCACAATTTAATGTTGTTAATCTTTAATGCTTGCTTTAGTCATTCAAAATCTTTTGTAATAACTGCGGTCTTGCTAGAAATGAAATAAACAGAAGTAAGGGTACCATCTCACAGTGGCACTTTGGTCGCTACGACGGTACGATCCGTGACGTTTCAGTGATATCCATACGATATCGCTGTGTCTGACACGCAGCAGCGATCAGGGACCCCGCTGAGAATCGTACGTCGTAGCAGATCGTTTGGAACTTTATTTCGTCGCTGGATCTCCCGCTGTCATCGCTGGATCGGTGTGTGTGTGACACCGATCCAGCGATGCGTTCGCTTGTAACCAGGGTAAACATCGGGTTACTAAGAGCAGGGCCGCGCTTAGTAACCCGATGTTTACCCTGGTTACCATCGTAAATGTAAAAAAATACAAACAATACATACTCACATTCCGGTGTCACGTCCCTCGCCGTCTGCTTCCCGCACTGACTGTGAGTGCTGGCCGGAAAGCAGGGCACAGCGGTGACGTCTCCGCTGTGCTCTGCTTTTACTTTACGGCCGGCACTCACAGTCAGTGCGGGAAGCAGACGGCGAGGGACCTGACGGACACCGGAATGTGAGTATGTACTGTTTGGTTTTTTTTACATTTACGATGGTATTCAGGGTAAACATCGGGTTACTAAGCGCGGCCCTGCGCTTAGTAACCCGATGTTTACCCTGGTTACCCGGGGACTTCAGCATCGTTGGTCGCTGGAGAGCTGTCTATGTGACAGCTCCCCAGCGACCACACAATGACTTACCAACGATCACGGCCAGGTCATATCGCTGGTCGTGATCGTTGGTAAATCGTTTAGTGTAACGGTACCCTTAGTCATCTTATCACATCCTACTGTTGGAAAGTCAGTCACTTAACAATTAAATTAATGTCAGATCTAAATGCTGAGTACACATTTAAAGATTCTCTTCTATTAAGTCGAGAATGAGTTCAACTTAAAAATCATATAAATTGGCAATAAAAATGGTTTCTTAGCGCTTAGCTTTGCTTATCTACAACAAATAAGGCATTGTTTATTTCAGCAAGGGAATAAGCTGATATTTTGTACCGCTGAAACTGCATTTTAAATACAAAATGCTCAAAATGGTACACATTGAAGCTGTTAAGTTTATCTTTACGATTGTGACTCATGGTTTCTTTGCGACTTCATTTAATAAAGCTTTGCTCCCACTAAATTGATATAGCAGTTTAGATAAACTTTATGAAATAGAAAATAGTCAATGAAATCTCTTAGCTGTTTTAAAAAAGCACCATTAGTGCAATATTTATGTAATATTTTTCTGTATTCACTAAATATTTAAATATTTATCTATGCATAAAAATATTTGTATGTATGTACGTATACTGTAGCAAAGCCAGGTGGGGTAGGGTTAAATCCTAGTACTACAGGTTCTGATTAGGCTCTCCTGAATAGCTATGACTAGAACCTGGCCATGTTTACACTGGTCGGTCAGTTGGGAAAGCTGAGCAGAGTGGGTTGTGTTGGAGTTAGAGAGACAAGCCGGAATTTCACTGAGAAGAGACTGCACAAGCCATGTGCACCGTCTGCAATTTTCACTATTTGCTACAGGTGATAGCTGTTTTGTGTGACTGAACTGAGAATAGCTCAGACATGTCTTTTTTAGTGCTTAGGTAAGGCTAGGGATTTTATGTTTATAGTTTTGTTTTGGTACTGTTCAACCAATGGAAATAAACACTCTATAATAAAAAATGTGGGTTCAAGCGGCTATCTGAGAGAGTGAACCCGTACAATTGGTGTTTGGCCAGAACTCCTAAAGATTACAGATGATTACAGTTTAAGAACTGAATGTTGGCAAAGGCAGCTACTGCATTGCAAACACTGTCAGACAGTAAGAAGGACCTTGCTAAGCAATAAGTCTAGGCCAATTTTCAGTAACATCAGCAGTGGCAGCAGCAGTACAGGCAGCAAGAAACCAGCAAACTCCTGATCCATCAGCTGCAACAATAGCAGCATCAGCAGATGGCTCTCTTAGTAGAAACTTTTCAGTTCAGGGAGATGGAACCTCATGCAACGCAAAGTAAAGGTATCCATATGAGGCGAACAACATAGGAGACCTTTCAGAAAATGATTCTGGAGGACAACTTCAAGGTTGGGAAGTCAGCTGATGAATCTGAGGAGAGTGGGTTGTGTTGGAGCAGGAAAGAGGCAAGCCAGAATCTCTCTGAAAGAGACTACATAGGCCAAGTCCACGAAACTGCAGGTATCACTGGCTGCTATGGGTGATAGCTGTTTTGCGTGACCAAACTGAGACTAGCTTAGCCATGTCTGAGTAGTCAGGATCTATAGTGTTTAGTTAGTGTTTAGATAAGGCTAGGGATTTTATGTTTATGGGTTTTTTTGTTTACTGTTCAACCAATGGAAATAAACCCAATATAATAAAAACTGCGGATTCATGTTCGAAGCGGCCGTGTCTGAGTGTGATGTAAACAACCCTGTAGCTTAGTGTTCTAAGCAGCTACCCCAGCAAGTGAACACCACATTATATATATATATATATATATATATATATATATATATATATATATATATATATATATATATGCGGTGCCCCATGGTCCTGGTCATCACAGTGGTATTGCTTTGGAGGCAAAGAAGGATAGCTGCATCCAGGTATCACAAACATGTAACACATTTCACATTCCAGGCAACCAGGGGGAGCTCCTGCTCCTATATATGAGGACACTCCCTATATATATATATATATATATATATATATATATATATATAATTGGTAGTCTGTAGGGAAAGTTAGAACGTTCCAGACCAGAGTCTGAAGAGGATGGAAGGTTAAAGGAGCTGTGCATGCCCTCAGAGTTGCAGCTCCCAGAAAGAGACTTTGAAAGGCAGAACTGCATTGCAGTGAGCATGAAGGAAGTCGAAGCAAAGGAGAGGATACCAGAATGGACCAGCCCTGCTCAAGCTGTCTCCTTCTGAGGCGCAACATCCCGGTAGCCAGAACACCGAGGAAGTAAGGACCTCTACGCCTTATTTCAGAGACCGGCAGGACAGCTAATTGCAGGTTACCTGTCCGCACCTACACCCAGGAGGCATGGCGACACCTACAGAGTCGGATTATCTAAGAGACCCTATAAACAGGCTCAAGTCACCAGTCATACGGGTTTTGTCCTATCCTTTATGGGGGACAGAGAGAGTGAAACATTGCATCTGTAAGACCCTTATGTGAAGCCATAGGCAGTAAGGGACTATACCACCGCAGCGCAAAGGAATGCTACTAATTTCCACCTTGATAAGGGAACTCTGGACTTGCCTCCAAACCGGCCGGGCTCTGCCTGCCCTGTGATCTGGTGCCCAGCACTGTGGATGCTGAAGTCTTAAGTAAAGGTAAAGAGACTGCAAACCTGTGTCCTCGTTCTTCACTGCGCCATTCATCATTCACCATCTACACATCGGGAAGCCCTGGGGACAAACTTCACCTGTAGGAAGGTATACAATCAAGCTGCCATAACATCACCCCAGTGGACCCCTTAAAGCAGATTCAGTCACCCTGACGGAATACCACAGGTGGTGTCACAAAAATTCCCCTTAATGACCTTTCCCTTTTACATGGATGTCCCAGGGCTACGGACCCGGTCAGCCACCATGACATCCCCCTGTGAACCGAAGGACCCGGTACCGAGTACCCCACCGCCCTTGGGGTGGTGATTCATTTTGGCATCACAAACAGGATGTACTAAACCCCGTGAAACGGGTCATGTGCGCCTAAGAGTGTGCCAGAACTGTGCCTAACCATGATTTGTGCTAAAAGACTGTATGACTAATGAACCGTGATTTGCCACCAAAGCTGCCGCCATTACAGCACCATGTGGCATGTGGGAGGAGTGTGGCGTTGCATCGTGGGCGTTGTCTTAAAAAACCAAGTACCCCACTGACCTTGGGGGGTGATCCATATATCTATGTATATAATTGTCTAAGGTTTTGTCTGTCTGTCTGTCTGTCCTGGAAATCCCGCGTCTCTGGTCGAGGCCGCCAGGCCTCGACCAATCAGCGACGGGCACAACATGGCGACGATGATGTCCTAAAGGTTGCCTCGACCAATCAGCGACGGGCACAGCATGGCGACGATGATGTCCTAAAGGTTGCCTCGACCAATCAGCGACGGGCACAGTCTGCCGCGAATTCGCCTCGACCAATCAGCGCACAGTATCGACGTAGATGTCATAATGGTTGCCATGGCGATGATGATGTCATAAAGGTTGCCTCGACCAATCAGCTACGGGCACAGTCTGCCGCGAATTCTGGAATCATCATTGTCCATATACTACGGGGACATGCATATTCTAGAATACCCGATGCATTAGAATCGGGCCACAGTCTAGTATATATATATATATATATATATATATATATATATATATATATATATACTGTATATTGTAAGGGCTTCACTCACTTGGGTGCGATGGGAGGAAAACAGGAGGCTCGACCCTTTAAAAGTTTGTGTGGATTTATTCCTTCATAATCCCCAGAAGCAAAAAAACTGAAAACAAACAGCCTTTAGATCAGGCAAAGAAAATAAAAATGTCCATAGCAAGGCTCTGCTCGTCCAGGCCTGTGGGCACCCGGGCTGTGGTAGTGTCCAGTACTCAGGCTCGGTCTGGAGCCAAAACACACAGGATGCCTTCTCTCTCCTAACACACAGATCATGTGCCAAATGACAATGACAGCCTCCATAATATAGGCTTTTAACCACACCCATAGGTGAGGTATCTGGGTAGCCAGATCCACCCCTCTCTCATAGCTACCCACTAGGGTTGAGCGACTTTTCATTTTATGAGATCGAGTCGGGTTTCACGAAACCCGACTTTCTCAAAAGTCGGGTCGAGTGACATCGGCCGATCTTATTGAAAAGTCGGGGTCGGGGATCGGCCAAAACACGAAACCCAATGCAATTCAATGGGGAAGCATACTTTTTTAATATTTGCTTCAGCGCGATAATGTTGAAAAGCCGGTAATTCAATTGCCGGCTTTTCATTTCTCCTGCCTAAACCCGACATGATATGAGACATGGTTTACATACAGTAAACCATGTCATATCCCCCTTTTTTTTGCATATTCCACACTACTAATGTTAGTAGTGTGTATGTGCAAAATTTCGGCGCTGTAGCTATTAAATTTAAGGGTTAAATCGCGGAAAAAATTGGCGTGGGCTCCCGCGCAATTTTCTCCGCCAGAGTGGTAAAGCCAGTGACTGAGGGCAGATATTAATAGCCAGGAGAGGGTCCATGGTTATTGGCACCCCCGTGGCTAAAAACATCTGCCCCCAGCCACCCCAGAAAAGGCACATCTGGAAGATGCGCCTATTCTGGCACTTGGCCACTCTCTTCCCACTCCCGTGTAGCTGTGGGACATGGGGTAATGAAGGGTTAATGCCACCTTGCTATTGTAAGGTGACATTAAGCCAGATTAATAATGGAGAGGCGTCAATTCTGACACCTATCCATTATTAATCCAATTGTATGAAAGGGTTTAAAAACACACACACACATGATTAAAAAGTATTTTAATGAAATAAACACACAGGTTGTTTTAATATTTTATTGCTCTCTCAATCCACCTGAAGACCCTCGCTTGGAAAAATAATAAACCAACAATATACATACCCTCTGATAAACTGTCACGTCCCACGAGGTAAATCCATCTGAAGGGGTTAAAATAGTTTACAGGCAGGAGCTCTGCTATAATGCACCTGTGCTCGTGCCTGTAAACCCCGGCGAATGAAGGAAATGTAGGTCAATGACCTATAGTTACCTTCAGTCGCGGTGATGCGCCCCCTGGTGGATGTCCTCATGAACTGCAGCCTGGGAACTTTTTCCCATGCTCCAGGTCATATGAGGACATCCACCAGTGGGCGCATCACCGCGACTGAAGGTAACTATAGGTCATTGACCTACATTTCCTTCATTCGCCGGGGTTTACAGGCACGAGCACAGCTGCATTATAGCAGAGCTCCTGCCTGTAAACTATTTTAACCCCTTCAGATGGATTTACCTCGTGGGACATGACAGTTCATCAGAGGGTATGTATATTGTTGGTTTATTATTTTTCCAAGCGAGGGTCTTCTGGTGGATTGAGAGAGCAATAAAATATTAAAACAACCTGTGTGTTTATTTCATTAAAATACTTTTTAATCATGTGTGTGTGTGTTTTTTAACCCTTTCATACAATTGGATTAATAATGGATAGGTGTCAGAATTGACGCCTCTCCATTATTAATCTGGCTTAATGTCACCTTACAATAGCAAGGTGGCATTAACCCTTCATTACCCCATATCCCACCGCTACACGAGAGTGGGAAGAGAGTGGCCAAGTGCCAGAATAGGCGCATCTTCCAGATGTGCCTTTTCTGGGGTGGCTGGGGGCAGATGTTTTTAGCCACGGGGGTGCCAATAACCATGGACCCTCTCCTGGCTATTAATATCTGCCCTCAGTCACTGGCTTTACCACTCTGGCGGAGAAAATTGCGCGGGAGCCCACGCCAATTTTTTCCGCGATTTAACCCTTAAATTTAATAGCTACAGCGCCGAAATTTTGCACATACACACTACTAACATTAGTAGTGTGGAATATGCAAAAAAAAGGGGGATATGACATGGTTTACTGTATGTAAACCATGTCTCATATCATGTCGGGGTTAGGCAGGGGAAATGAAAAGCCGGCAATTGAATTACCGGCTTTTCAACATTATCGAGCTGAAGTAAATATATATCTATATATATACATATATAATATATATATATATATATATGTGTGTCTCTATGATATATATATATATATATATATATATATATATATATAAAAAACGAAACCCGACTTTGGATTACAGATCGTGTACCGCCGACCCGATCCCAGAGTGGGATCGGGTCGGGTTTCACGAAACCCGACTTTGCTAAAAGTCGGCGACTTTTGAAAAGTGACGATCTGTTTCGCTCAACCCTACTACCCACAAACAGGTCCCAGGTGCACTATTTATTTTTAACTCTGATTCATCATTAATGTAACTTTTAAAAAGTTTTGTGTTGGGGCATCTACATATTTGTCTTCTTTTAAAATGTTTGAATTGCATAGGCTGTACTATCAGTCATGATACAAGATCACTATAATCTTGTTCCATTCAGTAAAACAATATATACTTTTTTTAATGTGGGAGCCTTTGGGCAATGAACAGCTGATCTATTGCATTCATCATAGGCATTAGTGATGAGCGAACGTGCTCGCCACTACTCGTTACTCGCCCAGTATTGGGGTACTCGGGGTACTCGGCGAGCAGCGAACATTTACATGATTATTCGGCGGTAACTGCAGTCTCCACCCAGCAGTTTTGGTGGACTTTAGAGACCCAATCAGGGATTGTCTGCCAGGCCATGAAATGCCGCAGCCATCTTTGTTGTGGTCATGCAGTGATTGGCTGGGCCACACAGCATCATCCCGAGTATAAGAGACCAGGCGCCGCTCAGCTCGCCGCATTCTTTTCCTGTTTCAGGGAGAGTAGGGAGAGCTGCTGCCGAGATAGGGTCAGAATCGTGGTTTTAGAGTTAGTGTAGGTCTGCAACTCTTACATCCACAACTCTTGAGAAACCAACAGTCCTTTTTAGGGCTAATTTGTGGGTCATGATATTGCAGCGCTAGGCAGGCAGGGCACAGCGTATCCACATCAGTGCAAATCCTGCAGGCACTGTATGTGCATCCATTGCTCCCACTGCATCCTTCCCAAAGCTCCATAACTGCCTGCTGCTGCACTTATTTACTGTTTATATAGGTTTTTCTCAAAAATTCCCCCCCCAAAAAAAAAATATACAGTCTGTTTTGTCAGATGACTGAGGACTGTTGAAAAGTGATAGTTTGTCAGGCATACATAGCATTTTTGTGTGTGCTACCCTTGTGTCCCTTTTCTTTTTTTGGTGTTTTAAATTCACCGGAAAAGGCCTCATATATCTTTGTGCTCTAATTTTGGGCTTTGGAGGCCAGTGTACTTACTTTGTGGCTGTGTGATACTCAAATTCTATACAGCGCTATTCAGCCCCCCAAAAGATTGAAAGGCTACAGATTGCCAGTGTGGTATTTCTGTTACAGCCGTCATATATCTCTGCTCCAAGTTTTGCCATTGGAGTCCGGTGTACTTATTTTTTGGCTCTGTGATACTCAAATTCTATACAGCGCTATTCAGCCCCCCAAAAAATTGAAAGGCTACAGATTGCCAGTGTGGTATTTCTGTTACAGCCGTCATATATCTCTGCTCCGAGTTTTGCCATTGGAGGCCGATGTACTTACTTTGTGGCTGTGTGATACTCAAATTCTATACAGCGCTATTTAGCCCCCCAAAAAATTTGAAAGGCCACAGATTTACCAGCGTGGTATTCCTGTTACAGCCGTCATATATTTCTGCTCCAAGTTTTGGCTTTCGAGGCCGGTGTACTAATTTTTTGGCTGTGAGATAATCAAATCCTATACAGTGCTATTTCGCATAAATTAACTTAAAAAAAAAATTTGAATACAGTCTGTTAGGTCAGGCTGAGGCCTGCCTGGTAACCAAAAAAGAGAAACACAGTATAAAGTGCCAATATATCATAGATTTTATTAAATAGTTTATAAAAAAATTAAGCAAAAAGTACCCAAGGTAACTGCTAGAAAGCAGGGACAGCCACTACTATATTTATACAACAATTTGTTCCAAAGCAGTGCCTGCATATAAGGAGTTAATACTTAATACAAATCACAAGCACATCAACTACTTAGTGTAGGCGCATAACACCCTGTCAGAGTCAATGATGGCAGTGTAGTAAGATAATAATAAGCAGTACTTACATGGAATATATCCTTGTGTGTGGCGTCCCCGCCGCCCCAACGCACGTTTTGCTTCTTCGTCAGGTGTTTGGGTTTAAAAAATCGTAGATTTGCAAGCATACTGATCACATATTATTTCGCTACTAATAAAGACATTTGGGTTGAGTATTTGAAATAGAGCAGTAGTCCATTTAAAATGGTTAAGGCAAGGGGCAAGGGACAGGGAAGTGGAAGTGATGCTGATGGTGCATCCAGAGGACGAGGCCGTGGGCAAGGTGAAAGTGGGCAACAACAAAGACCCACATCTTCTCGCTCGACCTTCCTGTCCCAGTTTCTAGGGGAACGCAGCACACCACACACCACTGAAGCCAGAGCAGTGTGAACGGTTGTTGGTTGGATAAAGGATAATGCTTCCAGTCACTTAGCCACCACCACCACCTTGTCTTCCACACAGTCAAGTCTGAGTAGCCATGAGTTTGGCCAGGATATTCCTCACCCTGATCCTCCTTCCTCCCACCATCCCGAGTGCCCTGAGACAACTGATCCCACACTTGGACACTCTGAAGAGCTGTTCAGTTTTCCATTTCAAGATTCAGAAATCTCTGCCGGTCAACTTGAAGTGGGGAAAGATGAGATCGCATGTAGAGCTGCCCAAAGCTTTGACCAGCCTCAATCACACGAAGGTGATGGTGGGAAAGTGTCACAAGAGGTGGACGATGATGAGACACAATTGCCAGAAAGTCAGGAGGAGGAGCAGGGTGCGGATGTGGAAGACGAGGTGGTGGATGACATAGTGACTGATCGAACCTGGCAGGAGGACATGCATAGTGAGGACAGCAGCACAAATGGGGAAGGAGGTATATCTCCCAACAGGCAGGAAGAAGCAGTGTGGTGGCCACAGACAGAAGGCGTCGTACATCCGTTCCCCATAACGCCAACATGAGTGAAGTTGCCATTCCACCTGTGAGATCTTCCCGAGTCTGGCAATTTTTTAAAGACTCTGCCGATAACCCCAAACAAGCCATTTGCAGCATCAGCAGGGATAGCAAAACAAACAGCCTGATGACCACCAGCATGATCAGGCACATGCAAACAAAGCACCCGACTTTGTGGGCCGAACCTCAGGCTCCAGGACTGCTGCCTGCTGGTCACACCACTGCTTTTTCCACTGTTTTGCGTAGAAGTCAATCCCCAGTACACCGTGCATATGAAGATGCCTCTAGCCCTGAACCTGTTGTGGCCCACAGTTAAGCAGCACCATCAGCAAGCGCGCCCACGCCCTTGTCCCAGCACAGCTTTCAGTTGTCTATAACCCAGTCTTTGGAATGCAAGCCGAAATACCCCTCCAACGCCCCACAGGCCACAGTACTTAATTCTAATATTTCTCTTCTGCTTGCGCTAGAAATGCTGCCTCTTAGGCTTGTTGAGACAGAAGCTTTCTGCAACCTGATGGCGGCAGCCGTCTCAAGGTAATTGGTCCCCAGTCGCCACTATTTCTCCTGGTGTGCCATACCGACATTACACCAGCATGTGTCCCACAACATTAGCCGTGCCCTCAACAATGCTGTTACCGGGAAAGTCCACCTAAACAAGGACACGTGGATAAGTGCTTGTGGGCAGGGATGGTACATCTCAATGATGGCACACTGGGTTAACATAGTGGAAGCCGAGACCCAGTCTCACCTTGGGATGGAACACATCCTCCCCACGCCGAGGATTGCTGGCCCTACGTCAATCAGGTTTGCCCCCACAGTTTACAGCTCCTGCACCTCCTCCTCCTCTTCATCCTCCATATCTAAAATCAATACATCAGTCAGAAGCTGGAAGCACTGCAGCACTGCCTCAGCCAAGTGGCAACAGGCTGTGCTGAAGCTAATCTGCATAGGTGACAAACCACACAATGCAGAAGAGGTGTGGACAGTGCTGAAAGAGCAGTCAGATGTTTGGATGACACCGCTTGACCTACAGCCAGGCATGGTCATGTGTGACAATGGCAGTAACATGGTGGTGGCTCTGAGGCAAGGTGAGATTACACACATACCTTGCTTGGCCCATGTGCTTAACCTTGTGGTTTAACGTTTTCTGAAAAGCTACCTGAAAGTGCTCTGCTAGTGAAAGTACGCTGTCTGTCTGCCCATTTTAGAAAGTCAGCTATAACTTCAGCCGCCCTTACCGTGCTTCAGCAGCATTTTCAGCTTCCAGCTCACCGACTGTTGCTTGATGTCCCATCGAGCTGGAACTCTACGCTGCATATGTTGGAAAGGATTTGTGAGCAGAAGAGGGCCATTGTTGACTACCAACATCAACAAGGCCATCGAATTTCAGGTCAGACTCCACACATAAGACCTCGGGAGTGGACATGGATGTCAGGCATATGTAACATCCTCCAAAACTTTGAGGACTGCACCAAGATGGTGAGGGGCAATGACACCATAATTAGCATCATCATCACGATTTTCAGCAAACTGAAAAAGTCTCTGCTCACAATCAAAGAGGATGCATTGCAGGCAGAGCACGAGGACATGGAGCAAGGAAACATAAAGGGGATAACACTCAGCCCAGCCTCATGTCTTCTCAACGTGGATTGGTAGGCAATGAGGAGGAGAAGGAGGAGGAGGAAGAACAGGAGCTACTTTCATGCACTATAGATGGTACTACAAACACATCTGTATTAGCTTCTGTTCAGCGGGGATGGCCTGAGAACAGGGAGGAGGATGAGGATGAGGAGGAGGAGGACAGCATGGTCCGTCGTCCTGTTGGTGAGGACACGGAAGTCTTGCCTGTTAGCAGCCTGGCACACATGGCTGACTTTATGTTGCGCTGCATTTCACGGGATCCTCGGATTATCAAAATTTTGGGTGACACTCATTACTGGTTGGTGACACTTCTAGACCAACGCTACAAGGAGAACTTTCAATCTCTTCTGCCTGAGGCAGAGAGGTGTACAAAAATGTTGCCGCTGGTGGAATTATAACAGATAAGTGCATTCGCCTGTCAACGGAAAATGCTGACAGGCTGACTCTTATCAAAATGAATAAGGCCTGGATTGGGAAAGACTTCTGTACACCACCAAGTGAAACCAGCGAAACATAGCCTCAAATACATTCTCTGTTTTGGGGAGGTGTATTCTCATGCACCTTTTCACACCCACACATGGGTATACGCTTCCAGATTTGGTCTGTTTGTTTTTATCCTCCTCCTTATCCTCATCCTCCTCATCCAGAACCACTATATCACCAAGGTGAATGTAGACTGTGTGGTGCATTTTGGCCAAGGGTGCTGTGATGGCACTCTTTTATTTTTTAAAAAAAAAGTACAACACATTGGGGAATTGGGCATGATATTACATTGGGCCGACTTCTTAACTCTGTCTCCTGCAATCTGTCCTGTACCTGCCAGTAGATCACCAGGGTGAACGTGCTTTGTACGGTGCATATTGGCCAAGGGGCCTGTGATGGCACTCTCTTCTTTTTTTAAAAAAAGGATTTTACATTGGAGAATTGGGCATGACATTACATTGGGCTGACTTTTTAACTCTGTCTCCTGCAATATGTCCTGTACCTGTCAGTAGATCACCAGGGTGAACGTCCTCTTTCGGGGAATGTTGGCCAAGGGGCCTGTGATGGCACTCTTTTTTTTAATAAAAAGGATTTTACATTGGGGAATTGGGCATGACATTACATTGGGCTGACTTCTTAACTCTGTGTCCTGCACTCTGTCCTGTACTTCCCACTAGATCACCAGGGTGAACGTGCTCTTTATGGTGAATGTTGGCCAAGGGGCCTGTGATGGCACTCTTTTCTATAAAAAAAAGGGTTTTACATTGGGGAATAGGACATGACATTACATTGGGCCAACTTCTTAACTCTGTCTCCTGCAATGTGTCTTTTAACTGCTACTAGATGACCAGGGTGCACATGCTCAGTACTGTTATAGGCCGGTGATTTTTGGACACGGGGGCTGTGTAGGCACTATTTCATTTTGTAAAAACAGGACCCCACATTGGGGAATTGGGCATTACATCACATTGGGCCTACTTCTTAAGTCTGTCTCCTGCAATGTCTCCTCTAACTGCCACTAGATGACCAGGGTGCAAGTGCTCAGTACTGTTATAGGCCCATGGTTTTGGGGCACAGGGGGTTGTGAAGGTACTATTTCATTTTGTAAAAACAGGACCCCACATTGGGGAATTTGGCATTACATTACATTACATTGGGCCTACTTCTTAAGTCTGCCTCCTGCAATGTCTCCTTTAACTGCTACTAGATGACCAGGGTGCACGTGCTCAGTACTGTTATAGGTTGGTGATTTGGGGGCACGGTGGCTGTGAAGGCACTGTTTAATTTTGTAAAAACAGGACCCCACATTGGAGCATTGGGCATTGCACTACATTGGGCTTACTTCTTAAGTCTGCCTCCTGCAATGTGTCCTTTAACAGCCACAAGATGACCAGGGTGCACGTGATCAGTACTTTTATAGGCCGGTGAGTTTTGGGCACGGGGGCTGTGAAGGCACTATTTCATTCTGTAAAAACAGAACCCCACTTTGAGGAATTGGGCATTACATTACATTGGGCCTACTTCTTAGGTCTGCCTCCTGCAATGTGTCCTTTTACTGCCACAAGATGACCAGGGTGCACGTGATCTGTACTGCTATAGGTCGGTGATTTTTAGGCACGGTGGCTGTGAAGGCACTATTTCATTTTGTAAAAACATGACACCACATTGGGGAATTGGGCATTACATTACATTGGGCCTACTTCTTAAGTCTGTCTTCTGCAATGTGTCCTTTAACTACCACTAGATGACCAGGGTGCACATGCTCAGTTCTGTTACAGGATGGTGATTTTTGGGCACGGGAGCTGTGATGGCACTATATTTTTAAGTCCAAGAAGGACAACACATTGGGGAATTGGGCATGACATTTCTTTCGGCCTACTTCTTAACGCGGTCCCCTGCAATCTGTCCTGTACCTGCCACTAGATCACCAGGGTGAACGTGCTCTGTACAGTGCATTTTGGTCAAGGGGGCTGTAATGGGACTACTTTAATCAATCCAAAAAGGACACCACATTGGGGAATTGGGCATGGCCTTCCATTGGGCCTATTTCTTCACTCGGTCTCCTTCAATCTGTCCTGTACCTGCCACTAAATCACCAGGGTCAACGTGCTCTGCACGGTGCCTGTTGGCCAAGGGGTCTGTGATGGCACTCCTTTATTTAAAAAAAAATGATTTTACATTGGGGAATTGGACATGATATTACATTGGGCCTACTTATTAACTCGGTCGCCTGCAATTTGTCCTGTACGTGCCAGTAGATCACCAGGGTGATCATGGTCTGTATGGGGCATTTAGGGCTAGGGGGCTGTGATGACACTATTTTAATCAGTGCAAAAATGACTCCACATTGGGGAATTAGGCATGGCATTCCATTGGGCCTACTTCTTACCTTCTTAACTCTGTCTCTTGCAATGTCTCTTGTTTAACTGCCACTAGATCACCAGGGTGAACGTGCTTTGCACTGTTATAGGCCGGTGAAGTTTGGTCAAAGGGGGCAGTGATGGCACTATTCTTATTTTACAAAAGGTACCCCCAATTGGTGAAACCACATCCTTGTTGGCAAACACTTCATAATCATAACATTTGTGTACCTTAAAGAGCTCACTTGTAAAGCTCCTTTTTGTGTTGCCTGGTTGCTAACATTGGACACAATACACTTCATATAAATTAAAGCAATGCTGCTATGTTGCCTCAGTAGTTAATTAAAAATATAGCTTTGTCCACTATATTTGTTTCTCTCCTTGCAAGCCTTAACTTTGTCTGCCTCAAATGTGCAAATGGAGAATATACAAATGGCGATTTGTAAACAAGATTGAAATACTGTATACCGAATGCTTTCAGACAATCACATAGCTGCATTTCTTGTAAATTATTTATAGATGTGACAGACAATGCTCATAGTGACACAATCTTGATAAATGTTTGTTTATTCACTTCACAAACAGTTCTAAGACTCTATATGTTTGCTGTTTGTCATTTTAAAACATTAAGATTTACTGAAACTATGCCGATGGTTGTTTGATCTAAATCCTTGTGGCTTTTATTTTCTAGGAGTTTATGGCCCCTCATCTGATGACTCCATGATATCTCAGTTTCATCCAACCTTGGAAAGTGGCCACATGAATGTGTGGGTGAAACTAGAATTACTACATAGTGTTATAAATAATAGTATGTCCGCGCTAGGAATAATCCTTTTTTTTTTTTTTTTTTTTTTTTCCTGTTTTATATGGAACAATAGATCAGGGAAAAGTCTCTCATACTTTTATTTACCTTTCTAGATGCAAGGAGAAGCCTTCAGTTTTTTTCCCTTTTTTTCCCGTGCCAACTAGGCTCCTTCTAGATGTGACTCTCATCCAAATTTGAATGCTATAAAAATGAACGCATGGAGTTTGATTTACTATAGTGGAGGCGCACTAATTTACCCAGAAGGGACAAAATAAATAAAAACACCTTAAAAAGCACACGTTAGGAACACATAAAAACAAGCAGCTCAAGTTAGATTAAGATGTTTACCAAATAGAGGGTTACCTCCTGTGTTCTTGTCTGTTCCTCCGCTCTTCTATGGCTGTAAGGAACTCCTTATAATATGTCTTGATTACCGTGTATGGTGGACAAATTTGTGTTGCTCCTGGGGGTGGTGAGCGCTGCCCCGGCCGGTAGCAGTGCTCCAACACACCCGTTCTTAGCAGTCAATAGTGTGGGGTGGCTGCGCGCTTTGTGTATTAGCCGCCGGTTTCCTGACACTGCAGGACCTAGCGTGACGTCACAGTCACGTGTTGACACACGTCACTGGCTATGGATAGCGCAGTGGACCAAAAAGACCGACGCGTTTCGGAATAAACGTATTCCTTCCTCAGGGATGGTCCATGTAGGGGTGTGTATCCTTTTATTCACAGCCGCAGTCTTTTTTAACCCCTTCATGTGGTAAAGGCGAAAAGTTTGATCTCACTATTCAGACATTTTGGTATGAGAGTATCTAGTTCAAAAATCATCCGGCTCTCTTCTCTTGACATTTGTTTAATGTAATCTCCTTTCCGCCAGCTTTTGTTCACTATTTTTAAGCCTGTAATAATTGTGCCTTTAGTGGAACCTCCATGATGATTCATAAAGTGCTTTAATAATGGATGGAATTATTACATAGTGTTATTCACTATAAAAGACCAGAGAAACATGATTAAGACAGATGCCAAAACTGGGGTACCTATACATGTACAGTGTGCTGATACCTGCATAATTGGGGATGCCCATGCAGTGTAGGTAATCTCAAAGGGGTTCTCTGTCTTGGTGTTGTTTCTCTGATATTCAGATAATGTTTAAAAGCCTCTTGGTGATGATCAAACTATACTGTATGTAGTTAATCTTCATATATATGTAATCACTCTATTTATTTAATCCTTATATGTACTTATTAACCTGTGTATGTTAACACATACAAAAGTGTACACACTCACACTATTCAATCATACTATTCCTTCAATTTTGTAGTTTGCAATAAAATTGCCTTGTATTGCAAGTATTTGCCTTTTTTAAATCCGTATACGAACCTTAGTGTTAAAAACATGGCAAATAAAATTGCAAAATTCTCCTGTAAATAATTGTGCAAAGAGAGAACCATCATACCATTAAAAAACACAAGTGAATTTTCTCGCCCCATCCACTATGTGGGTTCCAAGGCCTAATGGGGTGCATATGACTACGCAGCAGGGCTGGCCTTGCTGGCACTGTGTAAAACCAAGCAGTACGGGAGTACAAAATGCATATTGTGAAGTGGATTTTCATGGGCTCATCCACTATGTGGGTTCCAAGGCCTAATGGGGTGCATATGACTGACTATGCAACAGGGCTCGCCTTCCTGTCAATGTGTAAAACAAAGGAGTATGGCAGTGCAAAATGCATATTGTGAAGTGGATTTTCTTGGGCACATCCAGTATGTGGGTTCCAAGGCCTAATGGGGTGCATATGACTGACTATGCAGCAGGGCTGCCCTTGCCACCAATGTGTAAAACCAAAGAGTACGGGAGTACAAAATGCATATTGTGATGTGGATTTTCATGGGCACATCCAGTATGTGGGTTCAAAGGCCTAATGGGGTGCCTATGACTGACTATGCAGCAGGGCTGTAATAATTATAGGGGATAACTCAGGAGACTCTTTGCATGGAACAAGACAACTACAGGACACAGTTTTATAAGTGGTAAAGTCTATATTATCACACGGTGATTCAAACAGTTGCAGAGAGAAAGTCAAGTCCACAACACATGGTGCAAATAATAAATGCAGCTTAGCAGTCTTCATAGAAAATGCAATCAAGTAGAAAGTGTATGAAGCACAGTTATTCTTGAGGATACTTGACACAAATAAATCCTTGTCTTAGTCCAGACACAGATAGATATGCTTATAGGCAGTTCAAATCATATCTTAGCTCAACCAAGGAGGCCTGGTTAATAGTCTCAGGTTATAGCAAAGCAGCAGAAGCTTACATGTCCAGCAAATGCAGATGAAGTAAACACGGGCAGCAGATGAAGGAGGATTACTGGAAGCTTGTGTATGCAGCAGGAACTCAGAGCAGAGTAGCAGGGTCACCACACAGGTTCACAGGAGCAGGTGTATAGCCAGGGAGTAATCAGAGGTCAGGAGCTGGATGCAAGGCAGAATACTCTAGCACAGACTGAAGGCTGCTGTGGAGTTTTATAGCAGGAAGACACAGTGCACATGAGACCAAAGACACCATCTTGGAAGAGGGCAGTAATGCACAAAAGGTAAAAAATGTTCAGAGTCCTGACAAGGGCTGGCCTTGCCGCCAATGTGTAAAACCAGAGAGTACGGGAGTACAAAATGCATATTGTGAAGTGGATTTTCATGGGCACATCCAGTATGTGGGTTCCAAGGCCTAATGGGGTGCATATGACTGACTATGCAGCAGGGCTGGCCTTGCCACCAATGTGTAAAACCAAGGAGTATGGGAGTACAAAATGCATATTGTGAAGTGGATTTTTATGGGCACATCCAGTATGTGGGTTCCAAGGCCTAATGGGGTGCATATGACTGACTATGCAGCAGGGCTGGCCTTGCCGCCAATGTATAAAACAAAGGAGTATGGAGCACAAAATGCATTGTGGATTTTCCTGGGCCCATCCAGTATGTGGGTTCAAAGACTTTTGGGGTGCATATGAATTGGTAGCAGGGCAGGCCTTGAATTCAATGCAACACTTTTTCAGGAGTCCCCCCTGGACATCTTATGACAGGGGTATTGTGGTGCGTTGTAATTCTTTGCAGCCCATCCACTCACAGCATAGGCTACAACAGCTTCGGAGACCCACTGTTTCACAATGGCCCTTTAAGAAGATTAATGCCACCTGATGCACCGGTAAAAATAGGCCATGTGACTTTAAGAGTCCCTCCTTCGTAAATGAAACAAGATGGGTCTGCTTATGTGTCATACACCACATGGCTAGCTAGGGGTGTTAAATGTTACAATGACATTTCCCAGTGAATGCATTTTTAGTGGTTAAAAGCGATGTTAAAGTTGAGAAACGCTTCAAAAACGCAGCGTCTGAACTAAGCCTAAGTGGGAGAGGAAATTTTCGGTCTGGGGTTAAATATTTGGCCTTACAGGCAAGTCATTAACCTGCAAAGGATGCACCTTGACATATTTCCCAGCAAAACCCGTTTTGGTTTCTTTTTCATGTGTTTTTTGTGGCACGGGAAAAATGGCATGAATCTCGGAAAAAAATGATTAAGGGTGAACTAGGAGTCAGGAATGCTCCCAGGGGTGATCCCAATGAGGTCCTTGTGTCATTTGAGCAGTGTTTCCATCATTTCCATCATCTCCGGGGGGAGCGAGGTAAAAATACTCGGGTCTCCCATAGACTTACATTGGGCTCATTGTTCAGGCCGAGTACCCGTGTATTCCAATTTGCTCGACCCGAGCAATGAGCACCCGAGCATTGTAGGGCTCGCCCATCACTAATAGGCATCAATAACAGCAATCTAGTAAAGAAAAATATTTTTTATGGAATTCTGTTGGTGTGACCATCAGATGACAGGTAAATGACACTTGTTGAAGCATATATCAGCAATATAATATATTTTCATGTTTGTTTCACATTTCACACCATAGTTTTTGAGCCATGTCAGTTCAGACCTTATTTGAGATGACTGATTAGCACACATGCTGGGAAAGCTCCTGACATACATCCTCGTGCAGGAAAGCGCCTGTTTCTACAACTTCTGCTTCGGTTTTCTCAAACTTTAAAGTCATTAACTTTTTACTTGGTTAATGAAGACCTTTTACATGATATGTTTTATTTAATCTGAGTAGGTCCATTCATTGTTCCAGTAACAATTTTTCTTTCATAACATACAGTTAGGTCCATATATATTTGGACAGAGACAACATTTTTCTAATTTTGGTTATAGACATTACCACGATGAATTTTAAACAAAACAATTCAGATGCAGTTGAAGTTCAGACTTTCAGCTTTCATTTGAGGGAATCCACATTAAAATTGGATGAAGGGTTTAGGAGTTTCAGCTCCTTAACATGTGCCACCCTGTTTTTAAAGGGACCAAAAGTAATTGGACAGATTCAATAATTTTAAATATAATGTTCATTTTCAGTACTTGGTTGAAAACCCTTTGTTGGCAATGACTGCCTGAAGTCTTGAACTCATGAACATCACCAGACGCTGTGTTTCCTCCTTTTTGATTCTCTGCCAGGCCTTCACTGCAGTAGTTTTCAGTTGCTGTTTGTTTGTGGGCCTTTCTGTCTGAAGTTTAGACTTTAACAAGTGAAATGCATGCTCAATTGGGTTGAGATCAGGTGACTGACTTGGCCATTCGAGAATATTCCACTTCATTGCTTTAATAAACTCCTGGGTTGCTTTGGCTTTTTGTTTTGGGTCATTGTCCATCTGTAGTATGAAACGATGACCAATCAGTTTGGCTGCATTTGGCTGGATCTGAGCACACAGTATGTCTCTGAATACCTCAGAATTAATTTGGCTGCTTCTGTCCTGTGTCACATCATCAATAAACGCTAGTGACCCAGTGCTACTGGCAGCCATGCATGCCCAAGCCATCACAGTGCTTCCGCCATGTTTTACAGATGATGTGGTATGCTTTGGATCATGAGCTGTACCATGCCTTCGCCATACTTTTCTCTTTCCATCATTCTGGTAGAGGTTGATCTTGGTTAAATCTGTCCAAAAAATGTTCTTCCAGAACTGTGCTGGCTTTTTTAGATGTTTTTTAGCAAAGTCCAGTCTAGCCTTTTTATTCTTGATGCTTATGAGTGGCTTGCACCATGGAGTGAACCCTCTGCATTTATTTTGATGTAGTCTTCTTTTTATGGTAGATTTGGATATTGATACGCCTACCTCCTGGAGAGTGTTGTTCACTTGGTTGGCTGTTGTAAAGGGGATTCTCTTCACCATGGAGATTATTCTGCGATCATCCACTAATGTTGTCTTCCTTGTGCTCCCAGGTCTTTTTGCATTGATGAGTTCACCAGTGCTTTCTTTCTTTCTCAGGATGTACCAAACTGTAGATTTTGCCACTCCTAATATTGTAGCAATTTCTCGGATGTTTTTTTTTCTGTTTTCGCAGCTTAAGGATGGCTTGTTTCACCTGCATGGAGAGCTCCTTTGACCGCATGTTTACTTCACAGCAAAATCTTCCAAATGCAAGCACCACACTTCAAATCAACTCCTGGCCTTTTATCTGCTTAATTGAGAATGACATAACAAAGGGATTGCCCACACCTGTCCATGAAAGAGCCTAGGAGTCAATTGTCCAATTACTTTTGGTCCCTTTAAAAACAGGGTGGCACATGTTAAGGAGCTGAAACTCCTAAACCCTTCATCCAATTTTAATGTGGATACCATCACATGAAAGCTGAAAGTCTGAACTTCAACTGCATCTGAATTGTTTTGTTCAAAATTCATTGTGGTAAAGTCTATAACCAAAATTAGAAAAATGTTGTCTCTGTCCAAATATATATGGACCTAACTGTATATGTAAAAAATACCGGTGTTCATCCTTAACAAACTGAGTATGAAGTATAGCTGCTCTTAGAGGGATAGGTTCTGTGTGCTGACCCATCAAGGATAATGAGCTTGGTACACAGCTTCAGTGAAAAGCAGTAATGTCATATATGTTACCCCAGTTCATCAGCCGGCTCACACTGACCAGAGCGAGGGAACAGCTGGCAGTGATCGGCGGTAATCTCTATGACGTTACCGCTCATCACTGAAGCTGCATCTGAAGCTCAGCTTAGTTTGTTCTGAATACATAGCTGAGCAGTCGCATCATGTCACTGCTCAGCCATTCTATCCAGATGTAGCAGAGCTGGAAAAATGGATTGTCGTTGTACAGGTGAGGAATATGGAGTTTTATTTACAGTTTTACAGTAATTAATGGGCAAAAGAGGGTGGGGTGTTTTATTTCAACACCTGCCAGCAAAGAGAATGTATTAAAATATAACTTTTATTTCCTTTTATAAGAAAAACTACCTATAAGAGAAAGTGATATAGTGCAAGTAAAATCTCACTCATCAACTATTCGTCCCAGTGGACCAAAACATAGGTATACTTCCGTACTCTTCTCCAAGAGTCCCTATACAATATTAATTATGACTGATTTAAATTCTGATTAACATTTAAATTGGATACAAATTCATATAATCATAAACTGCGATATTATTGCAAGAATCCCAGCAACATCCAAGATGTCCAATCTACAAAAAAATCACAGTCTGAACGTGGACCTGCTTCCTTGGGTGCACATATTAATTCCACACCATTTTATATAAAGAATATGGAAGGATCTCACCCATAAGCAGCCAAGGCACCGACCATCAATCCTTCATTTCCAAGCAGCCGGGCTCCGTGTAGAGGAGTGGGGTGATCTTATCCTATTAAGCCCTGTAGAGGCTATTTCGGCCCTAACCCCAAAGACTCCTGCCCTGACAAGGGCAGTCCACAACTGACCCTTACAATATTAGCCTTACCCATCCCTGTGCGTCCCGACGCATTTCATCAATACTATGAATCCTCAGGGGACCTCCACGCACTACTCCGGTACATTGCTAATTGCAAGAGAAAAGGGTTTTTTGTTACTCCTGGGCTTTCTATGGTCATATATGGTTTCTGATATACCTTCAGATAGGAAGGTATATAAGTAGTAATGAAGCCACGTGGCAATTACTAAATTTTCCCATCCATCCAACTGTAGTTCATCTCAGTGTCCATCTTGAAAATGGACAGCGAGTTAATTTTACTCCCAACAATGCAGAGGAAAGAGCTGCTCGACCACCCAATACAACATTGACAACTTTCTTTCTCCTATGTCAAGCAGATCCATTATTATATTCAGATGTTCCAAAATATTATACATGGAATAAATCGAGAAAAGTATTTTGCAAGAGGAAACATGGTGCAAGGGTCCCAGGATGGGACAGACGTTCCAGTGATGCCCTTGGACGTGTGTATGCAGTGCATCCAAACAGTGCCTAGTGTTACTACCTCCGATTACTGCATCACACTGTCTCTGGGCTAAATTCTTTCACAGATTTGAAAGCAGTTGATGGAGAGCTATGTCAAACTTACAGGGAAGCATGCCAAAAGAGTGGTCTGATCGAAGACGATCAACAGTGGGACACGACATTGCCGGAAGCATCTCTCACTCGCTTTCCACCTCAACTAAGAGACCAGCTCGCTTTAATAACTACAACCTGCGCACCTTCCAATCCCTGTGCAAGTCCATTGATTCAGTCATGGAGAGTGAACAAGCCGTAATGTATCCATTGGAGTTCCTGAATTCTTTGGAGTCTCCTGGAATGCCACCGCATAAGCTCACTTTAAAAATAGGAGCCACAATAATTTTCCTTCGGAACCTTGACCCACCAAAAATTTGTAACGGCACAAGATTGTGCATTAAGAATCTCATGCCCAATGTTATTGAATCCACTATTCTTATGGGAAACTCTAAGGGAGCAAATGTTTTTATTCTGTGTATTCCTTTGCTGCCAAGCGACATGCCCTTCAATTTTAAGCGACTGCAGTTCTCAATCCGACTTGCATTTGCTATGACTATAAACAAAGCACAAGGTCAATGACTTAAAGTTGCCGGTATTAATTTGGAGAGCCCATGTTTTTCACATGGACAGTTGTACATAGCTTGGTCTAGAGTGGGTAATCCCAAAAATCTTTTCATATATGCACCTGGAGGTAAAATCAGAAACCTTGTTTACCAAAAAGCACTACAATAAATAGTTGTCTAACTTTAAACCAATTTTACTCTTTTGTCCGTGAACTACTTATTGATTACACTGGAGAAAGGGGGGAAGGGTTGCACTATGTTGTTAATTGGGTGTAAATGTTTTATATGTTTGTGTAAGGTGCATACATTTTCATTTTTGATAATAAAAAGTTATAAAATAGTTGTAAAAGTTTATACTGCATAGTAAACATTGAATATGTAAAATCAATACAAATGTTGAAATTAAAAAAAGGTTTTGTTCACATCAATGTTACACCAAATTGTTAAAATGCCAAAATAATAAAAATTTAAAGTGGAATTTTTTTTTACTGTAGGACTCTGAAAATGTCAATTTCAGGGTAACACTGAAATTTTTACTTTAGCTATCATAACCAACAATTTAACATTTTCCGCGAGCGAAGCTGTGGGTATTCTACTACTAAGCTATAAAGAGTAAATAATCAGACCAGCCTTCATAACATTGTGCCCAATGAATATGGAGTTTCTAGATTTGCACAATCCGACTGTGCCAGATGGGCCCTGTAATAAGAGCTGATATCGATCAGAATGTGCACACATTGCAGGTGAAGCACTTGTACCACACTGGTATTGGTAATAAGTCTTGGGATACAATAATAAAGTATTGGTGGAAAGTCTATTCAAATAGAAGTGATGTGAAAGCATTTCCTCATTCATTTAAAAACTCAGTTTAGTATTACTAGATACAAGCATAGGCAAATTTGGTAATGTAATATTTGCATGTAAATAAAGAGACGTCCACCAAGCTCAATCATAATAGCAGGCCTTTGGCTCCCCAGTTTGACACTGACCAAGAATATTCCTAAGATATACCTATGAAATAAGCCCCAATATATGCTACTGTTACACTTAACATCTACTTATAACTTTACGACTTCATTTAAACCAAGTATATTCTCCTATTGTTACTAATCCACTGATTATAGAACAGTTTTTCTTTTTTCTGATGTGCCCTTCCATGCTGTCTTTGAACATAGTGAATGAAGTACATTTTGCCAACTATTGCTCATATATATGTTGTGGGGGCCCACTGCTGCACAGGGGCCCACCAGGTGATTTATATGTTCTCCTGTGGGTCAGTCCAAGCCTGCTCTTAATGTAAACTGTTGGAATTTCTAAAATAATCTGATGTGAATAAGAGAATAGAAAGAGTGATGAATGTCACCTTGTTCTATTTGTGAGGAAAAAAAATTACATGTAGAGGTACGAAATAAGAAACATGCATGTGATACTTCTCCAAATTTAAAATATGTCTGGTCTTTCATCATGATTTTGATGCTTGTTTTACAAATGATCTTGAGCAAATATTCAATTAGAATTACATTTCTAATTGCTCAATAAAGTATATAAAAATCTAAGTCAATTGTTTCTTCAGGAGTAACCTTACACTGCATAAATCACTTTAGCTTTTATTATACTTAACTAAACATTCATTATAGACTACAATTATTTATGTTGCGTAAGAAAGTATGGGATTGTCATACAATACAGAAATATTATCATGCAGGTGTCTTTAATTAATTTACCATTGGAGTAACCTTGACAATAAACTCTTTACAGTTTGGTTTCCGCTTTGAAGTAGAAAAAGCACAATTTTAAAGAAACCCAAAGGAGTCACTGACGTGACTTAGATATGTTTCCAAAGAGAAAAAACATAAAGCACTGATTCCTATTGGAATTTAAAGTTTGCACCTGAAAGCTGATACTAAAATAAAATCAATATTTGGAGCATTTTTTAAATCAATGGAAAATACTAAATGCAATTTATATTTAAAGCTTAGAATGATTTACGTTTAAAGAATAGCGTATCTCAAATGTGATTAAATAGTTGACATTTGAAAAGATTAAATGAGTTTTATTAACAAAAGTATTCTAATTGCTTCATTTGAATTATTATTATTATTATTATTAGTAGTAGTAGTAGTAGTAGTAGTACTAATAATAATAGTCATACATTTTAGATTAGGATTAGTGATGAGCGAATATACTTGTTACTTGAGATTTCCCGAGCACACTCGGGTGTCCTCCGAGTATTTTTTAGTGCTCGGAGATTTAGTTTTCATCACCTCAGCTGAATGATTTACAGCTATTAGCAAGGCTAAGTACATGTGGGGGTTGCCTGGTTGCTAGGGAATCCCCACATGTAATCAAGCAGGCTAGTAGCTGTAAATGATCCAGCTGCGGCGAAGAAAACTAAATCTCCGAGCACTAAAAAATACTCGGAGGACACCCGAGCGTACTCAGGACATCTCGAGTAACGAGTAAATTCTCTCATCACTAATTAGGATACAATTATTGTTAAAGGATAATTATCATAAAAATTAACCAACCCTCCCCAACATGGGACATACATATGCATCTCACACTGGGTTTCAGTGTATGAAACAGGCTCAGCTCTTGTGTGTTATATAACCCGCATCTGCCACTAAAGCCAATGACCAGATAGAGTACTGATAGCTGCTGGTAAGCCGTTAAATGCCACTGTTAATCACAGCCAGCAGCACTTTGGCAAGCAATGTGACTATCATGGGCTGCCAATGGGTTGATTTGGCATCGAGCAACATGCTGAAGGCCCCCATTGTTGCCATTGTTGGCCAAAGGCTGCCCTTCCTAGGAGATTATCATTTCACATAAATACAATACCATATTATTGCAGTATGTAGAAAAATTTATCAAACGGTCCCAAGTTCAAGTTCCTTATGTAAACAACAATAAATGAAAAATGTGTTTCTAGAAATCTAAACAATAAAAAATCCACCCCCTTTGATAGCTGAAATATAAAGGAATAAAATATTTCAAAAACTGAACCTCCAGAATTTAAGTTTTTGGCAGTGGAAATAAGTGGAAGTCAGAGACCCAGGGGTTTAAATGGCAGGCACTGCAGCCCAAGGCTCTTAGAAAATAATAATAAAAAACAGAGAATTAATCCAAAAGTTCCCTGATCTAGTGGTACCAAAAGTAAATGGAACTAAACAGGACTGATGCCATCATTCATCACTTGCAACATAGACGCAGCTTTGCCTAGTGGCCGAAACAGGAGCAAAAGGGACAGGAACCAGCACAGATGTTACATAAATATAACAGAAATTTTTTTTTTGGCAACCAGGGGATATGCATAAAAATCATGGGGCCCAACTGACCCACAGCAAAAGTTCTAATTGGTTCCCCCCACTCCATCCCACGAAAAATAGTTAATATTCGGCGAGGTCACAGAAGAGCATATCTCACAACTTTGCAGCCCTTACCAAGAACAATTACTCCTATTGATGCCTTTAATTGTTCTTGCGCACTAAGATACCCTTTTCATGGCTTCCATAAAATATGTTACCAACAATGTGCCCCTCAAACACAGTACAATACCCCCACATAGTAAATGCCTCCATATTACCCTTCACATGCACAGTATGATGACCCTACAGTACCCCTACTGCAAAGTAAGATTACCCCACAGTGAGCTCAACATAATATGATGCTCCCACAGTGACCCAATACAGTACGAAGGACCCCTCAGTCCCACAGACACAATATGATGGCGCCACTAAACAGTATAAGGGCCCCCACATATCCCTCCAAATAGTACAATGGCCTTCACACAGCCCTCCAAATAGTAAAATGCTCCTCACGAAGCCCTCCAAACAATATAATGGAACACCCCATAGCCCTCCAAATAGTAAAATTGCCCGCAAATAGCGTTTCAAATATTATAATGGTCCCCAATTAGCCATCCAAATAGTATTATGGCTCCTACATAGCCCTTTAAAAAGTGTAACATCTCCCATATAGCCCTTTGAAAGGTATAATAGCCCCCACATAGCCCACCAAAGTATAATGGCCCCCAACTTGTACTCAATGTTCCTCTGCTGCTCCGATCTCTGCGGTGTGTAGTATGGAGCTCTGCACAAAGAGCACAATATAGTGACATCATCACGCCCCTCTGCACTGAGACATCAGAGATCAGACGCACAGGGAGACTGATGGAGGAGTGAGCTTAAAGCACTCTTGTCCATATTTGCTTTCAACTGTATCTGCATTCAGGATGCATATACAGGTAATAATAATTAACAATAATAATTTTATTTCTATAGTGCCAACATATTCCACAGCACTTTACATTTTAGAGGGGACTTGTACAGACAAAAAACATAACAGCATAACAATAATCACATAAATCAACAGATACCAAGAGGAATGAGGGCCCTGCTCGCAAGCTTACAGTCTGTGAGGAAATAGGGGAGACACGAAAGGTGGATGACAACAATTGCTTTCATTGTTTGGACCAGCCATTTTGTAAGAAATTGGGTGTTCATGTAATGTTGCATGAGCCGGTTATCAGCCTGAATATGTAACAGTACAGACACAGAGGGCTATTAAATGCATTATGCATGTGAGAGCATAATACAAGGAACCTGGTTATAGTAAAAATTTTAAATGGGCAAAACAATGCCTCTATGTTCACACCAACTGGTATCTATCACCTCATCATCATCATCCTCCATGTTATCATATTCCTTGCCCTTGGAGTCACCCTCCTACTCTTCTTGCCCTGACAGCACAGTCCAGTCCACGTGAGCCTCAGATAACTGAGTTTCATCAGGATCACCTCCAAAACAGGGGTTTTGGGCATAGGTGTAGATTTTCTTCTCTTGACTTTGCGAAGCTTTTGAGTACACTTCTGATGAACATGGCATAGAATGTGTGAACAGATCTTCAGACTCTCCCATCTGTGGCTCAGTACAGTCAGTTGAAAGGTTGGATAGTTGGGACGTGGGGGGAAGCAAGCGGAATTTGTGTGCCACATCTGTGGACTGTACTGGCTGTGATGGTGAGGTGGAGAAAGAGGAGGAGAGGCCACTTGAAGCTGCGCTTGCCATCAACTCAAGTACATGCTCTTTCTGGGCATCATCAACAAGGCATAGAGCTGCATGTCAGCCAAAGAAAGGTAGTGGTGTAGCCTGTCCAGTATCATAACTTGTCAGTTGCCTTTGCATAGGATGTGACGTTGCTTCACTAGTGCTTTCACAAACATTACCACCTACCCCACATACACCTAATTCCCCTTCCACCACGGCCTCACTTTTTCCCAGACATGTTGCTCAGATAGTGTGGTAGAAGCACAGTATTAGCAATAAAAAAATAGATTTTAAACTCTGCACCACCTCTGCAAACAGATGAATTTCAGTGACAGTGAATTCCAAGTTGAAATATGGCGTGCTCTATCGTTAGTCACAGAAAAAGAATTGTTTGAGTGTGGATGAGGCCTGTATGACAAAGAAGTTGTGCTACAAACAATTTGAAAGTCAGGTCCCCTACTGTATGATGTTAGGAACAGAAGAATTTATGTGATCCTTCCATTCTGTGGTGTTGCCCTCCTCTTATTTTTGTTTGTACTCCAAATTGTTTGTAGCAAAACTGGGCCATGCATACAATGACAGGGACGGGGGAGCCATGCATAACAGGATAGGGATGAGGAGGATAATGCATACCCGGCTTATACTCGAGTCAATAAGCTTACCCAGTTTTTCATGGCAAAATTAGGTGCTTAAACTCGGGTCGGCTTATGCTCGAGTATATATGGTACATATAAAAACATTAAAAACCAACAAAAACGTGCAATCCCATACCCAGCCACCTCCTCATTCACACCTGATTGCCCTTAACTGGGGATATATTCACATGCAGGCATCTGCTACAGACACAGTCTGCTGTATTTCATCTTTTAACTTCCATCTTTTCAATTACATCTTTTTAATTATGAATTTGAATTAGACTGAATTCTAGAATGCATTTGGCTACTCATCACTACTACAATATTATCATCATCTGTACCATCTAATCAAGCTGTTCTCCTCTTCCCACAGGTATGCATTGACTTTCCCCAGCTCTCCCTGGCTCCTGAATGTCTCTGTATATTGCATTGAATTTCCATGGTGTGCATTGACTTTCCCCAGCTCTCCCTGGCTCCTGAATGTCTCTGTATATTGCATTGAATTTCCATGGTATGTATTGACTTTCCCCAGCTCTCCCTGGCTCCTGAATGTCTCTGTATATTGCATTGAATTTCCATGGTATGCATTGACTTTCCCCAGCTCTCCCTGGCTCCTGAATGTCTCTGTATATTGCATTGAATTTCCATGGTATGCATTGACTTTCCCCAGCTCTCCCTGGCTCCTGAATTTCTCTGTATATTGCATTGAATTTCCATGGTATGCATTGACTTTCCCCAGCTCTCCCTGGCTCGTGAATGTCTCTGTATATTGCATTGAATTTCCATGGTATGTATTGACTTTCCCCAGCTCTCCCTGGCTCCTGAATGTCTCTATATATTGCATTGAATTTCCATGGTATGCATTGACTTTCCCCAGCTCTCCCTGGCTCCTGAATGTCTCTGTATATTGCATTGAATTTCCATGGTATGCATTGACTTTCCCCAGCTCTCCCTGGCTCCTGAATGTCTCTGTATATTGCATTGAATTTCCATGGTATGCATTGACTTTCCCCAGCTCTCCCTGGCTCCTGAATGTTTCTGTATATTGCATTGAATTTTCTATGCCTTCCCTGGATCTGAGTGTCTTGGTGCAGCACCTATAATCCTTTTTAGTATGCTTTCTTACCTATCAGCCTGTTTCCATGACCTGTTTCATGTATCTCATTGTGTTATTCTGGCATCTCTCTGAGTGGTCACTCCAACCCCCCCCCCCTCTCTTTATGACCTCTGCCTAACTCTCTACATCTGGTCTCCCATACCCAGCCACCTCCTCATTCACACCTGATTGCCCTTATTTGGGGATATATTCATATGCAGGCGTCTGCTACAGACGCAGTCTGCTGCATTTCATATTTTAACTTCCATCTTTTAAATTACATCTTTTTAATTATGAATTTGAATTAGACTGAATTGGACTGGAATTGACTGGAAGGTAACAGAACACCAAACCACTACAATGTTTCGGCTTCTTTTCTTATTCACCCCCATACTACTTTCCTTCTTACAATCTCCTGCAATCCCTCCACCTTGTAAGGAACTACTCATTTCTCCCTCAATACTCCCCAGCCACCTCACCTCCTCCTCAGAACTGTTCCTCCACATACAATCCTTTTTCTCCAGACACACACGGCCGCATCATGTCCTATCCTGCACCCACCTTCTAACGCTCTCTCTGCTACTCCTCATTGCTGGTGATGTATCCCCTAATCCTGGCCCACCTCAACACATTCCCACACTCATTTCTAACCCCCTACCTCAATCCTCCGCACGTTTTCCTAACCATGACAACCTCATACCCATTCATCCAGCCCCCACTTCCCCGGTCCCCTTACCTGGAGCACTATGGAACGCACGCTCCGTCTGCAACAAACTGCCATTTATCCATGACCTCTTCATCACAAACAAACTCTCC